>NC_069510.1:82327515-83016040 GCF_027579735.1 Bombina bombina | reverse complement strand
ATAAACATCAGTGTGACTCCAGTATGTAGATGATTAAAGGTTTTCAGAGCAATTGAATTTGTCATTGTTTTTCATCTTTCTCACAATCTATCTATTGATAATTATTGGTTAAAGGCTGAAGAAGAGCTCTTTTCAATGACGACAAAATCATACTCAGACATTTTCATTGTTTATTGGCAGAAATCCTGATTAGCTGATCACAATCCAGATTCTTATTATCTAACTTCACATTTAGGGGTATATTTATTAATGTGCGAGCGGACATGATACTATGGGGCATATGTATCAAGCTCCTGCAGGCTCGCCAAAAACACCAGTTATGAAGCAGCGGTCACAAAGACCGCTGCTCCATAACCTGTCCGCCTGCTCTGAGCAGGCGGACAGACATCGCCGGAAATCAACCCGATCGAGTACGATCGGGTTGATTGACACCCTCCTGCTGGCGGCCTATTGGCCGCGAGTCTGCAGGGGGCAGAGTTGCACCAGCAGCTCTTGTGAGCTGCTGGTGCAATGCTGAATACGGCGAGCGTATTGCTCGCCGTATTCAGCGAGGTCTGTCGGACCTGATCCGCACTGTCGGATCAGGTCCGACAGACCTTGATAACTAGAGGCCTATATAGCAGATCATGTCCGCTGCACATCGATAAATGCTGACAGCATACGCTGTCTGCATTTATCATTGCACCAGCAGTTCTTGCGAACTGCTGGTGCAATGCCGCCCACTGCAGATGGCCGCTAGCAGGGGGTGTCAGGGGGATTTCTGTCTGCGGCCTCAGAGCAGGCGGACAAGTTATGGGTCTTGATAAATTGGCCCCTTAGACTGCTAACACATTTTCTATTAATGGGTACCCCAAAAAGTTTTAAGGGACATGAAACGCCAAATTTTTCTTTCATGATTCAGGTAGAGCATATATATTAAGAATTCCCACGTGGAAAAGTGTTTGCTCCTAATTGGAGGGCACCTTCCATGTGGAATTCTTTATCTTTTGCTTGAAGTGCAAGTGTGTGTGTGTGTGTATGTATATGTGTGTGTATATACTGTATATATATATATATATATATATATATATATATATATATATATAAAAAGGGGTTATTTTTATTTTGAAACAGGATGCTCATGCCCCTTTAAATAAAGGCATGATATTTTATGGAATATGAAATTGCTTTTATTCCTGGTATCCATCTGCATTTTTTCAGCTGAAATGGTGTGAGAGATGTTGCCACACAGGACATCTGTCTGCAAGATTGTTGCTATCCGTGCTTCTCGCTGATAGGTGATGAGAAATGCAATGCTTTGCACCCCTCTATGGCATTTAGGAGTTACTATGAATTTGCACAGCTGGTGCCAAGCTACCCTGCAACATTTATGTAGTTCTCATGTCAGTGATGACAAAATAAAAATAATAAGCACTTTTAAAGTAATAAAATTAGCCAAGTAAAATATCCAATAAACACACATACTTACTATACCAAAAATGTGTCCCTATTCAAATCCCTTTGAACACATATCCCTATGGCAGTGGTCTCAAAGTATCGGCCTGGGAGACATATGCAGCCCTCAAGATAGTTTAATCTGGCCCTCCCTTGTTTATTAGGTAAATTATTAATTTGGCCCCATCAACTATTTTAGGGTTCTAAGAGGTGTATTAAGTTGATGTTCTATGTAGGCACTCACAAGATAAATATAAAGACAAGCATGTATTGTCCATAGTAGACTGTCATTGTGCACTGCTTGGATAAATGACACTTTTTATTCAGTTCCAGAATGATCACTTCCTTTGGCATTCACAAGATAAATATACACTGTGTGTATCTATTGTGTACTACAACTCCCATCATGCACTACTACTTGGGTTAATGTCACTTCCAGTTTCTAGTATATCCAATTCCAGAGCACTCACTCTGTTCAAGTGACCCCATAGGAGAAGAACACACCGGATAGAATGAGCTTGATACCCCTGCTCTATGGTTTTAGAACACAACATGTACATTTTACACATGTCACCTATTAGTATCACTGCACATCAATCAACATACAAGCTCTTCAACCTGTATTGTGATAGCAAATCCCACCAAATCACAATTTTTTGCCATTAGTTTTTTAGATTTCAGTACTGGGAGATTAAGAAGGCAGATAAAAATGTTTTTTTCCCCCCAGTAAGTAACAGTTTCCAGACTGAGGGGTATTATGGATAGGGTTAATTGCAGTGGCAGTACATAAACGGAAATTAAGATTTTATTACTTATCTCTCCCACCCACAAAAGGGAGAAGGGATACTGCGGCTGCTTCTTGCTTACATAGATTTCCAATAGAGAATACTAAAGTATTCTTATTTTCACTATAGGTGGTGGATTTAACAGACAAAAGCAGCTGCTTCAAATGACAAAATAACGTTAAAAGATCTATGTATAAACAATACACTTCCCCGGGTAAATTATATCAACCCTTTCATGACCATGCTAATATGTATACATTGGAATAACGTTCTGATGTAAACAAATAGAAATAACACATTCGTGCATGCGATTACAATATTTCAATGATGGTATTGGGTCAGGGGGGGGTCCCTATGACGCTATGCATGCCCTCCAGACCGCGATCCCATTCAGGAAGCGCTGTTGGCTTCAGTACAGCCAAATAACCAGGACGTTCCATGCCGTGCTAATGGTGCTAAAGCCCAGCGCAGTAAGGATGGCATGGAACGTCCTAACATCGGGAAGGGGTTAAAACAAAGCCAATTTCACAGTGCAATGTCCCATTAAGTTTCTCTTCACTTTGATAAGCAAACTACAGGTTTACTTACTCTGTGCTGTGCCGTTTGACTCCCTCTCTTTGAACACAACTGCAGTTCTGCAGAAATGTATTCCAAAAAATGACTTCTTGTATATAACGTCCCTCACCGACTATCTAAAAAAAAAAATCCTATTAAAATAAGAAGTTTAAGGGACAGATGTAAAATTGATACATTTCTACAATTATTTTTTTATGACATGTACGGTTTCAAAAGACAGCTAGTAATATACTGTAGTATCTTTCTTAAAATGGCAGACAGTTTTTATAAATTATCCACTGGTGGTTCTCCAGAGTTAAACCTGTATGGCAGAGCGAATTTACAGCAAATGGACAGCATCTAAATAAACTAAATACTAATTATAACTAAGCTTATCACAGAAAAAATGCAAACCCACCTTGTTGGTAGGAAATATGATAGATTTTTAAGTAACTGTATACTAAATTACTGTGTGCTATGGTTTCTTGTGTTTTGTTATAGATAAATATACTGACAAACTGCAGCTGTTTGTCTTCAAAATTGTCTTCTGCTCAAATCATCTTTTTAAATAAGTGTGTCAGGATTTAGTGTAAAGATCGGAAGGCTGTTTAATAAAATAAGTATCTGTTGCTGTAAAATCTCTATCTCTTGCTGCAGAGTTAACGGCTCCATCCTCTTCTGTCCTTTGGACGTTTTCAGGCTAGGAGATGAAGACTATAAAACGGTGAAACACTCTGGAGGATATTTCCCCTAAAGAAGTGAAGAACACACTCAGAAAGAGAATGATTCTTGCAGGAAAAAAAAGGAACTCTCTGGAGTGAACTTTCAAATATGATGATCGCACTACAAAAATAAAAAAGTAAAAACTGTCTTCATAGGGTGCAAAAAGTTTGAATTCAATTTTGGTGATTTTTAATCTTAATTTTCTAAACCATTTTAATCTATTAGAAGTACAGGCTTTTGAATTACATATGAAATTTAACAGGAGAGCATAGTTTTCTGAGACTTTTATTGGGTAGACACAAAAATGAAGTACAGCAAACAGGCAGGTCCTAGCAAATCACTATAGCATGTGCAAATTTGGATAGATCTGCGGCAATAACTCCTTAAAGGGACAATCTAGTCAAAATTAAACTTTGATGATACAAATAGTGCATGCAATTTTAAGCAACTTTCCAATTCACTTTTATCATCAAATTTGCTATATTCTCTTGGTATTCTTAGTTGAAAGCTAAACCTAGGTAGGCTCAAATGCTAATTTCTAAGCCCTTGAAGGCCGTCTCTTATCTCAATGCATTTGACAGTTTTTCACAGCTAGAGGGCGTTATTTCATGTGTGCTATATAGATAATATTGTGCTCACGCCCGTGGAGGTTCTTATGAGAGGGCATTGATTTGCTAAAATGCAAGTCTGTCAAAATAACTGAGATAAGGGGGCAGTCTGCAGAAGCTAAGATACAGAGTTAAAAAGTATAATAATACTGGGGAATGGGTAATAAAGCGATTATCTATATTTAGTTCAGGCATACAAAAGAAATCTGATGAAGCCCCAGTGCCAGTCCCAGGAAAGGGGAGGGGCAAAACGAGTCATGTTTGGCAATCTGTAAACAGCTGTGTTTTGGCTATACAATAATCACACCTTTATTAATAGCAAAAAATATTAAAAAGTCCACAAGTCAAATAGCAAGCCAGGAATCAAACCCAGAGCTGGTAGTCAGATGAGCCGAGTCAGGAGCCAAAGCGAGAAGTCAGACAAGCCGGAATCAGGAACAAGGAGAACAACAGAGTCAGGAACAAGCCAGGGATCAGGAACCAGGAGGGACGTCAGACAGCCATGTAATACACAGGAGCTCTCACAAACAGGTCTGAGACAACGCAAGGGCAAAGCATACTGAACAGAGGCCCTTTAAATAATAAGTAATGACATCACAATTCTGAGACTGCATCCTTTCTCACATGGATGATGTACACCAGTCTGGCCATAAAAGAAAGTGCAGGAAATGAGCAGCATCACACAGTATGCACCAGAGTCAGCAAGAGAGGTGAGTAAAATGGCTGCCAGCAGCACATCGCAAACAAAACAGGGAAAAAATTCCTGACAGTACCCTCCCCTCAACGACCCCTCCCCCGCGGGAGGACAAAAGGCTTATTGGGGAAACTGGCATGAAAGGCATGGAGGAGGGTGGGAGCATGAACATCAGAGGAGGGAACCCATGAACGCTCCTCTGGACCGTAGCCCCTCCAGTGAACCAAATACTGTATGCGGCCCCTGGACATACGAGAGTCAATAATGCTGCTGACCTCATACTCCTCATGGTTGTCAACAAAGATAGGACAGGGACGAGGCAACACAGTGGTACATCGATTACAAACCAATGGTTTCAAGAGGGAGACATGAAAAACATTGGAGATGCGCATTGCAGGAGGAAGGTCAAGAGCGTAGGCCACAGGATTGACCCATTGGAGTATTCGAAAAGGACCAACATAACGTGGAGCCAGTTTATTGGAAGGCACACAAAGATTAAAATTGCAGGAGAACAGCCAAACTCTCTCACCAACCTGGTAGGAAGGCGCGGGCAGACGCCTACGATCAGCCTGGAACTTTTGGCGCTGCATAGAACGATGAAGGCAATCCTGAATCTGCACCCACGTGGAACAGAGTTGCCGGAGATGCTCCTCCAAAGCCAGAATACCCTGAGACATGAATAAAATCAGGCAACAAGGATGGTTGAAACCCATAACTCGCCATGAACGGGGATAACTTGGAAGAAGAATTAATAGCACTATTATGAGCAAACTCTGCCCAAGGTAACAGTTCAGACCAATTATTGTGGTCATCTGAGACATAGCAATGGAGGAACTGTTCCAGAGCTTGATTAGACCGTTCCACAGCCCCATTGGATTGAGGGTGATATGCCGAGGAGAAGGAAAGCTGGATCCCCATTTGAGCACAAAAGGAACGCCAAAATCTGGAGACAAACTGGCTACCCCGGTCCGACACTATCTCCTTGGGTAACCCATGTAAATGGAAGACCTGCCCGGCAAAAATTGAAGCAAGCTCCTGAGCGGTAGGCAACTTCTTCAAGGGAATGCAATGTGACATTTTAGAAAAACGGTCAACCACCATAAGGATAACAATATTGCCATTGGAAACAGGGAGCTCGACAATGAAGTCCATCGAAAGATGTGTCCAAGGACGCTCACCATTAGCAATAGGTTGAAGAAGACCCACAGGAAGACGTCGAGGAGTCTTATTCTGTGCACAAACTGAGCAGGAGGCAACATACGCAGCAACATCAGAACGAAGACCTGGCCACCAGAATTGTCGAGGGACAGACTAAATCATTTGGTTCTTGCCTGGGTGACCTGCGGCTTTAGGATAGTGGTAAGTGTGCAAAAGTTTAGTTCGAAAAAAAAAAAGTTCTCAGGAACAAAACACTTACCACTAGGTTTCTCAGGAGGTGCATTGGTTTGTGCAGCCAGGATCACCTCCCCCAAGGGAGAAGTCAAATTAGTACGTATGGTAGCCAAAATATGGTCAGGAGGTATAACTGGAGTAGGTACAGACTCCTCCTTGGACAGAGGGGAAAATTGTCGAGAGAGGGCATCAGCCCTAACATTCTTACTACCAGGCAGGTAGGAGACCACATAATTAAACCGAGACAAAAATAGCGCCCATCTGGCCTGTCGGGGTGACAAACGTTTTGATTCAGATAGATAAGTTAAATTCTTGTGGTCAGTAAGAATGAGCACTGGCACGCTAGTACCCTCGAGAAGATGCCTCCATTCCTTGAGTGCCAAAATTATGGCCAGTAATTCCCTGTCACCAATTTCATAATTGCACTCCGCTGGAGACAATTTCTTAGAGAAGAAAATACATGGATGCAAGGAACCGTCAGGCGTAGGACGTTGAGATAAGAGGGCACCTACTCCAGTCTCAGACGCATCGACCTCAAGAACGAAAGGCAGGACAGGGTTAGGATGAGCCAGAACTGGAGCAGCAGCAAAAGCAGTCTTAAGACTATCAAAGGCCTTAATGGCAGTAGGTGACCAATGGAGTGGATCATTCTCTTTACGGGTCATGTCTGTGATAGGTTTGACCAAGGAAGAAAAGTTTTTAATATACTTTCTATAGTAATTGGCGAACCCCAAAAAATGTTGAATAGACCGAAGACCAACTGGGCAAGGCCACTGCAGAACTGCAGATAACTTGTCAGGATCCATGGAGAACCCTGCAAAGGAGATAACATAACCTAGGAAGGTTACTTGAGTCTGATGGAACTCACATTTCTCGAGTTTACAAAACAGGCCGTTCTCACGTAGTCTCTGAAGAACCCGTGTATGAGGATGTCGTCCAAGTACACCACAACACACTGTTGCAACATATCTATTAGGACATCATTAATAAATTCCTGAAAAACAGCAGGAGCATTACATAGGCCAAAGGGCATTACAAGATAATCATAATGCCCGCTCCTGGTGTTAAATGCTGTTTTCCATTCATGGCCCTCCTTGATCCTAATGAGATTGTACGCTCCTCTCAAATCAAGTTTAGTAAAGACCGTAGCTCCCTTGAGGAGGTCTAATAGGGTAAGCATTCTTAATGGTAAGATGATTAAGACCCCTATAATCGATGCATGGTCTTAACTCGCCACCCTTTTTCTTCACAAAGAAGAAGATAGCCCCTACAGGAGAGCAGGATTTGCGGACGATCCCCCGCGACAGAGCATCGGCAACATACTCCTCCATAGCACAATTCTCCGCAACAGACAGAGAGTAAACCCGGCCTTGAGGAGGAATGGCCCCAGGTTGCAGGTCTATGGCACAATCGTAAGACCGGTGAGGAGGCAACGTACCGGCACGCACCTTGTCAAAAACGTCTAGGAACTCTCGGTACTCCTCTGGTAATTGAGATACCAAAGAAGTGCACAAGACTTTAACTGGTTTCCGAAGACAAGTGAAAATACATTGCGGAGACCACGACAAAATTTCGGACCTGCGCCAGTCAAGACTGGGGTTGTGCTTTTGGAGCCAGGGATAACCCAGAACAACTGGAAAATGCAGAGAATTTATCACCTGGAACTGGAGGATTTCAAAATGAAGAGCCCCAACAGCCATGGATAACGGAGCGGTCTTGTGAGTAACGAGTGCGGGCTGAAGGGGCCTGCCATCAATGGCCTCAATAGCAAGCGGAACAGACCGAGGCAAAACAGGAATGGAGTGCTTTGATGCAAAAGCACCGTCAATGAAATAGCCCACAGCACCGGAGTCAACAAGAGCCTGGGTGACTATGGAGGAGTCCACCCAGGAAAGGACAACCGTGACCAAAGGTTTCTCCTTTAGCGGTTCCGGGGACAAGGATAAACCACCCAAGGTCTGTCCCCGACAGGACCTTAGGTGTGAGCGTTTTTCTGGACGTGTAGGACAAGACTTCAAAAGGTGGCCTTGTAGCCCCCAATAGAGGCAGAGCCCCTCCCTCCTCCTAAAGACCCTCTCCGCCACAGAAAGACGCGTGAATCCCAACTGCATCGACTCAGCAGTACCTGGTGACTCGGGACCAGGAGGCATGGTAGGAGAGGGAGGCATGGGTGGGAACGAACACGTAGGAGACAACGGAACAGGAGGCTTCCACAAGCGCTCCTTGAAAGAGGGCCTCTCTCTGAGTCTGATGTCAATTAGGATCAAAAAAGACACCAATGCCTTGAGATCCTCTGGTAAATCTCTGGCAGCAA
This sequence comes from Bombina bombina, assembly GCF_027579735.1. Taxonomy (NCBI): domain Eukaryota; kingdom Metazoa; phylum Chordata; class Amphibia; order Anura; family Bombinatoridae; genus Bombina; species Bombina bombina. Next base: position 83,007,535 of record NC_069510.1, on the reverse strand, counting down.
CTTCGTCTTTAATCGCATCAGAGAGCCCATGAAAGAAGGCGGCAACAAGGGCTTCATTTTTCCAACCTACCTCTGCGGCAAGCGTACGGAACCCAATAGCATACTTAGCAACAGATCTCGTACCTTGTTGAATAGACATGAGTCGTTTAGCAGCAGAGGAGTAAGCATCAAATACCCTTCGAAAGGAGGCCACAAATTCAGGGTAATTTGAAATCACAGGTTTATTAGTCTCCCACAATGGATTAGCCCAGGCAAGAGCTGTGTCAGAGAGTAACGAGATGAGAAATCCCACCTTAGCTCTGTCAGAGGGAAATACCTGAGGTAACATCTCAGGTTCATTTTTATTACGTATCCAGCAGGGTGCACACACCTCTTTGTAAATGGGGGATTATCTATATTTTTAACAAAAAAAATTGGAGCAGTCTGTCACTTTAAAGGGACAGTCTACTCCAAAATTGTTATTGTTTAAAAAGATAGATAATCCCTTTATTACCCATCCCCCAGATTTGCAAAACCAACACGTTTATGTTAATATACTTTTTACCTCTGTGATTGCCTTGTATCTAAGGCTCTGCAGACAGCCCCTTTATAACATGACTATTTCTTTATTATCTATTGACTTGTATTTCAGTCATTTAATATTAACTCTTAAATAACTCCACCTGCGTGAGCACAATGTTATCTATATAGCACACATGAACTTACGCCCTCTAGCTGTGAAAAACTGTAAAATACATTCAGATAAGAGGCGGTCTTCAAGGGCTTAGAAATTAGCACATGAGCCTATCTAGGTTAAGCTTTCAACTAAGAATACCAAGAGAACAAAGCAAATTTGATTAGAAAAGTAAATTGGAAAGTCTGAATCATGAAAGCTTAATTTTGACTAGACTGTCCCTTTAATAACAGTGAATAAATAATTTTCAATAGCACCATGCATCTGTGTCTTTTTATTGAACCTTGAAGGTCAAATGCAGCCTGGCAATGTTTTAGGCTGTTAACACATGGCATGATTAAGGGCTAACAGTACGAAATGTCGCCAGGCTGCATTTGACCTTCAAAGTTCAATAAAAAGACACAGATGCATGATGCTGTTGGAATATGTTTATTCATTAAACACAAAAATGAAACAGGCTTTTCATATGGATTTCGAACACCTATATGAAATCAAAATATTTATAGCCAGTGTGAAAATAAGATTCATTCAGTATTTATTATGATTCCCTAATGTGTTTAAAAGCAGTTTTTTCCTTTAAAGAAATATTTTTTTTTTAATTAATAGTTTATGAACCTCCAAATAATTAAAGGGACGTTGGGGCTTTATTTTTGTTAAATAAATCATGACACAGTATAATATGTCCTGTGTTGTTATTCATCTGAGGTTGTATTTACCAAATTTTAAGACCTGCTAAGGACCAGATTGTTATTATGTCCTGATACGTAAAACCATTGTATTCAGAGGGTGTGCTTTCTTTTTCACATGACTGTATAAGTATAAAACAAATCCACATGAAACAGTTTTGTAAATATGATTTATGCTCTTTACATTTATATTTGAAGTTTTCTTATTTTGATCAAGTAAGCTTATCAATATTGGTTTATTTTTTATAGTCACAAATGTTTTGTTAGGCAATTCCTGTAAGCCTGGTCTTCTTAACTGTTGACAATAACACTGGGTCCGTCAGGAGTCTGGTAGTAATATTATAATTTTTTTCATGGTTATTAGCTAGCTTACCTGATTCTTGCCAGCTATGCAGAGAATTTAAATAACAAACGATTCTGTTTTTCTCTTTTCTTTTTATAAATAATTTTATGAAAGTTTTAAATACATGACATACACCATAGTTAAAACCCAGAAAACATATGGGGGCATATTTAAGAAATGTCTTGCGACCTGATCCGACAGTGCGATGTCCGCAAGACATCGATGAATGCGGAGAGCAATAGGCTCTCCACATTTAACATTGCACCAGCAGCTCACAAGAGCTGCTGGTGCAACGCCGTCCCCTGCAGACTCACGGCCAACGGGCCCCCAGCAGGGGGTGTCAATCAACCCGATCGTACTCGATCAAGTTGAATTGTTGCGATTCCTGTCCGCCTGCTCAGAGCAGACGGACAGGGTTATGGAGCAGCGGTCTTTGTGACCGCTACTTCATAACTGCTGTTTCTGGCGAGTCTGAAGACTCGCCAGAAACACGGGCCGTCAAGCTCCTTTCGGAACTTGATAGATAGGCCCCATAAACTTGATTTGAAATACAATATATAAACAAGGAAGACATACTAGCAAGTCCGTAAGGAAAGTTCACGTAATAACTGTTGAATCCGTTTGACAAGTGTGCAAACTGCAGTCCAGAAACAATCAATAAAATTGACATAAATGTCTGGAAATAGTTACACTTCTAAATGTAATAGTTTAAATGTGATCATTAACAGAATACTTAAACAAATTCAAAGCAAATGACAATGGATAGAGTAATTATACAATGTTAGAATGCCTGTAAAAAGAACATGTACGAAATAAACCAAAGTGTAATTTACAAAACTATATGGTATTACAAAATATTACATATGTACAAAGAATTGGACTAAAATGGACAAATAATCAGAACAAAAATATTACATCTAAATAAATATAAACACAAGTGTACCTCGTTAAACTGTGGCAAATGTATATTTAAATACTCACTCCCAGTAATTTATTATATTGAATCGAAAATCCAATCGGTTTCTTTTCTATATAGAATACTAACTCTCACTGTCTGACCCTAACTAACTCTCACTCACTAACTCTCTCTCTCTCTTTTACTAACTCGCTAACTCTCAGAAACCTTCAACGCCTAGACCTGCACCTATCTCGAAAAAGCAATACAGTCAAAGGAGCCATGTTTCTAGCGAGCTTATATACCCTATGTAAATGGTTAATGATGTACCGGTTTGCAAAGTAAACGAGGTCCAGGTGTGCTTTAGTGAAGATTTGTATGTGTGCAATGTGGAGTAGTTGTTTTAATTTGCGCATGCTCATATGGAGTTTGTAAATGCACATATGTATTTGTGGAATGTGTATAATAAGATGATGTCATAGTGATCGTTTTGCATAACATTCTCCTAATTTAGTATCCTAAAACCTAAATGCAGATTTCTGTTCTGATTCTGTTCGTATTGTATTTGTTAAGTGTGCAATTCTTTTTTCATGTTGTTTTGCTCCGTGATGAAGATCGCAAGGTATTTTCCGATTCCTTATTTAGTGTAAATGTTATGTAATATTAGTTGTAAAGGATTGTGAATGTTGAATGTGTATGTGCTATGTTGTGTGAGTGATTGTTGTTTGTACATTTTATCTGATTTGTGTTTGTGTGCATGATGTTGTATACGTAATATGAACGAGCTGTGTGTAGTTCTCGCAATATCGAGTGTAAGAAGAAAAAAAACGTCTATTCTTCAGTTTGCATTGATCTCTATGGGAGAATCAATTACTCGTCCGTGATTACACTTGGGAAATAAACGCGGTACTCGTATTACCATGATGCGTAACGAGGTTCTTTTCAGACTTGTAATCCCGACGTTATGAAAAGTGCGCAATGAAAATAAAGCACACGCTATTTGCGAACAGCCATTACGCCATAACTTGTAATCTAGCTGAAGGTGAGAAACAGGCCTGGATGGGATTTGCATGGATCAATTGCGCATGAGTGTTAGTGTATATCCAACCTATTGTACATATATTCTGTGGACAGTATCCAGTGGAGGATATTTGAATGCAATAACAAAACTGGATGCAAGTTACTAGAGACTTTTACTTTTAAAAGTAAAGTATTTCCTCTTTTGAACAATCAAAAACAAATACATTAAATATACTTTATTGAAAATAACGCCCCCAAAAAACTCAATGCAACAAAAGTGAATACTTTATATATTCTGGGTTATAAAGGCATCTGTAGTGGAACTCGAGACAGGCACGCTCTTAACTCACATAAATTAGTTGCAACAAAAGAGTGCCCAAACCCGATTAAAATTAAAAATTATCACAGTGTGCACATTAATATTTGTAAATTATTATCATATATCCAACCATTCTTTTTATTTATTTCCAAAATCAATCATACTTACACTCATACAATTAAAACAATTAGGGGTCAATTTATCAACCCGTCAATGCATCTGTTTCCATGTGAGCCTTCAGGCTCACCAGAAACAGGAGTTAAGAAGCATCGGTCTTAAGGCCGCTGCTCCTTAATTCGTCCGCCACATCTGAGGCGGGGGATAGCAATCAGCACGATCGGATAGGATCGGGTAGATTTACACCCCCTGCTAGAAGCCGATTGGCCGTAAAGGTGCAGGGGGCGGCATTGCACAAGCATTTCACTCGAAATGCTTGTGCAATGATAAATGCCGGCAGCGTAGCAGCGTAGCAGCGTAGCATGCAGTGGCACATGTGTAACATTTCACGATAATTACGTCAAACTCCAAACCACTATACACAATCTTCTCGAATCTTGGCATAAACAGGGAAATTTGTCCTGGCTGGGCCGCATCAATACCATCAAAATGATGATTATACCTAAATATATATATTAGAAAAAGTGAAGAAAAGAAGCATTTTTGGACACACTTACAGGTCGTACTCACATGTTATATCAAGGGGTGGAGTACGGTATGAAAAAAGGGGAATTCAATTTAACTAGGATAAAACATAACGTTTAATAAGAATCGGCTAGATTACGAGTTTTGTGTTATGAGTAAAAAAGCAGCATTAAGGCTCATAACGCTGCTTTTTCACTACCGTTGCTATTACGAGTCTTGTAGGTACAGCTGTCCCGCACACTTTTTTGGCCGTACCACAAATTAACTTACGCAATTTGCGTAAAGTCTATTTTCAATGGGACTTCCATAGCGCCGATAATACAAGATTTTTTTGTGAAGACCAAAAAGTGAGCGGTACAGCCTATCCCACAAGATTCGTAACGCATTCTAAAGTCAGTAGTTATGAGTTTTACGCTACAAAGCTGTAGCATAAAACTCATAACTAAAGTGTTAAAAAGTACACTAACACCCATAAACTACATATTAACCCCTAAACCGAGGCCCTCCTGCATCACAAACACTAAAATAAAATTTTTAACCCCTAATCTGCCGCTCCGGACATCACCGCCGCAACCTACATTACAGTTATTAACCCCTATTCTGTCGCCCCCAACGTCGCCGTCACTATACTAAAGTTATTAACCGCTAAACCTAAGTCTAACCCTAACCCTAACACCCCCTAGCTTAAATATAATTAAAAGAAATCTAAATACAAATTACTATCATTACCTAAATAATTCCTATTTAAAACTAAATACTTACCTGTAAAATAAACCCTAAGCTAGCTACAATATAACTAATAGTTACATTGTATCTAGCTTAGGGTTTATTTTTATTTTACAGGCAAGTTTGTATTTATTTTAACTAGGTATAATAGTTACTAAATAGTTATTAACTATTTACTAACTACCTAGTTAAAATAAAGACAAATTTACCTGTAAAATAAAACCTAACCTGAGTTACACTAAAACCTAACCTTACACTAAAATTAAATAAATTACCTAAATTAAATACAATTACCTAAATTACAACAAAAAAACCCCCACTAAATTACATAAAATAAAAAAATAAATTATCAGATATTTAAACTAATTACACCTAATCTAATAGCCCTTTAAAAATAAAAAATTCCCCCCAAAATAAAAAAAAACCCTAGCCGAAACTAAACTACCAATAGCCCTTAAAAGGGCCTTTTGCGGGGCATTGCCTCAGAGAAATCAGCTCTTTTACCTGTAAAAATAAATAAATACAAACAACCCCCCCAACAGTAAAACCCACTACCCACACAACCAACCCCCTAAATAAAAAGCTAACTAAAAAAACCTAAGCTCCCCATTGCCCTGAAAAGGGCATTTGGATGGGCATAAAACCCACCCAATAAACCCTTAAAAAACCTAACACTAACCCCTGAGGAACCACTTGCAGTTTTGAAGATCAAACATCCATCCTCAACGAAGCCGGGAGAAGTCTTCATCTAAGCAACAAGAAGTCCTCAACAAAGCCGGGAGAAGTCTTCATCAAAGCCGGCAGAAGTGGTCCTCCAGACAGGCAGAAGTCTTCATCCAGACGGCATCTTCTATCTTCATCCATCAAGGAGCTGGTCCATCTTCAAGACATCCGGCGTGGAGCATCCTCCTCAAACGAAGTCTTCTTCCCGAATGAATGTTTCTTTAAGTCACGTCATCCAAGATGGCGTCCCTTGAATTCAGATTGGCTGATAGAATTCTATCAGCCAATCAGAATTAAAGGTGAAAAAATCCTATTGGCTGATGCAATCAGCCAATAGGATTGAACCTCAATCCTATTGGCTGATCCAATCAGCCTATAGGATTGAGCTTGCATTCTATTGGCTGATTTTTTTACCTTTAATTCTGATTGGCAGAAATAATTCTATCAGCCAATTGGAATTCAAGGGACGCCATCTTGGATGACGTCACTCAAAGAAACATTCATTCGAGAAGACTTCGTTGAATAGGATGCTCCGCGCCGGATGTCTTGAAGATGGACCCGCTCCTCGCCGGATGGATGAAGATAGAAGATACCGTATGGATGAAGACTTCTGCCCGTCTGGAGGACCACTTCTGCCGGCTTGGATGAAGACTTCTCCCGGCTTCGTTGAGGACTTCTTGCCGCTTCATTGAGGACTTCTCCTGGCTTCGTTAAGGATGGATGTCGGCTCTTCAAAACTGTAAGTGGATCTTCAGGGGTTAGTGTTAGGTTTTTTTTAACGGTTTATTGGGTGGCTTTTATTTTTAGGTTAGGGTTTGGGCAGCAATAGAGCTAAATGCCCTTTTCGGCTTTTTTTATTTTGATAGGGCTATTAGATTAGGTGTAATTAGTTTAAATATCTGATAATTTGTTTTTTATTTTGTGTAATTTACTGTTTTGTTTTTTTTGTAATTTAGGTAATTGTATTTAATTTAGGTAGTTTATTTAATTGTAGTGTAAGGTTAGGTGTTAGTGTAACTCAGGTTAGGTTTTATTTTACAGGTAAATTTGTATTAATTTAGCTAGGTAGTTAGTAAATAGTTAATAACTATTTAGTAACTATTCTACCTAGTTAAAATAAATACAAACTTGGCTGTAAAATAAAAATAAACCCTAAGATAGATACAATGTAACTATTAGTTATATTGTAGCTAGTTTATGGTTTATTTTACAGGTAAGTATTTAGTTTTAAATAGGAATTATTTAGGTAATGATAGGAATTTTTATTTATATTTCTTTTAATTATATTTAAGTTAGGGGGTGTTAGGGTTAGGGTTAGACTTAGGTTTAGGGGTTAATACATTTAGTATAGTGGCAGCGACGTTGGGGGCGGCAGATTAGGGGTTAATAAATGTAGCATACACAGTGGGTGAGCGCGGTGTAGCGGCGTCCGGAACCGGAACCGGTATTGGTAGGTGAAATGCTCCAATGGAATGGTCTGGCAGAGTGCCGTAGCCAGCGATCAACTCAAAATCGCTGTATATACACGAACAGGAGGAAAAAATGGCAGGTACTCCAATAACCAAATAGGCGCAACTATAATTGATAAAAAATACAAAACTTTAATGAAAAAAATGTTAAAAAATTGTATATAATACACAATCAAGCTGGACACAAAGACAGGGGGTGAAAAAAGACAGGCCTGACGCGTTTCGCGCCCCCTAGTGGCGCTTATTCATAGGCTGCAGCACCTAGTGTGTGGTGCCTTTTTAAAGGGCAAGGAAAACCATTAACCCTTAGTGTGCAAATCATAATTAAAAACAGTGACAAGATAAAAACAACAACAAATTTACATTGGGATTACTTACAAAAAATATAGATACAGATTCAGATTCAGACATACCTGAGCCAGTGTGTGGAATAATATGATACCTAAACAAGAAAATGAAAAATTAATATATACCAATTACCTAAGTATGGATACTAGTAACTAAGAGATGTCCTAGTTTTCTTAAATGTGTATTAACCAACTAGTATTGTACACTATAGGGATATCACAATATTAATTTTGTAAGGGAAATGTATAATAGATTAATAGTCTCATAACTACATAGTGCCATTTCAATTATCCGTAAAGTAGTTAATATCGCATGCTTTATTCATTCCTAGTGGTTGGCATGTATTAAGCTTTAATATCCAAAATATTTCTTTCTTATCTAAGATTTTTTGCCTATTGCCTCCTCTAATTGGAATTTTAGCGATATCAATGATTTGGACTGACATGTCGGCCTTATGGGTGAAATGTAGACCATTAAAGTGACTAGCGACTGCGGAGTCCTTGGAATAGTTTTTGACGTCTCTAACATGTTCCCCAAATCTGGTTCTGACTTCGCGTGAGGTTTTACCTACATATTGACTTTTACAGATATTACACGTTAAAAGGTAGATGACAAATCTGGTTTTGCAGTTAGCATAGAAATCTATGACATATTGTTTATTATCTACACTTGAGTTAAAGTGTGTACCCCTAATGAGGTTAGGGCAAGTTAAACAATCCCTGCTACCACATTTGTATAGCCCCTTCTTTGATAGCCAGTCTCCTGAGGGGACACTCGCAGTACCAGTAACCAAGCTGGGAGCAAGTACTTTCCCTAATGTCCTTGGTTTTTTAGGGACGTACTTGAAATTATTTACAAGTGGTTTGAGAATGTCATCTCCCAAAAGGATATGGGAGTGCTTCTTTAAAATCTTTACCACTGCATCATAATTTGTTGAATACTCTGTTGTGAAGACTATAGTATCACTAGTGACTTGGTTCTTCTTATGTGCAGTAATAGGTTGTTTATTATAAGCCTTAACTGCTAATCTGCATTGTTCAAGCCTACTTGGGTTATAGCCTCTCTTAGTAAGTCTATCTTTTAGCTCTAAAGACTGTCTGTCATAGATGGAATCATCTTGGGTATTCCTGCGTAGCCTAATAAACTGCCCTCTTGGGATGGCTTTTTTTACATGTTCTGGGTGTTGTGATGCCGCATGCAGGATTGTGTTGCCTGCCACTGGTTTTCTGTAGGTTTGAGTTACTATTTGATTATCACTAATTAATAAAGTAAGATCTAAATAGTTAATCTGTTTACCATTTACTTCACCTGTAAATCTTAAACCCATGAGATTATCACTTAAATATGACAGCAAATCATCCAAAATGACAATTTTTTTATCATTATTAACAATTAGCAAAAGATCGTCTATGTAACGAACAAAAAGCACTACTTCATCCATCCAAGGGTTGTTTGTTGAAAAAATATAAGTAAGTTCCCACCATGCCACATAAATATTTGCAAAAGCTGGGGCAAATTTTGCCCCCATGGCGGTCCCCCTGATTTGTAAGTAGTACTCTTTGTCGAACATAAAATAATTGTGCGAAAGCAAAAATTGTAAGGTTTGACAAATATAATCAATTTCTTGATCACTCAGATCCGTGTCCCTTTTTAAAAAATAGTTTACTGCTCTTATGCCTAAGTGCTGTGGTATACTGGTGTATAATGAAACTATGTCAGCTGTAATCCAACTATAGTTATCTTTCCATTGGATTGTGTTTAATGTGGTAAGCAGATGTGATGTGTCCCTCAAATAGCTGAGTTGTCTTTGAGCTATAGGTTGTAATATTGTGTCAATCCATTCCCCTAGAGGTTCTAAAAGAGAACCTATGCCCGCAACTATGGGCCTTCCCGGGGGGGTATCCCTGTTTTTGTGAATTTTGGGGACATGATGAAATAACGGAGTGACTGGATAATCTGGTATTAATGTTGCCACATCTTCATTTTTAAAGATCCCCAAAATCACTCCATCTGCTACAAGTTTACCCATTTCTTTTTTGAAAGTATGGACAGGGTTGCCAGGCAACAACCTATATACACTGCTGTCTGAAAGTTGTCTCCGTGCCTCCTCGAAATAGTAGGACTTATCCATGACTACGATGCTGCCACCCTTATCCGAATTTCTGATGACTATATCATCATTATTTTTAAGAGTTTTAATTGCTAGACGTTCATGATATTTCAGATTATGGGTGACAGCATCGCCGCCAGTGTCCATATCAGCTTCCAGCTTAAGTATATCTTCTTGTACCATCCTATGGAAAGCATTGACCATAGGGCCTCTATAATTGGTAGGATAAAAACTAGACCCATGCTTGTAAGGTCTATCCAGTATCTCCTTATGGTCCTCCTGGTCAATGCCACCCATATTGAACAATTCATTCAAGGTAGCTACAGAGCAAGCATCAGCAAATTGTAAATGTGGGGAAACTTTGTCTACATCTGATGTCTCAATCTTAGTTTGTGGCTCTTCAGTACCCTTATCAGTTAAGGCAAAAAACCTTTTTAAGGACAATTTACGAATGAATTTGTTTACATCCAAAAGAGTGTTAAAGCATGAAAGCCTATTTGTTGGAGCAAAACCCAGTCCTTTTGATAACACTGAAATTTCACTGTCCTTTAACTCATATTTAGAGATATTAATAACATTGAGTCCTTGTTCTAAAGACTTTTGTGACGATATTGAGGGTGTTACTTCTGCCCCTTCTTCATCTTGTGCTTTCTTTTGTCTTCCTTTACGCCACCTCCTTCTGTGTTTTTTCCTTTTTCTACATTTTTCTTTATTTTCAAACGTGTCACCGGTTGTCCTTCCGTTTCTTCCCCCGTCTGCACCTGTAAAAAAGCACATGAGGAAAGAGGAGTAGGAGAGGAAGGAGGAGAAGAGGCAGGAGAAGACGATGAAGAAGCAGTAGAAGTGCAGTAAGAAGAAATAGAGGATATAGCTGAAGTGTTAGCTTCTGAATCCGTGGACTCTCCCTCTGAAGCACTTACTTATATTTTTTCAACAAACAACCCTTGGATGGATGAAGTAGTGCTTTTTGTTCGTTACATAGACGATCTTTTGCTAATTGTTAATAATGATAAAAAAATTGTCATTTTGGATGATTTGCTGTCATATTTAAGTGATAATCTCATGGGTTTAAGATTTACAGGTGAAGTAAATGGTAAACAGATTAACTATTTAGATCTTACTTTATTAATTAGTGATAATCAAATAGTAACTCAAACCTACAGAAAACCAGTGGCAGGCAACACAATCCTGCATGCGGCATCACAACACCCAGAACATGTAAAAAAAAGCCATCCCAAGAGGGCAGTTTATTAGGCTACGCAGGAATACCCAAGATGATTCCATCTATGACAGACAGTCTTTAGAGCTAAAAGATAGACTTACTAAGAGAGGCTATAACCCAAGTAGGCTTGAACAATGCAGATTAGCAGTTAAGGCTTATAATAAACAACCTATTACTGCACATAAGAAGAACCAAGTCACTAGTGATACTATAGTCTTCACAACAGAGTATTCAACAAATTATGATGCAGTGGTAAAGATTTTAAAGAAGCACTCCCATATCCTTTTGGGAGATGACATTCTCAAACCACTTGTAAATAATTTCAAGTACGTCCCTAAAAAACCAAGGACATTAGGGAAAGTACTTGCTCCCAGCTTGGTTACTGGTACTGCGAGTGTCCCCTCAGGAGACTGGCTATCAAAGAAGGGGCTATACAAATGTGGTAGCAGGGATTGTTTAACTTGCCCTAACCTCATTAGGGGTACACACTTTAACTCAAGTGTAGATAATAAACAATATGTCATAGATTTCTATGCTAACTGCAAAACCAGATTTGTCATCTACCTTTTAACGTGTAATATCTGTAAAAGTCAATATGTAGGTAAAACCTCACGCGAAGTCAGAACCAGATTTGGGGAACATGTTAGAGACGTCAAAAACTATTCCAAGGACTCCGCAGTCGCTAGTCACTTTAATGGTCTACATTTCACCCATAAGGCCGACATGTCAGTCCAAATCATTGATATCGCTAAAATTCCAATTAGAGGAGGCAATAGGCAAAAAATCTTAGATAAGAAAGAAATATTTTGGATATTAAAGCTTAATACATGCCAACCACTAGGAATGAATAAAGCATGCGATATTAACTACTTTACGGATAATTGAAATGGCACTATGTAGTTATGAGACTATTAATCTATTATACATTTCCCTTACAAAATTAATATTGTGATATCCCTATAGTGTACAATACTAGTTGGTTAATACACATTTAAGAAAACTAGGACATCTCTTAGTTACTAGTATCCATACTTAGGTAATTGGTATATATTAATTTTTCATTTTCATGTTTAGGTATCATATTATTCCACACACTGGCTCAGGTATGTCTGAATCTGAATCTGTATCTATATTTTTTGTAAGTAATCCCAATGTAAATTTGTTGTTGTTTTTATCTTGTCACTGTTTTTAATTATGATTTGCACACTAAGGGTTAATGGTTTTCCTTGCCCTTTAAAAAGGCACCACACACTAGGTGCTGCAGCCTATGAATAAGCGCCACTAGGGGGCGCGAAACGCGTCAGGCCTGTCTTTTTTCACCCCCTGTCTTTGTGTCCAGCTTGATTGTGTATTATATACAATTTTTTAACATTTTTTTCATTAAAGTTTTGTATTTTTTATCAATTATAGTTGCGCCTATTTGGTTATTGGAGTACCTGCCATTTTTTCCTCCTGTTAATAAATGTAGGTAGGTGGCGGCGATGTTACAGACGGCAGATTAGGGGTTAATAATATTTAACTAGTGTTTGCGATGCGGGAGTACGGCGGTATAGGGGTTAATATGTTTCTTATAGTGGCGGAGATGTTGGGGGCGGCAGATTAGGGGTTAATAATATTATGTAGGTGTCGGCGATGTTGGGGGCAGCAGATTAGGGGTTAATAAATATAATGTAGGTGTTGAAGGATGTTGGGGGCAGCAGATTAGGGGTTCATAAGTATAATGTAGGTGTCGGCGATGTCGGGAGCGGCAGATTAAGGGTCAATAAATATAATGAAGGTGTCGGGGGCAGCAGATTAGGGGTTAATAAATATAATGTAGGTGTTGGCGATGTCAGGGGCAGCAGATTAGGGGTTAATAAGTGTAAGATATGGGGTGTTTAGACTCTGGGTTCATGTTAGGGTGTTAGGTGTAAACAAATTTTGTTTCCCCATAGGAATCAATGGGGCTGCGTTACGGAGCTTTACGCTGCTTTTTTGCAGCCGGCTCTCCTCATTGATGTCTATGGGGAAATCGTGCATGAGCACGTACAACCAGCTCACCACTGACTTAAGCAGCGCTGGTATTGGAGTGCGGTATGGAGCTCAATTTTGCTCTACGCTCACTTCTTGCATAACAAAGCCGGGTTTAGGAAAACCTGTAATACCAGCGCTGTAGGAAAGTGAGCGGTGACAATAACATGCAAGTTAGCACCATGGACCATGCCACCATTAAAGCTAATATGAAAAAAGTGTGTAGGTGTATTAAAAACAAGACTATCTGCTATCTCTCCTAGTTAGGCAAAGACCTGAAAGTTAATATTTGTAAAGTATATTAGACCATAAACGGTCAGATGCTTAGACACAGATAGATAAAGTGTAAACAGTACATATTAAGTTATTACTGGTCTATATATTATATTATGTCTCAGTGGCAACAATATAAAAAATGGAGTAGGGTACAATCAAAATATCTCCATTCACCCTTATCTATTGTAAGCGTTATGAGTCACACAGATTCCCCCCAGGGAGTACAAAGCATATAGCCTATAGCATATTAAAGACCAGTAATAGTAAGGTGTATAAACACTACCCAACTATAATGATACTGATCTATATCTGAATTAAGTCTCCGTGGCGAATAAAGGATAAGGTAGTAGAAATTTTTTTTTCACCACTCCGTATTTAACCCTTATTATCTATTAGTAATTAGTGCCACAAAAGTCCCTATGGGGTAGAGAACATAGCGCCTATAGCGAATGAGGACCGGATAATAAGTATTATGCTGAATGCCAATTAAGGCCAACATCTAACCAGAAAATAACTTCTATCAAATTATTTTACAATGAGGAGAGAAGCAGTGCGAACGCCTGACACGCGTTTCGCATCTGCTTTGTCAAAGGCAACCCGCAACTACACCGGAGCTTCCTTAAAAAGGCCCTCAGGCCAATCAAATCGATCCTGTTAGTGACATCAGTCTAATTCAGTCAAATCGCACTACACGAATAATATCTTGGAATCATGCTCATCCCTCTAAACTATGGGTACTAATAGAGGCCAATTTAGTCAATACAAACAACAACGCCTAAAACAGCAAGACCGGAACATATAACCCACAAAAAATATATTAATGCAACGTTAGAGGAATGGGACAAACTAATTTGATAACCTAACGACCTTTCGACCCCAGTTTCCCGATTAACCCCACTTTTAGGGAACAATTTCTTTTTCACACATTGCTCTTTTGCCTTTGACACACCAAACACAATGCATAAAAACCTCCCCCTCTTCCTACTGATAGAGGGAACACAGATTAAAGACAGATTGGCGCTTAATGATACACTAGGGCCTCCATTTCATATGTGGTACTTATACCTCCAAATCAGACATTCTATAAATACTAGCCCTTATAAGAAAGATATTTTTATCTAAAACCATTAAAAGAAAGATATTTTTATCTAAAACCATTAAAAAATGTATGCATACAATCCTCCATAAGGAAATTCCACCTCTCAATGGTATACAAAATACTTAGGGGCACCTTCCCACACAAAAAAGCCAACTTATATTTCCTAGTGGGAAGCAGAACTAAATAGCCAGATTCCAGATGAGAACTGGTTAAGTAGTTTCAAAATGACTCACTCCTCATCAGTCTCATTAACACTGGCGGAACTAATTATAAGATATTATCACGCAGGTATTTAACACCCCAACTAATTCATTAAATTTTTCCCGGGGCAACTTCCAGCTGCTGGAGTAGATGTGGAGATATGGGTACACACTCACATATATGGTGGGATCAGATAGAAAGATGCATCAACCACACAATATGCTTGAACATTTCTCTCAGCCCTAATATTGTCCTCCTCAACCAAATACCACAAATAGGTTGTATTTACCACACTAAACTACAACAACTTATGTTAACATACGCCAAACGCCTAATTCCATGGCTTTGGAAACAACAACCGCCAACCTTTCCTCAATGGCTATCTGAAATGGCTCATGTTTTATCACTGGAAAAGATGCACTATTATTACAAAGGCAAACGAGATTTCATACTAGACATAATTTTTTTATGGGACCAAAGATTATAGATTAGGACACAGAGATAAATATTCTACTTCCAGGTTTTTTATTTTGAGCGTACAGGATTTGTTTTCCTTCCCTACTTTCTACCCTATTAATCTTTAGAAAATCGTTGTATATGCGATACTATGTACTTGAATATTGTAACCTATGCCAATCTTCATGTTATTCTTCATGTGCTACAGTATATATGTAGGAGTGTGCGCTCAGAGGCGACCAATAGTTGGAAGTAGTTGTAGGCTTTACCCCTCACACCTAGCTGCTGACTGTTGTGTGTTGTGTGACCCTTTCATCTGTTGGTCTCCATGGGGCATTAAATGTCTAGCCGTGCTGGTCCAGTCCTGAGTATTATATGAACAGATGCATATATAGAACCCTGTTTGTGTCCTGTATATATTGAGTATATGTTTTTGTAATATGTTTCTAATCAACCTCAATAAAAATCATATATCTCAGAAATTCAAATTGATGGTATCCTACTCACGTAAGATGGAGCTATAATAAGCTCTTTCACTGCACACACCCGCTTTTATACTGGCAGATAAACAGTATCCCATAGGTTGAAAATGAAAAAATGTATTAAAACATAGTAAAACACATGATAAAATGCACAATGCACAAGGTAAAGTGTAATATGTCAGGGTCTGAGATCGGAACAGTTCAAGTTTACTGTGAGAGGTTATCCTATACTTGGGATGGAAATAGATTGAGGGCAGCATTCGTACCACACCAAGACTCTTCTCTGGCTATCGGACAAGGTAACACTCCACCTCTGACGTAGCTTGCACGTTAGGATGAATCATGTGGGGAGCAATCTGATGTACGTTTCGCAGCATACTGACGGCTTTTTCCAGGAGTAAAGTGAGTATGTGCAGAGAGTCTATGTCCGTATAGGTAGTAGTACAGAAAGTTATGGAATCCATGTTCGCCATCTTTGTTGTGGGTCCTCCCATCTAGGTCCATAGGATAATGAGGGCATATACTTTCTTAAATAATAAATTCCCAAAAATACCCACTTTTTATATATTACATAAGATTCACAAAGACCCCAAGAACCCACCAGGACATTCAATTATTTTGGGTGTCAATTCTCTAACAAGCAATTTATCACTCTATTTAGATCAATTATTGCAACCTTATGTTACACAGACCAAAGCCTATTTAAAAGATACTATCAGTATACTGAATGTATTAGAGGAATTAAAACGGGATGACAGAAAGGGGACGAATTATAAAGCTCCGAATGGAGCTTAATGCCCCTGTTTCTGCCCAAACCTTCAGGCTCACCAGAAACAATAGTTATGAAGCAGCGGTCTAAAGATCGCTGCTCCATAACTTGTCCGCTGCCTCTGAGGCTGCGGTCTTCAATTCACCTGATTCTATGCGATCAGCTGATTGACACCCCCTGCTAACGGCCGATTGGCCGCGAATCTGCAGGGGGCGGCTTTGCACAAGCAGTTCACCAGAACTGCTTGTGCAACGATAAATGCCCACAACGTATGCTGTCGGCATTTATCAATGTGCGGAGGACATGTTTAGCTACATCGTATCATGTTCGTCTGCACTTTAGTAAATCGGCCCCATGGTGTCTTGTCACCAGTGATGTATCCTCCCTATATACCATTATAGATAAATCTCTGGCAATATCTTCAGTTAAAGCAATATTAAAAGATGATGACCATTTAGACCCTACTCAACTTGATTTTATTTTTAAAGGTATTGAACTAATTCTGGAGAATAATTATTTTTGGTTTGATGGCAGTTATTTCCTACAGACTAGCGGTAAGGTGATGGGCCCCAGGATTGTGCCTAGTTATGCCAATTTGTATATGGCAAATTTGGAAGAATGGTATATTTATTGTTCTGACAGGGAGCGCAATATATGGTGACCTATCATCGTTACATTGACGATCTGTTCATAATATGGTCAGGGAATGAACAACAGTTATTAAACTTTATGGACCATTTAAAAGAGAATGAATACAAAGTCAACTTGTCTTGGAAATATAGCCAGAGCAAAATAGAGTGTCTTGATTTGAAGTCTATATAGAGAACCATACCCTTAAAAGTAGGAATTTCTTTAAAACCATCAATGTCAATGATTATATAGATACCCAAAGTTGCCATCAGAAATTCTGTTTAAAAAATATACCAAAGGGCAATTTCTTCGGGTTAGAAGAAATTGCAAAGAAATAAAAGAATACAGAGAACAATCAGATATCTTAAAACAACATTTTTTGGAGAAAAATTATTCCAACAAAGATCTTGAAAGATCAATAGAAGAAGTCTACAATTTAAACAGAAATGAATTACTTGTAAGTAAAACAAGGGAAAAAGAGGTGTGTGGTATCCGAATGCGAGACCCACTTCTAGCAGATATTTTGGGGGAGCGCCCAAATATAATTTTTAAAAAAATACAAAACCTTAAAGCCCATTTATCCAATAAAATAATAAATGATATCAGTACTACTAATAACTGGTTACTCCTCACAAAAATGGGATTTAGGAAATGTCACAACTGCAATGCATGCAGACAAATGAAAAGAAGAAACAAACTAGTTGATGCATTTTTTTTCTAAAGATGGTAAGAAAGAAATTATTATAAATCAATTCTTCACTTGTAACAGTAAAAATGTGGTGTACCAATTATGCTGTATGTGTGATTTGATTTATATAGGATGTACCTCTAGGCTTCTAAAAACAAGACTGAACGAACACATATACAATATAGAAAGAGGTTTCCCTAAACATTCTCTATCTGCTTATTTCCACATTACACATAATGGAGATGTTTCATATCTAGAATTTTTGGCCATTAGGAAAGTGAATTCACATTAGAGAGGAGGTGATGTCCAAGATATGCTTCCTGTACTACTACCTACTGTATATGGACATAAATAGACTCTCTTCACGTGCACACTTTACTCCTGGAAAAAGCTGTCAGTCTACGGTGAAGCGTACGTTGGATTACTCCCCATGTGATATGTCCTTTTGTTCCAAGCTATGTCAGAGGTGGAGTGCTACCTTGTCGGATAGCCAGAGCGGAGTCTAAGTGCGGTACGAACGCTGCCCATAATCTGTTTCCATCCGAAGTATAGGATAACCTCTCACAGTAAACTTTAACTGTTCCGATCTCGGACCCTGGCAGATCACACTTTACCTTGTGCATTGGGCATTTTATCATGTGTTTTAACATGTTTTAATAAATGTTATCATTTTCAACCTATTGGATACTGTTTACCTGCCAGTATAAAAGTGGGTGTGCGCAGTGAAAGAGCTTGTTATAGCTCCATCTTACGTGAGTAGGATAACATTGATTAGAATTTCTATTCATTGATCATATACAGTGTCACACTATTTTGTATTTCTTTTTCCTTTGAGGAATCTCTGAGATCATCGAATCACACTTATTTTTACCACTATTTAAATGAACATATACGTTGTTTAATCAAATTTTTTACCACATGAAAAGAAGTCTGATGAATATTTGGAGCATATTCTTTGGTCAGATGAGACCAAGATAAATTTGTTTGGCTCAGATAGGGTCCAGCATGTTTGGCGTTAACCTGGCCAGAATTATTACAGTAAATGTATAGTCCCAACAGTGAAGCACAGAGGTGGGAGTGTGATGATATGGGGCTGCATGAGTGCAAATGGTGTTGGGGAGATGACATTAATAGATGGCACCATGAATGCTTGCAGATATACCAAAATACTGACTGACAAGATGACTTTCAGTCTCCAGAAGCTTGGAAGAAAAGGAATATTCCAGCAAGATAACAATCCAAAGCTCACTGACAAAATCACAAAAGAGTTTCTAAAGAAAAAAAAAAGTCTATGACCTTGCCAAGTATGTCGCCTGATTGAGACCAATAGAACACCTTTGGGTTATTTTAAAGAGAAAGGTAGAGCAACAAAACTTCTACAGCAAAGAGCAGCTGAAAAAATGTCTCAGAAGAACATCTCTCCAGAAATGTGTGCAACACTGGTATCCTCCATGCCGAGGAGGATTGAGTCTGTCATAAAAAATAAGAATAACAAGAATTGAAAACATAAAAGATTTGAATATCAGTAATGAAAGGTGTACTGACTTTTTTTACATTGAGTTCCTTCTGTGGGGCCTGTATTTTAATATAGTCAATCTAAACTGTTAGGCCTAGATTTAGAGTTCGGCGGTAGCCGTCAAAACCAGCGTTAGAGGCTCCTAACGTGGGTTTTTTACGCACTCCGGTATTTAGAGTTTATTTACCGCGACTCAAAATACACCTAACGCTCAACTTTCTACCGCCACCTCAGACCCAGTAGTAAACATATACCGCACAAAAAAACATCCACGAATCACAAAACAAATATTACACAAAGTACACTTACACTCATACAAACACAACACTATCTTTATTTTTCGGAATTGTTATTTTTTCTTTAAAATACAAAGGATTAAAGTTGCGAGATCTCGGGTGTTTGAAAAAAATCCACACAAATCCATTTTCCCATTGACTTACATGGACATACGGGAAAAGACCCTCATATACCTACATCTAACGAATAACATTATCACAAACATACACTCATCGATGCATACAAACAATATACACCACATTACATACACAAAATATTTATTTATTACAAAAAGAACACGATTTAGTTACTTTTTCACACAAGCTCATGACGTCACTCACTTTACGAGGAAAACCAGTCTTAGAAAAAAAAATATAGAAATCTTTGGAGCCTCCATTGACTTCTATTGGGAAGACGTGCTCGTGCACGCGAAACCCTCATTTCCCTAACGCACGCAAATAGCGTAGACGGAAAAACTCCAAATACCAGCGCTAGAAAATACATGCTTTTATGCGTTAGACCCAGCTATGATAAATAGATCAAGAAATGACTATTTCCCTATGGTGGATTTATGTTTTTTAATATTAAATATTCACCACACCATAAATATTTTTAACACTTTTAGATTACATCAACTACAAATCCCCATCACTAGTAACACATTATTATTTCAATAAAATTACATTTACAATTAAAATAAAATTCAATACACATTTCTGGATTCACAAACACTACACAATGGGAAACATCTCTCATTTACCTTTATTATTGCATTTCTGTTATTCAACTCATATGCTTGCAGCAACTGCATATCTACATAGGCTTAACACATGATCACTCATGGATGCACATACATTACTTTTAACATTCACTCATACATGTGCATTCAAATGATGGGGGAAAAACACATTACATTCTCTCGAGGAATCACAAAACACAACATATGGATTTTACTGTACTTTTAACATCATGATTCCATCACCAGAAACCATTAGGAATTACCTACAACAAGAACATCATTACACCAGATTACAGATGTCACTTTATGGGAAGGAACAACAATGCCAGACCGCTATATAGAAGTCAGCATATGTGGGACACAATCACAATATATACGTACATGTACATAACACGCATCACCCATCACGCAACCACAAAGCACACATTTAGATTTTATTCAGCACACAATAACAATGTAGCACAATACAACAACACAATGAGGATTTCACAACTACATAGGCAGGTTAATAATATCATGACGTCATTACAAGATTCAACCATACACATCACAGATTCACCACTGTACCGCCCCTTTAGGAACTTTAACACTCAATACTACAATACAACATATACGTAAAACACACTTTTGAACAGCATTATTATGGAGATTTCAATGGGACAATTCAGAAATATTGTCAGATCGCACATCAATTATATATATAATACTACAGATGGCAGCCGGAAGTTATTCAGTATTCGTGCAATTTTTATGGGACGCATACAATATCGTCAGATCGAAAATCACTTATATATATAATACTACAGATGACAGACGGGAAGTTCGGAATTATTATTGCGATTTTAAAGGGACGCGTACAATATTCACATCTCGGCAATCACTTATATATACAATACTACAGATGACAGCCGGAAGTTATTCAGTATTAGTGCGATTTGAAAGGGACGCGTACAATATTCACATCTCGGCAATCACTTATATATACAATACTACAGATGACAGCCGGAAGTTATTCAGTATTAGTGCGATTTGAAAGGGACGCGTACAATATTCACATCTCGGCAATCACTTATATATACAATACTACAGATGACAGCCGGAAGTTATTCAGTATTAGTGCCATTTGAAAGGGACGCATACAATATTGACATCTCGGCAATCACTTATATATACAATACTACAGATGACAGCCGGAAGTTATTCAGTATTAGTGCCATTTGAAAGGGACGCATACAATATTGACAGCTCGGCAATCACTTATATATACAATACTACAGATGGCAGACGGGAAGTTCGGAATTATTATTGCGATTTGAAAGGGACGCGTACAATATATTACAGCTCGGCAATCACTTATATATACAATACTACAGATGGCAGACGGGAAGTTCGGAATTATTATTGCGATTTTAAAGGGACGCGTACAATATTGACAGCTCGGCAATCACTTATATATATAATACTACAGATGGCAGACGGGAAGTTCTGAATTATTATTGCGATTTTAAAGGGACGCATACAATATTGACAGCTCGGCAATAACTTATATATACAATCCTACAGATGGCAGATGTTCCTTTATCATTTACAAACAATATTGCAGCAACATTGATCGATCACATTCGATGCACATTATACACAACTATGCACTTTCATTCATGTTAGCCTGGACGTGTGCTTGTTACTATAACATCGCGTTTAGGAAATATTGATTACGCATATGAACAAACATTACAAACATGCACTGTATGTGTGATATTTGACACTTTCACATTGAGAATCATTGTTTGAAACTAACATTTCAGCAAACAACAAATAAACGCCCACTGTGAAAGCATTCGCGCCGCTCACATACAAACAGGTGAATACAATCAGCAATCATTACAAACTCACTACCATTGGACTAATTGTACTATAAATCCCCCAAACAACATGGCCAATGCATCACTTGTGATCCACATCAGATCAAGTGCTTACCTTGTTACGCTGTTTTGAAAGATGGATGACGATGACATGGTAGACGCTGCTGGTGGTGCTATTGGCGAACTAGCTGTTGGTCGAATCAGGCAGCCTCGGCGGCTCAGACCGAGACGAAGGGGTCGTCTGGTTCGAGGTCCTCGTGTCTACAGGGTGAGACCCACCTTGGAAAACATGAGTGACTTTGAGGTTTTTGATAAGTATCGGCTCGATCGCGAACAGCTCATTGGCCTTTACGAGCTTCTTAAACCTCATTTGGAGCCACGTATACAAATAAGGACTGCTGTTCCCCCCATGAGTAAGATGCTAAGCTGTCTATACGTCCTGGCCTCCGGGAGTTTTCAATCCGGAGAACTGTACATGCATGGCCTGGCTCAAGGTACATTCTCTGGGGTGTTTGATAACTTTCTGAACGCCATGGTACGTATCAGTAAGCAATACATAGGATTCCCACAGAATGATGGTGATTGGAGGCGCCTGAAGCGGGAATTCTTTGATATTGCTCAATTGCCCAATGTCTTGGGAGCCATTGATTGTACCCACATTGCGCTGCGTGCTCCAATTGATGACTTGCCCTTCAGAAATCGCAAACATTTTCATAGCCTCAACGTGCAGTATGTTTGTGACGCACGGATGAGGATTATGCATGTGTATGCGAATTTTGGAGGTGCTTGTCATGATGCCCGCATCCTCTCTCTGTCGTCCCTGTGGAGACAGTTTGAGGAAAGACAAATGCCCCCTGGTTATCTCGTTGGTGAGTATTTGTGCACAACATGGTTAATTATTTTGACAATTGCCCCTGTATTTTTTAACTGTTAGCGTCATGTTCAGCTATAGGATTAAATTTAACCATTTGTTATTTACCGACGCTAATGTCTATTTTTATTGAAATGCAGATATGTAGCATGTCTTACCTTAAGTGTTCAGATAGAGAATGCAATGTAAACATGTAGTTAGCATTTTACACAAGGTTTGTTTTAGGAGAAATACGCATATGTAGCATGTCTTAGATGAAATGGCAATATATTATCTCATGCAATTTAACCCTGTCATTGTCTTTTTCTGCTAATGTCTATTTTTATTGAAATGCAGATATGTAGCATGTCTTACCTTAAGTGTTCATATAGAGAATGCAATGTAAACATGTAGTTAGCATTTTACACAAGGTTTGGTTTAGGAGAAATACGCATATGTAGCATGTCTTAGATGAAATGGCAAGATATTATCTCATGCAATTTAACCCTGTCATTGTATTTTTCTGCTAATGTCTATTTTTATTGAAAAGCAGATATGTAGCATGTCTTACCTTAAGTGTTCATATAGAGAATGCAATGTAAACATGTAGTTAGCATTTTACACAAGGTTTGGTTTAGGAGAAATACGCATATGTAGCATGTCTTAGATGAAATGGCAATATATTATCTCATGCAATTTAACCCTGTCATTGTCTTTTTCTGCTAATGTCTATTTTTATTGAAAAGCAGATATGTAGCATGTCTTACCTTAAGTGTTCATATAGAGAATGCAATGTAAACATGTAGTTAGCATTTTACACAAGGTTTGGTTTAGGAGAAATACGCATATGTAGCATGTCTTAGATGAAATGGCAATATATTATCTCATGCAATTTAACCCTGTCATTTTATTTTTCTGCTAATGTCTATTTTTATTGAAATGCAGATATGTAGCATGTCTTACCTTAAGTGTTCATATAGAGAATGCAATGTAAACATGTAGTTAGCATTTTACACAAGGTTTGGTTTAGGAGAAATACGCATATGTAGCATGTCTTCGATGAAATGGCTAGATACAGATTTAGATATAATATTTTTTTTTTTTTTTATGTTTCTGACAACTTTTAATATGGATTATGGTTTTTAAAAAATATATTTATACAACAATATACTAGTTTAAGTATTCTGTTTGAATTATGTTCTGTTCTAAATTTATAGGTGATTCTGGGTACATGAGCCGGCCTTGGCTCATTACCCCCTTGCGTAGCCCAACTGATGTGTCTGAGGAGCGCTACAATAGGGCTCATAAGAGAACCAGGGCGGTGGTTGAAAGGATGTTCGGGCTCCTGAAGATGAGATTCAGGTGCCTGGACCGTTCTGGAGGAGCACTCCAGTACAACCCAAAGAAGGTGGCTAAGATCGTTGTAGCCTGTAGCGTCCTGCATAATATTGCACAGCGGGCTGGGATGCTGCAGGCCGTCCCGGTGGACAGAGACCTCCTCAGAGATGAGGAGGATGATCCTGTTCTAGAGGGGGAATTCCAGGACGAGGGACTTGATGTCAGAGCAGACGTCATCAACCGCCACTTTAGACGGTAAATAATAGAAGTTACACTGGAGTATTTTCAATAGATGTGAACTCTAGGGAAATGACAAGTAGAGAATTGTGCAAACATGTTAGTATTGATAAAATGTTATAATAATATTTATTTCTCATAATATAGGTGATGCTCTGGGCATTGGGTCCTATAGCGAGTCTTTGCCACCTGGTTTTTATAGAGGACATCAGATGGTAAGTAGAAATGTATGGACTGTTGCTGGCATGATTTGTACACAAATACATAATATGGCATAAATTTTTAAAAATATAACTTTGTTTACACATTACTTATGTACATAATCAGAAAGGGATACTCTAGAATGACTATGGTTCAATGTCACACAGAGGTTTGTTCTGCTCAATATGACTCATCTTCACACTTGATAGAAAATAACACAGGTTCATACACAGGCTTAGTAAGCTAGTGATAGATATTTATTATGAAATGGGGGGTGGGAGAGGGGTACAGAACTGATTCACACACTTGTATGAAATCTTTATATATAATTTCTTACATTAGGGAGATGACTTAATATAAAGACTGAAAGGGAACAATTTGAAGCCTGACAGTGAAGATTTCCAAGACTGACAGTGGGGAAAAAGCCAAGATTGAAATTGAAGTATACCAATGGGATCATGTCTGGCATATTTAAATTCTGCTGACCTTGAAAACCATACAAAGACATGTTCACATGGTAAGTGCAAACTATTTGATAGAATAAGGCTGTGGAGACATCCTATTGGAGACACTTAGATGATTTTCTATTTTGTAGATGGTATTTCCCAGTCCTCTATTTAATGAACTGATGAATAAGACACCTATTGAAGATCAACTGTTTACCCCTGAATTGACATTCAAAGACCATGCATTGTCCAGGTTGGTGTACCAATGCATGCTAGTGAAGACTGTAGAATATTAGTAGCTTACATACATTAGTCATATTTAGTTCTTAATTAGATATTTAGGGATCACAATCAGACACTTAGATGATTTTACTTTTTTAGATGGTATTTCCCAGTCCTCTATTTAATGAACTGATGAATAAGACACCTATTGAAGATCAACTGTTTACCCCTGAATTGACATTCAAAGACCATGCATTGTCCAGGTTGGTGTACCAATGCATGCTAGTGAAGACTGTAGAATATTAGTAGCTTACATACATTAGTCATATTTAGTTCTTAATTAGATATTTAGGGATCACAATCAGACACTTAGATGATTTTACTTTTTTAGATGGTATTTCCCAGTCCTCTATTTAATGAACTGATGAATAAGACACCTATTGAAGATCAACTGTTTACCCCTGAATTGACATTCAAAGACCATGCATTGTCCAGGTTGGTGTACCAATGCATGCTAGTGAAGACTGTAGAATATTAGTAGCTTACATACATTAGTCATATTTAGTTCTTAATTAGATATTTAGGGATCACAATCAGAAAAAGGAATACATATTATAGTTGATATAGAGGTATTTGAATGGACATGAAATATTACATTTATGTTCAGCATACATATATTGTTTACATGTGATATACATTATTATGTATAAATTTAATTTTTGAAATTTAAATATTATTTTTAATCAACAATATAATGGTGTATGTATTTCATTAATTTAAAATGAATGTAATGATTATCTTTAAAAAATGTTGATCAAAGTTAGAGCATAGACACCATATGATTTTAAATGTATTTTATGAATATTTTACAACGTGTGTATTAACTTTGTTCCATTTTTATTATTTGTCATTTCAGATTGGCATCTGATGACTTCATGGAATATTTATTTATTTTCTATTAAATATATATTTTTTTTTTAGCAGATTCTAATATATATCAATATAATCTGTAAATAAATAAAACTTGGACTCCCATGACTGGTAGTTGGCTATTTGACAAGCACATGCATAAGAGAAAATAATGCATTAATAGTAGAAAATAAAATTCTTCAGAGAATATTAAAAGATATATTTTAACATTAATTGGGGAGTCATATTCTTCAATGCTTTTATATTGAAAAAGTATATATTAAAAATATTTAGGATATGTATTAATATTATGATTGTTTTAACATTTAATAAGGTGAAGTGGTTCAATTACATGAAAGTGACAGTGTTGTTGAATGTAAAAAGAATTGTATAAGATCATGTATCTTCCTTAGGTATCTCAAAACATTATTAGAAAATATTTTACAATTATTACATTTATAAATGGTAGGTCATTTAACTTTATAATTTTTAATAATTAGTTATTGGATGCCAGGTTAATCTATGTAATTTTCTAGTGGAGTCATTTAACTATACTTAGTAATATTATGTATTTATTACAATCTTACCTCTTGGGTTAGACATCAAATATCTATATAGAATGTAATTTCCCCTTTAGTTTATTTTGTCAATGTTAAATAAAAATACAATATGTTTGGGTCCTTAAAGGGGTCATTCAAAATGTATATTTTGTATACATTGTTACAAATATCATACAAGAATTTAAACATATTTAGAATGTACTATAGAATTACATTCAGTCTTTAAATATACTTGTTAAAATAAAAATAAATGCACATATCTTAGTGAATGATATAAGGCATCTATATGCAAACAACAATCAGCATCAAAATAGCCTATGTAGAGATGTATTTAATCCACGAATATATATAATTACAATATAATGATTGAATAACAAAACATATTAAGTTGGTCAAATATAAGATTATGATACAAAATGCATACATAACATATAGCTTAATGTCCCTCTACGCTGAAGGCTAAAAAATACCTCATTTAATAAATATATTTCAGTCAGTGTGTAAAACAATCTAGAAGTTAATCTAAATTTGCTTTACTCATATGTTAGACTCATTTAGCAAAAGGAAGGTGCCTAGGTTTATGATATATTAAGCATTATTGTGAAATGTTTATTTAAAGGGACATGAACTCAAAATATACTTAAAGGTAGCCATTTAAAAAAACAATGATTTATACATTCTGAATGAGTATTCTATTTTAATCAACTTTAAAACTTGTCTCATATTATGAATGCTCATTGTGATGTTGCTATCATTACTTTAGAAATAAGGCAGTAAATAGCTAATTTATTTGCTTCAGTACTCTGGACAGAACTTGATTGTTTGGAATAATTGATGCAACAATCGTCAAGGACAACCCAGGTTTTTATTAAACAATTGTCCGTAATATAAAATATCATTATTGATTTTCAAAGAAACATAACAAGATAACTTAACATTTGATAATCGTATTAAATAATAAAGTTGATTAACATTTAATGCTCAATCACCAATGGTAAATTTGTTTGGACAGTGTCCCTTTAAGAGCTTGAAATAGTGTATTTACTTCTCTTCCTATCTTGACATACTTTGCTTGAAAAGCATATCGAGATAGGCTCAGTAGATGAAGATTGGTGGATGCACAGAGATGCCTTATGTGATTGGCTCAACCATGTGCATTTAAATTTCTTATGTTGAGGATATATAAATACTAAGAGAAAATGATTTACATTTTAAAGTCTAAACAATCTTCTATCTCTACAGATCATTTGATACAATTGTTTGTAATGTCTCTTTAAAACTAAAGACGCCATTGCACAATAACATATATGAGCACTTCAGAGAAATACAAGCTCGAGGTTTATTTGCGAATAACAAAGCTGTAGTTTAACATTTATAAACAGATTATCAAAGTTACTGACATTCTTCCCGGAATTTTAACATTAATAAATATTGCGTGGGAAACGCATCTTCAAACACCAGATTAGCATATTTAAACATTAGTGTAATGTCACGCAATAGCACACAATCAATGTGCATTATAAATACATTTAATAGAGCAATGTCAATACTTCACAATCAATTTATTTAAAGAACAATAAAGACATACAATATTAAATGTGTATTTGTATTAAAGAAACAGACCGTTATTAAACCGAGAAATGTCTACAACATTAATAATGTGACAGGATGAGATTTTAAAGAGTATTTAATCATTAATATTTCACGGATCACGGATATTAAATCTGCGTCACACATATCCGCATGACAGGCCCATGAGTTACAAATAAGTCTACATGAAAAATGAAGTTACAGCACCACCAAGCGGTATGTGTAAGGAAGTTACTAAGATATGAAACATTAAGGAACGGCCAATCAGAGTTCATCACACAAACACAACTTGAGTCAGGATGGTCTCACAGACATTATAACAATATTTCAAACTTTTATCCAATCAGATGTACAGATAAATTGTCCCATGGTGCATCTCATGTTTACTTCACCATATAAAAGTCCATTACACGTTGCCATCTTTGTCAGTTCTCTAATGCCTGCAGGCAGTCTTATATATTAATATTATTATAATATATTTAGTAGCCAACCGAGCAGGCATGTCAGTTCCCAGGTTCACCAAGGAGGAGAGCGCTGCACTGGTCCACGCCGTCAAGGACTTTTATCCCCAGCTGTTTGGGAACAAGAGGAGCTCGACAGATGCGCCTGTTAAGAAGGCCCTCTGGGAGTCTATCACCAATGCGGTTAGATTGGTGTGTGACGTCCAGAGGACCCAGGATCAGATCATGAGGAGATTCGGAGATATGAGGTTGCGTTTATCGAAAAAAGTCAACCTCATAAGGGACTGGGTACAAGCCCGTAAAAGAGGGGGCCAAAGAAAGGCCCCGCGGAAACTGTACCTACTCCCTTATGAGGTGACTTTATGCGAGCTCCTCAATCTCCGGGTCCCCAAAAGATTTAGATCCTCGCCATCCTCGGCCTCCTCTTCTTCCCTCCCAGCTGCGGGATCTGAAAGTCCTGACGCGGGGGACAGGGCAGATGCTTCTCCGTCCGGTGGCCTGGGAGGACCCGATAGAGAATCTGAACCAGGTAATTATCCAACTTCATATAATATTTATAATGTTAAAAATCCAAAATGTGTATTTAGTCAGATACTAAACCTATACAGATCTCACAACATACACTACATATGATGTTTAGATATCTGATTTTACATTAGTGATACATGAAATTGGAATGATGTTTATTGCGCTCTACAGAATATGCGTCACAGAGCGGAAATCTAATTTCGCATCCACGTTAACATGGGTTTGCGGAAAGTGGCATTGCTTTATACATGTTGGTCAAATGACGGATGCGTAATTCCGCTTGGAATCATTGCGCAATGATCGCGAAAATGGCATTTCTCATCCACGTTAACATGGGTTTGCGGAAAGTGGCATTGCTTTATACATGTTGTTAAAAATTAAATGGAAAATCTTAGATTAGTGAAGAATACAGTATTCTTATTTTAAATATTATATCTAATAAAAAACGAATAATACTAATAAATTATAACATATGGCCATCAATTGATGATTATGTAATAACAAGCATATATTCTTAAAGATACAGTAAACAACACAACTGATTGAAAATAAGAGTCCAGGATATATTTATCATTCATTTAATTGCGGAAACTATTAACTCATGGGACTACCAAAGGATTAATATTTTTCTATTGATTTGTTATTAATGTAAATATTTTAAACATGGCATGATTAGTATTAATGATATGCAATCCTCATTTAATATATTACAGATATGGATGTGGCTGCTGGATCCTCAAGCCAGGGCTTGTCACAGTATGGTATGTCTCATTTTAATTGACATTTGTCTTAGAAACATGGAATGAACATTACATACTAAATACACATTGTTCTATATTTATATGTAATGTCTATTTAATAGATGAAAATTATATAATTATTCGGATATACTTAAATAACATATTTGATTTTAATTGCATGCTCAATACCATTCATTACATCAACATATGGAGTAGATAATTCATTAACAAACAACAACATTGTGGAATCTATTTAATTTTAGATTAAAGGGATACTGAACTACAATTATTAATATTGTCTTTCACATACAGTATGCAATATTAATAAACATAAAATATAATACTATCATCATATGTGACATATTCTATTGCTAAATGTATTTTAAAATAAATAAAGTACGTTTATGTGCATCTAAATATTTGTTGACCAACCTGGGTTTATATTGATGATTGGTGGATACCTTCAACAAACAATATTTATTGAATCCAATATTCCTTATCTGCCTTTAAGATTAATATCGAACAACATTCGAATTATAATAGGAGTCAATGTTAAATCATTTTTTACAGTTTGAACATAGAAATCAATTATTTAAATTAATCATGTCAGTGTCCCTTTAAGACAAAATAGATTCATTCATCATTACATTATTTTTATTAAAAACTATTGATATATAAATCTAATTATCTGTTGGAGTTACTTTATATATATCTGCATACTCTAACAGCACCATGATTACATATTTGTAATAATAAAGTTTGTTATGTATTGTGATAAATATGTGTTGTGTCCTAAACAAGATTACTGTACATTGAAAAAATGGCTCGATGTGACACATGTTTGTTTAGATTTGTCAACAGATGCTCCTCAATATGTGGTTTGTGTGTATTCTTGTAACTTCTTAAGGACATATGACGGAATTATTCCGTCATAAAACAATTGAGCTAAGTGAAAGCTGTGTCCTTAAATGGTTAAGAACATTGATCATTGGGTATATTTAGATATGCAATAGCAGCATCTGAGATGAATTTGATGTCTAATGTAGTCTGACATTAAACATATGTTGAATACAGATATGTTTACAGAATCCCCTTGATTCAATCAAGCATTTTCTGGTGTAATGACTGCTCTATTCTTCACATTTTAAAGTTGATTAATGTTAAAATTCTAGACAGATGTGATTTAGTGATATCCAAAATGTGTTTAATAATATATATCTATATCATTCATAGAGAGAGTTGGTGTGGGGAGCCCACAGGAATCCAGCAGTGACATAGAGCCGCCTTTGCGGTCTCCTGGTAAGTCCATTGACTCATTTATATGTAATTGAAGGTGTATTGCTAATCAATATTATGATCATGATTCCGATGAAGCATAACATTATAAAAAATCATAGAATTTATCTTCTGATTATATATTTATTTTTTATATTGAGCGATTAATAATTTCTACTTTATTATTCTACACATTTGTTATTCATAAGATGTCTAACATATGTTTTTTTAAATTTTTTTTTTTTAACAACAGTCATCAAGTG
Organism: Bombina bombina; assembly: GCF_027579735.1. Taxonomy (NCBI): domain Eukaryota; kingdom Metazoa; phylum Chordata; class Amphibia; order Anura; family Bombinatoridae; genus Bombina; species Bombina bombina. Next base: position 82,975,735 of record NC_069510.1, on the reverse strand, counting down.
ATACACACATGAGAAATCTTAAATGTTCTATGTACTATGCTTTTATGAATTTAACATTAAGACAAACAATACATTAATATTCTGATTTATTGACAATAACAAATCTATTGTCATTTGTATGCTCCATCAAAATGATGTAAATCATAACTTTGTGTGTGTATATCTTTAATGCAACATTGATGTGCGTATTTGAGCAACAGTAACATATGTTATAATATCTGATCTTAAGGTGTACACAACATGTTATGTTTTACAGAGATTGATGTCACATGTGGGATGGAGGAGGAAGAGGCTGCCTTGGAGTCTGATGGTATGTGAAATATATCTATCATGTTTCCAACATGTTTCTTTTTTTGAAATCATTTTATTGAAGACATTCAAAGTCTACAGCTTTTTCCCTTTAAAAAGGAATATTATTTGTCTGTTCAAATACACTACTGCCCCCTTTCTATATCAGGCAGCATGAAAATCTGCTTGTATATATTTTTTTAAGAATATATAATTCATGCCATCATTATGTCACATGCATATTCCATGCCAAAACACAATAATAAGTTTCACATTGTACAGACAGTCATTGAGATTCATCTGAGTGCCTATATAGATACCATATCCTCATTTCAGAATAGTTTACAGATTCAAACACACTTCGAGGTATATTGAAAACATAATCAATTTTAAATGCGTTGATTTGATGTCAGGATGTATGAGATGTTAATATATTTATTTTACATTTTCAGATGGATCCACCACTTCTGGTCATCTGGATTCCGCCCCTGCCCAGTCACAGACCCCTCCCCGTGCACACACCCCTGACCATGGCCACACCTCTGCACACACCCAGAGCCCTTCCCATCACCAAACCCATGACCATGCCCCGACCACTGCCAGCCCTTCCCATATTTCATATCCTGTCCCTCCCAAAAAACGCCCATACACCCCCCTTCGCCGCTCTCCCCGTATTCTGGCCCGTACAGCTGCCCAGACCCAAACTCCCCACTCCCCAGCTGTACGGCCTACCCTGGAGCAGCAGCTCACCACTCCCCAAGCCATTCCCATCCCTCCCCGAGCCAATCCCATCCCTCCCCCCTGTTTAAACCTTCATTGTCCTGGGTGTCAGATTGTCCTTCCCAGGCACAGCTGTAAGTATCATTCTAAATACACTTTATAAGATACTTAAAGGTACAGTGAAGTTAAATTGGTTAAATTGTGATTCAAATCCAGCATGCAATGTTAAGCCAATGTATAATAGAATACTCTTATGAATTATTCGTCATTCTCTTGATATATTAATTGAAAACAACTTATTCCTATAATTAGTTTAAACAATAAAATAAATGTGGCCATCATTTCTTTATTGTTGGATGAATGTATCCATCAACCAGCATGCACAAACAAGGTTCATCAACAAATATTGGCTTCCATAAAAACCAACATTCTTGCATTCAAAATATAGCTTGACAATTAAAACATATAATGAATATGTGTAATTTCTAAAGATTTGTCATGTCATGCTCTATCTGAATCAGTCCATTAAATATTTAGGTTCAGTGTCCCTTTAATTGGATATCACTACATATACCAAACACCACTACTTGGATACAAAATTTTATGTCCAAATGTGGATACATTATCTCTTGTCTAACCCAGTGGGAATGTAATTTCTTCTGGTTGCTATGTTTACACAGCTTGTCCTCAATGCCAAAATGTTTAAGGATATGTGTGCCTACCACAGTCTAAATTGAATTTTTAAATTGCTAATGTAAGTACAATGTAAATCCTTTAACAAGATTTGATACACTCAAGCTGTATAAGTGGATCATCTAAAACCAATTAAAGGGTTCAACATGTTTGAGTAACATGAGCCTTTAATGATTTCTGTCTGTCTGAATAACCTAATTCATGTGTAAAGAATATATGAAAAATAATTGATGTAAATAATTATTTGTCTTTATGATGACAATGTATGTATTAAAATCTTTTATTCTGTTGTGTAATTATCCTTAATATTAATTTTTATTTTATTTTAGGCTGTGACTCAGCATGGCTCATGCTAGAAGGGATAGCAAGAGTAGAGCAGGCCGTGTTGAGGAACGCAGCTGTCCTGAGAGGGATGAACGACACCATGCAGGCCCAGCTCCGGGTTCAGGACTTGACTCTGCGTGAAATTATGCAATTACGTTCAAGGCCTGAATCTGGAGCTGGACATGCACAGGACAATGAAGAGGATGACCAGTAAGTGGAGGATCTGGATATGCTCCATGGTGGCAGATAATAATCCTCTGTCCACATGTTGAATTTGTATTTATATTGTTGCCATTTGGCCTTTTTATCAGTTTTTTGTTGTGCCTGTTGCACTCTTTTACCTTGTCATGTGTCTCCAATGAGGCTATGCTGGCCCTTGGCAACTCTCTTCATGGACTGTGATGCACTGTGTTACCTTGCCATGTGTCTCCAATGGGGCTATGCTGGCCCTTGGCAACTCTCTTCATGGACTGTGATGCACTGTGTTACCTTGCCATGTGTCTCCAATGGGGCTATGCTGGCCCTTGGCAACTCTCTTCATGGACTGTGATGCACTGTGTTACCTTGTCATGTGTCTCCAATGGGGCTATGCTGGCCCTTGGCAACTCTCTTCATGGACTGTGATGCACTGTGTTACCTTGTCATGTGTCTCCAATGAGGCTATGCTGGCCCTTGGCAACTCTCTTCATGGACTGTGATGCACTGTGTTACCTTGTCATGTGTCTCCAATGGGGCTATGCTGGCCCTTGGCAACTCTCTTCATGGACTGTGATGCACTGTGTTACCTTGTCATGTGTCTCCAATGGGGCTATGCTGGCCCTTGGCAACTCTCTTCATGGACTGTGATGCACTGTGTTACCTTGCCATGTGTCTCCAATGGGGCTATGCTGGCCCTTGGCAACTCTCTTCATGGACTGTGATGCACTGTGTTACCTTGTCATGTGTCTCCAATGGGGCTATGCTGGCCCTTGGCAACTCTCTTCATGGACTGTGATGCACTGTGTTACCTTGTCATGTGTCTCCAATGGGGCTATGCTGGCCCTTGGCAACTCTCTTCATGGACTGTGATGCACTGTGTTACCTTGTCATGTGTCTCCAATGGGGCTATGCTGGCCCTTGGCAACTCTCTTCATGGACTGTGATGCACTGTGTTACCTTGTCATGTGTCTCCAATGAGGCTATGCTGGCCCTTGGCAACTCTCTTCATGGACTGTGATGCACTGTGTTACCTTGTCATATGGCTCATATATTCCTTATTTTTACAAGATTATTTATAAACGTTGTGTATGTTTTCTTACATACTAATAAAATAAATTTTATTTCACAAATCTTTGTCCTCATTCTTCCTGTTATTTTTTGCAAGCTCTAGTTTATGTTGTTTATCCTTAAAGGGACCTAACAAATCTATTTGTTATAATGAAATCATATATGTAAGACAATAGTAAATGACTTTAAGATTAACATCTCCAATGTAATCTTATTATTTGTGTTTATATTATTTTCTCTTAGCTCTATCATTGCCTGATTATGATTAGCAGAGTAATTTCTTTATATATGTATATATATTTTTGTATTTGTGTATATATGTATATTTAAATGTTCATATCCATGTGTGTATTTATAAACTCTGCATGAATTGATGCACCTTTACCAAATGATCTGAGTATTGATACAATGATATAATCCCTGTAAAGTGTTCATTTTATTTAAATAGTATTGACTATGTGTATGCTCTTTTTAAAAACAAAATAATGTCCCTTTAAGTGATGTTGATCACTATTGTAAATGAATGTATTTCCATTTGTAAAGCGTTTTTGTCCTTTTTACAAGAACAAGGACATATAGTTTTATTAATAAACAATCTTATTGTAATGTTGACAGCACCTGTATTTCATTTTCAAATCTATATTATTGTCAAAGTGTAACCAAATCAATCTCTGTGTGTAATACAAATAATGTAGATGATGAATATTAGTTAACTAATATGTTAACAAAATACATCTCCTCCCATATATGGCTATAGGTAGGCTGACCATAATTAAACTTGAATAAATGACACGTTTAATCAATACATGTATAACTATTGTTATTCAACAACAATCCAAAGATATCTTAAAACATCAATGGCATATGTATTTCTCATGTGTATCTTTTAAATGTTAAAGATATACACCATAGCTATAGTTCAAGGGACAGTCAAGTCCGAAAAGATGATTCATAATTTGGTGACATTCCTAGATAGCAATCTACACACATACTAGTTCCTAAAATATAAATACGTTTCTTAATGATATGCCAAGATGTCACTGAGTCCTTGTATTGTCTGCGGTTTTTCAGCGATCTCGGATGCGCCATGTTGCTTAAGACGTCACCTGCCAGGCTGTCCAATGATTCCTTGTATTGACTGACGTTCTTACGTGATCAGGAATATGCCTTTTATTGGATTGCGTTTTGACGCGATCAAGGATGCGCCTTTTTTTTTTGGGCGTTCTTACGTGATCAATAATGTGCCTTTCATTGGATGGCGTTCTTACGTGATCAAGGAAGCGCCATGTTAAGACGGCACATGTAAAGTTAAAAAAACGTGTGATTGGATTGCGTAGTCCCGCAATATTTGTGCACGTTAAAAACGTTTGTGACTGCATGCAATTTTAAAAAGCTTGCGAATATGTATTATTTGCATCATGTTACATTGTTGACCCGTAGCTGATAAAGACCAACACATTCTCTTTTGCTGGATGTCTGGTTGAATCAACGAACGAAAGCAAAATGTTTTCATGCATAGGATATTTCTAGGCAAGTGCAAATCTCTACAGTCCATGTTTAATATGTTTGTCAACAATGTTCCTTTTTCTTAAAAATTAATGTTGTGTTTAATGTTGAACATATCTAATTAATAAATATGCGCTATTGTGTTTGAATAAAGTAATCAATATGCATTTATCATATGCTAAATATATGATGCCGACTTCTTCTAAATGTAATTTCGTTGTATATTTTATGAAAGGTTCATTAGACACTCACATTATAAATAAAAATATTTGATTTTGTCTCTAGTTAGATAGTCCATTGTTTAACCAATAGGTTTATTTTGTCTTGTGTTGTAAGAAAATGTAAGTAATTTTCTTACTCCTCGCAAAGCCAATGAGTTTCATGTGAGTACCATCTCCAGCTTTGTCCAGTTTGTGTAAAGGTTCTTTTCATATGTTAATGATGGGGTATTGTGTTTTACGGTTGTAATGGTGGTTCATCTATATTTAAAATATAGCTAACCCTATTTTATTTGCAAGTGTTTGAAGCTTTTTAATATTGCTATCAGTATATGTTAATCTTGTTGTTTGTAGTAGTGTCTATTACATACAGTTATGTAAAAAATATAGGATACTGTCCCTTGAATGCAAATGTTGTTTTTTTGTATCATGTATGAGATCCACATAGTTTAATCTTCAAATATATTTTTGTTAGCATATTTCACCCCCCCACTCCTAAAAGGACTTTAAACCATATTCATTGTTAAAATAAAAATAGTTACAATAAAATATTAACACAATAATGTCTCTTAAAGAAAATAGACTTTATTTAACACGTCAATATAAATGTGATTTTCAAATATTTTTTTTGACAAAGTACATGTAGATATAGCAACAAGCTTAAAATGTGTTAGCATATGTAATGTTGTTAAAGGGACAGTTTCGAAAAAAAATATTTTTACATTATTCGAAAAGTCAATTCTGTAATAACAAGGATATCAAATGTTTCTCAACAATTGAACATTTGCTATCTAAATTTGCTATCTAAACCTATGAGGTTGGTGTGCTCATTTCTTAAATCTTGAAGAGTGCTTGTAATCATTATACAATTTGAGCACTAGAGGGCATTTGGATAGCATTTGTATATGTAAAATCTTGTGCTCATACAGCATATTATTGACCATGTATTGATCATTGATATCTAAAATGTTGTTATGTCAGAACAACAAATAAGTGGTCATTTTTCATAGTCATAGATACAAGGGTAAGCACATAAGTCACACATGTATTTCTCCATGTTTTGTTGTTTCAAACTTTATAATGCGTAATACAGTGTTTTCTTTGTAATCAATAATTTTCTGACTGTCCCTTTAAGCTGTGTTATTGGCATTCAAACAGTAATATGCCATCATGGATAATTGTTATGGTAATTTAGTTAGCGATTCGGGAAACAGTTTGGACATCACATCACAGAAACCAATCAATATCATGAACAAGGATAGGTATGTGATGATGTGGTTTTCACACACTTATAACCCACACTCTGCAAAGAATCTTCCTCCATGGACCCGGTCCCATAGATGTCGATTATATACAGAGTGTGGTCCACAAGTGTATGAAAACCACATCATCACATACCTATCCATTACACAAAAAACAAAATTTAAGATTGAAAAAAAAACTTACTTCCTCTTCCTTCCCCTCTTCCCACGGGGCTGAGGCTCTGGGAGAGGCAACTGCCGACTCCGAAGAGTCCTCCTTGGAGCTGTTGTGGGAGGAGTGGAAGGAAGAGTACTGGGACGACCAAGGTGAGGAGTAGATGGCTGAGGAGGAGGAGGAGAAGATGGCTGAGGAGGAGGAGGAGAAGATGGCTGAGGAGGAGGAGGAGTAGATGGCTGAGGAGGAGGATGAGATGGGCCGGCAGGAGGAGATGGCCCAGCAGCAAGAGGCCCAGCAACAAGAGGCCCAGCAACAGGAGGTAGACCAGCATGCGCCTCCCGGAAAAATGTGAACATTTCCTGATGAAGATTGAACATTCTTGTTTGTCCTTCTTGTATTGTATTCAGTATACTGATTATTTCGTTTTGGCCTTGAATTATTTGATTCTGCCCATCAAGTATTCTGCGTCGTCCTTCTATGTTTTCTATCCGGGAGGTACGCATCTGGTCTATGTACTCCAGTAGAACCCGCACCTCCGCTATTTCTTCTTGTTGTGCCTGTTGAACCCGTGCACGGCGGGGTGCCCGTGCACGGCGGAGTGCGGGTCTTTGAGGGACCTCGGGTTCCGCGGCTTCAGCGGCATCCTCCTGTGCTTCCGGGGCCTCTTGATCATCTCCCGTGCGCTGTTCGTCACGGGGGGCCTCTTCCCTCCGAAGTGGGAATTCCTCACCACCACTCTCATCCCGGGGAGATGCAGGAGGCTGTGCTGCCTCGTCCCCAGACTCTGTATATTAAAAAAAAAATAAAAAAAGAAATGTATATATTAGCATATTTGCAAATAAAGGTTTAAATGACTTAGCTTACGATACAATTACAAATGCAGAATCATTAATCCACTTTGAAATCTAACAAACAATCAATACGATTTCCGCTTTTTCTAAACAGTGTTTGTGATATCTGGTCAATGTGAATGTTTTTGCGTTTGTTTTCAGTCTGTTTAAATGCACACCTAACCTATAGCCTAGATACTGATGTAACCGCTAAGTAATAGAATGCGTGTAAACAGCGTAATAGCATTAATCGGATCCTTAACACATGAAACCCAATGTTTTATCTTTCATGATTTATAAGCATACATTTAGTATCAACTTTCGAATGTACTTTTGTTATCTAATTAGCTTCATTCTCTGGATATTCTTTGCTGAAAAGCATATCTAAATATGTTTATAAGATTCTGATTGTTAGCTGAATATAGCTGCCTCCTGTGATTGTTTCACCGTGTGCATGGCTATTTCTTCATTAAAATATATCTCAAGAATTAATCAAATTATGTAATATAAGTACATTTGAATGTTTTGTCAAATTGTATTCGCTACCTCAATCATGAAAGTAAATGTTTGCGTATAGTGTCCATTGAAATACATTCGTATGTGAAATTATTGTTAAATGAGCTTACCGTCAGATGAGAGTGGCAGGTTCCCGGTATCGATTCCTCCGATACCGACTACTTCCACCTCGGAGATGCTGGGCCGCAACATTTCCTCCCATCTGCAGTACTCCATTTCAAGGGCAGGGCCGCCACCGGTCCCTGCGGCATGTCGGGCCTCCAGGCTTAACTTTTTTTTAAGTTCAAGTTTACAGTCCCGGTACCGATGTTTGATGGAATCCATATCCCTGTTCCGGCAACCCACTGCATTGACTGCATTCCGAATCTCGTTCCAGAGCCTCCTCCTGTCAGTCGGGGTAGTCTTCTGGTGCTGCAGCATCCTATACCTGGCCATATAGGCCTCTACGAGGGCCTCCTTCTCCTCCATCGTAAACCTCGCCTCCCTAGTCGCCTTGGCCTTCCCCTGTGACGATGCCCTCTGTTTCCCGGACTGTGAAGCCCTACTCTGACCGCCACTGGGCCCAGCCACTTGGTCATCTTGAACCAAGTGGCTGGGTCCACCCACCGCTTCCACCCCCGCTTCCTGCCCCCCTTCCTGCCCCCCTTCCTGCCCTGTTCCTCTCCCCCTCCCTCTACTCCCCCCTCTACCTGTCCCCTGCCTGGCCTCCATCTCCTCCCTAAACTAAACCCCAAATAATAAAAAAAAAGTGAGTGTGATGAAATGAAAGGGGGTCAAAATAAAGAACTAAAAAGACAAAAAAGGTGCTTAAAGTGTGAGGGATGTAAAAAAAAACAAAGAGGGTAAGGAGTATTTAAATAAACGAAAAGAATAAGACTAAAAGGAGGATATGTAAACTAAATGTAACTAGGGGATGGGTATGGGATGGGTATGGGGTATGGGATAAGAGTAAATGGGATGAAAGGGAATGGGACTACAAGGAATGGGGTATGGAGTGTAGTATGAGGGGGTAGGGGGTATGGAGTGTATGTAGTGTTATTGATAAGTGTATGTATGTATTGAATGTGTTTGCGTGTAAATGTGTTAAGTGTACAGATAAATCACTCGCTCGCTAACTAACACTACTTCTAATTCTCAATAACAAACACTCCCACTAACGCTCACTAACTACCACTAACTGACGCTCACACTAACAACTATCACTAATAACTCCCACTAACTCACTCACGCTCCCACTAACAGACTCTCTCCCACTCCCGCTACCTCCCACTAACTCACTCACTCTCTCACGCTAACACTACCAACTGACTATCTCACGCTAACACTACCAACTGACTCTCTCACGCTAACACTACCAACTGACTCTCTCACACTAACACTAACTCACTCTCAAAAAATCGCAAAATCTCTATTCTTAACTCTCCAAAGACCCACCAGCAACACAGTCAAAGAAGCCCTGCTTGTGTGGTGCTTATATACCCTGTGTAAATGTTTAATGATGTCCCAATTTCCATTGTAATTAGTGTTCAGGTGTGCTTTATTAGCAATTAATATTATTGCAATGTGTATTAGGTGTGTTAATTTGCGCATGCTCATTTTGAGTTGGTATTTGTGGAATGTGTAGAATGCGATGATGTCATAGTGGTCGTTTTCTCTAACATTGTCCAATAGTATTCTTTTTAAATGTGAATTTGCGATGGTGTGTTCTTCGTGAAGTGTTGTATATGTATGTTTTTCATAATATATAATGATATTGAATGCGATTTTTTTTTTAGTGTATGTATATATTTTTTAATCCTTGTTGTTATTGTGCGATTTTCCGCATCTTAAAGTATATGCGTATTCCACGTATAAATAGTATTAAAACTTCCCCCGCTTGTGAATGTGTAATGCTTGTGTGCTTTGTTGATTGATTGATGTTGTGACATTTGCGGCGTGTTATTGTTGTGCATGATGTGGTATGCGTCATATGACCGAGCTGTGCGTATTTCTCGCGAGATCGAGTGTTAGGTGAAAAAAGCTATTTTTTGCCTTTCCCATTGTTCTCTATGGGAGACTGTCTAACGCGGGCAGGATTACGCGTGTGACATACACGCGTTAGGAGCATCGTTAGATGGTCTTATATTAACTCTAAATACCGGAGTCAAACAATGCCGTGCGTTAGACATAAAACACGCGTGGCGTTAACAGCCCATCTACCGCCGAACTCTAAATCTAGCCGTTAGTTTTTAATTTTACATAAGAGCAAATACCCTACTGTAAAACCTAGAAGTAATGCAATTACTATAAGGTGATACAATTGTGAATCATTTGATATTTAAGTGATATTGCACAGGGATGTACTCACTTCTGTTTCATACTGTATATAGGTTGAATATCACTCAAATAAGGAATGAGAACCTATTTCATCCACAACTGCTGTCACTCATCAGTGATTATTGATACAAACAATGGTAGCATTACTTTTTGTTTGTGAATGCATGGTTTTTCTTCTTAGTCACTAATGCTGTTACATTCTAAATTTGGGGTGTGGTTGTGAATGTGGAGTGGTTAGGTAAAGGTTGTGTATTGTGAGGAACAGTTGCATGCTTGTATATTACTCTCTGGTAATCAAGTAACAAATTTGACACTCAATGGCCATATTGTCCTTCGAGGGCAGGAGTCACCCACTACAACCATTTAAAGAATAGAAGTAAGTTATTTAAGAACAGTCCAGACACTTTGGGATTAAAGTCTACTGAGAACTTTTATGTTACCACCAATTTCAAAACTTTACAACCTTAAAGGACTAGTAAACACGGTAGATTTGCATAATCAACAAATGCAAGATAACAAGACAATACAAAAGCATTTACTTTGAATTTCAAATGAGTAGTAGATTCTTTTCTAACAAATTTCAAAGTTATGTATATTTCCACTCCTCCTGTATCATGTGACAGCCATCAGCCAATCACAAATACATATACGTATAGTCTAAATTCTTGCACATGCTCAGTAGCAGCTGGTGACTCAAAAATTGCAAAAATAAAAGACTGTGCACATTTTTTTTTAATGGAAGTAAATTGGAAAGTTGTTTAAAATGACATGCTGTATCTGAATCATGAAAATTGAATTTGACCTGCGTGTCCCTTTAATGGAAACTTGGCCATTGTTGGTTGTTGCAACTTAATCATGTCAACAATCTTACTTTAAAATCAGTGTACTTTGTCAGTAGTTTATCAGTAGTGAAATAGCCTGTGCATTGCTCTCTAATTAGCAAATTAGACTGTGTGCCAGTATTCTATAAGGAGCTAATCAAACAAATTACCTGATGTGCCAAAACCTGTATAAAAATCCCCACAGAATATTATACTGTTGCATACTCAATAAATAATTAAGGTTCAGTATCCTCAACGCTAATTAGCAAAAAAAAAATTGCTATGAAAATGGTAATTAAAATATAAAGAAAGTGCAAATAATATTTATGTGCTCATACAGAAATCTTGTGGTACACTAAATAATAAAGGGAATGACTTTTAAGAAAAAAACAATTAAATGGACAACTTTTCACAATTGTTAATTCAACTATTGTTTCAGTTTATGTTTTTTTGCAAATTATTGAGTCCTAGTTTGTTTATTCCTATATTGTTTTATTATTCCTATATTATTATCATAGATTTTTTGGTCACCATATCCCTTACATGGTTTGACAAATCCTGTGTGTGTTCTTTTGTCTTTTTCTCTGTATTTAAGTATTTAAACATGGGGCTATGGCTTTGTCTATGGGGCTTCTAAAGGGAGTAGGGAAGTAATAAGCACCCCTTATAATTATCTTAACACACCGATTTTCAAAGGTGTCAACAGCCATAAATATGCACGGCAGTCCCTTTTTCTCATCATATCCTGAACCTTGTGTATTTTTGTGTGAATGGTTCAATAATTAATTTGTATGATTTTTGAATTATGATTTTTATTGTGCACTTTTGTAATGTATGCATATTATTCCTATACAAAAATGCAGTGTACGCCCCTTAGTAAGACACTAAGGGCAAAAAAGTGGCTTTAGATAATTCCACCAGGAAAATAGAAGTACTAGCGAGCATTCTTAAAGAATCTCGCCAGCCCAAAGACCTTTAGGTCATCAGGATCTTGGGGCGCGATCTGATATACGGCATAGGTTTTGGCACAAGCGAGGGAACCCTTGCCGCCTGTAGTTTCACCTTGCACATCGGGGTATTACATATACCCCGCCGGCAGTTCCTAAAGTGCCGTAAGTCGGATAAACTAGCGATGTCCAGAAATGAGCATAAGTACAAATTTCTGGAGTCGCCAGTGACTTACGGCAAAACTGCCGGCGCCTAAGAAAAGTAACTAAAATATTAAATCTCCCGTAACTGTCTAACACGCCTCCCAAAAATTAGCCCGATACATATACCTTTATATCTGCAATCCCCCCTCTCACTCCTAATAATAAATGTATTAACCCCTAGACCGACAACCCCCCACAACGCAATAAGCCTAATTATTAACCCCTAAACCGCCATAGCCCACACCGCAATAAGCCTATCCTAGTATTATGGGTTAATAAGGCTTATTGCTTATTTTTTTTTATTTTTTTTCTTCTTCTTCTTCTTCTTCTTTCTTTCTTTTTTCTTCTTTCTGTTTATTATGTCTATCATAAAACCCCTAATTCGGTATGAAATATAGCTATTGGAATTTCACAGAGATACTCTAAAAGTTTGCATTTATATAGATGTTGCACTGATTTCAAGTGGTTATAAGATATGTACAAAACTCTGACTGTATAAGGATGTGGTGAAATTATCTCTATCTGCTACATAGTATTGTATATATAAGAATTTTGCATCCTCTGGATTTATTTTTTTTGTTTTTTTTAATTTGATTCTCTGTGTTTGCTCTGTCATATTAATTATATACCGAATTGGTCAATAAAGATAAATAAAAAAAAAAAAAAAAAAAGGATAGGCTTATTGCAGTGTAGGCTATGGCAGTTTAGGGGTTAATAATAGAATATGTTTATTGCGGTGTGGGCTATGGCGGTTTAGGAGTTAATACACTTTATTAGTTATTGCGGTGGGGGATTGCGGTTGACAGGTAGATAGACATTATGCATGCATTAGGTGTTAGTTTTTTTTTTTTTGCAGGCATTTTAGGGATTTATGGTGCTCCCATACTCAGCGCAAGGCCTGCTACAGCTGCATTTTATGGCGAGGTGAAAATGGAGTAAGATTTCGCCATTTTCGCCACATAAGGCCTTGCGCTGGATATTGGATACTGACTTACGACGCCCATGTTAGCCTATGGGAGTAAAAATTGCGAGCGACGGGTGAAATATACGAGTGTAATTTGTATTCTACGCCGTATATGTGATACCAAAACAGCGCAAAATCTGGCGTCGCCGGCTTTTGCGGGCAACGCTGCATATCGGATCGGGCCTTGGAGAGAAGAAAATGGTAGCAAAAGGGGGAAAGGAGGTGTTTAAGAGGTGGGACAGAGAGGGGAGAGGGTTTTTCTTGTTGTTTTTAATCCAAAATTAATTTTTGTTTCAAATATATTTTTTTCTCATATCTTTACCTAAAGAGACATTGAACCCAATTTTTTTCTTCAATGATTCAGATAGACCATAGCATTTTAAATAACTTTCCAATTTATTTCTATTATCCCAGAAGCTGCTGTTTGGTGGCTACACAAATATGCCTCTTTACATTGGCTTTCAGCTTGCCTAAATGCTCCTTCAACAAAGGATTCCAAGAGAATGAAATAAAGTGGATAATAGAAGTAAATTGGAAAGTTGTTTAAAAGCGACGGTATCATACAAGAACACATTTGGGTTTCATGTCCTTTTAAGGGAATCTTAATGCCTTATCCTCTAAAGCTAACTACAAAGGGAAGAGTTTCCAGGCGCCAACTGACGGAGGCTAGGTATGTTAGAACAGGCAATTTATTATACAAATAAAAACAATAAAAAAACAGTTGTCATGGATCCATGATATAAAAGTTATACAATATCACAATAGTACAATAAATCACAATGGATAAAAATCTAAAAGCAATATATTACAATTGGGTAATTTTCTTATTGAACGTAGCACTAAGTGGAATCGATAGACGATGTGGACTCTCCACTCTAGTGATAGTAGTAAAGGGAAAAAATACAAATTTGTGACTAAGTGAGTTCCTGAAAATCCAGATTTGGTTGTATTAGAAAAGAAAAAAAACTTTGGGAAAAAACAATTGGAAAAAAGTGATAAAAAATAAATGTGTTCACAATGCTTCAGATAAATCTTCCAAAAAAATTCAGTGGTTATTTGCAAACAAATTCAATGAATGTGAGTGATCAACTCAATAAAAACTTTGTGCAGTTACAGCAGAAGCTGATATCCAAGAAAAGTCCATAAATATATCCACATATAATGTCCAGTAAATCATCCAAAATAATCCAAAATTACACAAAAATTATAAATATGTAGGTGTCTAAAAATTCAAAACTACAAAGTCCAAAGATATAAAGTGGCTAGTGTCTAATAATGTTTGGGACTTGAGACTACGGTCTCCTGGGTGCTGAGGGGGGGTCACTCCAGACAGGGGTAAAAAAGTGAACAGTACCTGTGAACGAAGAAAACAAAATACAATGTGTAGTAAGTTCTAAAAAATAAACTTCAAATGAAATCAGACTCACCAGCTCAGGTCTACGCGTTTCGGCCCTTATAGGCCTTTCTCAAGACTGGTTTTGTTTATTCTCTGGTGATCTTTTATAGTGCTTGATTAGTGAATGCCCGGATGTAGCAAATGTTTGCTACTTCCGGTTTTTTATTTACACTCAAATCGGTTTTTCGTGAAAAATTTTGTGAGTATTGTCACTCCCTTGAAATAGACTCTTATTGAGACATCTCTTCCTTAAATTAAAAAGAGGTTTCTTGCTATAAGAATCTAAATCGGTAAATTTAGATTTAAATATGTTAGCCTCCGTCTGTTCAATGACGTCACTTCCGGTCGGGAGAGGGCTGCCGCGATCTGCAGCTTATTTCAATGATATATATTTTTTTCATTTTGGTACTACATCGATAGATTGTGCTTTATTTATGATTAGACAAGTTTTCAGAACTAAACAAAGGGGTCAACGATCTGTTATGATCTGACCAATCTCATACTAATCCCAATGGTTGTGACGTCATTTTTTGCCGTATTATAAGTAGAACCATTTTCTTTATACTTTAACTAATTCTTTAGAAGAATGAGGGAAAAAACAGAGAGTCTTTCATTTTGACATGATAATGTACTAAGGTGTTTTTATGGACTGTGATTAGCCAGTGATTAGCCAGTGCCGATATTGACCACATCCTATTGGTGGTGACATCACCATCATCCACAGTCCTTATAGGCTATGTGTGGAGGTGTGGTGGTGACATCACCGTTATCCACAGTCCTTATAGGCTATGTGTGGAGGTGTGTATTCGCTTAAAACTGTTGTAGTTTTGAAGAATAAGGAGAGAGAGTATGTACATCTTAATCATGTTTAGAGTAAGACTGTTTTATTTCCATGTGTTAATCCTTTTGAAATGAATTGAGAAACAAAGTTAATTGAGAGAAAAAAAGTTGATTTTTTATATGTTAACATATCGATGTTAACTTTGTGCACTGTAGTTAACCAGTGCCGCTATTCATCACCTCCTATTTGTGGTGACCTCATCGTAATCTATAGTCCTTATATGTTATGTGTGGAGGTGTGTGTTTACTTGATATCTAATAATACTTGGGAAATTCTGAGAGGGGATATACACATTTAATATACTTTCCTTCCTTTTTTGGGAGTATATTTTATTCAGAGAAGAGGGGTTAATTTGCCCATCTGTATTACTGTCATGCTAGAATTATATCTCATAATAGACAAATTCAAGAGGTCTATTTTCCTGATAGTGCTGCTGGATGCCACATCCTATTGATGATGACATCATCGTCATCTACAGTCCTTATAGACTATCTCCAAGATTATAAGTGTGTACTCGATTTCTTTACTTACATTTGATAATGGGGGATGAAAATGTGTCTTATTTGCATGTATCTGACTTCTATAGTATAAACATATTTATGAAATAAATGGATGTGGCATCCAGCAGCACTATCAGGAAAATAGACCTCTTGAATTTGTCTATTATGAGATATAATTCTAGCATGACAGTAATACAGATGGGCAAATTAACCCCTCTTCTCTGAATAAAATATACTCCCAAAAAAGGAAGGAAAGTATATTAAATGTGTATATCCCCTCTCAGAATTTCCCAAGTATTATTAGATATCAAGTAAACACACACCTCCACACATAACATATAAGGACTATAGATTACGATGAGGTCACCACAAATAGGAGGTGATGAATAGCGGCACTGGTTAACTACAGTGCACAAAGTTAACATCGATATGTTAACATATAAAAAATCAACTTTTTTTCTCTCAATTAACTTTGTTTCTCAATTCATTTCAAAAGGATTAACACATGGAAATAAAACAGTCTTACTCTAAACATGATTAAGATGTACATACTCTCTCTCCTTATTCTTCAAAACTACAACAGTATTAAGCGAATACACACCTCCACACATAGCCTATAAGGACTGTGGATAACGGTGATGTCACCACCACACCTCCACACATAGCCTATAAGGACTGTGGATGATGGTGATGTCACCACCAATAGGATGTGGTCAATATCGGCACTGGCTAATCACTGGCTAATCACAGTCCATAAAAACACCTTAGTACATTATCATGTCAAAATGAAAGACTCTCTGTTTTTTCCCTCATTCTTCTAAAGAATTAGTTAAAGTATAAAGAAAATGGTTCTACTTATAATACGGCAAAAAATGACGTCACAACCATTGGGATTAGTATGAGATTGGTCAGATCATAACAGATCGTTGACCCCTTTGTTTAGTTCTGAAAACTTGTCTAATCATAAATAAAGCACAATCTATCGATGTAGTACCAAAATGAAAAAAATATATATCATTGAAATAAGCTGCAGATCGCGGCAGCCCTCTCCCGACCGGAAGTGACGTCATTGAACAGACGGAGGCTAACATATTTAAATCTAAATTTACCGATTTAGATTCTTATAGCAAGAAACCTCTTTTTAATTTAAGGAAGAGATGTCTCAATAAGAGTCTATTTCAAGGGAGTGACAATACTCACAAAATTTTTCACGAAAAACCGATTTGAGTGTAAATAAAAAACCGGAAGTAGCAAACATTTGCTACATCCGGGCATTCACTAATCAAGCACTATAAAAGATCACCAGAGAATAAACAAAACCAGTCTTGAGAAAGGCCTATAAGGGCCGAAACGCGTAGACCTGAGCTGGTGAGTCTGATTTCATTTGAAGTTTATTTTTTAGAACTTACTACACATTGTATTTTGTTTTCTTCGTTCACAGGTACTGTTCACTTTTTTACCCCTGTCTGGAGTGACCCCCCCCTCAGCACCCAGGAGACCGTAGTCTCAAGTCCCAAACATTATTAGACACTAGCCACTTTATATCTTTGGACTTTGTAGTTTTGAATTTTTAGACACCTACATATTTATAATTTTTGTGTAATTTTGGATTATTTTGGATGATTTACTGGACATTATATGTGGATATATTTATGGACTTTTCTTGGATATCAGCTTCTGCTGTAACTGCACAAAGTTTTTATTGAGTTGATCACTCACATTCATTGAATTTGTTTGCAAATAACCACTGAATTTTTTTGGAAGATTTATCTGAAGCATTGTGAACACATTTATTTTTTATCACTTTTTTCCAATTGTTTTTTCCCAAAGTTTTTTTTCTTTTCTAATACAACCAAATCTGGATTTTCAGGAACTCACTTAGTCACAAATTTGTATTTTTTCCCTTTACTACTATCACTAGAGTGGAGAGTCCACATCGTCTATCGATTCCACTTAGTGCTACGTTCAATAAGAAAATTACCCAATTGTAATATATTGCTTTTAGATTTTTATCCATTGTGATTTATTGTACTATTGTGATATTGTATAACTTTTATATCATGGATCCATGACAACTGTTTTTTTATTGTTTTTATTTGTATAATAAATTGCCTGTTCTAACATACCTAGCCTCCGTCAGTTGGCGCCTGGAAACTCTTCCCTTTGTAGTTAACGTTTGATTTTGGTGAGAGCTGGGTCTCACCCTTTCCAGGCATATAGGTACCCATAGGCGCTTCGAGTAGAATTTCACACCCAACTCTATTATCCTCTAAAGGTCTCTGGTCTGATGAGATGAACTGGGTTCGATGTCTCTTTAGGTAAAGATATGAGAAAAAAAATATATTTGAAAGAAAAATGAATTATGGATTAAAAACAACTACTAGGTCCTTTTAAAAAAAATAATAAAGGCAACTTTCAGCTTGAGATTTTTTTTGGCCACAAAGTGGGGTTCTGGGTGTTGAGGAGAGACACCTACATTACAATATAATGCTCAACATTTTTTTTTGCTTAATACTTTTCCATGCCAGTGAGTGTTTCATTATCAGATTGTAGACTCTTAGGGGTCTATTTATATATGTGCGGACAGACATGATCCGCTATAGTGAACCATGTCCGCCGCACATCGATAAAAGCCAACAACATACGTTGTCGGCATTTATCATTGCACCAGCAGTTCTTGTGAACTGCTGGTGCAATACCGCCCCCTGCAGATTCGCGGCCAATCGGCCGCTAGCAGGGGGTGTCAATCAGCCCGATCGTACATGAGGCGGCTTATAGCCTCTGAGGCGGCTTATAGCCTCAGAGGCGGCGTATGAGTTTAGGAGCAGCGGTCTTAAGATAGCTGCTTCTTAACTCCTGTTTCCGGCGAGCCTGAAGGCTCGCACGGAAACAAGGGGAACAGGTGCCATTCGGCCCTTGTTAAAAAGACCCCTTATAAAAACTTGTTATGATTTCTGTGCCTTTATGTTCCTGTTCCTCTGTGTTCCTGTGCCTTTATGTTCCTGTGCCTGTATGTTCCTGTGCTTCTGTGTCTGTATGTTCCTGTGCTTCTGTGTTCCTGTGTCTTTGTGTTTCTGTGCCTTTGTGTTCCTGTGCTTCTGTGTTCATTGCTTCTGTGTTCTTGTGCTTGTATGTTCCTGTGCTTCTGTGTTCCTGTGCTTCTGTGTTCATGTGTCTTTGTGTTTCTGTGCCTGTGTGTTCCTTTGCTTATGTGTTCCTGTGCTTGTATGTTCCTTTGCTTCTGTGTTCCTGTGCTTAAGTGTTCCTGTGCTTCTGTGTTCCTGTGTCTTTGTGTTTCTGTGCCTGTGTGTTCCTGTGCTTCTGTGTTCCTGTGCTTGTATGTTCCTTTGCTTCTGTGTTCCTGTGCTTAAGTGTTCCTGTGCTTCTGTGTTCCTGTGTCTTTGTGTCTGTATGTTCCTGTGCTTCTGTGTTTGTATGTTCCTGTGCTTCTGTGTTCCTGTATCTTTGTGTTTCTGTGCCTTTGTGTTCCTGTGCTTCTGTGTTCATTGCTTCTGTGTTCTTGTGCTTGTATGTTCCTGTGCTTCTGTGTTCCTGTGCTTCTGTGTTCATGTGTCTTTGTGTTTCTGTGCCTGTGTGTTCCTTTGCTTCTGTGTTCCTGTGCTTGTATGTTCCTTTGCTTCTGTGTTCCTGTGCTTAAGTGTTCCTGTGCTTCTGTGTTCCTGTGTCTTTGTGTTTCTGTGCCTGTGTGTTCCTGTGCTTCTGTGTTCCTGTGCTTGTATGTTCCTTTGCTTCTGTGTTCCTGTGCTTAAGTGTTTCCGTGCCTGTGTGTTCCTGTGCTTCTGTGTTCCTTTGCTTCTGTGTTCCTGTGCTTGTATGTTCCTGTGCTTCTGTGTTCCTGTGCTTCTGTGTTCCTGTGCTTCTGTGTTCCTGTACTTCTGTGTTCCTGTGTCTTTGTGTTCCTGTGTCTTTGTGTTCCTGTGTCTTTGTTCCTGTGCTTCTGTGTCTGTATGTTCCTGTGCTTCTGTGTTCCTGTTCCTGTACTTCTGTGTTCCTGTGTCTTTGTGTTCCTGTGCCTGTATGTTCCTGTGCTTTTGTGTTCCTGTGCCTTTATGTTCCTGTGCCTGTATGTTCCTGTGTCTGTATGTTCCTGTGCTTCTGTGTTCCTGTGCCTTTATGTTCCTGTGCCTGTATGTTCCTGTGCTTCTGTGTTCCTGTGTCTTTGTGTTCCTGGGTCTGTGTGTTCCTGGGTCTGTGTGTTCCTGGGTCTGTGTGTTCCTGGGCCTGTGTGTTCCTGGGCCTATATGTTCCTGTGCCTGTGTTCCTTTGTTTGTGTGTTCCTGTGCTTATATGCTGTGCCTTTGTGTTCCTGTGCCTATATGTTCCTGTGCCTCTGTGTTCCTGTGCCTATATGTTCCTGTGCCTCTGTGTTCCTGTGACTGTGTGTTCCTGTGCTTGCGTGTTCCAGGTACATGTGTCTTCTTATCCCTGTGTCTTTTTAAATGTCATTCCATCACCACCAACAGATAAAAAACACGCTTGGAAGGAAATTAAGATATACACAGCTATATAGTAAAATATATGTTTAGGTCATCAGAAAGCCATTTACATGTCCTCAATGGTGGTGCATATGTTGTTAAATATTCACATTGCTAGTTGGAACATTCTCTATATATGTTCTTTATTTCAAATAACTACTGCTGCCTGTGTGAGGGAGTTATGGTGCCGGTGGTGGAACTCAGAATACAGGAACAGATACACAGAACAATGAAAGTCTTTTAAAAGTTTTACTGATTAATAAGCAAAATAACAACTGGTAATTCAAATTGAAGATAATAGAAACAGCAAGTTTGAACATAGGCCCAATGCAGAAAACTAAAGTCCAATACAAAGCTCAGAATACTTAAAGGGATATGAAACCATATTAGCCACGAATCAGCAAGCGTTATCCATGTGCTGAAACAAAAATGGTCCGGCTCCTGAGCTTATATTCATGCTTTTTAAAATGGAGATACCAAGAGAATGAAGAAAAATTGATAATAGGAGTAAATTAGAGAGTTGCTTAAATTTGCATACTCTTTCTGAATCATGAATGCCCTTCAAATTAGTATTTTTTTTAATGCTAATCAAAACAGAACCTGGCAGGAAATTTTAATATTACAATAAGTACAGAACATGGCCGGCAATATGACAAAATGTAGGCTCGCAAGGAAACAGCTGCATTGGGGCCGATTGACAGCTTGTTAAATTGGCCCCATAGTATATCTATTAGAAATAGTGATGCTATTGAAGGCTCTATAGTCCACTCCAGTAAATCTGCAAACTTTCATCAAAGTATTTGAGATTAATTCAAGCCCAGGCAAAGGAAATATTCTTCAAAAGGGTATAAGAGCACAAGAAACTAACGGCTAGATATAGAGTTCTGCGGCCAAAGGGGTGCGTTAGCTACGCGTGCTTTTTTTCTCCCGCACCTTTTAAATACTGCTGGTATTTAGAGTTCACAGAATGGCTGCGTTAGGCTCCAAAAAGGGAGCGTAGAGCATATTTACCGCCACTGCAACTCTAGATACCAGCGTTGCTTACGGACGCGGCCAGCTTCAAAAACGTGCTCGTGCACGATTCCCCCATAGAAAACAATGCAAAAAAAACCTAACACCTGCAAAAAAGCAGCGTTCAGCTCCTAACGCAGCCCCATTGTTTGCTATGCGGAAACACCTCCTAAGTCTGCACCTAACACCCTAACATGAACCCCGAGTCTAAACACCCCTAACCTTACACTTATTAACCCCTAATCTGCCGCCCCGCTATCGCTGACCCCTGCATATTATTATTAACCCCTAATCTGCCGCTCCGTACACCGCTGCCACCTACATTATAGCTATGTACCCCTAATCTGCTGCGCCTAACACCGCCGACCCCTATATTATATTTATTAACCCCTAATCTGCCCCCCTCAATGTCGCCTCCACCTGCCTACACTTATTAACCCCTAATCTGCCGAGCGGACTGCACCGCTGCTATAATAAAGTTATTAACCCCTAATCCGCCTCACTCCCGCCTCAATAACCCTATAATAAATAGTATTAACCCCTAATCTGCCCTCCCTAATATCGCCGACACCTAACTTCAATTATTAACCCCTAATCTGCCGACCGAATCTCGCCGCTACTGTAATAAATGGATTAACCCCTAAAGCTAAGTCTAACCCTAACACTAACACCCCCCTAAGTTAAATATAATTTAAATCTAACAAAATAAATTAACTCTTATTAAATAAATTATTCCTATTTAAAGCTAAATACTTACCTGTAAAATAAACCCTAATATAGCTACAATATAAATTATAATTATATTATAGCTATTTTAGGATTTATATTTATTTTACAGGTAACTTTGTATTTATTTTAACCAGGTACAATAGCTATTAAATAGTTAAGAACTATTTAATAGCTAAAATAGTTAAAATAATTACAAAATTACCTGTAAAATAAATCCTAACCTAAGTTACAATTAAACCTAACACTACACTATCAATAAATTAATTAAATTAAATACCTACAATTATCTACAATTAAACCTAACACTACACTATCAATAAATTAAT
Organism: Bombina bombina; assembly: GCF_027579735.1. Classification (NCBI taxonomy): domain Eukaryota; kingdom Metazoa; phylum Chordata; class Amphibia; order Anura; family Bombinatoridae; genus Bombina; species Bombina bombina. The sequence goes on along the minus strand of NC_069510.1, from coordinate 82,953,404 downwards.
TAAATACAATATCTACAAATAAATACAATGAAATAAACTAACTAAAGTACAAAAAATCAAAAAGAACTAAGTTACAAAAAATAAAAAAATATTTACAAACATTAGAAAAATATTACAACAATTTTAAACTAATTACACCTACTCTAAGCCCCCTAATAAAATAACAAAGCCCCCCAAAATAAAAAAATGCCCTACCCTATTCTAAATTAAAAAAGTTCAAAGCTCTTTTACCTTACCAGCCCTGAACAGGGCCCTTTGCGGGGCATGCCCCAAAGAATTCAGCTCTTTTGCCTGTAAAAAAAACACATACAATACCCCCACCCCCAAAATTACAACCCACCACCCACATACCCCTAATCTAACCCAAACCCCCCTTAAATAAACCTAACACTAAGCCCCTGAAGATCTTCCTACCTTATCTTCACCATGCCAGGTTCACCGATCCGTCCTCGGAAGTCTTGATCCAAGCCTCGGAAGTGTTGATCCAAGCCCAAGCGGGGGGCTGAAGAGTGACGTCCATCCTCGGGCTGAAGTCTGGATCCAAGCGGCGGCTGAAGAAATCCATCATCGGGCTGAAGTCTGGATCCAAGCGGCGGCTGAAGAAATCCATCATCGGGCTGAAGTCGGAAGTCCATCATCGGGATGAAGTCTTCTATCAAGCAGCATCTTCAATCTTCTTTCTTCCGGAGCGGAGCCATCTTCTTCCCAGCCGACGCAGATCCATCCTCTTCTAACTACGCCTACTAGCCGAATGACGGTTCCTTTAAATGACGTCATCCAAGATGGCGTCCGTCGAATTCCGATTGGCTGATAGGATTCTATCAGCCAATCGGAATTAATGTAGGAAAATTCTGATTGGCTGATGGAATCAGCCAATCAGATTGAGCTTGCATTCTATTGGCTGATCGGAACAGCCAATAGAATGCGAGCTCAATCTGATTGGCTGATCGGATCAGCCAATCGGATTGAACTTGAATCTGATTGGCTGATTCCATCAGCCAATCAGAATTTTCCTACCTTAATTCCGATTGGCTGATAGAATCCTATCAGCCAATCGGAATTCGACGGACGCCATCTTGGATGACGTCATTTAAAGGAACCGTCATTCGGCTAGTAGGCGTCGTTAGAAGAGGATGGATCCGCGTCGGCTGGGAAGAAGATGGCTCCGCTCCGGAAGAAAGAAGATTGAAGATGCTACTTGATAGAAGACTTCATCCCGATGATGGACTTCCGACTTCAGCCCGATGATGGATTTCTTCAGGCCGCCGCTTGGATCCAGACTTCAGCCCGAGGATGGACGTCACTCTTCAGCCCCCCGCTTGGGCTTGGATCAAGACTTCCGAGGACGGATCGGTGAACCTGGCATGGTGAAGATAAGGTAGGAAGATCTTCAGGGTTTTAGTGTTAGGTTTATTTAAGGGGGGTTTGGGTTAGATTAGGGGTATGTGGGTGGTGGGTTGTAATGTTGGGGGGGGGGGTATTGTATGTGTTTTTTTTACAGGCAAAAGAGCTGAATTCTTTGGGGCATGCCCCGCAAAGGCCCCTGTTCAGGGCTGGTAAGGTAAAAGAACTTTGAACTTTTTTAATTTAGAATAGGGTAGGGCATTTTTTTATTTTGGGGGGCTTTGTTATTTTATTAGGGGGCTTAGAGTAGGTGTAATTAGTTTAAAATTGTTGTAATATTTTTCTAATGTTTGTAAATATTTTTTTATTTTTTGTAACTTAGTTCTTTTTGATTTTTTGTACTTTAGTTAGTTTATTTCATTGTATTTATTTGTAGATATTGTATTTAATTAATTTATTGATAGTGTAGTGTTAGGTTTAATTGTAGATAATTGTAGGTATTTTATTTAATTAATTTATTGATAGTGTAGTGTTAGGTTTAATTGTAACTTAGGTTAGGATTTATTTTACAGGTAATTTTGTAATTATTTTAACTAGGTAACTATTAAATAGTTCTTAACTATTTAATAGCTATTGTACCTGGTTAAAATAAAGCCTGCAAGCTCGCCAGAAACAGCAGTTATGAATCAGTGGTCTAAAGAGTAGGATCAGGTTGATTGACACCCCTCTGCTGTCGGCTGATTGGCCGCGAGTCTGCAGGGGGAATACGCTGAATACGGAGAGCATATTGCTCTCTGCATTCAGCGAGGTCTTGCAGACCTGATCCACACTGTCGGATCAGGTCCGCAAGACCTTTAATAAATAGGCCCCCAAGTCTCTACACTCTATACAAAAGAAAAGGGAAAAGAAAGAGGGCTTAGAGGACAATCTCTCCTGATATCTTTCACAAATTTGTCAGTCATTCTGGATGACAAGAGTAATCATACTTTCTAAATCATTAGGTGGGTCTACTCGAGCCAGTTAATCCTTGAGTTGTTCAGAAAGGCCCAGATGAAACTGGTCCAAAAGAGCAGTAGCATGCCAGTAAATATCAATGGAAATGCAAAAAAGTCACAAACATAAACCACCACAGGTCTTCTTACTTGCAGTAAGGCTCTTAAAGCGGATTGTGCAAAGTATTGAGAACTTCACTGTTTCTGTGAAAAAGATTCTGAGCTCAAATCTAAAGTTTCACCTGATAACAAAGCAATTGTAGTACAAACCTTAAAGACTGTTGCATAATTGCCAAGTTTAACTAACAACAGTATATGAGAGGCTGTTATGAAGGTACAGAACTGTTGTCTGGACCCATTAAACCTTTCTGGCTATGGTAAACATGGTACAGGATGAGCCCATATTGCAGAAAATCCAGAGTGTATGAGAAACTGACCTCCTTAGCATCAATTGAAGCCATTGCAGATGAAACATCAGAGACAATTCCAACAGTCGGTGACTGAGCCTGTAACCCTTCCACTTGCTGCAGAAAATTTAACTGAGAGGCCTGCAAAACAAAATGTATGCTTACCTGATAAATTTATCTCCTGGCATAGAGAGTCCATGAATCCATTCCAATTACTAGTGGGAATTCAACTCCTGGTCAGCAGGAGGAGGCAAAGAACACCCCAGCAGAGCTGTTAAGTGTCACTTCCATTACCCATAATCCCCAGTCATTGAGCCGAAGGAAAATGGAAATAGAAGATGACACAAGGGTATAGAAGTGCCTGAGGTTTATACACAAATGGACTCTCCATGCCAGGAAAGAAAGAAATTTATCAGTTAAGCATAAATTTTGTTTTCTTTCCAATGGCATGGAAAGTCACCAAATCCATTCCAATTACTAGTGGGAACCAATACCCAAGATAGAGGACACAGAATGGAAGGGAGGGATAACAAGACAGGCGGACCTAAACAGAAGGCACCACCGCTTGAAGAACTTTTCTCCCAAAGGAAGCTTCAGCTGAGGCAAAAGTATCAAAATTTGTAGAATTTGAAAAAGGTATGCAATGAGGACTAAGTGGCCGCCTTGCAGATTTGTTCCACAGAAGGTTAATTTTTTATAGCCCAGGAATAAGAGACAGACCTAGTGGAATGAACCGTAATTATCTCAGGAGGCTGCTGTCCAGCTGTCTCATAAGCTAACTTGATAACACTTCTCAACCATAGAGAAAGGGTAGTAGAAGTGGCCTTCTGGCCCTTACGCTTACCAGAGGAAACAACGAACAGGGCAGATGACTGCCTAAAATCTTTAGTTGCTTGAAGGTAAAACTTTAGAGCATGCACAACATCCATGTGATGCAAAAGGAGTTCCTTCTGAGAAGGAGGATTGGGACAAAAAGAAGGAACAACTATTTCCTGATTGATATTGCGATCCAATACTACCTTGGGAAGAAATCCCAACTTTGTACGGAGAACCGCCTTATCCGCATGAAAAATAAGATAAGGCGAATCACACTGCAGAGCTGAAAGCGCGGCAACTCTGCGAGCAGAAGAAATAGAAAGGAGAAACAAAACTTTCCAAGATAACAACTTAATATCAACCGAATGCATAGGCTCAAATGGAGCCTGCCGCAGAACTTTAAGAACATGATTAAGACTCCAAAAGGTGGAGCAACAGGTTTAAATACAGGCCTGATTCTAACCAAGGCCTGCACAAAGGATTGAACATCTGGTAGATGTGCCAGACGCTTGTGCAAAAGAATAGACAGTGCAGAAATCTGACCCTTCAGAGTGCTAACTGATAATCCTTTCTCCAGACCCTCCTGAAGAAAAGACAAAATTCAAGGAACCCTCATCCTACTCCAAGATAAACCTTTTGATTCACACCAATAAAGGTATTTACGCCATACCTTATGGTAAATCTTACGAGTAACAGGTTTACGAGCTTTAAACATGGTATCAATGACCTTCTCAGAAAAATCACGCCTAGCCAAAACTAGGCGTTCAATCTCCAAGCAGTCAGCTTCAGAGAATCTAGATTTGGATGGAGGAAGGGACCCTGAAGTAGAAGGTCCTTCCACAAAGGCAACCTCCAAGGAGGAAGAGATGACTTCTCCACCAGATCCACAAACTAGATCCTGCGAGGCCAGACAGGAGCTATTAGAATCACAGATGCCTTCTCCTGCTTAATACGAGCTATGACTCGAGGAAGGAGAGCAAATGGAGGGAACAGGTAAGCAAGACTGAAGTTCCAAGGCACCGCCAGAGCGTCAATCAGAGCGGCTTGTGGATCTCTTGATCTTGAACCGTACCTTGGAAGCTTGGCGTTTAGACGTGACGCTATCAGATCCAACTCTGGAGCACCCCACCTGAAGGTTATCCTTGAGAATACCTCCAGGTGGAGAGCCCACTCCCCGGGATGAAAGGTCTGCCTGCTCAGAAAATCTGCTTCCCAGTTGTCCACCCCTGTGGATGTGGATGGCAGAGAGGAGACAATTGTGAGACTCTGCCCACTGTAGAATGCGAGTCACTTCTTTCATGGCTAACTAACTCCAAGTTCCTCCCTGTTGGTTGATGTATGCCACCGAGGTAATGTTGTCCAAATCTGATAAACCGGATCGAGGCTAGTTGAGGCCAGGCTGTTAAGGCATTGAAGATCGCTCTTAACTCTAGGATGTTTATGGGGAGAGAAGACTCATCTCAAGCCAACAGACCCTGAGTCTTTAAGGAACCCCAAGCTGCTCACCAGCCTAACAGGCTGGCGTCTGTGGTCACAATACCCAGGATCATCTCAGGAACCATGTCCCCTGAGACAGATGGTCCTGCGAAATCCACCAAGTAAGAGAATCTCTTGTTATGGGATACATGGTTTGCAGATAACCTTGACAAGATAAACCTGCCCCTGGGAAGGAAAGACTTAAATCCTATTCTGTATCCCTGGGATACTACTTCCACAGCCCAAGGATCTGGAACATTGCGGATCCAAGCCTGCCAAATAAAGGAAAGCCTGCCCCCCAGGCCAGCTTTAGAGCCTTGATCCTATCCTGGATCTCCTCTATAGTAGTTTCTTCTGAAATTAGGTCAGACAAGGCATCACACCAATAAGATGGGAGAAAAAGAGAGGCGCCAACCATAAAACAGTACCGTGGATTCAACCAAAATTGACACGCAGACCTCCCCCCGTAGTTCAAGATACTCACAAGTGGGGCGGCACAAATTCCGTGCCTCTACTAGCAGATCGGGACTATTCTGTGTCGCCCGACAGACACACCAGGGCCAGTTCATGTCACACGGTGACCTCCAATCAACAGCAGGTAGCTCCGTTAGGCTCCGACTGGCAGAGATCAGCTGTAAATTCTGATGGCAAGTGTCAGATTGCGAAACTGGAATTCCCACTTGGATGGATGTTGATTAGATGTAGTCAAATCACAAGACAGGTAGGTATATATAAAAACAGTGGTTTATTAAAAGAAAAACAAAAGCAGCGCGTTTCTCATCTGCAACAAGTTGCCATTGTAACCCCTGATAAATGAACATCTTTCTTAAGTAAGCTTCCGGCTTCTTATCCATGGGATCTTTAGAAGAAGAGCTATCCTCAATAGGGATAGTAGTTCTCTTGGCTAGAGTAGAGATAGCTCCCTCTACCTTAGGCACAGTGTGCCACGAGTCACTTACAGAGTAGGCAACAGGAAAGATTTTCTTGAAAACAGGTGACGGGGAAAAAGGAATCCCTGGTTTTTCCCATTCCTGAGCTATAATTTCTGACATACGGTCTGGAACTGGAAATACTTCTACAGATGAAGGCTTGACATTAAAAGCTCTGTTAAGCTTGTCAGACTTCTTAGGAGTCTCAGCAACGGTAGAGTCAGAGTCCTCCAAAGTAGCAAGAACCTCCTTCAAACGCAATCTGTGGTGCTCCAGCTTAAATCTAAAATTAACTTCCTCTGGATCTGCTGTACTAACTACCACAGTTTCAGAGTCCGAAATGTCACCCTCAGAAACCCTTGAGGTATGATCCTTGTCAGATAACTGAGATAGACTGACTAATGCAGACTTAGTGGCGTCAAAACTCTTAGCATGAGATAAGTTCTTAGACTTCCTCTTTCTGTTAACAGTCATAGGGAAAGCTGATAAGACCGCATAAAACGCAGAAGTGATCTGCGCAGTAAGATCTTCTGGCAAATAAACAACCCCAGGAATCTGGTGAGAGGAACCACAGGGCACTGCATGTGAAACTGCTAAAGCTTGGGATGTTTGAGGAGAAAGCTGAGGCATGGTACGGACAACATTATCCTGAGAGACAGATGGCTTTGAGAGGGTATCCTTATCTCTAAACATTAACATCTTATTTAAGGATGTGGAACAAAGCTGTACAGAAGGTATGACGTGAACCTCCAAGTAGTACAAACATTTATCAAGAGATATAGCTAGATTAGACTCAGAGTTCATAATAAATATTGGTTCCCAATAGGAATTAAAATTAAACTCAAATTTCAAAAATAAATTTAATCACAGAAAATTAATGTTCTGTACCTTTAAGTAAATAAAACAAAAAACGTTTATTGCAATCTGCAGAAAAAGAAACTTTAAACTAAAATTCCAGCACTGCGATTTCCTCAGCTTCTGCTGAGGGCTTACAGGACCAGCAAACCAGAGTGATTCCCACTGTAGGCTTAGATACGATATAACCGCAAGTAGACAATAGCCAAAAATGCTCCTCAGAAACGTTTAGCTGCTCTGTCGACAGAGGACCTCCGATATCCGATCGGAAGGAAACTAGCCGAATCGGAAGTGCAGAGAGTGGTCATGTTACCACATTAGGCAGGGAAAATACAATGTGACACAAAGAAATTGTGTGAGTTACACTGCGCTGCTGGCCAAATAATAAAAGTCAAAACCCGAAAGTAAAAGAGTTTCTAAAGCATAAAGCCCAAACAAAAACTAATAAAATATAGTGCAGATTTGTGTTAGCTTTCCTTCATATCCAAACTGTCTAACCAGCCTCATACAGAAAAGAGATACAATTTTAAGGAAATTTAGCACTGTTATAGAAAACCCTCTACTCTTAATTATTCAAGACTCATTATCCTCAGGCATGGTCCCCCAGGATTGGCATAAAGCTGATGTGGTGCCACTTTTCAAAAAGGGAAGCTATAGACCAGTTAGTCTGACATCAAAAGTGGGGAAGATATTTAAAGGGATTATAAGGGATTATATTGATGAGCATATTCGTGTAAACAAGATTATGAGTTCAAATCAGCATGGTTTTAGGAGAAAAAGATCATGTCAAACTAATCTAATTAGATTCTATGAGGAAGTAAGTAAAAATATAGATAAAGGGGAATCAGTTGATGTGATTTTGCAAAGGCTTTGATACAGTGCCACATGAGAGATTAATGCACAAAATTAAGGGACTGAAAATGTTAGCTCATGGATAAATAACTGGATAAAAGATAGGGAGCAACGAGTAGTAGTTAATGGATCATACTCAGATTGGACAAAGGTAAACAGTGGAGTCCCCCAGGGATCAGTACTGGGCCCTGTTCTTTTTAATATTTTTATAAATGACTTGGAGAAAGGATTAAATAGCGATGTCTCTATTTTTGCAGATGATACTAAGTTAAGTAAGGTGTTTAAGGGGAAAAAATATGCAATAGGGGAGCGCTAGATTAAATCCTTAGTGGGGATAATAAGCTGAAGGTGGAATCAAATGGTATTTAAAATGTATACATATTTATTCAAATCACATAAAACCAATTTACACATATGACATGATCATCATCATAAAAAACAATTTAAAAAACAATTTAAAAACAATGGTCGCAATGGTTAAAAGAATTGTATAATTCGATGCAAATCTTCTAAAATCACAATCGATGAAGGTAAATACAATTGGAAGATGTACAATGAAAGCTACACAGTAATGGCAGTATCAGAGTGGTGAAAAAAAACAATATAGATGGTGATATGCTTATCTAGACAAAATATAACACACAAAATCCGAAATGCATTAAAAATCCAAGGTTAGTCCAAAATAAAATAAAAGTCCAAAAGATATATGTCCCAAATTAATGTCCAATGTGTGTCCAAGTTATTATGTGTAGAAAAAATCAGTTGAAATACACAAATGTGGAGGAGTGGAAAAAAATATATTGATTAAAAAATGAAAAAAGAAAAAATGTAAAAAATTATATGAACAACACTAAAAATGTGAGCAAAAAATATGAGCAAAAAGTACTCTAATCAAAAAATAGGTGTACACCTAAAAAATGTGAAAGATATGTGTCACTAAAAAGTAGGTTGATGGAAAAACTTATTACGTGTGACTGTTCTTAAAGTATAAGATGATCCTTATATAATCCCAAAAGAAGTGATATCCTAAAAAACAGAATTTATGCTTACCTGATAAATTACTTTCTCCAACGGTGTGTCCGGTCCACGGCGTCATCCATAACTTGTGGGAATATTCTCTTCCCCAACAGGAAATGGCAAAGAGCACAGCAAAAGCTGTCCATATAGTCACTCCCAGGCTCCGCCCCCCCCAGTCATTCGACCGACGGTTAGGAGAAAAAAAGGAGAAACTATAGGGTGCCGTGGTGACTGTAGTGTATAGAGAAAGAAATTTTTCAAACCTGATTAAAAAACCAGGGCGGGCCATGGACCGGACACACCGTTGGAGAAAGTAATTTATCAGGTAAGCATAAATTCTGTTTTCTCCAACATTGGTGTGTCCGGCCCACGGCGTCATCCATAACTTGTGGGAACCAATACCAAAGCTTTAGGACACGGATGAAGGGAGGGAGCAAATCAGGTTACCTAAACAGAAGGCACCACGGCTTGCAAAACCTTTCTCCCAAAAATAGCCTCCGAAGAAGCAAAAGTATCAAATTTGTAGAATTTGGCAAAAGTGTGCAGAGAAGACTAAGTCGCCGCCTTACATATCTGATCAACAGAAGCCTCGTTCTTGAAGGCCCATGTGGAAGCCACAGCCCTAGTAGAGTGAGCTGTGATTCGTTCAGGAGGCTGCCATCCGGCAGTCTCATAAGCCAATCGGATGATGCTTTTCAGCCAGAAAGAAAGAGAGGTAGCAGTAGCTTTTTGTCCTCTCCTCTTACCAGAATAAACGACAAACAAAGAAGAAGTTTGTCCGAAATCCTTTGTTGCTTCTAAATAGAACTTTAAAGCGTGGACTACATCTAAATTGTGTAACAAACGTTCCTTCTTTGAAACTGGATTCGGACACAAAGAAGGAACAACTATTTCCTGGTTAATGTTCTTGTTGGAAACAACTTTTGGAAGAAAACCAGGCTTGGTACGCAAAACAACCTTATCTGAATGGAACACCAGATAGGGTGGGTCACACTGCAAAGCAGATAATTCAGAAACTCTTCTAGCAGAAGAAATAGCAACCAAAAACAAAACTTTCCAAGATAGTAACTTAATATCTATGGAATGTAAGGGTTCAAACGGAACCCCTTGCAGAACTGAAAGAACTAAATTTAGACTCCAGGGAGGAGTCAAGGGTCTGTAAACAGGCTTGATTCTAACCAAAGCCTGTACAAAAGCTTGTACATCTGGCACAGCTGCCAGTCGTTTGTGTAACAAGACAGATAAAGCAGAAATCTGTCCTTTTAGAGAACTCGCTGACAATCCCTTATCCAAACCTTCTTGGAGAAAGGAGAGGATCCTAGGAATTTTAATCTTACTCCAGGAGAATCCCTTGGATTCACACCAACAGATATATCTTTTCCATATTTTATGGTAAATCTTTCTAGTCACAGGTTTTCTGGCTTGGATCAGAGTATCTATCACTGAATCTGAAAACCCACGCTTGGATAAAATCAAACGTTCAATTTCCAAGCAGTCAGCTGCAGAGAAACTAGATTTGGATGTTCGAATGGACCTTGTACTAGAAGATCCTGTCTCAAAGGTAGCTTCCATGGTGGAGCCGATGACATATTCACCAGGTCTGCATACCAAGTCCTGCGCGGCCACGCAGGAGCTATCAGAATCACTGAGGCCTTCTCCTGTTTGATCCTGGCTACAAGCCTGGGAAGGAGGGGGAACGGTGGAAACGCATAAGCTAGGTTGAACGACCAAGGTGCCACTAATGCATCCACTAGAGCCACCTTGGAATCCCTGGATCTGGACCCGTAGCAAGGAACCTTGAAGTTCTGACGAGAAGCCATCAGATCCATGTCTGGAATGCCCCATAATTGAGTTAACTGGGCAAACACCTCCGGGTGGAGTTTCCACTCCCCCGGATGGAAAGTCTGACAACTCAGATAATCCGCCTCCCAGTTGTCTACTCCTGGGATGTGGATTGCAGATAGGTGGCAGGAGTGATCCTCCGCCCATTTGATGATTTTGGACACCTCTCTCATCGCCAAGGAACTCCTTGTTCCCCCCTGATGGTTGATGTAAGCTACAGTCGTCATGTTGTCTGACTGGAATCTTATGAATCCGGCCTTCGCTAGTTGAGGCCAAGCCCGAAGAGCATTGAATATCGCTCTCAGTTCCAGGATGTTTATCGGGAGAAGAGACTCTTCCTGAGACCATAGACCCTGAGCTTTCAGGGAACCCCAGACCGCGCCCCAGCCTAATAGACTGGCGTCGGTCGTGACAATGACCCACTCTGGTCTGCGGAAACTCATTCCCTGGGACAGGTGATCCTGGGTCAACCACCAACGGAGTGAGTCTCTGGTCATCTGGTCTACTTGAATCATTGGAGACAAGTCTGTATAGTCCCCATTCCACTGCTTGAGCATGCACAGTTGTAATGGTCTTAGATGAATTCGAGCAAAAGGAACTATGTCCATTGCTGCAACCATCAACCCTACTACTTCCATGCACTGAGCTATGGAAGGCTGCAGAATAGAGTGAAGAACTTGACAAGCGTTTAGAAGCTTTGACTTTCTGACTTCTGTCAGGAAGATCTTCATTTCTAAAGAATCTATTATTGTTCCCAAAAAGGGAACTCTTGTCGACGGAGACAGGGAACTCTTTTCTACGTTCACCTTCCACCCGTGAGATCTGAGAAAGGCTAGAACAATGTCTGTATGAGCCTTTGCTTTGGAAAGAGACGACGCTTGGATTAGAAAGTCGTCCAGATAAGGTGCCACTGCAATACCCCTTAGTCTTAGGACCGCTAGAAGGGACCCGAGCACCTTTGTGAAAATCCTTGGAGCAGTGGCTAGCCCGAATGGGAGAGCCACAAACTGGTAATGTTTGTCCAGAAAGGCGAACCTTAGGAACTGATGATGATCTTTGTGGATAGGAATATGTAGGTACGCATCCTTTAAATCCACGGTAGTCATAAATTGACCCTCCTGGATTGTAGGTAAAATTGTTCGAATGGTTTCCATTTTGAACGATGGAACTCTGAGAAATTTGTTTAGAATTTTTAAATCCAGAATTGGTCTGAAAGTTCCCTCTTTTTTTGGAACTACAAACAGATTTGAGTAAAACCCCTGACCTTGTTCCACAGTTGGAACTGGGTCTATCACTCCCATCTTTAACAGGTCTTCTACACAATGTAAGAATGCCTGTCTCTTTATTTGGTTTGAAGATGAGTGAGACACGTGGAACCTTCCCCTTGGGGGTAGTTCCTTGAATTCTAGAAGATAACCCTGAGAGACTATTTCTAGTGCCCAGGGATCCTGAACATCTCTTGCCCAAGCCTGAGCAAAGAGAGAGAGTCTGCCCCCTACTAGATCCGGTACCGGATAGGGGGCTACCCCTTCATGCTGTTTTGGTAGCAGCAGCAGGCTTCTTGGCCTGTTTACCCTTGTTCCAGCCTTGCATTGGTTTCCAAGCTGGTTTAGTCTGGGAAGCGTTACCCTCTTGTCTAGAGGCTGCAGAGTTGGAAGCCGGTCCGTTCCTGAAATTGCGAAAGGAACGAAAATTGGACTTATTCTTAGCCTTGAAAGGCCTATCTTGTGGGAGGGCATGGCCCTTTCCCCCAGTGATGTCTGAAATAATCTCTTTCAATTCTGGCCCAAAAAGGGTCTTACCTTTGAAAGGGATATTAAGCAATTTTGTCTTGGAAGATACATCCGCCGACCAAGACTTTAGCCAGAGCGCTCTGCGCGCCACAATTGCAAACCTGAATTTTTCGCCGCTAACCTCGCTAACTGCAAAGCGGCGTCTAAAATAAAGGAATTAGCTAACTTAAGTGCATGAATTCTGTCCATGACTTCCTCATACGGAGTCTCCCTACTGAGCGACTTTTCCAGTTCCTCGAACCAGAACCACGCCGCTGTAGTGACAGGAATAATGCACGAAATAGGTTGAAGGAGGTAACCTTGCTGTACAAAAATCTTTTTAAGCAAACCCTCCAATTTTTTATCCATAGGATCTTTGAAAGCACAATTGTCCTCAATAGGAATGGTCGTGCGCTTGGCTAGTGTAGAAACCGCCCCCTCGACCTTAGGGACTGTTTGCCATAAGTCCTTCCTGGAGTCGACCATAGGGAACAATTTCTTAAATATAGGAGGAGGGAAAAAAGTTATGCCTGGCTTCTCCCACTCCTTATTCACTATGTCCGCCACCTGTTTAGGTATCGGAAAAGCATCAGGGTGCACCGGGACCTCTAGGAACTTGTCCATCTTGCACAATTTTTCTGGGATGACCAGATTGTCACAATCATCCAGAGTAGATAGCACCTCCTTAAGTAATGCGCGGAGATGCTCTAATTTAAATTTAAATGTCACCACATCAGGTTCTGCCTGCTGAGAAATTCTTCCTGTATCAGAAATTTCCCCATCTGACAAACCCTCCCTCACTGCCACTTCAGATTGGTGTGAGGGTATGACAGAAAAATTATCATCAGCGCCCTCCTGCTCTACAGTGTTTAAAACAGAGCAATCGCGCTTTCTCTGAAATGCTGGCATTTTGGATAAAATATTAGCTATGGAGTTATCCATTACTGCCGTCAATTGTTGCATAGTAACAAGCATTGGCGCGCTAGAAGTACTAGGGGTCGCCTGCGCGGGCATAACTGGTATAGACACAGAAGGAGATGATGTAGAACTATGTCTACTTCCTTCATCTGAGGAATCATCCTGGGCAACCTTACTATTTGTGACAGTACTGTCCTTACTTTGTTTGGACGCTATGGCACAATTATCACACATATTTGAAGGGGGAACCACATTGGCTTCCATACATACAGAACATGATCTATCTGAAGGCACAGACATGTTAAACAGGCTTAAACTGGTTAATAAAGCACAAAAACCGTTTTAAAACAAAACCGTTACTGTCTCTTTAAATGTTAAACAGGGCACACTTTATTACTGAATATGTGAAAAACTATGAAGGAATTATCCAATCTTTTCCAAATTTTCACCACAGTGTCTTAATGCATTCAAAGTATTGCACCCCAATTTTCAAGCAGTTAACCCTTAAAATTTGGAAACCTGAGCCGTTTGCAATTTTAACCCCCCTACAGTCCCAGCCACAGCCTTTGTTGCGACTTCACCAATCCCAGGGGGGTATACGATACCAGTTGAAGCCTTCTAGGATCGTTTTCAGTGGATGCCAGACCCTCACACATGCAGCTGCATGTACTGTACTCAAAAGTAACTGCGCAATAATGGCGCGAAAATGAGGCTCTGCCTACTATAGAGAAAGGCCCTTCCTGACTGGGAAGGTGTCTTAATAAGTGCTTGGCGCTAAAAACGTTCCTTAATATTAGAAAAGTGAGAAATTCACTTCAAACTGCATATAATACTAAAATAAAGCAATCGATTTAGCCCCTAAAAGTGTCCACCAGTTTATAGCCCATAATAAGCCCTTTATTCTGTTTGAGTCTAAGAAAATGGCTTACCGATCCCCATGAGGGAAAAATGACAGCCTTCCAGCATTACACAGTCTTGTTAGAAAAATGGCTAGTCATACCTTGAGCAGAAAAGTCTGCAAACTGTTCCCCCCAACTGAAGTTCTCTCAGCTCAACAGTCCTGTGTGGGAACAGCAATTGATTTTAGTTACTGCTGCTAAAATCATACTCCTCTTTTAAACAGAACTCTTCATCTCTTTCTGTTTCAGAGTAAATAGTACATACCAGCACTATTTTAAAATAACAAACTCTTGATAGAAGAATAAAAAACTACAACTAAACACCACATACTCTTCACCATCTCCGTGGAGATGCTACTTGTTCAAAGCGGCAAAGAGAATGACTGGGGGGGCGGAGCCTGGGAGGGACTATATGGACAGCTTTTGCTGTGCTCTTTGCCATTTCCTGTTGGGGAAGAGAATATTCCCACAAGTTATGGATGACGCCGTGGACCGGACACACCAATGTTGGAGAAATAGTGATATGATATCCTAAGGTCGAGTGATCTGCAATGATCTTATAGACGTTTTTTCTTTAGATGTTAATTATGTTTTTTTCTTTCTTTCAAGTGAGTGAGGAGTAACTTTTAATGTCCTAAAATGAAATAACAAACATAGTGCAATATTGCTACTATCCACAAAATAAAATAGGTATTGTGCGTACCAATGAAACCTGAGCCGTGATATTAGTAGTGTCTACGCGTTTCGGTCCTTAACCAGGACCTTTCTCAGTCTTTAAGAATAGTCACACGTAATAAGTTTTTCCATCGACCTACTTTTTAGTGACACATATCTTTCACATTTTTTAGGTGTACACCTATTTTTTGATTAGAGTACTTTTTGCTCATATTTTTTGCTCACATTTTTAGTGTTGTTCATATAATTTTTTAAATTTTCTATTTTTTCATTTTTTAATCAATATATTTTTTTCCACTCCTCCACATTTGTGTATTTCAACGGATTTTTTCTACACATATTAACTTGGACACACATTGGACATTAATTTGGGACATATATCTTTTGGACTTTTATTTTATTTTGGACTAACCTTGGATTTTTAATGCATTTCGGATTTTGTGTGTTATATTTTGTCTAGATAAGCATATCACCATCTATATTGTTTTTTTTCACCACTCTGATACTGCCATTAATGTGTAGCTTTCATTGTACAGCTTCCAATTGTATTTACCTTCATCTATTGTGATTCTAGAAGATTTGCATAGAATTATACAATTCTTTTAACCATCGCGACCATTGTTTTTAAATTGTTTTTTAAATTGTTTTTTATGATGATGATCATGTCATATGTGCAAATTGGTTTCTTTCATGTAATTGGCAAGAGTCCATGAGCTAGTGACGTATGGGATATACAATCCTACCAGGAGGGCCAAACCTCAAAATGCCTATAAATACACCCCTCACCACACCCACAATTCAGTTTTTACAAACTTTGCCTCCTATAGAGGTGGTGAAGTAAGTTTGTGCTAAGATTTCTACGTTGATATGCGTTTCTCAGCATTGTTGAAGCCCGATTCCTCTCAGAGTACAGTGAATGTCAGAGGGACGTGAAGGGAGTATCACCTATTGAATACAATGATTTCCCTAACGGGGGTCTATTTCATAGGTTCTCTGTTATCGGTCGTAGAGATTAATCTCCTACTTCCCTTTTCAGATTGACTATATACTCTCAATTTACCATTACCTCTACTGATAACTGTTTCAGTACTGGTTTGGCTATCTGCTATATGTGGATGGGTGTCTTTTGGTAAGTATGTTTTTATTACTTAAGACACCTCAGCTATGGTTTGGCACTTTATGCATTTATATAAAGTTCTAAATATATGTATTGTACTTATATTTGCCATGAGTCAGGTTCATGTATTTCCTTCTGCAGACTGTCAGTTTCATATTTGGGAAATATAAACATTTTTGTAAGACATTTTTTCTTACCTGGGGTTTAGTCTTTTTTTCAATTGACTACTTCTTGCAAATTGCGGGCGGTATTAGGCCCGCGGGTGTGTCAAATGCTAACTTTATTGCGTCATTCTTGGCGTGAGAATATTTTTGGCGCGGAAAATTTGTCATTTCCGGCGTCATACTTGATGCTGAGACCTTTCACACAGTTGCGTCATTAGTGACGCGAGTGTGTCATTCCGGTTATTTTTGGCGCCAAAAAAGTTTAAGTTACGTTGTGCGTCATACTTGGCGCCAAACAGAGGGCTATGCTATTTGCATTTTTTCCCATTCCTGAAACTGTCATATAAGGAAATAGATAATTTTGCTTTATATGTTGTTTTTTCTCTTACATTTTGCAAGACGTCTCAATCTGATCCTGCCTCAGAAGTTTCTGCTGGAACATTGCTGCCTGACATTGGTTCTACCAAAGCTAAGTGCATTTGTTGTAAAATTGTGGAAATTATTTCGCTGAATGTCATTTGTAATAGTTGTCATGATAAACTCTTACATGCAGATAGTGTATCCCTCAGCAATAGTCAATTGCCAATTGCAGTTCCTTCAACTTCAACTTCTAATGTGCATTTTCTACTCTTGCTAAACGTACCACTATTCCTATGGAAGATATACTTTCTTTAAGGATCCTTTAGATAGGAAGCTTGAATCTTATCTAAGGAAGGCCTATTTATATTCAGGTCATCTTCTCAGACCTGCAATTTCTTTGGCTGATGTTGCGGCTGCATCAACTTTCTGGTTGGAGAATTTAGCACAACAAGAATTGGATTCTGACTTATCTAGCATTATTCGCTTACTGCAATATGCTAATCATTTTATTTGTGATGCCATTTTTGATATTATCAAAATTGAGGTTAGATCCATGTCTTTAGCTATATTAGCTAGAAGAGCTTTGTGGCTTAAATCTTGGAATGCTGATATGACATCTAAATCTAGATTACTATCTCTTTCTTTCCAAGGTAATAATTTATTTGGTTCTCAGTTGGATTCTATTATTTCAACTGTCACTGGGGGAAAGGGAGTTTTTCTACCTCAGGATAAAAAACCTAAGGGTAAATCTAAGGCTTCTAACCGTTTTCTTTCCTTTCATCAGAATAAGGAACAAAAATTAAATCCTCCCCCCAAGGAATCTGCTTCCAATTGGAAGCCTTCCTCAAATTGGAATAAATCCAAGCCATTTAGGAAACCTAAGTCAGCCCCTAAGTCCGCATGAAGGTGCGGCCCTCATTCCAGCTCAGCTGGTAGGGGGCAGATTAAAGTTTTTCAAGGATATTTGGACAAAATCTGTCCAAAATCAATGGATTCAGAGCATTGTCTCTCAAGGGTATCGAATAGGATTCAGAGTAAGACCTCCTGTGAGAAGATGTTTTCTCTCACGTATCCCAGCAAATCCAGTAAAAGCTCAGGCTTTTCTGAAGTGTGTTTCAGACCTGGAGTCTTCAGGGGTAATCATGCCAGTTCCTTTTCAGGAACAAGGTTTGGGGTTTTATTCAAATCTATTCATTATCCCAAAAAAGGAAAATTTATTCAGACCAGTTCTGGATCTGAAAATTTTGAATCGTTATGTAAGAGTACCAACTTTCAAGATGGTGACTATAAGGACTATTCTGCCTTTTGTTCAGCGAGGACATTATATGTCCACAATAGACTTGTAGGATGCATACCTTCATATTCCGATTCATCCAGAACATTATCAGTTTCTGAGATTCTCTTTTCTAAACAAGTATTACCAATTTGTTGCTCTTCCATTTGGCCTAGCAACAGCTCCAAGTATCTTTTCAAAGGTTCTGGGTGCCCTACTCTCTGTAATCAGAGAACAGGGTATTGCGGTGTTTCCTTATTTGGACGATATCTTGGTACTAGCTCAGTCTTTACATACTGCAGAATCTCACACAAATCAACTAGTGTTGTTTCTTCGGAAACATGGTTGGAGGATCAATTTACCAAAAAGTTTCTTGATTCCTCAGACAAGGGTCACTTTTTTAGGTTTCCAGATAGATTCAGTGTCCATGACTCTGTCTCTAACAGACAAGAGATGTTTAAAATTGGTTGCAGCCTGCCGGCACCTTCAGTCTCAGTCATTCCCTTCAGTGGCTATGTGCATGGAGGTTTTAGGTCTCATGACTGCAGCATCGGACGCGATCCCCTTTGCTCGTTTTCACATGAGACCTCTACAGCTTTGTATGCTGAACCAATGGTGCAGGAATTATACAAAGATATCACGATTAATATCCTTAAATCCCAATGTACGACACTCTCTGACGTGGTGGATGGATCACCATCATTTAGTTCATGGGGCTTCTTTTGTTCGGCCAACCTGGACTGTGATCACAACAGATGCGAGTCTTTCAGGTTGGGGAGCTGTTTGGGGATCTCTGACAGCACAAGGGGTTTGGAAATCTCAAGAGGCGAGATTACCAATAAATATTTTAGAACTCTGTGCAATTCTCAGAGATCTTCAGTTTTGGCCTCTGTTAAAGAGAGAACCGTTCATTTGTTTTCAGACAGACAATATCACAACAGTGGCATATGTCAATCATCAGGGTGGGAATCACAGTCCCCAAGCTATGAAAGAAGTATCTTGGATACTTGCTTGGGCCGAATCCAGCTCCTGTCTAATCTCTGCGGTGCATATCCCAGGTGTAGACAATTGGGAGGCGGATTATCTCAGCTGCCAGACTTTACATCCAGGGGAGTGGTCTCTCCATTCAAATGTGTTTTCTCAGATTGTTCAGATGTGGGGTCTTCCAGAGATAGATCTCATGACCTCTCATCTAAACAAGAAACTTCCCAGATACCTGTCCAGGTCCAGGGATGTTCAGGCGGAAGCAGTGGATGCGCTGACACTTCCTTGGTGTTATCATCCTGCTTACATTTTCCCACCTCTAGTTCTCTTTCCAAGAGTGATCTCCAAAATCATCAAGGAACAATAATTTGTGTTGCTGGTGGCTCCAGCATGGCCACACAGGTTTTGGTATGCAGATCTGGTTCGGATGTCCAGTTGCCCGCCTTGGCCACTTCCGTTACGGCCAGACCTACTATCTCAAGGTCCGTTTTTCCATCAGGATCTCAAATCATTAAATTTGAAGGTATGGAAATTGAACGCTTAGTACTAAGTCATAGAGGTTTCTCTGACTCAGTGATTAATACTATGTTACAAGCTTGTAAATCTGTCTCTAGAAAGATTTATTATAGAGTTTGGAAGACTTACATTTCATGGTGTTCTTCTCATAAATTATCTTGGCATTCTTTTAGAATTCCTAGAATTTTACAGTTTCTTCAGGATGGTTTGGATAAAGGTTTGTCCGCAAGTTCCTTGAAAGGACAAATCTCCGCTCTTTCTGTTTTATTTCACAGAAAGATTGCTATACTTCCTGATATACACTGTTTTGTACAGGCTTTAGTTCGTATTAAGCCTGTCATTAAATCAATTTCTCCTCCTTGGAGTCTTAATTTGGTTCTGAAGGCTTTACAGGCTCCTCCATTTGAACCTATGCATTCTTTGGACATTAAACAACTTTCTTGGAAAGTGTTGTTCCTTTTGGCCATCTCTTCTGCTAGAAGAGTTTCTGAGCTATCTGCTCTTTCTTGTGAGTCTCCTTTTCTGATTTGTCATCAGGATAAGGTAGTTTTGCGGACTTCTTTTCAATTTTTACCTAAGGTTGTGAATTCTAACAACATTAATAGAGAAATTGCTGTCCCTTCCTTATGTCCTAATCCTAAGAATTCTTTGGAAAGATCCTTACATTTTTTGGATGTGGTAAGAGCATTGAAATATTATGTGGAAGCTACTAAAGATTTCAGGAAGACTTCCAGTCTATTTGTTTTATTTTCTGGTCCTAAGAAAGGTCAGAAGGCTTCTGCTATTTCCTTGGCTTCTTGGTTGAAACTTTTGATTCATCAAGCTTATTTGGAGTCGGGTCAGTCCCCGCCTCAGAGAATTACAGCTCATTCTACTAGATCAGTCTCCACCTTGTGGGCTTTTAAGAATGAAGCTTCAGTTGATCAGATTTGCAAAGCGGCAACTTGGTCCTCTTTGCATACATTTACTAAATTCTACCGTTTTGATGTATTTGCTTCTTCGGAAGCAGTTTTTGGTAGAAAAGTTTTTTAGGCAGTTGTTTCAGTTTGATTCTTCTGCTTTTGATTTAAGTTTTTTTCTTTTAATTATGAAAATAAATTTATTTTTTGGGTTTTGGATTAATTTTTTTCAGTGGAAAATGGCTGTTTTTATTTTTTTTTTTTTTAGTTTTCAAAAGAGCTTTATTTGGGTTATATATAACAATACACGTCATAAACTGAATGTACAAAATATTCACCAGGAAAGAAGCAAAGTAAATCATCATCATTATGGTACATTGCAAAGGTTCTATAAGAACATGACATAAACAAAATTATTAAAGCAAAACAGAAAATCATATTCTTTAAGTCAGTGTATTTCCTTTTTGTTCCCATTCTTAACTATATAGACCACTCATGGATCTAATTAATAAGGCTGATAAAAATAGTAATGGGAACTCAGAGCAAAAAAAACAAGAAAAAGAACATAAGGAGCAGGGGAGAGAGTAAAGAAAGGAAAAAGGGAAAGGAGATAAAGGAGCCGTGACAGTGTGAGTGAAGCAAGCTAGCTTAGTGTATGTCTGTAAAAGCCTCTCATCCGCCTACATCAAACTCACATGTCAACTGTATTTAAAACATATAGAGATAGGGTTTGGGTTAAACTAGGGGAATGATAAAAGTTAAAATTGTTACTGGGCGTTAGTAATATATATGCTACAACACATTGTATTTTAGTGCTTAGATATCCGTGGGAGGTGGAGACAAAACAAATGGAAGTACTTGGGGCTATATCTCCGACATTGAGGTAGAGAGAATTAGCGCTTATGGCTGTTGTCCTGTTAGGGTATTAATCTGTCCCGCCCATCCCGGGCCCCGGCCGCAGGCCCCACAGAGGAGGGGGAGGTCATAAACTGAGCAATCTGTCAGGTCTAACTTATATGTGTGAAAGCAGCAGTTTTAATAAATAACTCAAGTGGTAGCGACCTCACAGTGTGAGTAAGAAGATAGAAATTGATCTGCGAGGGAAAGTTTGTATATATAAACCTCACAACTTAGCATATCTTATGTAGACTCTTTGGAGGGGGTATAATAAGCATGCTCAGACACCGCCTAACATATACTCTAACTTTACCATATATGTAAACTGATGTAATCTGCTCTAATATACTTTCCCACTTATCGACAATAGTCTCTGATAATAAGAGTTAAGCACAACTTCCTATTAAACTATAGGATTTGCAAAATGAACTATTTACACATGCAACGGGAACAGGCAATAAATTCCTATATGACCAGGCTGGTTAAAGGTGCATCGTCCAAGAAGGGCATCTGCAGGCTACCCCTCTCCTATTGTTGGGAACTGGTCATCCCTTTGTGAGAGTCTAATGTCCCCACCTGAGGCAAATGCATATCTCCGCCATCCGATCTCATCCGTAGTGTCAGACCACCGGTCCAGAAGCAGAGCGAGGAGTCTTTTTGGCAGTTTTACCCTCTGTTGTGAGACCTCTGGGAGAATAATTTTCTCGACTCCGGATGTATACTCGGACCCCTTGGGTAAAAATTCTTGTGGCTTAGAGGTGTCAGCCGCGTTACCATGTTTTCTCACTGTGATCTCGTCCGGCTGGGAGCTCCTGTGCCTTCTAGCGGGTGCCGGTATATGAGGAAGGGTTGATGTCAAGTGATGGTCCCTAATAGGAATCGGGACTAGTCCTTTTATGCTGGTAAGCTTGCGGTCTGAATTGGGTCTAGAGACCATTGGTGGCTGCGATTCTCCGTAGTAGAGTATAATGTTGTGTCGCCCTGTGTAGTTTTTGCGAGGAACACTGCTAGATACTGTAGTCTCCACAAGGCCATCGCCATTTTGGTTGCGGCTATAAGAGGTTCCTTCTCGCTGATTGCTCCGTGCGCTAGCGGTACATATTTTGTTCAGTAGGTAGTCATATGGAGCCTTGTCTAGTAATATTTCAAATATTTTCTCCAGCTTTTCCATTGATGATAGTAGGTGATTTTGTATCACCGATTCTCCCATATTGAGCATTGTTAAAGGGGGTGTAGAAGGAGAGTTCCGCAAACTACCTCCTATTATTTATTTTATGAAGTGTTGCCAAAAAAGTAGAGCCCAGCTAGTAATAGGTGGTGAAGAGATTCAGTAAGCCGATATTCTCCGGCAGCACTGATGACCCGGCTCTTCCCGGGGGGAGGGTGGAAACCTGACTGTAGGCCGCCGCCTCAGGCCTTAATCCGATCTGTGTCTCCAGTGTCATAGAAACAGCAAGACAAGGTGATTTTGGGTCCCAGATGCTCAGTCTGTGGAGTTATCAGTGGATATATCTTTGTTCTTGCTGTTAAAAACCAATAATCGGCGGATTATTGAAGATTCTTTTGGAGCCTACAGAGAATGTGTCCTACTCAGAACGCAGCACGGACACGCCCCCTGGCTGTTTTTATTTTATTCCCTCCCTCTCTAGTGACTCTTGAGTGGAGATCCACATCTTGGGTATTGCTATCCCATACATCACTAGCTCATGGACTCTTGCCAATTACATGAAAGAAAACATAATTTATATAAGAACTTACCTGATAAATTCATTTCTTTCATATTGGCAAGAGTCCATGAGGCCCACCCCTTTTTTCTGGTGGTTATGATTTTTTGTATAAAGCACAATTATTTCCAAATTTCTTTTGTTGATGCTTTCTACTCCTTTCTTTATCACCCCGCTGCTTGGCTATTCGTTAAACTGAATTGTGGGTGTGGTGAGGGGTGTATTTATAGGCATTTTGAGGTTTTGGAAACTTTGCCCCTCCTGGTAGGATTGTATATCCCATACGTCACTAGCTCATGGACTCTTGCCAATATGAAAGAAATGAATTTATCAGGTAAGTTCTTACATAAATTATGTTTTTATTTTATTTGAATAAATATGTATACATTTTAAATACCATTTGATTCCACCTTCATCTTATTATCCCCACTAAGGGTTTAATCTAGTGCTCCCCTATTGCATATTTGTTCCCCTTCTTTTGAGATCTGGTTGAGAGATCTTGCTTTTTTGGGAGGAGCTTGTGTGGTAGCTTCTAGGTGCTGGAGATATCTATCTATACACCTAAGGTACTTGTTAAGTTTAGAGTAGGATGAACTTTCGTTACAAAGGGAACTGCAAAAATTAGAAGTATGGGCAGGTAAATGGAAAATTAGATTTAATACGGGAAAATGCAAGGTTCTACATTTTGGAAGTAAAAATAAGCAGGCAATTTATTATTTAAATGGGACAAGACTTAGCCAAACAGAGGAGGAAAGGGATTTGGGAGTAGTAATAGATAACAAGCTAAAGATGGGTGCACAATAGGGCAGCGGCTACAAAGGCTAATAAGATAATAGCATGTATTAAAAGAGGCATTGATTCAAGGAAGGAAAGCATAATTCTGTCACTATATAAATCCCTGGTAAGACCTTACCTTGAGTATGGAGTGCAGTTCTGGGGGCGGATCACAAAAAAAAAAGATACTGCAGAACTAGAAAAAGTTCAGAGAAGGGCCACAAAGCTAATAAGGGGAATGGAGAATTTAAACTATGAGGAGAGGCTTTAGAAAAAAGGTGCTTGAAAGGTGACATGATTACTTTATATAAATATATTCAAGGCCCATATAAAGAGATGGCAAAAGCTCTGTTTATTCCAAGAAAATTGTTTGTGACAAGAGGTCACAATTTAAGGTTGGAGGAAAGGAGATTTAATCTCCTGCAATGGAAACGTTTTTTCACTGTAATAGCAATAAAATTGTGGAACTCATTACCAAAGGAGGTAGTGAATGCTAATGTGACAGACCCCTCTGTCAACCTCCCTACGGATTATGGATTCAGGCATTATGTTAAGTCACCCTGTGCCCATTATAGGTACAGGGTGCAAATCCAACAGTACTGGAGGGGTTAACTTAAGTTTTGAGTAACTGTATTGTCTAACTGTATTGTCTAACTGTATTGTCTAAGACAGTTGTTGTTGTTAGCAGCTATAGTTGTTGCACCAGTTTTAAGCTGTGGCTAGAAGCAAAATAAATAGCTGATTTAGACTTAAACTTGGACTGAATTATTTAGACAACATTTTTAAGATGAGGATGTCTCTGCTTAACTAAAAGATATAGCCGATCCTACTGCCTCTCTGCTACAATTGGTGGCAGCGGTGGGATAGTCCTCATAGCCCAGAAGAGCAACTATACAGTTTGCTTGTTATGGGACTTAAAAAAGCGACTTCTTGAAGAGGGAGATTATTACAATACTGACCGAGATGGACGGAGTACCAGGGCCCGAAGGAACCAATGAGCCCAGTATATCAGACAGAACTCCCGAAGAAGCAAGCTTTGACCGGGCGGTTAAAATAAGATTTGCACATTATGGCCCCAACCCGACTGCCGAAATTATCGACCGGGTCATAGCAGCTGTGGATGCCAACCTACTTCACCAAAGCAGAGTTGCAGCAGCCCAAGTCATAGTAACCCCAGTGGAAAAGAGAAAAATACATTTTGCAGCTTTTAAAAACTTCATTGAAACAGAAGGAGAGATTGATGGCTACCTTGCGGATTTTGAGAGACAATGTGCACTACACAAGGTACCCGCAGAGGACTGGGTCACAATATTATCCGGAAAATTATCCGGCCGGGCCAGCAAGGCTTTTCGGGCCATTCCAGATGAGGAAGTCAGGGATTATAATGTTTTAAAAGAGGCTCTGCTCTCCAGGTATGCGATTACACCGGAGGCATACAGGAGACGGTTCAGAGACACTGTTAAATTAGCTGGAGATTCCTACGTGGAGTGGGCATACAAGGTGCACCGCACAGCAGCTCACTGGTTAGCGGGGTGCCAAGCCGTATCTGGGGAAGAGGTGCTGCAGCTATTCCTGTTGGAACATTGCTTTGACAAGTTATCAGCAGGAGTTAGAGAGTGGGTTTGGGACCCTAAACCCTCCACCCTGTATGAAGCTGCTCGTCTGGCAGATGAGTATACGGATACCCACAAACTGGACACTGCTACCACTAAGATCCCTGCCAGAGTGGAGTACAGACCCACAGTCACCCCAGCAGCTATCAGTTACCAACCCCCGGCGCACTGCTATACCACACCGCCTTCAGCCACGAAATATCCTCAGACAGCCCTGTTCAACTCACGGGATTACTCACAGCCTATTCGGTGCTTTGGATGTAAGCATCTAGGGCACAAAAAAACAGAATGTCCCCTAAACACAGCGAACCAAGCACAGTCCTGGAGAAGACCTGCCGGCGGAAACCCACGTAACCCTCTGCCTGCTGCTGAGCCCCAGGATGCTGAGCTCAGTAAATCTCTGTCCACTATTGATACGTGGAAGTCCCGTTACAATGCACTGATGAAGGAGAAGAGTCAAGTAGAGGATGAAATGGTCACGTTAAACAATCACGTAACGATGCTAGCGGGAGAAAAGAGGAGCGCAGAGGAAAAAGCGCATTTAGAACGGGAATCTCTGCTAGACAAGCTGCACCGACAGACCGCAGAAAACACCAGCTTCAGAGTGGAACATGAACCATTAAAGACAAACTTAGCGACACTGGAGGAGAAGCTGACGCTGGCTCATAGTGAGGTGCAGCAACTCAAGGGCACCCTACGTCAGTATGAAGGACTTGTGGATACCTATAAAGAGCAGGTACAAAAAACTCGTAAAGAAGTCGATGAGATTTGTCTCCAACTGGAAAGAAGCGTCTCTGAAAACAAAAACTTGAAGGAATGTTTAGCCCTGGTTTGGGCACTGAAGAAGTTGAACCCTTATTTATACAGACAGGAATTCTCTCTCATAACGGGAATACAGATGGATTGTCCCGTCAAACTGACATTCCTACCACCTCCTAGTCCGGTCATCCCCAAGTTGACCCGCCAAAGGGTCAAGCCGGGTCTGCCGGAGTGTCCCACAAGGAGGGGGCCATGTGACAGACTCCTCTGTCAACCTCCCTACGGATTATGGATTCAGGCATTATGTTAAGTCACCCTGTGCCCATTATAGGTACAGGGTGCAAATCCAACAGTACTGGAGGGGTTAACTTAAGTTTTGAGTAACTGTATTGTCTAACTGTATTGTCTAAGACAGTTGTTGTTGTTAGCAGTTATAGTTGTTGCACCAGTTTTAAGCTGTGGCTAGAAGCAAAATAAATAGCTGATTTAGACTTAAACTTGGACTGAATTATTTAGACAACATTTTTAAGATGAGGATGTCTCTGCTTAACTAAAAGATATAGCGGATCCTACTGCCTCTCCGCTACAGCTAATACCCTAGATACATTTAAAAATGGTTTGGATACATTTCTGTATAGAAACAAAAATTCATGGATATGATTTATTGTATTAAATGGGTCATCTTTTAGTGGGATTATTTAAGTTTAACTGGAGCTTGTTGTAAGTATTTTATATTTGTATAGGTTGAACTCCATGGACTTCAGTCTTTTTTCAACCTCATCTACTATGTTACTATGTTACTATGTTAATTAACCCCTTAATTCCTCCAAACAGTAACAGTGCCTCCAATACTTCCCTCATATAAATCCCAGATTAAAAGGATTATCCTCTCCCAATTTAAATCCACTGAGGTCTAGACCCCTAAAATGCTGTCCTTCCAACCTATAAGGTAAAAGCACTTACCTGTGGATCCAGCTGCAGGACAAGAACAGCTTCTTAGGTGTGACAGATTCACCAACTTCTGACAGGGACCTGTAGATAAAGAAAAAACAGAGTAATCAACCCTAGTTTTCTATGGAGGGGTAGCACTGGTGTTAGAAGTAAAGCAAGAACCACCTCTCCGCCTTCTAATTGCTAAAAGCCACCATTACTCTTACTAAAGATAATTACATGGACACAGATTGACCCCAATCCTTGCTTGCAGGGAAAAGTACACATCAAAGGATTAAATATCTTCAGGCACCATCTTCGCACATCCTTCCGATGATAGAGGCAAAGAATGACTGGGGATTATGGGTAATGGGAGTGACACTTAACAGCTCTGCTGGGGTGTTCTGTGCCTCCTCCTGCTGGCCAGGAATTGAATTTCCACTAGTTATTGGAATGGATTTGTGTACTCTCCATGCCATTAGAAAGAAATCTTGCATGGTGTAGGCCAAAGTAGAAAGTTGTTGGGACATGGTGGTATTAATATTTGCCATCTCCACTGGGTCCCTTAGAGCTTGGTTATTATATAAGGTAATAAGGCAATCACCTGATTTGATGACTGGAACCAAATTTGGAGATATCAGAAGAATAGCTGTGCAGCAAGTTAGGGATTAATGCAAGGTAATCAATAAGCCATACGTCACAGCAATAAGGAGTTTCAATAACATTAGCAAGAAAAAATTTCAAATGGTCTTTCACCAAAAAGTCAGTCCACAGCAGAGGTAAACACTAGGGTTGAAAAGGAGACAGAAGTCAAAAGTACTATCCAGGGTAAAAACCAGGACAGGCCAGGACTAAGGTTGTCGGGACCTCCATATGAATGAACAAGCACTGAACATGTGTAGGCAGAGACATTTTAACACCTCCAATTCTATCCTGACACCCAAGAAACAGCAGGAACAATTCCAATGTAAAATGTACAAATAGTCGACTCTAGCTCACACCCCTGGCTACCAACCACACTAAACTGAAGCTGCTTTAGTACAGCCATGGACTTCTGCAGAAGCAGCACTCCTGGCTTTAGTGTGCCCACAGCCATTCGCACCAGTGCTACTGTTAAGGATAGCATGGCTGCTACTACACCTCAGTGTATTACAAATACATACCAACTGTCACGAATACCAGGCTGATAAGGCTACCCCCCCACCCCCCTATTACCTGACTCACTGCTTATTACATCACTTTTGGCCCTTTCATGGCTTACGGGATGTCCCAAACCCTCTATGGCTCTTGTTTTCCCTGTTTGTACCTCCTCATGGAAGAGCTGATCGCTTAACGCCTGACCACTTCTCGGCTGGCCGGGCTCCTGGATCTGCTAGCCAGCCGGACTACCCAGAAGCCCGCCGACTTTATCCCAGGTCACTCCAGCGACCCTTTGACCCAGAGCTCTGCTCTTTTGGGGATTGGTACCCCCTAGGGAGGGCAAGAGGTGGGGTGATTGCCGGAAAGGGAGCACGCATGGGAACTTGGGGTTTCAGACACCCCTACTTCCCTGGGCTGTGGACTATCGCATGTAGGGACCAAGGGCTTTCCAATGACACCCTGGAAGTGCCGCTGCTCCCCCGGGTTCACCCCAAAACCACCACCTCTGCACCACTGGGACTCTATGAGACTATGGCTGCTATGCCTGTCTGTCTGGAGGGGTGGGAACGGTGGGAGAGCTGGTGGTCAGATAAGACCCTTATCATGATGGGCTGTGTATATATAAGCAGTGTGTGTTTCACAATAAAGGCTGTGTGTGTTTCACATTAATACTGGTATTGCCTGTTTATTAGGGTGGGCTATTTGCTATAATCACTTTCCAGCTATACAGCTCCAGGCTCCAGGGATGAAGCAGGACCTTTGGCGGAGCTACCTAGTCAGGGTAGCCGGTGTCCATCACATTGGCTGACAGCGGTGGGATCTGCTTCTTCCACACAGTTCCTGCTGACAGAGGAGAAGCGCCACAGTAGCCTGCAACCATGGAAGCAGAGTTCCTATGGAAAGTGCAAAAGGCACTGGCCCAGCTGGATGGTCCTGGTTCTGCACAGGACAAGCTGGGATGGAGGGACCTTATCAGTCGGCAACTCTGGAAGGAGGCTCTTTAACAGGAGTAGAACTATCATGCTGAGGAAAGGCAATGGCTCCAGCTGGACTTACGAGTGCCTTTCCTGGGAGAGCAACCCAGGGAGGAATGGCTATCTGAATTAGATGGACTGGTCCAGACTGAGATGATGCTGGATGATGGCTACAGTGCACTCCGATTGTAAGCTATGCAAGTGCGGCCATGGCTGGAGGATGACCTCCCCACAGAGGGCTTTGGCTTCGGCGACCCTGGATTGCTATTTGAAAAGCTGACAGAGGACCCCGACTTTGGGAGTGAAGCAGAGTGGAGACTGGAGGACATTAGTGAGAACCAACAGAGACTGCTGAATCTCTCGGGGGTACCCTGGCTACAAGCCGATCCGGATGTTCTAAGTGTCCAGGAATGGGAGCTGGAAGTGGCCTACAAAAAGCTGCTAATGGTGAGGCTCCCTTTGCCTGGGACCATCAGGTGGTAAGAGCCAAAAGCTATGAAGGCTGGGCTGAAGTGTGGGCAATCGGGACAATTGACAGTGCGCTCTACCCCCTCTACCTGCAGCTACAGGAGAAGAGCTCCAATGGCGCATGCAGCAAATACTGTCCCATCTCGACGAACCTGTTTCTGCACAAGGCGAAATGGGATTGAAGGATGCATCTACCCAGCAGCTGGTCGAGGGTTCAGGGGATGGAGAAATTGTCTTAACCCCTGAAGCAGCAGAGCCATTCCCAGGGAGCAGAGGTAGCCCACCTCTCTCCCTGGCAGCAGAAGGATTTCCAGGGAGAGGAGACTGTTGTTCTCTCTCCCCAGTGGCAGAGCCCATTCCAGGAAGAAGAGATAGCCGGTCTCTCTCCCCAGCGGCAGAGCCATTCCCAGGGAGC
Source organism: Bombina bombina (assembly GCF_027579735.1). NCBI lineage: Eukaryota > Metazoa > Chordata > Amphibia > Anura > Bombinatoridae > Bombina > Bombina bombina. Next base: position 82,923,603 of record NC_069510.1, on the reverse strand, counting down.
GGAGGTAGCCCACCTCTCTCTCAAGAGGCTGAAGGATTTCCAGGCAGAGGAGGTAGCTGACCTCTCTTGGTAGTGGCAGAATGATTTCCCGGGAGATGATACAACTGGTCTCTCTCCCCAGCGGCAGAATCTGTTTCAGGAAGAGGATGTAGCTGACTTCTCTCCCCAGCGGCAGAATAATTTTCAGGGAGAGAAGACAGCTAGTCTCTCTCCCCAGTAGCAGAACCCCTTCACAGGAGAGGAGACAGCCGGTCTCTCTCCCCAGCAGCAGAGCCCTTCCCAGGGATCAGCAGAATGATTTCCAGGGAGAGGCGGTAGCCAAAATCTCTCTCCCCAGTGGTGGAGCTCGTTCCCAGGAGCTGTGACAGCTGGTCTCTCTCCCCAATGACAGAACTCGTTTCAGGGAGAGGAGGTAGCCGATCTCTCTCCCCAGTGGCAGAATGATTTCCAGGGAGAGGTGACAACCGGTCTCTCCCCCCAACAGCAGAACCCCTTCCCAGGAGAGGAGACAGCCGGTCTCTCTAACCAGCGGCAGAGCCCTTCCCAGGGAGTGGAGGTAGCCCACCTCTCTCCCCAGTGGCAGAATGATTTACAGAGAGAGGAGGTAGCCGACCTCACTCCCCAGTGGCAGAACCCCTTTCCGGGAGAGGAGACAGCCGGTCTCTCTTCCCAGTGGCAGAGCCCTTCCCAGGGAGTGGAGGTAGCCCACCTTTCTCCCCAACGGCAGAATGATTTCCAGGGAGAGGAGGTAGCCAACCTCTCTCCCCAGCAGCAGAATTATTTCCAGGGAGAGGAGACAGCCGGTCTCTCTCCCCAGTGGCAGAGCCCTTCCCAGGGAGCAGAGGTAGCCCAACTCTCTCCCCAATGGCAGAATGATTTCCAGGGAGAGGAGGTAGCCAAACTCTCTCCCCAGCAGCAAAACCTACTCCAGGGAGAGGAGATGGCTGATCCCTCTCCCCAGCAGCTTGGCGTGATCCAGGAAAAGGAGGTCAGCAGCCTCACCCCCCGGCGGCAGTGGCCAACCACCAAAATGGAAGGGAGTTTAGGACTGTGTTATCCAACTAACTTGAAGCCATACCAGTGGGGGAAATGGAACAGAAGCCTCTGTTACTTTTTGAGAGGACCACAGACCAGCCTCCTCCCCACCGACTATGGACCCTGGAAACTGAGAGGATTTTGTGTGTTGGGGGGCGGGGGCCCCGGCGATATGCAGAGGACTTGTACACTGGTTTCGGGTTTGCACCATTTCCCCAAGTCCCCGTAGGCTCTGGGAGCTGGAGGGCCCTTGTGCAGAGTTGGGGTTCCTGTGCTTGTGAAGGCAAACAAGGGGGCCCCTGGCATCACCACAGCAGAAGGGCCGGAACCGAGCCCTGAGAGGGAGATTACTCGCTGCCCTCCACCCACACCACTGGATTATACTGGAGAAGTGGTGGAAACTGAAAAGCTGGAGTATGTTCCTGTGGTCCTGGATGAGGCTGATGTGGTCCCCTATATCAACTCAGCAGAAGAGCTGGCAGCCGGGCAGAATGCCTCTGGCGTATGCCCACTCCTATAAAACATCCCAGAGCCAGGTAGGGATAACCCTTGAATAGTTGCAGTGGAGCTGGCAACTGAACAGGTGAATGCTGATCACTGCCCTTTCCCCGTCCAGGAAGATTTTCCAGTGGGGATGATTGAGATAACAGCCTCCACCTGCAAACTCCAGGAATGCTGGGCAGTCTACCCAGGTCCCCAACCTTGTGCTGCAGCAGCCCTAGCTACTGTGCCTTCTCTTCAGCAGCTGGCCAGATTGCAGTTACAAGGGGCGATCGGCCCCATTCTCATGCGGCAGATGCCTTTCATGGGAGAGTCCGGAGTCCCCTCTGTGAGTGTTGCTTGTGGGAGGGCACATGTTCTGGGGCCTGAATTGGAAAGCTGTTTTGAGGAGTGATGGAACTTGAAGATATCCCTGCACCCCGGGGTGCAGGGGATGAATTCCAACAAGGAGCAACAGTGGCCTGACCTCTCCCGGCAGTCTAAAATGGGAGTAACTCACCGGACAGCCCCAGGTTGCCCCGTGTGTGGATCTAGCCAAGTCTGCCGGACTTTTCAGGGGGGGCACTGTCCCGGATACCAGGCTGGCAAGGCTACCCCCTATTACCTGACTCACTGCTTATTACATCGATTTTGGTACTTTCATGGCTTACGGGATGTCCCAAACCCTCTCTGGCTCTTGTTTTACCTGTTGGTACCTCCTCATGGAAGAGCTGATTGCTTACCGCCTGACCCCTTCTCAGCTGGCCGGGTTCCTGGAACTACTAGCCGGTCAGACGACCCCGGAAGGTGGCCGACGTTTACCCCAGTTCACTCCAGCGGCCCTTTGACCCAGAGCTCCGCTCTTTTGGGGATTGGTACCCCCTAGGGAGGGCAAGAGGTGGGGTGATTGCCAGAAAGGGAGCTCCCGTGGTAACTTGGGGTTTTTACCCCCCCTAAAACCCCCAGGCTCACCCGGAGAACGTTTGATCAGCTGCTGCTCCGGCCCCCAGCGACGGATCATGTGGCTTTTTGGACTGTGGCATCTTGGAATCAAGGGCATTCCAATGACACCTTTTCCAATGACTGGAAGTGCCATTGCTCCCCCGGGATCACCCCAAAAACACCACCTCTGTACCACTGGGACTCTATGAGACTATGGCTGCTATGGGGGCGCCAGTCTGTCTGGAGGGGAATGGCAGGAAATCTGGGGGTCAGATAAGACCCTCATCATGATGGGCTGTGTATATATAAGCAGTGTGTGTGTTTCACCTTAATAATACTGGTCTATTTTGGTTATTAGGGTGGGCTAATTGCTATAATCACTTTCCAGCTATACAGCTACAGGATCTGGGGAGGAAGCAGGACCTTTTGGCGGAGCTACCCAGCAGGGCCGGATTGGGCCGCTGGGATGCTGGGAAAAATCCCGGTGGGCCGGGCCTGTATGTCACTTGTTGTCACAGGTACAGACTGGTTTATATCACAAGCTTTATGACAGTTGCAGTACCCAGTCTGGCCGCTGGGAGCGCTGCTCTCATTTCCTGCTTGAGCACTCAGGCTTCGGTGTTAGTCCAGACTCTTCCTGCGAGTTTTACTGTGACTGACTCTGATTTTGACATTCACCTGGAGTGAGCGGACCATGAATGGGACTCCCCTGGTGTTGCAACTCGCAACGTGGGGAGCACAGACAGCAGCGAGCTGTTTCTGGCAGTGCGGAGTTCATATCCGTGAGGCGTACGGCGTGGGTAAACTGCAACTGTTGAGCAGGTGCGTGCTGTTCACTGAGACGTTTTCCTGTGTGGCGCTGATTACTTCTGTTCCTTTGTGGGGTGTCCAGTAGTATAAAGTGTACTGTGTCCGTGTGTGTTAAGAAGTGTATTTGCGTGGAATTCAGGAAGACGAGATCCTGTGAGGGGTGCTTATGAATAAATACTGGTTCTTGGGTATATTATACAGTGTTGTATTACCTAAGAACCAGTATTTATTCATAAGCAGTAGCACCCCACGCAGGATCTCTTCTTACTGAATTTCACGCAAATACACTTCTTAACACACACAGACACTTTATACTACTGGACAACCCACGAAGGAACAGAAGTAATCAGCATGTTTGTTCATTCAAATCTGCCAATCTAGCTGTTTATATTTTTACCTGAGCCTTCATTAACAAGCAAGTCACCTCATGCTATTGATAGCTATATAAATTATTCATTGCAATTAATTCAGATGTTTTCTGAACTTGTGTGTTGTCATTTGTGTTATAGTCCGTTCATATACAGCACAATTCTGGGGTTTTGCATCAATAAATATATGTGCATTATAATAATAAAAAACCTGACAAAGTATACATGACACTTATGTCTTAAATAAGAACCAGTCTTTGTTTAACTCCTCACCAGCAATGAAAAGCAACAGATCATGGATTTTTGCCAGACTGATCTGCAGAGATGAGATAACCATATGTGTGCCATGATACATTTCATAATAAAAAAAAGCTTAATCTCACAATGCGTTAATAGGGTGGAGGATAAAGAGCATTAGTGTATTTAGTAGTTTGGATGGTGAACCTCCCCGTACACCCCAGCAGCAGTTTGCTATTTATACAATGGGAACAGGGGGCGTGGCTGGGCTGGAGGCGGCGGGGGCTGCTCTATACAAATTTCCAGGGCCGGTCTGATTTCCCAGTCCGGCCCTGCTACCCAGTCGGGGTAGCCGGTGTCCCTCACATCAACTAATTCTCAGGAGCAGCAATGCTCTACTGGGAGCAAGCTGCTAAACATTGGCTGTGCATATCTGCCTCTTGTCACTGTCCAATCCAATGTGTTCAGCTATTTCTCAATAGTGCATTGCTGCTACTTCACCAAAAAATATTAAGAGTATAAAACAAATTTGATTATAGAAGTGGAAAGTTGTTTACAATTGTATGCTCTATCTTAATCATGAAAGAAAAAGTCTGGTTCATGCCCCTTTAAAGAGGGGATCTCTGATGACCTTAGGCTGGTTTCTCATGATAGCTGATTGACTAGAAAGCTAAATATCAAGGGTGTAGTAGGAACAGGTGGGGATTTCTCCTTTATTTATGACTTTGCAAATCCTGGGTACCTGGCATCTTCGAAGTTTGTTTATGCTAAAATAATTTATTTATGGAGTATGAAACCCCCCATCAACCCCTAAAACTGGCATAGACCAAGCAAGGGGTAAGGAAGCTAGAAAACATATAAAGGATGGATGATAAGGGCTACCAGAACACTTACATGTAATAGGCAAAATTCCAAGGTCTTCAGGTATGGAATATCAATAACATCCAAGCATCTCATGGTGTCTGGAAATTTATAGGGTGAGCTTATGGGTGTATGCGTGAGATAGGTGCACCATTTTTTACATTTGAGCAATGATTTACACAAATCAACATTGAATCAGACTCAGCGGAACATATCTTCTCCACCAATAGAGCAAAAGCAGCACTCAGTCTATGGCCTCTATTTATCAAAGGTCTTGCGGACCTGATCCGACAGTGCAGATCAGGTCTGCAAGACCTCGCTAAATGCGGAGAGCAATACGCTCTCCGCATTTAACATTGCACCAGCAGCTCACAAGAGCTGCTGGTGCAACGCCACCCCCTGCTGACTCGCGGCCAATCGGCCGCCAGCAGGGAGGTGTCAATCAACCTGATCGTACTCGATCAGGTTGAATTGCGGCGATGTCTGTCCGCCTGCTCAGAGCAGGCGGACAGGTTATGGAGCAGCGGTCTTTGTGACCGCTGCTTCATAACTGCTGTTTCTGGCGAGTCTGCAGGCTCGCCAGAAACATGGGGCATCAAGCTCCATTCGGAGCTTGATAGATATGCCCCTGTATCTTCAAACCAAAACTTACAGGGACAGTAAACCCACATTTTTTCTTTCATGATTGAGATAGAGCATGCAATTGTAAGCAACTTTCTAATTTACTTTACTATTATCAATTTATAATCCTTCACTTGGTATCTTTATTTCAAAAGCAGACATGTAAGCCGGCCCCTTTTTGGTTCAGAACCTGGGTTGCACTTGCTGATTGGTTAGTAACATTTAGCCACCAATAAGCAAGTGCAACACAGGTTCTGAACCAAAAATGGGCCAGCTCTTAAATATACATTTCTGCTTTTTAAATAAAGATACCAAGAGAAGGAAGAATAATAATAATACAAGTACATTAGAAAGTTGCTTCAAATTGCATGCTCTATCTGGGTTTACTATCCATTTAATATGGACAACCTCAACCAGGCTCCAAACTGACAAGTAGGCCACCCCTCTGCACCCTACAACCCAGACATTTACAAGTGGCACATGTTTATCACACTGGAAAACATAATTTATGCTTACCTGATAAATTTATTTCTCTTGTAGTGTATTCAGTCCAATACACTTAACAAGAGAAAATAAGAAAGGGACTTTTCCTTTTTCTAGTACTGATGAATAAATCATAAACGAAAACTGTGCATGCTGCTAGACCAGAGATTAATATAAGTGAAAATTGTGGGTTTCCTATAATGAAAAGGGAAGCAGACAGTGGGGCCGATTTATAAATGTCCGCCAGACATTGCTGAATGCTGACAGCATACATTGTCGGCATTTATCATTGCACAAGCAGTTCTGGTGAACTACTTGTGCAATGCCGGCCCTTGCAGATTTGTGGCCAATTGGCCGCTAGCAGGGGGTGTCAATCAAACCAATCGTATGAGATTGGTCAGATTGATGTCCGCAGCCTCAGAGGAGGCGTACGAGTTAAGGACCGCTGCTTCTTAACTCCGGTTTCCAGCGAGTCTAAAGGCTCGCATGGAAACAGCTGTGCTCAGGCTGTGATAAATCGGCCTAAGTATATTTATTAAAAAAAAAAAAAACAACAACAACAAAATGTGGTATATTTAGAAACAGTTGTTGGGGCTATAGGATGTAAGCCCCAAACAGGACATTACATTTACATCTGTTCATGGGACTATTAGTAGGTTAGCGCTGCGGAATCTGTTGACGCTCTAAAAATAACCGATAATAATAATACTGTAAAATTGCATAATCCACAAATGTGGAATAAAAAGACACTGTAAAAATATTGTTTTCACTGTACCATGTGACAGCCAATTACAGGCTCATATACGTATATACTGTACAGTAAACTCTTGAACATGCTCAGTAGGAATTGGTGTCAAAGAATGTGTGCATGTAACAAAACTGAGAACAAATAGATTAATGTATGTAAACTGGAGCGTTGTTTAAAATTGTGTGCTGTATCTGAATCATGAAAGTTTAATTTTGACTTTAATCATTTTAATAATCTCACAATAAAGTGAATTTAATTCAATAGTAGTTGAAATAGCTTGCACAACTCCTTTCTAATTAACAAATTAGACTGTGCAGGAATATTCTACAGGGAACTAATACATGAACTCCCTGATTAATCATCAAAGGAGAATGTAAAATACTTAAATAGAGTCCTATATCCTATACACAATAAAGAATCATGCCAGTGTGAATTATGCAAAGCAACATGTGAGTATTTATAGAGCTTGTAAAAATGTATTAGAAAACTTTATTGAGAAACACTTAACATGCCATGCAAATTATATTTATAAGCAGAAATAAAAACCCAGAACACTGAATATTGGAAGAAAAAGTAGTAGTAATATTAGGTAGCAACATCTCTATTTTTTAAGATGACTCTAATTTGTGTAAGGCAATTAAGTCAGATGCAAGATGGAAGTGATTCGCAAAGACTGGAAGAATGGGCTGCTAAAGTAGATTTAATAATGAAAAAGATTTTATATTTTAAAAACAAAAATAAACATGATTGGGCCCGATCCGATATGCAGCGTCGCCCGCAAAAGCCGGCAACGCCGAATTTTGCGCTGGTTTGGTATCCTATATACGGCGTAACCTAGAAGTTACGCTCGTATATTTCTGCCTACGCCCGTCGTTTTTTGGGCCATAGACAGGTAAACCAAACCAGCGCAGTTTGGTATCCAATATACAGCGTAAGGACTTACGTGGCGAAAATGGAGAAATCTTACTCCATTTTCACCTCGCCACAAAATGCAGCCGTAGTAAGCCTTACTCTGTCTATTGGAGCCCCGTAACTCCCTAAACTACCTGCTAAATAAACCCTAACACCTAATGTGATCCCCCTACACCGTCGCCAGCTACATACCCCCTAATGTGAACCCCTTAAACCGCCGCCATCTACCTTACCTACCCCCTAAAGTGAGCTCCTACCCCGCCGCCATCTACCTTACCTACCCCCTAAAGTGAGTGAATATTAACCCCTAATTTAATCCCCCTACACCGCCGCCACCTATATTAAACGCATTAACCCCTAATCTAATCCCCCTACACCGCCGCCAGCTATATTAACTATATTAACCCTAATTATATTAGGGTTAATATAGTTAATATCGTTATTATATTATATATATATATATTAAGTATAATAACCCTATCTAACTCTAACATCCCTAACTAAATTCTTATTAAAATAAATCTAATTAATATTAATATTATTAATTAAAATATTCCTATTTAAATCTAAATACTTACCTATAAAATAAACCCTAAGATAGCTACAATGTAATTAATAATTACATTGTAGCTATTTTATGGTTTATATTTATTTTACAGGTAACTTGGTATTTATTTTAACTAGGTACAATAGCTATTAAATAGTTAATAACTATTTAATAGCTACCTAGTTAAAATAATTACCAATTTACCTGTAAAATAAATCCTAACCTAAGTTACAAATACACCTACACTATCAATAAATTAAATAAACTACAAATATCTAAACTCAAATACAATTAAATAAACTAAACTAAATTACAAAAACAAACACTAAATTACAAAAAATAAAAAAATATTACAAGATTTTTAAGCTAATTACACCTATTCTAAGCCCCCTAATAAAATAATAAAGCCCCCCAAAATAAAAAAATTCCCTACCCTATTCTAAATTAAAAAAGTTAAAAGCTCTTTTACCTTACCAGCCCTTAAAAGGGCCTTTTGCGGGGCATGCCCCAAAGAAAACAGCTCTTTTGCCTGTAAAAAGAAACACAATACCACCCCCCAACATTACAACCCACCACCCACATACCCCTATTCTAAACCCACCCAAACCCCCCTTAAAAAACCTAACACTACCCCCCTGAAGATCTCCCTACCTTGTCTTCACCCAGCCGGGCAGAACTCTTCATCCAATCCGGGCGATGTCCAATCAAGCGGCCGCGAAGTCTTCTTCCATCCGGGCGATGTCTTCAACCAAGTGGCAAAGAAGTCTTCTTCCATCTGGGCGATGTCTTCAAGCAAGCGGCAGAGAAGTCTTCTTCTATCCGGCGATGTCTTCAAGCAAAGCGGCATCTTCAATCTTCTTTCTTCGCTCCTCTGCCGCGGAGCATCCATCCGGCACGACGGCTGAACGAGGAATGAGGTACCTTTAAATGACGTCATCCAAGATGGCGTCCGTCGAATTCCGATTGGCTGATAGGATTCCAATCAGCCAATCGGATTGAACTTGAATCTGATTGGCTGATTCAATCAGCCAATCAGATTTTTCTACCTTTATTCCGATTGGCTGATAGAATCCTATCAGCCAATCGGAATTCGACAGACGCCATCTTGGATGACGTCATTTAAAGGTACCTCATTCCTCGTTCAGTCGTCGTGCCGGATGGATGCTCCGCGGCGGAGGAGCGAAGAAAGAAGATTGAAGATGCCGCTTTGCTTGAAGACATCACCGGATGGAAGAAGACTTCTCTGCCGCTTGCTTGAAGACATCGCCCGGATGGAAGAAGACTTCTTTGCCGCTTGATTGAAGACATCACCCGGATGGAAGAAGACTTCTCTGCCGCTTGATTGGACATTGCCCGGATCGGATGAAAAGTTCTGCCCGGCTGGGTGAAGACAAGGTAGGGAGATCTTCAGGGGGGTAGTGTTAGGTTTTTTTAAGGGGGGTTTGGTGGGTTTAGAATAGGGGTATGTGGGTGGTTGGTTGTAATGTTGGGGGGTGGTATTGTGTTTCTTTTTACAGGCAAAAGAGCTGTTTTCTTTGGGGCATGCCCCGCAAAAGGCCCATTTAAGGGCTGGTAAGGTAAAAGAGCTTTTAACTTTTTTAATTTAGAATAGGGTGGGGAATTTTTTATTATTTTATTAGGGGGCTTAGAATAGGTGTAATTAGCTTAAAAATCTTGTAATATTTTTTTATATTTTGTAATTTAGTGTTTGTTTGTTTTTGTAATTTAGTTTAGTTTATTTAATTGTATTTTAGTTTAGATATTTGTAGTTTATTTAATTTATTGATAGTGTAGGTGTATTTGTAACTTAGGTTGGGATTTATTTTACAGGTAAATTGGTAATTATTTTAACTAGGTAGCTATTAAATAGTTATTAACTATTTAATAGCTATTGTACCTAGTTAAAATAAATACAAAGTTACCTGTAAAACTAAATATAAACCCTAAAATAGCTACAATGTAATTATTAATTACATTGTAGCTATCTTAGGGTTTATTTTACAGGTAAGTATTTAGATTTAAATAGGAATATTTTAATTAATAATATTAATATTAATTAGATTTATTTTAATAAGAATTTAGTTAGGGATGTTAGAGTTAGATAGGGTTATTATACTTAATATATATATAATATAATAAAGATATTAACTATATTAACCCTAATATAATTAGGGTTAATATAGTTAATATATATAATATAATAACTATATTAACCCTAATATAATTAGGGTTAATATAGTTAATATAGCTGGCGGCGGTGTAGGGGATTAGATTAGAGGTTAATGTGTTTAATATAGGCAGCGGCGGTGTAGGGGGATTAAATTAGGGGTTAATATTTTTAAAATAGATGGCGGCGGGGTAGGAGCTCACTTTAGGGGGTAGGTAAGGTAGATGGCGGCGGGATAGTGGCTCACTTTAGGGGGTAGGTAAGGTAGATGGCGGGGGTGTAAGGGGCTCACTTTAGGGGGTAGGTAAGGTAGATGGCGGGGGTGTAAGGGGCTCACTTAAGGGGGTAGGTAAGGTAGATGGCGGCGGGGTAGGGGCTCACATTAGGGGGTTATAGATTTAATATAGCTGGCGGTGGGGTCCGGGAGCGGCGGTTTAAGGGGTTAATAACTTTATTAGGTGGCGGCGGGGTCCGGGAGCGGCGGTTTAGGGGTTAATACATTTTTTATTGTCAGGATAGTGAGGGGGGATAGCGGATAGAGGGTTAGACGTGTCGGGCTATGTTTGGGAGGCGTGTTAGACAGTACGGGAGATTTTATAACTTAGTCAGGTTTTGTAGGCGCCGGCAGTTTCTAAAGTGCCGTAAGTCACTGGCGACTCCAGAAATTTGTACTTACGCAGATTTCTGGACACCGTCGCCAGCTACATACCCCCTAATGTGAACCCCTTACACCGCCGCCATCTACCTTACCTACCCCCTAAAGTGAGCCCCTACCCCGCCGCCATCTACCTTACCTACCCCCTAAAGTGAGTGAATATTAACCCCTAATTTAATCCCCCTACACCGCCGCCACCTATATTAAACACATTAACCCCTAATCTAATCCCCCTACACCGCCGCCAGCAATATTAACTATATTAACCCTAATTATATTTGGGTTAATATAGTTAATATCGTTATTATATTATATATATATATATATTAAGTATAATAACCCTATCTAACTCTAACATCCCTAACTAAATTCTTATTAAAATAAATCTAATTAATATTAATATTATTAATTAAAATATTCCTATTTAAATCTAAATACTTACCTATAAAATAAACCCTAAGATAGCTACAATGTAATTAATAATTAAATTGTAGCTATTTTAGGGTTTATATTTATTTTACAGGTAACTTGGTATTTATTTTAACTAGGTACAATAGCTATTAAATAGTTAATAACTATTTAATAGCTACCTAGTTAAAATAATTACCAATTTACCTGTAAAATAAATCCTAACCTAAGTTACAAATACACCTACACTATCAATAAATTAAATAAACTACAAATATCTAAACTCAAATACAATTAAATAAACTAAACTAAATTACAAAAACAAACAAACACTAAATTACAAAAAATAAAAAAATATTACAAGATTTTTAAGATAATTACACCTATTCTAAGCCCCCTAATAAAATAATAAAGCCCCCCAAAATAAAAAAATTCCCTACCCTATTCTAAATTAAAAAAGTTAAAAGCTCTTTTACCTTACCAGCCCTTAAAAGGGCCTTTTGCGGGGCATGCCCCAAAGAAAACAGCTCTTTTGCCTGTAAAAAGAAACACAATACCACCCCCCAACATTACAACCCACCACCCACATACCCCTATTCTAAACCCACCCAAACCCCCCTTAAAAAACCTAACACTACCCCCCTGAAGATCTCCCTACCTTGTCTTCACCCAGCCGGGCAGAACTCTTCATCCAATCCGGGCGATGTCCAATCAAGCGGCAGAGAAGTCTTCTTCCATCCGGGCGATGTCTTCAACCAAGTGGCAAAGAAGTCTTCTTCCATCCGGGCGATGTCTTCAAGCAAGCGGCAGAGAAGTCTTCTTCTATCCGGCGATGTCTTCAAGCAAAGCGGCATCTTCAATCTTCTTTCTTCGCTCCTCCGCCGCGGAGCATCCATCCGGCACGACGGCTGAACGAGGAATGAGGTACCTTTAAATGACGTCATCCAAGATGGCGTCCGTCGAATTCCGATTGGCTGATAGGATTCCAATCAGCCAATCGGATTGAACTTGATATTTAATAGCTATTGTACCTAGTTAAAATAAATACAAAGTTACCTGTAAAACTAAATATAAACCCTAAAATAGCTACAATGTAATTATTAATTACATTGTAGCTATCTTAGGGTTTATTTTACAGGTAAGTATTTAGATTTAAATAGGAATATTTTAATTAATAATATTAATATTAATTAGATTTATTTTAATAAGAATTTAGTTAGGGATGTTAGAGTTAGATAGGGTTATTATACTTAATATATATATAATATAATAAAGATATTAACTATATTAACCCTAATATAATTAGGGTTAATATAGTTAATATATATAATATAATAACTATATTAACCCTAATATAATTAGGGTTAATATAGTTAATATAGCTGGCGGCGGTGTAGGGGATTAGATTAGGGGTTAATGTGTTTAATATAGGCAGCGGCGGTGTAGGGGGATTAAATTAGGGGTTAATATTTTTAAAATAGATGGCGGCGGGGTAGGAGCTCACTTTAGGGGGTAGGTAAGGTAGATGGCGGCGGGGTAGTGGCTCACTTTAGGGGGTAGGTAAGGTAGATGGCGGGGGTGTAAGGGGCTCACTTTAGGGGGTAGGTAAGGTAGATGGCGGCGGTGTAAGGGGCTCACTTTAGGGGGTAGGTAAGGTAGATGGCGGCGGGGTAGGGGCTCACATTAGGGGGTTATAGATTTAATATAGCTGGTGGCGGGGTCCGGGAGCGGCGGTTTAAGGGGTTAATAACTTTATTAGGTGGCGGCGGGGTCCGGGAGCGGCGGTTTAGGGGTTAATACATTTTTTATTGTCAGGATAGTGAGGGGGGATAGCAGATAGAGGGTTAGACGTGTCGGGCTATCTTTGGGAGGCGTGTTAGACAGTACGGGAGATTTTATAACTTAGTCAGGTTTTGTAGGCGCCGGCAGTTTCTAAAGTGCCGTAAGTCACTGGCGACTCCAGAAATTTGTACTTACGCAGATTTCTGGACATCACTGGTTTGTCAGACTTACGGCACTTTAGCCTCTGATGGCGCCGTATATAGGATAGCTTGAGTTGCGAGCTGAAACTACGGGTGGCGGGGGTTCCCTCGCTTGCGCCGCAAACTATGATCTATATCGGATCGCGCCCATGATGTAGCATTTTTATTTTTTAATAAAATAACTGCACCAGGCAGTTTTTGAAGACTAAAGTTGGCAGGTGTGGTAAGTTTGCGGGTTGTAAGTGTCTTTATATTGTGGTCTAAGGGAACTATGTGTTTCCAGTAAATATATATAATCATATACATATATATTTAAACTTTGCTGCCATCGCTGTGCTACTTTCCCCCTTTGCTGCGTGAGTTAAAGTACAGTTACGTTTATAACATCATCTAATGAATTTTAATAAAATATTGCACACAAAAGTTATAAGTGCTTAAAGATATGAGGTCTCTAGTGTTTGAAAAAAAATAGCAGTAAAAGGGCTTTAGCATAGAGATCTCTTCCTGTCTGGTTAGCACCCTTGAGAACATGAGTTCTGGTTAGCGTGCAAGTAGGGTGTTTTTCCCCCAGTTTTTTTGCTCCATTGTTTTCTATGGCGAATACGTTATCGTGGGACACTTCAAATCCGGTACCCCATTCCTCCCAGAAGGTAGCACCTCCAAACAAGTGGTATCCCTAGGTGCCTCATCAAATGGACAACAACATACTAAAAGACCGACTTGATCTCTTGCACCCTACTCAATCGACAACCCTTATAAGTAGTGGCGGCCCAGGGCTCAATTACGGCACTGAGTTCCAGGAGCCTGGATAGGCCAAGGGAGTTTGCCGGTCCTCTAGCAATTACATTATCTCCATGACAAAATATGCATTGTCATGTACAATGTAGATTATTTAAAGTATTGTAGATATCTTAAAGGGACAGTATACACCAATTTTCATATATCTGCAGTAATAGACACTACTATAAAGAATAATGTGCACAAATACTAATATAAAAATCCAGTATAAAACTGTTTAAAAAATTACTTAGAAGCTCCCTGTTTAGCTCTGTTGGTTAGCTGGAACACTCACTGAAAGTGGCTGTATAGGAAAAAGAGCAGATACTCCCCCTCCTCCTTCCTCTGCATATGAAAAACCCTTTACACAAACAGGAGCAAGCTGGAGTAGGTATACTTAAGTATACTTCTAAAACTTTGAGGCTTGGTTAGGAGTCTAAAAATAAGTGCAATGTTATTTAAAAATAATGAAAACTATACATTTTGTTAAAAAAAAAACTTTTTAGGCTATATAAATGGATCATCTACAAAACATTTATGTAAAGAAAATCTAGTGTATAATGTCCCTTTTAACTCCTTAACAACCGACGACGTGTAGGGTACGTCCTCCAAAAAAATACACTTAACGACCTAGGACGTACCGGGCACGTTGTCGATCTTGGATGGGAGCCGACGTGGGAGGCGGGTGGGCGGCCATTGATGGCTTCTGGTAAGAAGAGGGGGGCGGGATCATGGGTGGGATCGCCGGTTGCGTGCACAGACGTGCGAGCGTGCACGGGGGGCGGCGGGCAGGCACGTGCATGGGACGGGATCGGGTGGGAACCGCTACACTATGGAAAATTTTAATGCTACAAAGTGGGAGAAATCATATGTAAATATGCGAAAAAAAATAAAAAATTAAAGATACCTTTTATTTTAGTACTGGCAGACAGATTGCGGGGACAATTGTGGGGTGGGGGAGGGAAGAGAGCTGTTTGAGAGGGATCAGGGGGTGTGATGTGTCAGATGGGAGGCTGATCTCTACACTAAAGCTAAAATTAACCCTGCAAGCTCCCTACAAGCTACCTAATTAACCCCTTCACTCCTAGACATAATACAAGTGTGATGTGCAGCGGCATTTAGCGGCCTTCTAATTACCAAAAAGCAACGCCAAAGCCATATATGTCTGCTATTTCTGAACAAAGGGGATCCCAGAGAAGCATTTACAACCATTTGTGCCATAATTGCACAAGATGTTTGTAAATAATTTCAGTGAGAAACATAAAGTTTGTGAAAAAGTGAACATTTTATTTTTATTTGTCTTCTAAAAAAATATATACATGTCAAGGGATATTAAGGGATTCCTGAAAGATATCAGTGTCCCAATGTAACTATCGCTAATTTTGAAAAAAAGTGGTTTGGAAATAGTGCTACTTGTACTTATTGTCCTATAACTTGCAAAAAAAGCAAAGAACATGTAAACATTGGGTTTTTCTAAACTCAGGACACAATTTACAAACTATTTAGCATGGGTGTTTTTTGGTGGTTGTAGATGTGTAACAGATTTTGGGTGTCAAAGTTAGAAAAAGTGTTTTCTTTCCATTTTTTCCTCATATTTTATAATTTTTTTTTTTTTTTTTTTTTTTTTTTTTTTTGAAACATTTTTTATTAACAGAAATCAAACAATTACAGTTGTAAAACAATAATGCAGTTCAGGTCTCAGTTAATTCACAGGCAATAAATTAACAATAATGTTCTAGTCCTTCAAAACTAGGTTAACTTACAGAGGTGGTATTCTTAAACAGGTTGGTGATTAAGGCATTCTAAGTTCTTTTCTTTTTTACAGCATTCAAATATTCTTCCCATAGAAACACAATAGAATAATATTCCTCCAGTTTGTTCACTAAACCATAGTGGTATTTCTCTAGGGATAATGTTAATGTGATGGAGTTTATCCATTCCTCTCTAGATGGAACTTCAATACTTTTCCATCGTCTTGGAATTAACTGTTTAGCACAATTCAGCATCATATTCAGTATTACCGCTCTAAGCCTGCATCTAATCTTGGTTGGCTTATGAAATAAACACGTCTGTGGGTCTAGGGATATGTCATGGTGTGTGGCTTTGCGAATCTCAGAGGTCACCATTCCCCAAAATTCCTGTATTTTTGGACAGTGCCACCACACGTGAAGCAGTGTACCTGTCTGGCCGCAATTTCTCCAGCATAAGGCTTGGGTGTTAGGGTAGATCAGGGATAACCTATGTGGTGTCAAATACCATCTACTTAGTAACTTCATGTTTGTCTCCCTGAATTTCATAGATGTGGTGGAAGAGTTCATGTGTTTAATTATGGTAAGCCAATCCTTTTCTGTAAGAGGGGAGTTAAAATCTTTCTCCCACTTCTCTGTATATGATGGTAGCTTGCGTGAGTGATAACTTAATAGTTGTTGGTAGGTCACAGAGAGGTGGCCCTTAGTCGCCACTTGTGAGAAGCATATATTTTCAAACGGTGTACGTGTTCTAAGAATTTGCTGTTTATCAGGGTGTGTGTTGATATAGTGTTGAAGTTGGAAAAACTTATACCATTGTTGGAAGTGATCAATATTCAATTCTAGTAGCTCTTCTTTTGTACATAGGGACTGCCCCCTTAAAACCTTACTAAATGGAATTAGAGTGTGGATCGTGCTGTCGGTTGTACCAATACTTTTGTACTTTATTTGAAAGACAGGATTAGTAATAGTTGGGGATAAGGGGGATGGAACGGATGATATAGAAGGGAAATGTTTGAGAACATAGTGCCATGATTTAAAGGTTTCTCTTGTGAGTGAAGATATTGACGTAGTACATGTTTGTTCGGTAGGGGGTATCCAGCAGGCGCTACCAAGATTGGGGAAAGAGGCTAGTGAGTGTTCTAGTGCAATCCATTCCTTATTTATCCCATTTTTGCACCAATCAATGATACGTACCAGCTGTGTTGCTAATCTATAGAGTGCTATGTTTGGGGCCCCTAATCCCCCTCTATCTTTAGGCATATACAACGTGTGCATAGGAACCCTTATCATATGTTCAGACCAGATAAAGGAGTTGAGAGCCTTTTGTAAAGAGCGTATATATGAGTCCGGAAGTTGTATGGGGAGGGCTTGGAAAGTGTATAGTATCTTGGGGAGTACCATCATTTTTATTGAGTTTATACGACCTATCCAAGATATACTTTTATGTTTCCACTCATGTAGTTCCTTTTTAAGTTTTTGCAGTAGTGGGAGATAGTTTAATGAAAATACTAATGATTTATTTTCAGGGATTTGAACACCTAAATATTTAATTGATTTAGTGTTATGATGATACCCAAAGTCTGTTTGTATCTTATCTACCAAATTAGAGGGGTTGTAAAAGCTGATGAATTCTGACTTAGTTTCATTAACTTTGAAGTAAGAATACCTGCTATAGTTTGAAAGCTCTGACGATATCGCCTTAAGGGAGGTGGCAGGGGATGTTAATGTGAGCATGACATCATCGGCATATAATGCCATTTTATAGTGATTGCCTTGGGCCTCAATTCCTTTGATCTCTGAGTTCTGCCTAATTTTGGATGCCAAAATCTCCATTGCCAGAACAAACAGCAAAGGCGAGAGAGGGCAACCCTGTCTCGTACCATTGGCAATAGTTATTGGGGGGGTTAGGGAATCATTTAGTCTAATTCTAGCCGAGGGGGAATTATACAATGCAAATATTTTTTCAACTATTGTTTGTCCAAATCCAAATTTATATAAAGTTGCCTTTAAGAACTTCCAATTTAGTCTATCGAAAGCCTTTTCGGCATCTATTGATAGAAATATAGTAGGTATCTCATTAACTGTGACATAGTCGAGAAGGTTGAGTAGCTTTATTGTATTGTCCCTAGCTTCCCGGGAGGGAGTAAAGCCTGCTTGGTTGACATGTATTAGTGTAGGGAGAAATTTATTAATACGGGAGGCAATAATCTTAGCATAAAGCTTTATATCTGTATTAATTAAGGAGATAGGGCGGAAGTTTGATGGGGTTGTAGGGGGCTTATCAGGTTTAGGTAGTACTGTTATATGAGCCTCAACCATGTTTTTAGAAAATGGATTCCCCTCCCCCACCTCATTAAAAAGTTGGAGAAGAAAAGGGGACAAAATATCTTTAAAGAATTGATAGTAATTCACTGAAAAGCCATCTGGGCCTGGGCTTTTACCCTTGTTCATTTCCTTAAGTCCTCTAATAATTTCTTGATGGGTAATGGGTGAATCTAACTCAGCTCTCTGTTCGGGAGTCAGGGAAGGCAGGACACAGTTCTGTAGGTAATGTTCTAACTCTGAGTCTTCAATGGGCTTAGCGGTGGTAGGAGCTATATTATATAATTTAAGGTAGTATTCCCGGAATTGTGCACCTATCTCCGGGGTAGTTTGCACCTTTTGTTTTTGAGGGGTGATCAAATGGTGGATATATGATTTTAGTTTTCTCTTTTTAAGAGCTCTGGCCAATAATTTCCCTGCCCTATCACCTTCATAGAAAAATTTTTGTTTAACTTTATGAGTGATAGCTTGTTGTTCTTGGGCTAGGAGAGATTTCAATTGATTTCTAGTGCGCATTAAATCTTGTAATACTTGTGGGTCGGTAGGTGTTTTCTTGTGTTGTAAGTCTAATTTAGATAGTGATTCAGCCAATTCGGTGTATCTTAAGCGGGCTCTTTTCTTATTTTGTGCCCTAATTTTTATGAACTCCCCTCTCATATAGCACTTATGTGTTTCCCACAAAGTGGAGATTTCAATATCAGGGGTGTTATTGATAGTAAAAAATTCTTGCAGGGAGCGTGTCAAGGCCTCTGTGTGCTCAGTCTTGTGTAATATTGCATCGTCCAACTTCCATATGAATTCAGAATTCCTGGAGTTGGGCCAGTTTAGAGAGAGTAATACAGCAGAGTGATCAGACCATGTGGTGGCTTTGATCTGGGAGTTTGAAAGGTGCGGGAGACCTACTTGGTTTACAAAAAAATAATCTAATCTGCTGTACATTTTTGTGGGGGCTGAGAAGAATGTGTAATCGATCTTGTCCTCATGGAAATATCTCCAGGAGTCATAAAGATTGTGTTCCCTTATATTTTTCCACAAAAATTGTGCGGTTTTCTTAGAAACGCAGACGTTGATATTTGAACTATCTTTTAGTGGTTGGAGAGGGAAGTTAAAGTCTCCCCCCAGGATGACAATACCTTTGGCCATGTCTACTAGTTTCTGAAACATTTTACGAAAAAATGGGATGTGTTGAACATTTGGGGCATAGATGTTAATTAATGAGACTGGGGTTCCATATAGAAGTCCAAAGACTCCCAGAAACCGTCCTTCAGTATCTTTGGTGGTTTGTATGTGATGGAAGGCTGTGTTCCTATGGAATAAAATGCTAACCCCCCTTTTTTTTTGTAGATCAGAACTGTGGTAGTGTTGGGTAAAGTGGGAGCCTAGATATTTAGGTTCTTTGTGCCTTTTGAAATGTGTCTCCTGTAGAAACAAGATATCTGCTTTCCTCCTAGATAAGTCAAGCAATGCCATTGAACGCTTGTTAGGTGAATTAAATCCCCTAACATTTTGTGAGATTATTTGTAGTGTGTGTGTCATAGTAACATATGTCTAACATCATACCTGTCATCTGAAATCATACCAGAATTGAAATCTTGTAAATACCAATAACCTGCTTTCCTTTGAATGTACATGAAATATGAAAAAATGGGACCTGCATTGAAAACGTAATTAAAAAAAAATACAAATATAAATAAAAACACATGTCTTAACAGTAAACATCTAATAATTAGCATCAATTTTCTAATAACACAAACTCAGGGATATCCTAGAGAAACCGCGAGTATTCTTATCATAATTACTATAATTAAGTAACACCAGAGAACTTAAATTGTGCCACCTAGGTGGCCAACAGGAATGTCTTTGAGTTAGTCCTGAAACAAAGTGTCTCTATAAAATTATAGAAATCTTCGCCTTAAGGCGATAAACAGAGTCATGGAATTATAGCACACATAAAATAACTTTACTCACGAATCCGAACAGCCATATTCACAGAGATTCTGGTTCTGAGTCCTCTTCATCCTTGGAAGAGGCAGGGGACCCCGACTCCCTTCGCTGTGAGGGTGAAGCAGTAGATTTCTGTGTTTGTGAGAGTCTACCTTTTTTTTTTGGTTGAATAGTGTTCCATGTTTCTTTTTTCTTCTGCGCTTGAGATTTTGCACTCTCCGACGGGCATTCCTGCTGAGTGGATGGTATAGGGGGAGGATCTAAGTCCAATAATTTACAAAACTGTGGTATTTCTTGTGGACTTGCACAGTGGACCCATCTGTTATTATGAATAACCATGAGTTGAAATGGGAATCCCCATCTATACGGGATCCTCTTATTTCTAAGGATGGTTGTGATTGGAGAAAGTTCTTTTCTACGTTGTAGAGTACGGACTGCCAGATCTGCGTAGAATTGTAAGACAACACCGCGAAACCTGACGGGTTGTTTTTTCCTCGACGCTGCCATAAGGTTTTCCTTTTCCTGGAAATTTTTGAATTTAATGATGATGTCTCTAGGGGGCGCTGTATCAGGTGGTTTGGGCCTTAACGCCCTATGTGCCCTCACCCATTGTATGGTAGCTGCATTAGGGTCATCTAACAAATGTTGAAATAAAGCTGGTAGATACACTGGGAGGTCCTTGGGGAGAACTGATTCTGGGGCACCTCTTATTCTTATGTTTTTCCGTCTATTCCTATTTTCCATGTCCTCCATTTTATCCTGCAGCGCCACTATCTGTTCTGCTTGCTGTTCAATTGTTTCTTGTATGGTTGTCACCTCTGTTTTAATCATATCTTGGTTATCTTCTAGAGCTTCCACCCTAAAGCCTACAGTATGTAAATCTTGCTTTAGTTCCATCAGCTCTTCTCTGATACATGTTCTTACTATTTTAGCAATGTCCTGTGTAGAAGCCAGCGAGGAAAGGATATGTGTGGGTATCTGAGTATGCTCCTCATTCGATGCTTCTGGGGAATCTTGTGAAGGGGCTGTGAGGTGCGGGGATACCACAGTTGTTTTAAGGCTTTCCAATTCCTTCCTCTCTGATGGGCTAAAGAATGAGGTGACTGAATGTCCTTTAGTTTGTTGTGGTTTAATTGTTTTAACCGGTTTAACATTTCTCTTAGTAGTCATGATATGGCAGTTTGTGATATATGGTTGATTACAAATGTTTCCCTTCTCTAGTATTGTAAAGCCAAACTGTTATTATTGCACAGGGTTTTGCTTGTGCTAAAGTTTCTGGTTTCTTTTAGTGGGTGAAAAAAGACAATGGGAAGAGCAGAAAAACTCCAACACTAGTTGCTTGTGGTAATCAGGCATTCACTGTACTAGGCTGTCTCCTTCCAGTAATTTAGTTCACAGTCCCCAGCATTCCTCCGACCTTTCCTTACACTTTTTTAAAGTTTTCTTGGGCATAGGACTTACCCCAGCTAGGTCTATTCTGTGCGGATTAGAGGATCTCTTGTAAGTGCTGCGCCACTCGATTTCCAAGATGGCCGCCGGACTGTGCTTTCACAAATCTGTAAAAGTGAGTTAAAGTGCTTATTTTTTGTCCTTTAATCTCCGGAGTGACACCGGAGTGTTCCCTGAAGATTCCCAGGTCTATTCCATCTAATTAAGTAGTGATAGGTTCGGATGAACCTACTGTAGGTCCGGTGTTTTGCGGCTCTCAGCAAGGAGCTCTGGGCTTAAGCAACTGTCATCGTTGCGGCCGACTCCGCCCCCCATTTTATAATTTTTTATAGTAAATAAGATAAGATGAAAATAATGGTATCTTTAGAAATTCCATTTAATGGCGAGAAAAATGGTATATAATATGTGTAGGTACAGTAAATGAATAAGAGAAAAATTACAGCTAAACACAAAAACCGCAAAAATGTAAAAATTGCCTTGGTCCCAAACGGACAGAAAATGGAAAAGTGCTGTGGTCATTAAGGGGTTAAAGAGATTTAATAGTTGCTTGCTATTATTTTAAACATAAATGTATATTTTAAAATATATGGTTATATTTCAAATAATATTAAGCAAACATTAAATCCCTTTTAAGATATCTACAATAATTTAAACAATATGCATTGTACATGACAAAACATATTATTTAAACATTTACCCCTAATCTTCCATCACCTAAAACTAACTGTAGAAGCTAAGGCTCTAAATGATGCATTGTTATGTGCAATGCATAATGTTTAAATATTTGCATATAAAGTAAATGTTATTAATTTTGCTTGTTGTGTTTTATTATTTCTAATTGAATACAGTATAATTAATATTATAGATCTACATAACTGCATGCATGTTATGTAAAAATATAATTTAATTATACGGACTACTTTAACATATATATATTAACATATATATCTATGTTATCGCTTAAAGCTTACATAAACATATTTTAATTTATATGCAATACTTAAACCATTATGATATATATATATATATATATATATATATATATACACACATGCATAACTGTTTAAATATTGAATATCAATGCATTATGTCTACATTTTTTTTAAATGCATGTATAATTCATAGTGGTTTAAGTATTGGATATATAAATTAAAATGTAGATATTCTTGCTTGATGCATTTATTATTGTAAATAAAAATGTATTTTTAAAATAGATATTTATGTTGTAAAAGAAAGCTGCAATAAAATTATAGTATTACATAACTTCATACCTGTTATGCGATAAAACAATTGTAACACTAATGCCTTTTGTAACATGAAAATAAATGTTAAAATATATATTTATATTTAAAATAAAAAGCACAACAAGAAAACATAAATACATATTAATTTATATACAATAATGTAGTTAAAAAATATGCATCAGACATAAGAAATGCATAACATTTAAAAAAAATATAGATAAATACACTATTAACCCATAAGCTGCCCTAACCTAATCACCTAATTAACCCCCATTCAGGTATGTGGGATGGTTAGTTAATTAGGGCCTAATAAATGAAAACCATCAATAATCACCTTATCAACCCCCTTACAGGTATAGGGTTGGTTAGGTGTCAGGGTGCCAGAAATCAGGAAAAATAATCACACCTTTATTAATAGCAAAAAAATAATAAAAAGTCCACAAAACAAATAACTAGTCAGGAATCAAAACCAGAGCTGGTAGTCAGACGAGCCGAGTCAGGAGCCAAAGCGAATAGTCAGACGAGCCGGAATCAGGAACAAGGAGAACAGTCAGGAACAATCCAGGGATCAGGAGGATGGTTAGGAGATTAAGGCCTAAACCGCTACATCCTAATGCAAACTAGAACTACACTAACACCTAACCCTAACCCCTCTAAACTAAACCCCCCTCTAAAATAACCCCACTAAGTTACAAAAAAAAGCTAAGTTACAAAAAAGCTGTTACCAAAACAAAAATAAACTCCATTATCGAAAATAAAAAATCATTATACCTAACACTAAACTACATGCCCCATAAAATAAAATAAACTAAATAAAAAAAACTAAACCCTAACACTAAAATACATTACAATAGCCTTTAAAATGGCCTTGTGTAGGGCATTGCTCTAAAGTGATCAGCTTTTTTTGAAAAAAAAAAAAAACAATTACAAACTCCCGTCTACAAAACAAGTTACCCCCCACCCCCAAAAATAACAAAATCTACCTAATAAAACCTTGTCTAAAAAAGTTAAAATAAAAAACCCTATTTTTAAAAATAAAAAAACCCTACCCAAAAAAGCCCTAACTAACCCCAAAAGTGGTACTCTGTGAAGATGGGCACCCAGCGCCTGGATAAAGATGGGCTCAACATCGGATCAAGAGAAGCAGTGGTCCCCATCAGATGTGAGTAACACTTGTGGGGTTAGTTAGCGTTTTTGTGGTGTATTTGTATTTTTAAGAATAGCCTTTGCTAGTTTTAATTTTATTTCTTAGGCTACGTTTTTAAAGTTAGTTTATTTTATTTTGGGGGGTGGGGGTTACTTTAATGTAGATGGGGGTGTTTGTACGTTTTTTTATTTTTATGCAAAAGATCTTTGATCACTTTAGGGCAATACCCTACAACAAAAGGCCCTTTTAAGGGCTAGTGTAATTTATTTTAGAGCTAGGGTTTATGTTTTTTTTTATTAGTGGGGGGCGGGGGTTACTTCACGGGGCATGTAGCTTAGTGTTAGATATAATATTTTTATTTTTTTTAAATAATGTAGTTTATTATTTTTCGTAACTTAGCTTTTTTTCATTTTTTGTAACTTCATTTTTTTTTATATTTGTTAACTTAGTGGGGTTAGTTTAGAGGGGGGTTTAGTTTAGAGGTGGTAAATTAGAGGGGGGTTAGGTAGAGTAGAGTTAGATTTATTTTGTTATTTATCAGTTTAGGCTTTTTTAATTAAAAGTTAGATTTTTTTTAAAAGTATTTTTAACTTAGTGTTCTTTAGTTTAGAGGGGGGTTAGGCGTTAGGTTAGTTTGCGTTTTTGGTTTATGGCAGCATAGGGATTAATAGTTACGACTTGCGGTGGGTTTTTGGCAGCATAGGGGGTTAATAAATAATACTTGTGGTGGGTATGTGGCAGCATAGGGGGTTAATTGATAGTACTTGCAGTGGGTTTACGGCAGGATAGGGGGTTAATTGTTAGATTGTGGCAGTGGGTTTATGGTGGTTTAGAGGTTAATAGTTAGCAACTTGTGGCGGTTTAGATGTTTATCAGTGTAGTGTTAGTTTAAGATCATGGGGTACTTAGGTTTAGGGGTATTAGGATTAGCGGTTAGGCAGAGGGTAGTAATATTCAAGGAATCCTTTTACTATACATCACCAATTATGGTCGGCGACGCTGGGTGTTGTCTAAGTCAGCATCGTGACAAATGGTGTGTATAGTAAACTCCTCTCGATAAGATCGTTAAACATAGCGGCAGATCCCTTAGAATATTTTGCACTTTCGATCATCATGGTCTTAGAGAGAACACTGGAAAATAACATTTTATTACTTAACTATCCTGCACCCCACTGGGAGTGTAATTTATTCTGCTGGCAGTGTATACTTAGGCTTGTCAATAGACTAGACTTCAGTATAGAAACTTTCAGTGTAGGTTGGGATGCCACAGGCTAAATGAACTATTTCAAATGCCGAAATAAGCATAAACAAGCTACTTGTAAACAATTTAATACACTCCAGCAGGTAAAATGGATCACTGGGAACAATTTAAAGTGGAGAAAATTTTTGGGTAAATTGTCCTTTTAACTACTTTTGCTAAACTCTTGAAATCAGTTATGCTGGTACAGACTAAGAGAGATATTTATCAAAGGTTTGGCGGACCTGATCCGACAGTGCGGATCAGGTCCGCCAGACCTCGCTGAATGCGGGAGCAATACGCTCTTCGTATTCAGCATTGAACCATGAGCTGCTGGTGCAAATCCACCAGCAGGGAGGTGTCAATCAACCCGATTGGGTTGATCTCGGCGATGTCTGTCCACCTGCTCAGAGCAGGCGTACAGGGTTATGGAGCAGCGGTCTTTAGACCGCTGCTTCATAATTGCTGTTTCTGGTGAGCCTACAGGCTTGCCATAAACACGGCCCTCAAGCTCCATCCGGAGCTTGATAAATGGGCCCCTAATACTGCCCTTGTTCCTTTGCAACATTGTTGTCATAGGTCACACGGTCTGGCAGCCATGTTGCTTTTTGCGATAAATTTCCACAAATGTTTGAAAAGCTTCTTCTCTGGAACCGTCGGTGTTACTGATGTTTAATGAAAGCTATGGTGAGCATTATTGTGTGCAATACGGATGCTATATGTCACATGGTCTGGCACCCATTTCGGTTTATAAATAGATATTCCTATATAAATATGTATATATATCTATACCTATATATAATCATGTGTATATATATATATATATATATATATATATATATATATATACACACAGGTATAGATATATATTGTACCAAAAAACATCAGATATATGTATAAATATTTAGTTATGAATAAATATTGTGAAGAACACTGGAATGTGAAATATTTATATTTTATGTTGGGTTAGCACACATGAGAATATGTGATCAGGTTTGTGTGCGAGTAGGGTGTTGGTTTTTTTTCAACTTATTTGTTTCATTGACTTCTATGGGGGAATACGTGAATGCACAGGTGATATTGTAAGTCCGGCTTTTTGCGATTGTCAGGTTAGAGTGCAAGCGAAAACAGTTTGCTTTCAACTAATAATACGAGTGCAAACAGCCAAATTTCTAGCGCAGTTAGAATGCTCCACTTGTAATCTTGCCCAAAATGTTTAAGCAAGCTAAAAATGCAGACTTTGCAAGCCTAATGCTGCCATATATCTTTCTCTAATCGGCCTCAGAAGGATTAATAAGATAACATACTGCAAATCAATGACAAGTTTGCCAAATAAGGCAAATGGTATGGAAAGTTTGATCCCATATTAAATTACAGCAAACATCGTATTAATGTATTCATAAAGTTTTCACACTCAGCTATTGAGCTAATTTATTGCAATACCATACTGATGCCTTGTGATCCAATCAGCCAATCAGATTGAGCTTGCATTCTATTGGCTGATCGGAACAGCCAATAGAATGCGAGCTCAATCTGATTGGCTGATTCCATCAGCCAATCAGAATTTTCCTACCTTAATTCCGATTGGCTGATAGAATCCTATCAGCCAATCGGAATTCGAGGGACGCCATCTTGGATGATGTCATTTAAAGGAACCGTCATTCGGCGAGTAGGCGTCGGTAGAAGAGGATGGATACGCGTCGGCTGGAAGAAGATGGATTCGCTCCGCTCCGGATGGATGAAGATACAAGATGCGGCTTTGATGAAGATGTCTACCGGTCCGGATGTCCTCTTCTGCCTGGATAGGATGAAGACTTCTGACCGATGATGGACCACTTCAGCCGCCGCTTGGATCAAGACTTCAGCCCAATGATGGACCTCTTCAGCCCGATGATGGACCTCTTCAGCCCGATGATGGATCTCTTCAGCCCCCGCTTGGGCTTGGATGAAGACTTCGGAGGCTCTTCTGGACCGATCGGTGATACCCGGCGTGGTGAAGATAAGGTAGGGAGATCTTCAGGGGCTTAGTATTAAGTTTATTTAAGGGGGGTTTGGGTTAGATTAGGGGTATGTGGGTGGTGGGTTGTAATGTTGGGGGGGTATTGTATGTTTTTTTTCAGGCAAAAGAGCTGATTTCTTTGGGGCATGCCCTGCAAAAGGCCCTTTTAAGGGCTGGTAAGGTAAAAGAGCTTTTCTATTTTTATTTTAGAATAGGGTAGGGATTTTTTTTATTTTGGGGGGCTTTGTTATTTTATTAGGGGGCTTAGAGTAGGTGTAATTAGCTTAAAATTGTTGTAATCTTTTTCTAATGTTTGTAAATTATTTTTTTATTTTTTGTAACTTAGTTCTTTTTTATTTTTTGTACTTTAGTTAGTTTATTTAATTGTATTTATTTGTATTTATTTGTAGGTATTTGTATTTAATTTATTTATTGATAGTGTAGTGTTAGGTTTAATTGTAGATAATTGTAGGTATTTTATTTAATTAATTTATTGATAGTGTAGTGTTAGGTTTAATTGTAACTTAGGTTAGGATTTATTTTACAGGTAATTTTGTAATTATTTTAACTAGGTAGCTATTACATAGTTATTAACTATTTAATAGCTATTGTACCTGGTTAAAATAAATACAAAGTTACCTGTAAAATAAATATTAATCCTAAAATAGCTACAATATAATTATAATTTATATTGTAGCTATATTAGGATTTATTTTACAGGTAATTTAGCTTTAAATAGGAATAATTTATTTAATAAGAGTTAATTTATTTAGTTAGATAAAAATTATATTTAACTTAGGGGGGTGTTAGTGTTAGGGTTAGACTTAGCTTTAGGGTTTAATACATTTATTAGAGTAGCGGTGAGGTCCGGTCGGCAGATTAGGGGTTAATAAGTTTAGGTAGGTGGCGGCGACGTTGGGGGCAGCAGATTAGGGGTTAATAAATATAATATAGGGGTCGGCGGTGTTAGGGGCAGCAGATTAGGGGTACATAGGGATAACGTAGGTGGCGGCGGTATACAGAGCGGCAGATTAGGGGTTAAAAAAATATGCAGGGGTCAGCGATAGCGGGGGCGGCAGATTAGGGGTTAATAAGTGTAAGGTTAGGGGTGTTTAGACTCGGGGTAGGGTGTTAGGTGCAGACTTAGGAAGTGTTTCCCCATAGGAAACAATGGGGCTGCGTTAGGAGCTGAACGCTGCTTTTTTGCAGGTGTTAGGTTTTTTTTCAGCTCAAACGGCCCCATTGTTTCCTATGGGGAAATCGTGCACAAGCACGTTTTTGAAGCTGGCCGCGTCCGTAAGCACCGCTTTTATTGAGAGTTGCAATATACTCATATTATCAATTTTTCTTTGTTCTCTTGCTATCTTTATTTGAAAAAGAAGGAATCTAAGCTTTTTGGGGGGGTTCAGAACTCTGGACAGCACTTTTTTATTGCTGGATGAATTTATCCACCAATCTGCAAGGACAACCCAGTTTGTTCACCAAAAATGGGCCGGCATCTAAATTTACATTATTGCATTTCAAATAAAGATACCAAGAGAATGAAGAAAATGTGATAATAGGAGTAAATTAGAAAGTTGCTTAGAATTTCATGCGCTATCTGAATCATAAAAGAAAAAATTTGGTTCAGTGTCCCTTTAAATCAAAGCCTTTAATGATTAAAAGTTAAAGGGTTCTATTTAGGAAGCAGCGGATGCTGCCTCCGACCCACTCTGCTTCAGTTCCCGGCCGAAGCGGAAGTTAAGAAGCAGCGGTCACAAGACCGCCGATCCTTAACTCGTCCGCCACCTCTGAGGTGGCGGACAGCAATCCGCCTGATCGAATACAATCGGGTTGATTGACACCCCCTGCTAGCAGCCGATTGGCCTTGAATCTGCAGGAGGCGGTATTGCACCAGCAGTTCACAAGAACTGCTGGTGCAATGATAAATGCCAACAGCGTATGCTATATCGGATCATGTCCGTCCACACATTAATAAATTAACCCCAAAGACTGTAGTAAATACATACATTGTAAAAGCGAAAATGTATTATTTACAAGGTTGAACATTCTGATAAATTCACTTTTTTTTTTACTAGTTCTAAACGTTTATTCTGCTTCTTTAAAATGACTTCAGCATGAATGTTATTCTTAAATGCTTTAGATCATAGAAATAAATAATTTGCACTTGTGATATGACCACAAAAATATATGCGCTTGAGTGATAATAATGCACAATAGTGATACTTTTTTTGTGCTCCACTTGCAATTAAGCTCTACATGGGCAAAAATCCCCAAGCACTAACCTTAACTCTAAATTGATAAAACTGCCCCTCAGAATAAGAGCAGTTATTTGAGCAATATATTCCAGTAGAACGATGGAAATGGCCCAGGAACCAAGCAATTTCGCATTTTTGCAAAGACAGGTAACACAGATACATCCCTTTTCAGCCCCTGTAAATAAAACGTGTCTGATGTTAAAGTCATAGTCTAGTCAAAATTAAACTTTCATGATTCAGATAGAACAGGCAATTTTAAGCAACTTTCTAATTTACTCCTATTATCACATTTTCTTTGTTCTCTTGGTATCTTTATCTGGAAAAGCAAGCATGTAAGCATGAAAAGCCGGCCCATTTTTGGTTCAGCACCCTGGATTGTGCTTGCTGATTGGTTGGCTTCATTTAGACACCAATCAGCAAGCTCTACTCAGGTGCTGAACCAAAAATGGGCCTGCTTCTAAGCTTACATTCAAATAAAGATACCAAGAGAACGAATAAAAATTGATAATAGGAGTGAATTAGAAAGTTGCTTAAAATTGCATCCTCTATCAGAACCATTAAAGTTTAATTTTGACTAGTCTATCCCTTTAAAGCTTTACATTTTAATGCCAACATGTTTTCTCCTAAGGCATTGTTTTTCATATATCTCGATGAACTAAATCCATCACTCCTATTTTCTATCCCTGCCCCCACCACAAATATATCTCTAGGACTCACTTTTATAAATCTCTTTCTAATAAACAATCACCTTTGTCATTTGTCCCTCATTTGGCTGTTTTCTCTTGAACCCACATTCCTAGGTGGACAAGAAAGATTTTGTCATCTTCAGAATATCAAGAGGCAGGAGATGGATCATTTTATATTAAACCTATTGATGTTCCTGCTTCTTCTTTTTTTAGGATAATATTTCGTGTTTTAAATTGGCAAGATATGAGTTCCTGGTCTTTTAATAAAAATACAGATTAGTCTGCTTTGTATGGAAATCATCTAGATTTTATTATGGACATAGAGACAATTGTGCATAAGCATTGGTTGCATGCAGGTAGGCAGGTTTAGTAAGGTCAGCGGCCAGGCTAGTAGGTTAATATGCTAATCAATAATGTTACTACTGGGGTGGGGGGCTCATTTCATTCTCGCACCCAGGAAGTACAATATATTGAGCCAACCCTGATTTTATGTTACTTTGAAAGGCAGTTTTTTGAGCTGTAAAGTATGTTTAATTAATCTTCTCTATGTATTTAATTCAATTTAAATTACTTCTACACAAAAGTAGAATATTTGCAATTACAAAGTACACTTTTTGTGTATCATTGAATAGTAGTCACTCCTTGCCAGTGGTCGCTTCTCATTTTTAGGACAAACTCTTAATATAAAAAAGCTAAAATACTTTATAGAGATAATTTATTGGATCACATGATACTATGGGTAGCCAGGACAAAACTATGGATACGAATAAAACAAAAGACATAGAAAAAAAATGTTAATGAGGTTTTCCAAGAAATACGAAAGATCCTTAAGAAACAGTGGCCTAGATTTGGAGTTCGGCGGTAGCCGTCAAAACCAGCGTTAGAGGCTCCTAACGCTGGTTTTAGGCTACCGCCGGTATTTGGAGTCAGTGATTAAAGGGTCTAACGCTCACTTTTCAGCCGCGACTTTTCCATACCGCAGATCCCCTTACGTCAATTGCGTATCCTATCTTTTCAATGGGATCTTTCTAACTCCGGTATTTAGAGTCGTTTCTGAAGTGAGCGTTAGAGCTCTAACGACAAAACTTCAGCCGCCTGAAAATAGCAGGAGTTAAGAGCTTTCTGGCTAACGCCGGTTCATAAAGCTCTTAACTACTGTACCCTAAAGTACACTAACACCCATAAACTACCTATGTACCCCTAAACCGAGCTCCCCCCACATCGCCGCCACTCGATTTAAAATTTTAACCCCTAATCTGCCGACCGCCACCTACGTTATAATTATGTACCCCTAATCTGCTGCCCCTAACCCCGCCGACCCCTGTATTACATTTATTAACCCCTAACCTGCCCCCCACATCGCCGCCACTCGATTTAAAATTTTAACCCCTAATCTGCCGACCGCCACCTACGTTATAATTATGTACCCCTAATCTGCTGCCCCTAACCCCGCCGACCCCTGTATTACATTTATTAACCCCTAACCTGCCCCCCACAACGTCGCCGCCAGCTACTTAAAATAATTAACCCCTAATCTTCCGACCGCAAAGCGCCGCCACCTACGTTATCCCTATGTACCCCTAATCTGCTACCCCTAACACCGCCGACCCCTATATTATATTTATTAACCCCTAATCTGCCCCCCTCAACGTCGCCGACACCTACCTACACTTATTAACCCCTAATCTGCCGAGCGGACCTGAGCGCTACTATAATAAAGTTATTAACCCCTAACCCGCCTCACTAACCCTATCATAAATAGTATTAACCCCTAATCTGCCCTCCCTAACATCGCCGACACCTACCTTCAATTATTAACCCCTAATCTGACGACCGGAGCTCACCGCTATTCTAATAAATGTATTAACCCCTAAAGCTAAGTCTAACCCTAACACTAACACCCCCCTAAGTTAAATATAATTTAAATCTAACGAAATAAATTAACTCTTATTAAATAAATGATTCCTATTTAAAGGTAAATACTTACCTGTAAAATAAATCCTAATATAGCTACAATATAAATTATAATTACATTGTAGCTATTTTAGGATAAATATTTATTTTACAGGCAACTTTGTAATTATTTTAACCAGGTACAATAGCTATTAAATAGTTAAGAACTATTTAATAGTTACCTAGTTAAAATAATAACAAATTTACCTGTAAAATAAATCCTAACCTAAGTTACAAATAAACCTAACACTACCCTATCAATAAATTAATTAAATAAACTACCTACAATTACCTACAATTAACCTAACACTACACTATCAATAAATTAATTAAACACAATTCCTACAAATAAATACAATTAAATAAACTAGCTAAAGTACAAAAAATAAAAAAGAACTAAGTTACAAAAAATAAAAAAATATTTACAAACATTAGAAAAATATTACAACAATTTTAAACTAATTACACCTACTCTAAGCCCCCTAATAAAATAACAAAGCCCCCCAAAATAAAAAATTCCCTACCCTATTCTAAATTCTGTTCCGATCAGCCAATAGAATGCGAGCTCAATCTGATTGGCTGATTGGATCAGCCAATAGGATTGAACTTGATTCTGATTGGCTGATTCCATCAGCCAATCAGAATATTCCTACCTGTCAGGATAATGGCATACTTATTTCTCTGCACTGTCCCTTTAAAGCATCCTGCTCTCATTAACATCAACCTATTTAAGGCCCCTCCCAGCATTTTCACATTGCTTAGTATTGAAGTTTGTCTTAAACCTTAACCTGAGCCTGCTCTCTGTAAGATTTATCTTACTACTTCTGTTTGTTGGATTCCTCTACTCCTCCTAGCTGGATTTTTGTTGTCATCCTCTCCTTCCTGCCTGCTTCTCCCTCAAGAAGATTCAGCTATTTCAAAAGCCTCATTCATACCTTTACCTCTAACTCAGTTTCCCCTGCAGCTCACCGGCCTTGGGATTCACTTTTCACTGAGCTCCACTTCCTCATGCTGTGACGTCATCAGCCAGCTGCTACTGAGCTTCCCTGCTCCCTCTGGCAAGTCGCCATAACAACCCGGTGTTTGCAACTATCATTATAACAGTCCTGTTAGGGGTAAGCCAGTCTCTGAATTTTACTTTGCTGCTATACTCTAAGATTAGTATCTCAGTTGCTGCTGTTATTTTTCTGTGTCTTTTATTTTCATTCCCTCATATCCTGCTGTTTTACCATAACTCTGTACACAATTGCAATTGCTTATTTTTTTTCTATGATCATAGTACCATTTTTTCCTTGCTTATTTATTTTTTCCTTCATTAATGGTAAAATCTCAGGTTTATCTGAGCATATCCCTGCTGCATTTACTTTCTCACAGTGACTACCCAGACACATGTGGCAGCCATAGGGAATATGCTCAATTACTGCCTGTATATTAAAACCTTGCAATAAGGAATAAGGTTTTACATAGCTGCCTAATTCCTAAATTTTGTTTTACCTTATCACTCTGTTGCAAACAACCATACAATTTTTATTGTTTTTTTCATTCCCAGCAGTTGTGGTCCAAATAACTAAGCTGCACACATTTTTTCTTTCTTAGTTGTGCCTGACATAATACTAAGCCTAAAACTATGGACCCAGCTGGAATGAACGCACATGTGCAAAATATCACACAGAGGGTTGATTTATTAACTGAAGCTGTTAATTCTCTGAAAACAGAAAATGATACTTTAAAAGCTTATATCAGGGATGTGGTTGATAAGAGAGTACCTATATTAGAACCACAGGTTAGTACACCAGAAAAATTTAGTGGTGAGAGATCTGAGTATAGAGATTTCAAGAATGCTTGTTTGCTTATGTTCTCCCTTAAACCTCATACCTATCCCACTGATATAGCAAGGGTACTCACAGTTATATCCTATTTGAGAGGTGAGCCCCGCACATGGGCCAACACTTACTTTGAGAATAACGATGATATACTTAATTCGTTGGAAAGTTTTTTTTCTGCTATGGGTCAGCTATATGAGGATCCATATAAACAGCTTACTGCTGAAACTGCAATGCGAGGCTTGAAACAAAAGAAAAGAGTAGTTGAAGATTACATTGCCGAATTTAAAAAATGGGCGAAAGACACTCAATGGAATGACCTTTCACTGAGAAATCAGTTTAGATTAGGCCTTTCAGAAGGAATTAAGGATGAATTGTCTAGATCTGAACTACCACATACTCTTGAGGCTTTAATGTCACTTAGCATAACTATAGACAGAAGACTGAGAGAGAGACAGCAGGAGAGATCATTTCATGAATATCCTGCAAAGAAACAAAATACACCCAGCCCCAGCAAATCAACTGCTGAACCTATGGATATAGGTTTTATAAAGGGACCATTAACCCCTGAGGAGAAGATCCGACGAAGGGTTAATAACCTCTGCTTATACTGTGCTTCAGACAAACACACTGTCAGGGACTGTCCTTCCCTCCTGAAACAAAACAAGGGTAAGATGTATAAAGAACCTTTTTGTTGTACCACTCAGGATCATGCTCTCCCTTACCTAAATTTATCTCTTCTTTTACAGTGGGAGTCACATCGAATCAACGCTCCCGCGATTATTGACTCAGGAGCTACAGCATCTTACATAGATACTGTATTCACTAAATTCAATAAAATTCCACTTGTGCAAAAAAGGTCTCCTGTGTTATTACGTGGAATAGATGGTAATCCAATCACATCAGGTCCAGTTAAATATCAAACAATACCCTTACTTGTTGTTACCCAAGACCACCATAGGGAGTATTTGTCATTTGATGTAATATCATCCCCTATTTCACCCATAGTTCTCGGTATAAACTGGCTCCGAATTCATAATCCTGAAGTAAATTGGTCTACCTCAACAGTCACATTTAATTCTACATTCTGCTCTACTACTTGTTTCCCAGCTACTATTTTGCAAACCACTGAATCCAATGAGACAATTCAAATTCCTGAGGTTTATAAGGATTATGCAGATGTATTCAGCAAAACCCAGTGCGACAATCTTCCTCCTCACAGGAAGTATGATTGTCCTATTGAGCTCATACCTGGCTCTGAGATCCCCACGGGTCATATTTACCCACTCTCAAACCCTGAGTTAATACACCTTAAATCTTACTTAGATGAAAATCTAAAGAAAGGTTTCATCCGTCCCTCCACCTCTCCAGCTAGTGCTGGGATTTTTTTTGTTAAAAATAAGGATGGCTCATTAAGGCCAATCGTAGACTACAGACAACTAAATAAAATTACAGTAAAAAACAGATATCCTTTACCCCTCATCCCGGAGTTAATTGAAAGGTTGGAGGGAGCAAAATTTTTCACAAAATTGGACTTAAGAGGAGCCTATAATCTCATCCGAATTAGATCTGGAGATGAGTGGCTCACGGCGTTTCGAACAAGATACGGATTGTTCGAATACGTCGTGATGCCTTTTGGGCTCTGCAACGCGCCCGCAACTTTCCAGCACTTAATTAATGACATTTTTAGGGACATATTAGATGTCTTTATTGTCATCTATCTGGATGATATTTTAATTTATTCCAAGACCTATCAGGAACACACTTCCCATGTTAGACAAGTTTTATCAAGGCTCAGAGGTAACCACTTGTATGCTAAGGCTGAGAAATGCCTGTTCAATTCACAGACCATATCCTTTCTGGGATATGAAATTTCTCCTTCAGGTATCCATATGGAACAAAAAAAGGTTGATGCAGTTTTAAATTGGCCCATACCAACAACTAAACGTCAAGTTCAGTCCTTCATGGGTTTTGCGAATTTCTACCGCAAATTTATTAAAAATTTCTCCAAACTTGCTCTTCCTTTAACTGTTCTAACAAAAAATAATTCACATTTCACGTGGACTAAAGAAGCACAATCCGCTTTTGATTTGTTCAAACAAAAGTTCACTTCAGCACCAATACTCCGTTTTCCTGACCCTAATCTACAATTTGTTCTTGAGGTGGACGCCTCAAATTCTGCTATTGGCGCTGTTCTCTCCCAAAGAGAAAACTTGTCAAAACCTTTACATCCTGTGGCTTTTTACTCCAAGACTTTGAATAGTGCGGAACAAAACTATCCTATTGGTGACAAAGAACTCTTAGCCATAAAACTCTCCCTGGAACACTGGCGACACCTCCTTGAAGGTAC
This sequence comes from Bombina bombina, assembly GCF_027579735.1. Taxonomy (NCBI): domain Eukaryota; kingdom Metazoa; phylum Chordata; class Amphibia; order Anura; family Bombinatoridae; genus Bombina; species Bombina bombina. Next base: position 82,887,407 of record NC_069510.1, on the reverse strand, counting down.
TTCCATTCCTACACTCATCTATACAGATCATAGGAACCTGCAGTACTTGAAGGCCACTAGAACCTTGTCAGCAAGACAGGTTCGCTGGAATCTCTTTTTCTCTCGTTTTAATTTCCTCATCACATACCATCCTGCTGGAAAGAACCAAAAAGCCGACGCACTATCCCGGTTACCCACAAATCTTCCATATCAAACGACTGACCAATCCATCATACCAAAAGAAAACTTCATTTCTTTTACTCTTGAAGTCTCATCTAACCTTAAAAAGGAACAGTTGGCCGACTCTACAAAGCCATTACACCTTCTTCAACTTAATACTCAAGGACTTTATTCTCATGATTCAAAGATATATGTTCCACCTTCCCTCAGACTCATTCTCCTTCAATCTGTACATGATTCACCTCTAGCTGGTCATCCAGGTATCCATAAAACTCTGGATCTAGTAAAAAGAGATTACTGGTGGCCTCATATGGCAACTCAAGTTAAGGACTATATAAACTCTTGTTTTAATTGTACCATTTCAAAAAGGGATAAACACTCTCCCTATGGGTTGCTTTTGCCTTTGCCTACTCCAAAGAATCCATGGTCTGAGATTGCTTTAGACTTTATTGTAGATTTGCCAGTCTCTTCAAAGAATACCACCATCCTTGTAGTTGTAGATCTCTTCACGAAGATGTGCCATTTCATCCCCTTCTCCAAACTTCCTACCGCTTTGGAGACAGTACATTTGCTTCTCAAACATATTGTTAAGTATCATGGACTTCCCACTTCAATCCTCAGTGATCGTGGCAGTCAATTTTCTAGTAGACTATGGTACCATTTTTGTAAAACTTTATCTGTTGAGAGAAAGTTGACTACTGCTTACCACCCGCAATGTAATGGTCAAACTGAACGTTGTAACCAGTGGTTGGAACAATTTTTAAGACTCTTCTGTTCCTCTCAACAACATCTTTGGAGTGACTTCCTGCATTACGCTGAATTTTGTTACAACAACACTATTCATTCCACTACTGGTCAAACTCCCTTCTTCGCAAACTACGGTTTTCACCCCAAGTTTCACATCCTACCATCTTCTACCGTTCCAGTATCTAGTATATCAGATTTGTCTGATTCCATCTCTTCCAACTTTAAAACCATCGAGTCCAACATCATAGCAGCAAAACAACTCCAGAAACAGTATTATGATCGCCGCAGAACTCCGCCTCCTGTCTACACAAAAGGTGATCTAGTCTGGCTATCCACCAAACACCTAAGTTTGAAAACCCCTTCGAAAAAACTTTCTCCGTTGTTCATTGGTCCATACCCTGTTGAACTTGTCATTAATGCCAATGCTGTCCGGCTTAAATTACCCGATAATTTAAGAGTTCATCCCACATTCCATGTATCCCTTCTCAAACCCTATAAGGATCTCAGGGATTTCTCTTTACAAACGTCTCTTCCACCTATTTCTCTCGACCCTGAAATGGAGTATGAAGTTCACTCAATCCTGGATTCCCGTTTCCGTAGGGGACGTATTGAATATCTTGTTCGTTGGAAGGGTTTCTCTACAGATGATGATTCCTGGGAACCAGCTACCAACATATCCGCTCCTCGTTTGATATCTCATTTCCACCAAAGACATCCGGATCGTCCTGGGCCTTGAGCCTCTGGAGTGGCTCCTTGGAGGGGGGATTCTGTCAGGATAATGGCATACTTATTTCTCTGCACTGTCCCTTTAAAGCATCCTGCTCTCATTAACATCAACCTATTTAAGGCCCCTCCCAGCATTTTCACATTGCTTAGTATTGAAGTTTGTCTTAAACCTTAACCTGAGCCTGCTCTCTGTAAGATTTATCTTACTACTTCTGTTTGTTGGATTCCTCTACTCCTCCTAGCTGGATTTTTGTTGTCATCCTCTCCTTCCTGCCTGCTTCTCCCTCAAGAAGATTCAGCTATTTCAAAAGCCTCATTCATACCTTTACCTCTAACTCAGTTTCCCCTGCAGCTCACCGGCCTTGGGATTCACTTTTCACTGAGCTCCACTTCCTCATGCTGTGACGTCATCAGCCAGCTGCTACTGAGCTTCCCTGCTCCCTCTGGCAAGTCGCCATAACAACCCGGTGTTTGCAACTATCATTATAACAGTCCTGTTAGGGGTAAGCCAGTCTCTGAATTTTACTTTGCTGCTATACTCTAAGATTAGTATCTCAGTTGCTGCTGTTATTTTTCTGTGTCTTTTATTTTCATTCCCTCATATCCTGCTGTTTTACCATAACTCTGTACACAATTGCAATTGCTTATTTTTTTTCTATGATCATAGTACCATTTTTTCCTTGCTTATTTATTTTTTCCTTCATTAATGGTAAAATCTCAGGTTTATCTGAGCATATCCCTGCTGCATTTACTTTCTCACAGTGACTACCCAGACACATGTGGCAGCCATAGGGAATATGCTCAATTACTGCCTGTATATTAAAACCTTGCAATAAGGAATAAGGTTTTACATAGCTGCCTAATTCCTAAATTTTGTTTTACCTTATCACTCTGTTGCAAACAACCATACAATTTTTATTGTTTTTTTCATTCCCAGCAGTTGTGGTCCAAATAACTAAGCTGCACACATTTTTTCTTTCTTAGTTGTGCCTGACACTACCTTAATTCAGATTGGCTGATAGAATCCTATCAGCCAATCGGAATTCGCGGGACGCCATCTTGGATGACGTCCCTTAAAGGAACCGTCATTCGTCGGGAGACGCCGGAAGAAGAGGATGGATCCGCGTCGGCTGCTTCAAGATGGACCCGCTCCGCACCGGATGGAAGAAGATCGAAGATGCCGCTTGGAGAAGATGTTTGCCGGTCCGGATGTCCTCTTCTTGCCGGATAGGAGGAAGACTTTGGAGCCTCTTCTGGACCTCTTCAGCACCGGATTATGGATCGCCAACCCCCGCTTGGGTTGGATGAAGATCTTGGAGCCAGGACGGATCGGTGATACCTGGATGGTGAAGACAAGGTAGGAAGATCTTCAGGGGATTAGTGTTAGGTTTATTTAAGGGGGGTTTGGGTTAGATTAGGGGTATGTGGGTGGTGGGTTGTAATGTTGGGGGGGGGGGTATTGTATTTATTCTTTTACAGGCAAAAGAGCTGAAATTCTTGGGGCATGCCCCGCAAAGGGCCCTGTTCAGGGCTGGTAAGGTAAAAGAGCTTGTAACTTTTTTAATTTAGAATAGGGTAGGGAATTTTTTATTTTGGGGGGCTTTGTTATTTTATTAGGGGGCTTAGAGTAGGTGTAATTAGTTTAAAATTGTTGTAATATTTTTCTAATGTTTGTAAATATTTTTTTATTTTTTGTAACTTAGTTCTTTTTTATTTTTTGTACTTTAGATAGTTTATTTAATTGTATTTATTTGTAGGAATTGTGTTTAATTAATTTATTGATAGTGTAGTGTTAGGTTAATTGTAGGTAATTGTAGGTAGTTTATTTAATTAATTTATTGATAGGGTAGTGTTAGGTTTATTTGTAACTTAGGTTAGGATTTATTTTACAGGTAAATTTGTTATTATTTTAACTAGGTAACTATTAAATAGTTCTTAACTATTTAATAGCTATTGTACCTGGTTAAAATAATTACAAAGTTGCCTGTAAAATAAATATTTATCCTAAAATAGCTATAATATAATTATAATTTATATTGTAGCTATATTAGGATTTATTTTACAGGTAAGTATTTAGCTTTAAATAGGAATCATTTATTTAATAAGAGTTAATTTATTTCGTTAGATTTAAATTATATTTAACTTAGGGGGGTGTTAGTGTTAGGGTTAGACTTAGCTTTAGGGGTTAATACATTTATTAGAATAGCGGTGAGCTCCGCTCGGCAGATTAGGGGTTAATAATTGAAGGTAGGTGTCGGCGATGTTAGGGAGGGCAGATTAGGGGTTAATACTATTTATTATAGGGTTAGTGAGGCGGGTTAGGGGTTAATAACTTTATTATAGTAGCGCTCAGGTCCGCTCGGCAGATTAGGGGTTAATAAGTGTAGGCAGGTGTCGGCGACGTTGAGGGGGGCAGATTAGGGGTTAATAAATATAATATAGGGGTCGGCGATGTTAGGGCAGCAGATTAGGGGTACATAGGGATAACGTAGGTTGCGGCGGTTTACGGAGCGGCAGATTAGGGGTTAATAATATAATGCAGGGGTCAGCGATAGCGGGGGGCGGCAGATTAGGGGTTAATAAGTGTAAGGGTAGGGGTGTTTAGACTCGGGGTACATGTTAGGGTGTTAGGTGCAGACGTAGGAAGTGTTTCCCCATAGGAAACAATGGAGCTGCGTTAGGAGCTGAACGCTGCTTTTTTGCAGGTGTTAGGTTTTTTTTCAGCTCAAACAGCCCCATTGTTTCCTATGGGAGAATCGTGCACGAGCACGTTTTTTAGGCTGGCCGCGTCCGTAAGCAACTCTGGTATCGAGAGTTGCATTTGCGGTAGAAATGCTCTACGCTCCTTTTTTGGAGCCTAACGCAGCATTTGTTTGAACTCTCGATACCAGAGTTAATTTTATGGTGCGGCCAGAAAAAAGCCCGCGGAGCGTTAACAGCCCTTTTACCGCCAAACTCCAAATCTAGGCCAGTGGGTGGTATTACAAAAAGACCCTATATTGAATGGTTTGGTCAAGGACGGTCTAGCAGTTATTTTTAAGAAAAATAAAAACATAAAAAATTTGCTAGCACCCAGTGTATTAAGAAAAAGTAGAAAGAAGAAAGGATTTGGGTTTTTTTTTGCGCACAACCCATAAAAGGCTTCTTTAAAATGCTATAGGAAGAACTGTGCATGCTGTGATCATACCAGTAATTCAAATGATTTTAAATACATTTGTTCATACAAATAAAGGAGATGAAAATATTAAGATTAGGGGTATGCTCAATTGTAAAATGTAAATATAAGACACCTATGAGATATATAGGTCGCACATAAAGAAATTTAAAAATGTGATGCCCGGAGTACATAAAAAATATTGAAGCTGGTACACTTAAAATATCCCCTCATATCCCATTTCCCTAATGTTCATAAGAAAAATCCAAAAGAAAAGAGAGGGGGGTAGCAGACTGAGATGATTGAGGGAACGGGAGCCATAATGGATCTAGCCTTGTGGTCTAAATAAGGCTATAGACCTAGCTCTATTTTTGTAGTTTATCTGAGATATGGATCCGGTTGTCTCTGGTCTGGACATGCTCTTGTGTGTATGTGCACACACGTATATTTGGAGTGTGTATGTGCACACGTATATTTGGAGTGTGTATGTGCACACGTATATTTGGAGTGCGTATGTGCACATGTATATTTGGAGTGTGTATGCGCACACACGTATATTTGGAGTGTGTATGCGCACACACGTATATTTGGAGTGTGTATGCGCACACACGTATATTTGGAGGGTGTATGTGCACACACATATATTTGGAGTGTGTATGTGCACACGTATATTTGGAGTGTGTATGTGCACACGTATATATTTGGAGTGTGTATGTGCACACGTATATTTGGAGTGTGTATGTGCACACGTATATATTTGGAGTGTGTATGTGCACACGTATATTTGGAGTGTGTATGTGCACACGTATATATTTGGAGTGTGTATGTGCACACGTATATTTGGAGTGTGTATGTGCACACACATATATTTGGAGTGTGTATGTGCACACGTATATTTGGAGTGTGTATGTGCACACGTATATATTTGGAGTGTGTATGTGCACACGTATATTTGGAGTGTGTATGTGCACACGTATATTTGGAGTGTGTATGTGCACACACGTATATTTGGAGTGTGTATGTGCACACATTTGCATACATGAAATTAGTTTATATATCTGACCATTCCTGTTTGGTCTGTTTTGTCTGATTGCTTTAGTTGGATTTAAATTCTCAATAGTTTTCTTTTTTATTGAGTTCAAATTCCCCCTTTTTTAATTTATATTACCCATTTATTATTGGCAAAATAGTCTGTTACTAGCAGGTTTTGAATTGGATGTAAAATACAAATGTAATAATGGGTTAACTGAACAAATGTTTTTACTTAGGACAAGTCATTTACTTATTAGCAACAAGTTTACAAATATTGGGATTTTGTTTGGAAAGCCGAGAACGGTATTGATAACTTGAATCCGTTTTAGGATGAATATATGTAATGAGGTTAAACTCATAAGTGTGAGGGAACACCATCAATAAAGATGGCTGTTTACGGCATAAGAAGCCTAATAACAAGATGCCACAAATACTATAAATTGGAGGCTATAGTGGGGTGGCAACCAATATTGTTGTGAAACATGGCAGGTCCTGCCCCCCTACTGATGTGACCACTTATACACACACACTCTTGTGTATTACTTTTGAGCGTTTTAGAGTGTGCCACTTTTTATGTTAATACAGTTAATTCACTAATTCATAAATTTTATGTGATATGTATTTTAATACTATTTGTGCAGTGTGCTTTCAAGGATAAAACCTGTTTGGCTACAATCCTCCTAGTAAACCTGAGGTTTCTTACAAGCTTCTATACAGAGATAAGCTCTCCAGAAATTAAAGGAGTTTCTGCTGTTACTACATATCTCATAAGGCTTGCAATAAGCTGATGGGGACTTCCTGGCTGTATCCACAGTTTGACAACATGGTGGATCATTATACAATACGTTAGGAGGCTCGCTCCAGGAATGACCCTAGACGTGTTGGATTCATTTTTAAGCGTTATCATATACAGGCATACCTCATTTTATTGCACTTCACTTTATTGAGCTTTGCAAATATTGTTCTTTTTTTACAAATTGAAGGTTTGTGGCAACCCAGTGTTAAGCAAGTGTATCAGAGCCATTTTTCAACATATATACACACATAAATTCACATATATACACACACACATAGTAGATGAAAACATGAAAAATCATATTTATGCAATATTTATATTTAATAAAGTGTTCAACTGAGTATGTGCTGTATATATTTCACATTCCAATGTTCTTCACCCATAGGTAATATGTTCTATGTATTTTTAAATAGATATCCCTATATATATCTGTATATATCAATATTTATCCATAATCATATATATATATATATATATATATATATATATATATATATATATATATATGTGTGTGTGTGTGTGTGTGTGTGTGTAGCTATAGATTTTATCAAAATACCATCACATATAATATATATATATATATAGAAATATGAATTTATGAAAAAATAGAAATTATTCTGCTATGTGAAGAATATTGGAATGTGAAATATTCATATTTTCATGTCGGGTTAGCGCACATGAGAATATGCAATTGTTTTTGCGCCAGTACGGTGTTAGGTTTCCCCCACTGTTTTTGCTTTATTGACTTCTATAGTGGAATACATTAACGCTTACGCGATATTCTAAGTTCAACTTTTTGTGCTTGTTGGGTTAGTCAGTTTACTTTCAACTCATATTAACAAGCGCAACCCGACGAACACAGAAAGCTTACTTCTAGCGCAGTTAACACTCGAGTGGGAGCGTTAAATACTGCACCACTTGTGATCTGACCCTAAATACACAGTTGTTCCCTTCAAATTCTCGTGCATGACTGTGTTACAACTTCATGTTATTTTAACTAATTTAAAAAATGGGTAAATTAATTAAAAAAATAATGCTCAGGGTAAATAGTCATATTAATATATATATTAATCTAGCTTTATATGAGATTGTCGGATTTATTAACGAAAAAGTACAACGCACTAATATCAGTGCAAAGATAAATATTTGTGTGTTGCTCTTTTTCTCTAATAAATCCTGAGCCAAAAGTAGATGAATGCTGCCGACTGCCGCCATTTTAGGTATTAATTTCACTAAACAAATGCAGAAAATGAAAATATTCACATACCTAAATTTTACAAAGCAATGAAATCAGTATATTTCAACAAAGTCTAATACATAACATCAGCTAAATCTGTTTTTAACGGTAACACCAACAACTAATTATGAACCTAGTTAACAGTTGAAACACATAAAAAGGCAATATCACCCACAGAAACGTATAAAATAATAGGAAATATCATTTTCAGCTTTAATATTTGTAAATTCCAATAATCTACATCCATTATCTAGTTAATTAAGGGTTATTTAACTATATTTTTGCCAAAGGACCAAGCCACAAACCCTCAGGAGATGCTAAGAATAATCGTCAAGATAGGCTTCCCACTGAGCCTATGTAAGTATATGAGTGTCAGTCATCTGTATCTGATAATAATATTATTCCTCAAGATCTATCCTTTCCGATACTTTGCATCTCCACAAACCTATCAAAAGGGGCTTCCCTACATTTTCAGTTTCTGGCAATAAGGTATCAGGCACTGTTCAATATGATTTGAAACAGTTTCCTTGTGTGGAGTGAGGGCATTTTAGACAATTTGTTCAAGAGCCATATCATAGGATCAAGGGGACACATGATGTTAAAGGGAAATAAAACCCTAATTTTTTGTTTCATGATTCAGATAGAACATACAGATTTAAACAACTTTCCAATACACTTCTATTATTACATTGTCTTTCTTTTCTTGTTATCCTTTTTTGAAAAGCAGGAAGGTAAGTTCACATGTCTGCAGTACTTTATGGCAGCAGTTTTGCAACAGTGTTATACATTAGCAAGAACACTAGATGGCAGCACTATTTCCTGTCATGTAGCACTTCAGCCGTGTGCACGTTACCTATCTAGCTATCTCTTTAACAAAGAATAACTTTAGAACGAAGCAAACTTGAGAAGAGAAGTAAATCGGAAACTTTTTTTTTTCATAATTGAATTCTATATTTTGACAGCAGATAAAAAGCATAGGCCCAACAAGTCTGCCCAATATTTCTTAAACATATAAACGTATCTAGTTTGTAGGACAGCCTTATGCTTATCCCTGGCATTCTTAAAGTCCTCCACACTGTTTGTGATTACAACCTCTTGTGGAAGTTTATTCTATCTCAATTATGAAAGAACAATTTGAGGTGTCATGCCCCTTTAAGTGCTTGTTCTATTTCTGTGATTACACTTAGCTAATATTTAGTCATTATAGGGCACCGCCACCGCATATGTCCCATGCTGCTATTAACATAGCCACACCACTAACATTTGTTACTTTTGTGAGGCAATAAGTGCTGCAATCTTTCTGGAGAAAAACAGCATCTATGTAAAATCTTATCATTAAAGGGACATTAAACACTAAATAAATGCTACATAGAATGATGCATTCAAAGAAAAGATTAGTCCATGAGTAACATGTAGATGTATTTTTTAAAGTTTCATTAGTTGTTTAAAAAGTGACAAAATAAGTGTAAAGTTTTAGTGTCTATAAAACACTGGGAGCTGCCATGTTGTAACTTGTGTTACCTTCTCTGCTGTGGCCAATTAGAGACAGTTATACATAGGTCACTAGAGTGTGCAGCCAATGGTTGTGCTGGATTTAACAGTGTTCTGCACTTCCATTTCTAACAGGAACTGAAAAGCTCACAATTTCAGAATGGAATTACAGGCAAAGAGGACAAAATAAATAATGAAAGTATATTGCAGAGCTTTTTTATATATACAATTTATCATTTTATATTACCATCTCAAAGTATTTAATGTCTTTTTAATTTCCAATTGAAGGTTTTATTTTTTTACCTTTATGGAAATAATTACTACAGTTTGGATTTATCTCTGATGTAGAATAAAGTGAAGATCATGTACCATAAATTAAATTAGCAAAATTAAATTAGGAGAACACAAAATTAAGGGCCAGATTACAAGTGGAGCTCTAAATTGATAGATTTGCGCTCAACTCTGTAATACCAATGCACACAGCAATGCGTAGCCGAGCTCATCCTCGTATTGCTGGGAAGCATTGTGCTCACGAGAGAGTGCTTCCATAGGCTCCTATGGGAGCTTTGTTCTGATGCTGTGGGAGATGGCATCAGAACTTTAGCACAGTGAAGGGGGTCAGTAGCGCAGCAATTTTAAATATATATGGCTATAATGATATACATATATATTTATGTGTTAATATGTGTATATACAAACAAGGAATACCAGCGAACCTCATATCAAACGCTCCTTTATTAACATTAAAAGCACCATAAATTAAAGACAAAAGGCACAGACATGCCTAGCAGATACACATATTAACACATAAATATAAATGTATAGAAGTATATTGCGGGTGCTCAATAATTTAGTGCTCCACTTGTTATCTAGCCCTAAATTGGCAAAACACATTACAATTTATAATGAGGGCACTCGTCATATTCATCAAAGCTCAAAGTAGGTTTGTCTGCAGTTTTATCCAGGCATTAGTTCAGTGATATTTCATTAAAGCATAAGCAGAGCATACAATTTTAAACACATTTCCATAAGGACTGAATGGCCTACTTCAGGATACCAGTAAAGTAACACATACCTAACCAACTTTATTACTCCCCTCTTTCCCCTGAAATAAAAACACAACGCCAAGTTGGGAGGAAGACCCGCAGGCCGCATTTATTCAAACAGCTAGTGCGCATGCTCGCACTAGCAGGTTACTAAGTAACCAACAGCATATGTAAATATGCCGGCGCGCATGAGTCCCTATCCATAACTCCTACTTTGGGAGGTAGTGGCCCAAATAATTCGAGATATGGCGAAGTCCCCCGGATGACTCCGCCCCTTCAGGTGTTATCCAAGAGGGTTAGGATGATTTTATCCGGTCTGCCTTCTTGCGAGGAAAAGGCACCCTAGGCCCGGCCCTAGTGACGTCGCCTTTCCTCCAGCCTGACCAATCACTCCACCCCAAGGCTACAAATTTAGGCCACTACCTCTCGCCGCTAGAGCAACTACAACTCCCGCCCTTAAGGGGCCCAGCTCTTGACGGCCGAAAGAACCGAATAAGAGGCTGGTGGAGGTCCAAACTTACGAACACGGGCTTACCTAAGGCTAGCTCAACTAAACCTACCCCTGCCGTGTTAACTAATGCCGAACTTCAGCCGCAACTCATGCGCAAATAGGGAAGGGGGGGTGGGCAGCTCCAACTTCTATCAGGAAACCGGAGGAAAGAGGCAGAATCTTCCAGAACATCAGTTCTTAAACCCTGAGGTGAGTCACTCCCCTTAAGCTGCAACATTGTTGCAACTCCATCTTTCTCTTTACATTCCTATCCTTGCCAGACCACAGCCCTTAATACGCTCCATTCCCACTAGGGGTCACTACACTATCATAAGGACTGAATGGCCTACTTCAGGATACCAGTAAAGTAACACACACCTAACCAACTTTATTACTCCCCTCTTTCCCCTGAAATAAAAACACAACGCCAAGTTGGGAGGAAGACCCGCAGGCCGCATTTATTCAAACAGCTAGTGCGCATGCTCGCACTAGCAGGTTACTAAGTAACCAACAGCATATGTAAATATGCCGGCGCGCATGAGTCCCTATCCATAACTCCTACTTTGGGAGGTAGTGGCCCAAATAATTCGAGATATGGCGAAGTCCCCCGGATGACTCCGCCCCTTCAGGTGTTATCCAAGAGGGTTAGGATGATTTTATCCGGTCTGCCTTCTTGCGAGGAAAAGGCACCCTAGGCCCGGCCCTAGTGACGTCGCCTTTCCTCCAGCCTGACCAATCACTCCACCCCAAGGCTACAAATTTAGGCCACTACCTCTCGCCACCCTATCACCAAGAGACTCTTGCCGCCACACCGGGCACAGCTTAAAGCTGCGCCCCCAACACCTCTCTCAAATTACCCAAAAATAGGTCTAAGCCCACATCAGAGAGATGCACTCCGTCAGGGCGGTACAACGCCCTTTGGTCTGCCGTCAGATTCGGGTGCTTCACCACAAAACCTTGCGACCCGCAAACCGTCTTCCCCACTTCTCTATTGATCTTTTTCCTGATCCTATAGCCAGCACCCGACGAACCTAGGTGCCTCCAGTGTAGCCTGGCCACCATATTGGACCATCCTACACGGACCCCAGGGGACCAGGCATGCAACCATGCAATATCTGACCGCATGATTTTGATGAGATCCAACACCGGCATTTCACCAACATCATTCCCCCCTAAGTGCAACACAATTATCTGGGGTCTACCCCAGCGCCGCTGCGCATCCTGCAAAAGCGACGGAAGCTCGTGCCAGCGCATGCCTCTCTTGCCTAACCACCTAAGAGACGCCCTGGCAGTGGAAAACCCCAGTTGTTGCCCCCCAACTGAAGCGGCAGCCCGAATGGCCGCCCAGTGGACATAAGAATGTCCCACGATCCAAACACGAACAGCAGCTGCAGAACCTGAAACAAACAATAAACTTACTAAACTTACGCCGCAGCAGGAGCCCACAACCAACACTAACCTGCCAGCCCGAAACCGCCCCGCCTTAGCAACTACTGATGTAATGGCCTAATGTACAGCCTGTATCTATTGGAGCGCCACCGACCCAGCTTTTTAATGTCCGCTGCTGACTGCCCTTCTGTCGCTGCAGACGTAGCCGCGCCAATCCTAAAGGAATGCGTCCCTATACTATCTGGCTCTATGTCTACACTGCCTGCCACTGCCTTCAATACCTTTTTAAACTGGTAGACCGACAGTGAAGACCCGTCTTCATGCACCAAAAACTGCACGCCGCCCACGGGGCGCATGCTCAAAAACTCTGACAACACCCTTACTGGACAGGCTACACTACCACCTTTCCCTGCCAACGTCATCCAAGTACCCTTACCCTCCTGATCCATTTTAGACCGGGGAACAAACAGCAGGACTGCCGACTCGTACACCTTAACGTGCCGAAGCAGAACGCCTTTACCTGAAACCCTAGCTGCCGGTGCTACCAGTTCGCTCACGCGCAATGCTCCCGCAAATGCCAGCACAAATGCTGCCCGAAACAGCACAACCTCATAAGGGGATGAACACACCCCCATCAGACCAGCCAACATCTGCTCAAGCCTCTCGCCAGTTATAGGTTCCCGCAGGTCTGGAACTTTAATCTCAGAGCGACCCCAACCCCTCGCTATCTGTTTCACCAGAAACGACCCTGCCGGGTCAGGACCCCCTGCAAGCTTATAAAAATAAGTGAGGGCCGCCAAGCGCGCCTGCACAGCCGCCTTGCGCAACCCCTGCCTTTTGAGCACCGCTAGCCACTCTAGCAACATTACCTGAGACCCTTCCCGTACAGAAACCCGCCGGTTCCCGCAGAATTCATCCCAGGCTCTCCAGTATGACACGTAAGCCGCCCAAGTTGCCGGGGCCAATGCCGCCCCTACTAATGACAAAATGGTTCCCCCAGATCCGCCAGCTGCCAGAGAGAAGGGGGACAAATCAGTCCAACTGCTGCCGCTTCTGGCACAAGCTTCCTAAACTGATCCCACTGGAAGCGCGACAAAGCATCAGCCACCACATTATCCACTCCGGGCACGTGCCGTGCCGAGAACTGGATATTGCTACAAAGGCAACGTAATACCAAAACTCGCAGATACCGCACTACCATTGGTGATGCCGCCGACAGGTTATTTATGGCATGCACCACACTCTGGTTGTCAGTCCAAAACGTAACTACCCTATCCTTGAAACGATCGGCCCATAGTTCCACCGCCACCACGATAGGAAACAACTCGAGCAGCGTTAAATTGCGTGTAAAACCCTTCTCTTGCCACTCCAATGGCCAGGGCCCCGCGCACCACTCGCCCTCAAAGAAGGCTCCAAAGCCAGATGCCCCGGCCGCATCGGTAAAGAGCTTCAGCTCTTGACTGGTGACCCATTGCCTAGGCCACAACCGGACCCCGTTGAAGTCTGTCAGGAATCTATCCCAAACCTGAAGATCTTCCACAATATCTCTGGAAACCCGGACTTTACCAGTCCTTGTTGGCCCTATACAAGCCTCCATTCGAATGTTGAAGACCCTACCCATAGGTATGACCCTACAGGCAAAGTTCAACATTCCCAGTAAGGACTGCAACTCTCTTGTGCTCAACCATTCCCCCGCAGCGGCCAACCTAACCGCTTCCAGGAGCTTAATGACCTTATCTCTTGGCAAACGACACAACTCCGCTTCCGTGTCAATTTCTATGCCCAGATACGTCAGGCGTGTACACGGCCCCTGCGTCTTATCCTCGGCAAGTGGAACCCCAAATTTTGCCATCAGGAAACGCATAACTACCATCAGTCTGGCACAACTCCCAGAGCCCGGTGACCCCACCAGGAGGAAGTCGTCCAAATAATGCGCCACCGCGTCATCCTCAGCTACTGTGACCACCGCCCAGTGCAAGAAGGAACTGAACATCTCAAACAATGCGCACGACAGAGAACATCCCATGGGCAGGCATCTGTCCACGAAATATTCCCCTTGCAGTTTGCACCCCATCAACCGAAAGGACGTGGGGTGCAGTGGCAGCAGCCGAAATGCGGATTCAATGTCGACTTTCGCCAGTTCAGCTCCCTTTCCTGCCCGCAAAACCACCTCCAGTGCCCGGTCAAATGACTGGTAGTGCACCGAAGCCAGCCCAGGATCAATGGCATCATTAACCGATGCCCCCTCTGGGTAGGAGAGGTGCTGAATAAGCCGGAACTTGCCCGGCTCTTTCTTGGGTACCACCCCCAATGGAGACACTACCAAATCCACGATTGGTAACTCCGCAAAGGGGCCTACCATTCTCCCGAGCCGCACCTCCTTCATAAGCTTCTCCTTCACCACATCAGGGAACTCCCTAACCGACTTCAAATTGCGGTGAGTCGCCGACCCCCTCACGTAAGTCGTGATGGGAATCCGAAACCCCTCCCGCAACCCCGCCATCAGCACCCTTGCTGCATGGCGGTCAGGATATAGCTGCAGCCAAAGCTCAAGAACGTCCACCCTCAGCGGGGTGGGCACTCTTTGCCCCAGCTCCTCCCTTAGCTTGCCCTCTGTCTGCCCCGAGGTCTCGCCGCTTACACTCACAACCTGGGTGACCCCCACCGCAGAACTTGCAGACGTGACGAAAGGAGCACGCCGTGCCTCTGTCGCACTGCCGGTCCTGAAACTTCCAGCACTCGCGCCCTTTGCGCCGGACCTTCCCAAAGGACCTTTGCCCTCCTGCAGGCGAGCCAGGGGGGGAAGTAGACCTCTCCGCCCCGAGTCTCGCCCACAGGTGCATATCCGTGGTACCAAAATTTAAAAGGGGGTTGCCCACCATTTTCCTACGATACTCATCATCGTAGTCGCGCCACGCCCCTTCCTTATACCTCCGACAGATCCAGTCAATCGTATCCATATACTTGATGACTGCCTGCATCTGACCAGGGTTTTTCTCTAAGTAGCAAGCCCCCAGAATTCGGAAACAGCGATGCCATTCCAAATATGTATCCGGGCGCTTAAACTTCTTAGGGCCAGAACCATCCTTACTCCTCTCCTTCTGCCTCTGGGCCTCGACCGACAGTTCAAACACATTAACAAATTTGCCTGCCTGTATTCGCTGCACGGTCTTAGCCTTCAGATGCCCATAGAGACAGTGTACCTGACACGCAGAAGTATCCCCATACAGCGCAGCCTTACGCCCAACGCTGCCCGACGGGGTGCCAACTTGCTCCCCCGATGGCACTAGGGAGTTGCCTTGCTCCCCTTGCCCTGTCGCCTCCGCCTGCCTCACTGCCTGCGTACCCCGACTAGACGCTATTCTATTCAGCAACCTGAACATCCTACGCTTGTCCTTGCCTTCCAACTCCAAAGACTGATCACTATCTGACCCTGCATCTGAGGATGTGTCAGACCCACCACCCCCAAGTGTGAGTGTGGTTATCTCACCTGCTCCAGAAGTCCCAGCTGCTCCGCCCGACGGGGCTGCTCCGCCAGTCGATGTAGAGGGTACTGCCTCAGGCATCCCGGCTGCTTCTCTATTCGCCTGGGCCAGCGAAAGGGACCTGGCCGTTCTGGAATCCTCCACTCGACAGCTTGCCACTGGAACCTGCAAAACAGCAGAAACGTCGGGAGTACCAGGGCCTTGGAAAACAGCCCCACCTGCATTCATACCTCCAGTCACTTGCATACCCCCACTTGCTGTCTGCCCTCCTAGCGTACCCCATGCATTCAAAAGTGGCTGCAATAGCTGCAGCAGCACTGGCGGAATAACTTGCTGCCCAGCCGGCTGCCCCATCTGCATCTGCGGACCCCCAGGCTGTCCTGGAGGCCCCACAGTCACACCTCCACCGGACCCTACAGGGACCCAAGGATTCACATTGGGACCACGCACACCTTGCCCTCTGCCCTCCAAGAAAGCTCCCTCCTGACTGCTTCCTCCAGGCACCAACCTAACCTGGCTTGCGCTACACCACTGTCCCTGCTGCTGAGAGCCCTGTGCACTTTGCTCCCTAACATCTCGCCTCACATCCATCTGCTGATGCGTTCTGCTGGGCCCCCCACCTCTAGGCGTCTCACTCCCTTGCACCGCATCTCCGAGTACACCCCGCATTGGCCCTTGCTGCTGGACCATCTGCTCATCATACCTTGGAGCTGCCAACATGCCCCCCACACCTCCGGCAGGGCCGGTCCCCGGCCCCGGTACCCCCGACTTACCAGTTCGGGTACCGCGCGAGGACCCACTCCTGCCCACTGGCTGCTTCCCCTTGCGACCGCGATCACTGGCGCGGCCGCGCAGGGGGATTTCCGGTTCTGACTGGCGCACCGGAAGTGCGTCACCGGAAGGGGCGGGGCTACGACGCGCAGTACTCGCGCGCGTAGCCACCGGGAGGCCCCCACCCGAAGCCACCTCGTATGGGCTACTACTGGCAAGAGGCCTTCCCAGCCGCAGCTGCCCAGCCAGGCCCGAAGGCCCGACCAAACCGCCGCCACGCTCCTGAACCGGGGCCGGGTAAGCACCGGCACTAGGCCGACCCTGCCCTGCACCGGAGCCCCCACTAGCCCCTGCCTGACCACCGGAGTCCGCTCCCAAACTAGGCCCAGGCCTAATAGGCCCTGACCCACAAGGGACCCGCACCCCTGGTCCAGAAGAGGGCCCAGCCCCAGGCCCCACAGGCCCGGAGCTAGGCCCAGGGCCTACCGGATTACCAGGCCCAAATGAGAGCCCAGCCCCAGGCCTCACAGGCCCAGAACTAGGACCGGAGCCCACACTGACCCCAATAGAGGGCCCAACCCCAGGCACAACAGGCCCAGAACTAGGCCCGGGGCCTGCTACTACCCCAGGCCCACTGACGGGCCCAGGGCCTGCAGAACCCCCATGTGTGGCTGCCGCCACCAAGGCCTGCAACAGGGACATAACCCCTGCAGCAGCCTCCGCTGGCAAAGCCTGTATGCTTGCCATTGAGGACAACAGAGAGGCCTCAAGCCCTACACTACTCGGCCCAGGGCCTGAGGCCTGCTCAAACTCCCTTTCCTCCTGCAAACTCACTGCTTCCCCCACCTCAGTCTCACCACCACTCGACTCCCCACCCTCATACAAGGATGGAGAGCCTGGGGGAGCCAGAGAGGGGGCCCTAGAACCTTGCCCACATGGTATCATGTCCTCCTGTGAGGGAGGGGGATTCTCCACAGTATTAACTCTTTTCTCCTTTGCAGGAGCCCTACTACCACCTGGGGACCCATCCCTGAACCTTTTAGGGGGAACAGATACTCGCCTGGCACGGTCCATAACGACAGCAACTCAAACAGCTCCAACTTCTATCAGGAAACCGGAGGAAAGAGGCAGAATCTTCCAGAACATCAGTTCTTAAACCCTGAGGTGAGTCACTCCCCTTAAGCTGCAACATTGTTGCAACTCCATCTTTCTCTTTACATTCCTATCCTTGCCAGACCACAGCCCTTAATACGCTCCATTCCCACTAGGGGTCACTACACTATCAGTCTACATCCCTCCTTCTCAATAACAGTTCACAAGTTAAAGATTACAAAGCTTCAACTTTCATCTTTAACCTTGTAACATCCGGCCCAAATATTTAACTTTTGTTGAAAACAATCCATATGATGGAGATTTTAGAGACTATTCTTTATTGAATCTGACCATATTTTAATCTTATTTTTATTAGTTTATTATTATTATATTTTTAGTACCACCGGTGGTTATTTCATGTCTATTGATTTTTGTATCTTTAATTAAACTCATTAGAATATATCAGAGATTTTGCACATCCCTCAGTATTTCTATATCCCAAAGTATTATACCGTATTTGACCTCTCTTAGCAGCTTTTTTTAGCGCACCCTTTCCTCTGTGTTTTGTTGTTTGCAATATGAAGTAAACCCGGGAATTTACTTCTTTTAGGGCTGCTTTTTGCTAAGCTTTGATAAGGTTTTTGTTTTCTTATAACAAATTGACAGAGCCTTGCTATCCAAAAATAAATAAATATACAGCTGTTTTTTAAGAAATCTGTAGAGGTTATTGAATCCTTTCATATAGATACACAAATAAAAATGTATTATACTATTTGCCAGGATCCATGGTTTTGAATTAGTCCTTCTACCAGGCCGTTTTCCAGTCATTTGGAGGATTTGTTTGCATTTCCCTGAATATGTCCATGGGGTAAATTTATTAATTGTTGAGCGGACATCATTTGCAGTAGCGAATCATGTCCGCTCAACCTCGCTAAATCCTGACAGTATACGCTGTCAGCATTTAACATTGCACAAGCATTTCTGGTAACACCCTGTCACTTTAACCCCTTATAACATCTTCATGCATTTTTTAAAAGTTTTTACATAAAAATTGTCATATTTATATTTGATGTTACTGTAGTATCTTCTTTATTTTGGGGGCAATAGATAAAACTTTTATTCGTTAAAGGAATAGTCTAGTCAAAATTAAACTTTCATGATTCGGATAGAGCATGCAATTTTAAGCAAATTTCGAATTTAGTCCTATTATCAATTTTTCTTTGTTCTCATGCTATCTTTATTTGAATATAAGCTTAAGAGCCGGCACATTTTAAGTTCTGCACCTGGGTTGTGCTTGCTGATTAGTAGCTACATTTAGACGCCAATCAGCAAGTGCTACCCAGGTTCTGAACCAAAAATGTCTATATTTATTTAAAACAACAACTATTACCTTTCTGATTACTGTACTGTAGTATCTTTCTGATGGTACTATGTAAACACAGGTAATAAACATGATATAAAACTAACATTATTTTACATTATAAGCTGTATCATGACACGTAAATATTGCCTAATGACATAAGATATTGCTGATTACACTTGGTTCCAGCCCATCTCAAAGCGGTCCCATTTTACAGAAGCAAATATTCCAAAATCCAAACTATTCATTAATCCAAACCTTTTCTTGTCATAAGCAGTTTGGATAAAGGTTTTTCTACCTTTACAAAGTATTGTTTTACTTCTGATGAATATTGACCACAACTTACAGTTCACAAAAAGAGACACTAAGGGGCCGAATTATCAAGCTCCGAATGGAATGCCCCTGTTTCCGTGCATGGCTTCGGGCTCACCGGAAACAGCAGTTATGAAGCAGCGCTCTAAAGACCGCTGCTCCATAACTTGTTTGTCTGCTCTGAGGCTGCGGACATCAATCAGCCCGATCCTATACGATCGGGCTGATTGACACCCCCTGCTAGCGGCTGATTGGCCGCAAATCTGCTGGGGGCGGCATTGCACAAGCAGTTCACCAGAATTGCTTGTGCAATGATAAATGCCGACAGTGTATGCTGTCGGCATTTATTGATGTGCGGTGGACATGATACGCTACTGATTACAATTTCCAAACCTCACTCTAACTGTACAGAACAGGGTTTCTCTTTGATACATTTCTATAACTGTAAGAATATTACACAATATTGCACAAACAAGACTAAGGGGTATATTTAACAAGCAGTGTATGCTGCTGTTTCCGCGCAAGCCTTCATTGACACCCCCTGCTAGCGGTAGATTGGTCGCTAATGTGCAGGGGCAAGTAATGCTTGTGCAATGGTAAATGCTGACAGCGAATGCTGTTGGCATTTAGAGATATCAGGCGGACATGATCGGCTACAGTGGATCATGTCCGTCCAACATTTAATAAATGTACCCCCATATTGTAAATACTAAACTGTCTTTATTAGAGGGGCCAGCATTTGTGAACATTAGTGGGACTGGGGTCTGGGGAAGTTGTAGACACTTTTTTTGCCCCTTGAGCCAGAGCTGCAATTTCCACAAATAGTTTTCCCGGCTGCTTTTGCTTGTTTGTACTTTGCTCTTCCCCTGCCCAATTTCACTATGAATGTTATGGGCTTGCCCTGGGGCTTACAAAGTTGTGCTGCTAGCCTAAACCTGCCTGCCTATCTGTGCTCACTGCTCAGTGACGTGTGGAGCAGTGGAGTCACTCACTGCTGTGCTGTCTCTCTAAACGGGAACTGGGAAATCATGAGGGGGATGCCTGGCATCTGACCGCAAAGTGAAGGAGCCATGTATGATGCCCACCAGACCGGTACGGTTATGGTACACTAAGTGCACACTGAAGAGGTAGGAGGGGAGGGCAGACGGGGGTCTGGGGGTGGGCAGAGAGCAGAGGTGCTTGGCCATAAGAAGCGGTAGGCACACGGCCCAAGGCTGTGCACTGACAGACTTGGAACAGAGTCAGAGAGCAGAATTTTCATAGTTTGCGTGCCTAAACCTTTTCTTTAGTGATTTATTTTTAGAGTGCTCTGTTTATCTTTCATTTGATGCTCTGATGAGCCAGGGAGAATCTCTAGGCATGAGCTTTATAATAAATGCAGTGCAGTTGACATATTTTGTATGTGTGTGTGTCTGAGTTTTGTGTGTGTGTCTGAGTGCTTTTGTGTGTGTGTCTGAATGAAGTTCAATCAGCCAATAGGATTGAGCTCACATTCTATTGGCTGATTGGATCAGCCAATAGAATGCGAGCTCAATCCTATTGGCTGATTGAATCTGGAGGACCTCTTCTGGCTGGCTTCGATGAAGACTTCTGCCCGTCTGGAGGACCACTTTGCCCAGCTTCGTTGAGGACTTCGGCCCAGCTGGGTGAAGACTTCTCAAGGTAGGGTGATCTTCAAGGGGTTAGTGTTAGGTTTTATTAAGGGGGGATTGGGTGGGTTTTAGCGTAGGGTTGGGTGTGTGGGTTTTAATGTTGGGGGGGGGTATTGTACTTTTTTGTACAGGTATTAGAGCTGATTACTTTGGGGCAATGCCCCGCAAAAGGCCCTTTTAAGGGCTATTTGTAATTTAGTATAGGGTAGGGCTTTTTTTTATTTTGGGGGCTTTTTATTTTATTAGGGGGATTAGATTATGTGTAATTAGTTAAAAAAAATTATTTTATTATTTTCTGTAATTTAGTGTTTGTTTTTTTCGTACTTTAGATAATTTTTTTAAATTGTATTTAACTGTATTTAGTTTAGTTAATTAATTTAATTATAGTGTAGTGTTAGGTGTAATTGTAACTTAGGTTAGGTTTTATTTTACAGGTAAATTTGTCTATTTTAACTAGGTAGCTATAAAATAGTTAATAACTATTTAATAACTATTCTACCTAGTTAAAATAAATACAAAGTTGCCTGTAAAATAAAAATAAATCCTAAGCTAGCTACAATGTAACTATTAGTTATATTGTAGCTATCTTAGGGTTCATTTTATAGGTAAGTATTTAGTTTTAAATAGGAATAATGTAGTTAATGATAGTAATTTTATTTAGATTTATTTAAATTATATTTAAGTTAGGGGGGTGTTAGGGTTAGACGTAAGTTTAGGGGTTAATAACTTTAATATAGTGACGGCGACGTTGTGGGCGGCAGATTAGGGGTTAATAAGTGTAGGTAGGTTGAGGCAACATTGGGGGTGGCAGATAAGGGGTTAATAAATATAATGTAGGGTTCAGCGATGTTGAGGGCAGCAGATTAGGGGTTCATAACTATAATGTAGGTGGCGGCGGTGTCCGGAGCAGCAGATTAGGGGTTAATAATGTTATGCAGGTGTCAGCGATGTCGGGGGCGGCAGATTAGGGGTTAATAAGTGTAAGATTAGGGGTGTTTAGACTCGGGGTTCATGTTAGGGTGTTAGGTGTAGACATAAAATGTATTCCCCCATAGGAATCAATGGGGCTGCGTTAGGAGCTTTACGCTGCTTTTTTTTTAGCCGGCTCTCCCCCATTGATTCCTATGGGGAAATCGTACACAAGCACGTTTTACCTGCTTACCGCTAACGTAAGGAGCGCTGGTATTGAGGTGAGATGTGGAGATAAATTTTGCTCTACGCTCACTTTTTTGTGGCTAACGCCGGGTTTGTAAAAACCCGTAATACCTGCGTTGTCTGTAGGTGAGCAGTGAGGGAAAACTGCTCGTTAGCATCGCACAGCCTTACCGTCAAAACTCGTAATCTAGGCGAAAATTAGTGGGTGGATGATTAAAATATCCATGTGGGTAGGTAAAACATACCACGAAATTTGAAATCATGCAAGACCTAGTAAAACATTTCTATTTTTCTTTTTTTGCATTTTTAAGGTTTAGTTTTGTTAATTTCATTAAAAAAAAAACAACCTCAATAAGATGACTTTTTCTTTTTTTTTACTTTTTACACACACAGTAATATGGAGGAGGACAATAACACAAGGGTGACCGAATTCGTTCTTTTAACATTTTCTGACCTACCGAATCATCAGCTGCAGTTCTTTGTTGCGTTTCTTCTTATTTTCCTTATCACATTGCTGGGAAATTTAACGATCATGATATTGACATTCTCCGATATCAAGCTAAAAGCCCCCATGTATTTCTTTTTGGGTAATCTCTCCTTTGTAGACATGTGTTTGACATTAGTGACTGTTCCTCAGATGCTTAAAAATCTCCTACTGGATATTAGAAGAAGAGTTATCTCATTTGGTGGCTGTATGGCACAAATCTACTTCTTCCTGACCTTTGCCAATGTGGAGGACTTCCTGCTTGCTATCATGGCATACGACCGATATGTGGCCATCTGTAACCCTCTTCACTATGTCATGGTGATGACAAGGAAAGTATGTGTACAGATGCTTATTGGATGCTGGCTACTTTCTACTGCAAACTCAGTTCTGCATACTGCCCTAACATCAAGTCTCAAGTATTGCCAATCCAATAAAATCAATCACTTCCTGTGTGATATGGTACCACTCTTCAAGCTTTCCTGCTCTGATACCACCCTAAACCAACTGGTCATCTTTACTGAAGGTTCCCTGGTGGTTGTGGGACCTTTTGTGCTTATTTTGATATCCTACATTCGTATTATTAGTACAATACTGAAGATCCGCTCTGCAGAAGGCAGGAAGAAGGTCTTCTCTACATGTTCTTCCCATCTTACCGTTGTCACCTTTTATTTTGGAACAATAATGTTTATGTACTTTCGTCCTTCAGCAAGCTATTATCTAACCAAGGACAGGATAGCAAGTGTGATGTACACCATTCTTGCTCCAATGCTTAACCCTTTCATTTATAGTCTAAGAAACAAGGATGTACAGGGAGCAACTAAAAGGTTCATAGCCAAAATAAAGATTTCCTAAGTGAGAATACACCTTATCAAATAAAAATGATAATCTTATTGTTCATTAAAAACCAATCATATTACTAACCTGTTTCTTAGTTATGCCAACATAAGCTTAAAAATCCTTTATTGAAGTAAATGTAAAGATAATTTAAAGTAGCAAAGGGTCAACATGTGTAATGGCTTTTCTATTGCCTTGTATGTCTGCTGGATGAGTTACTTTCCCATATTCAAGATGGCAGTCTAAGGAATCTCTGACCCAAGGCAGAGTGGGAGTTGTAAATAAATATGGGAGCTACTGTGAAGAAGTAAGAAGACAGTATTTAGGGTTTGCAGCCAAAAGAGGTATGGCATAAGCAACCTAATGGTAATGTGTGGATATCCACATAATGACAAAGCATCCCTTACTCTGAAAGTTAAGTAGGGTGCAGGATGCAGCCCAAAGTCCTTTATATTGTTTCTATTAGATAATTAGAAAACACTGGGCCCACTCTTTGTATATCTTGTATGTTTGTGTAGGTTCCTCCTTCCTGGTCTGGTTCCTAAAAGTTATGTCCGTCTTAAAACATTTTTTATATCTATAATTGGTCAATTTTTTTGCAGGATATTCTATTCCACTATTCTAGTAGTAAAAAGAAAATAACAGCACTACTGTAACCACAATCCCTGTACCCGTGGCAATCATAAAGTGAAAGATTAAAGATTTTTTGGGGGTTGCATAACCTTATTTATTTGTACAAATTTTGACACTTAAGCTGTTAGTAGGATTACACATTTTTTTCAGAAGATTATAAAATAAGTACAATTTTAATGATGCAATAATTATTTCATGCAAATTCTAATGTATTTTTTGTATAATTGCTTACAATCTTTTTTTATTTTTTTTAGCTGAAATTATCAAAATGACAAAGGACTTACTCAAGCCAGTGATACGAAATCAGGAGCCAACTGTCATTTCTCCTGCAGTACTGTTTTCTGAAAGAGAAAACATGATCCTTTTAAACAGGGATGGCCAAAATTTGAATTTGAGAGGTCACATTGTAATATTCTACTTGAAAGTCAGGGAATCAATTCTATAAATTATATTAATGAAAACAAAAATATATACTTTTATACATAAACATGTTGAAAAAAACATAATTTATGCTTACCTGATAAATTTATTTCTCTTGTAGTGTAGTCAGTCCACGGGTCATCCATTACTTATGGGATTATATCTCTTCCCCAACAGGAAGTTGCAAGAGGATCACCCAAGCAGAGCTGCTATATAGCTCCTCCCCTCACATGTCATATCCAGTCATTCGACCGAAACAAGACGAGAAAGGCGAAACCATAGGGTGCAGTGGTGACTGGAGTTTAATTAAAATTTAGATCTGCCGTAAAAGACAGGGCGGGCCGTGGACTGACTACACTACAAGAGAAATAAATTTATCAGGTAAGCATAAATTATGTTTTCTCTTGTTAAGTGTAGTCAGTCCACGGGTCATCCATTACTTATGGGATACCAATACCAAAGCTAAAAGTACACGGATGATGGGAGGGACAAGGCAGGAACTTTAAACGTAAGGAACCACTGCCTGTAGAACCTTTCTCCCAAAAACAGCCTCCGAAGAAGCAAAAGTGTCAAATTTGTAAAATTTTGAAAAGGTGTGAAGTGAAGACCAAGTTGCAGCCTTGCAAATCTGTTCAACAGAGGCCTCATTTTTAAAGGCCCAGGTGGAAGCCACAGCTCTAGTAGAATGAGCTGTAATCCTTTCAGGAGGCTGCTGTCCAGCAGTCTCATAGGCTAAACGTATTATGCTACAAAGCCAAAAAGAGAGAGAGGTAGCCGAAGCCTTTTGACCTCTCCTCTGTCCAGAGTAAACGACAAACAGAGAAGAAGTTTGACGAAAATCTTTAGTTGCCTGCAAATAGAACTTCAGGGCACGGACTACGTCCAGATTATGCAAAAGTCGTTCCTTCTTTGAAGAAGGGTTAGGACACAATGATGGAACAACAATTTCTTGATTGATATTCCTGTTAGAAACTACCTTAGGTAAGAACCCAGGTTTAGTACGCAGAATTACCTTGTCTGAATGAAAAATCAGATAAGGAGAATCACAATGTAAGGCAGATAACTCAGAGACTCTTCGAGCCGAGGAAATAGCCATCAAAAACAGAACTTTCCAAGATAACAGCTTGATATCAACGGAATGAAGGGGTTCAAACGGAACGCCTTGCAGAACTTTAAGAACTAAGTTTAAGCTCCACGGCGGAGCAACAGTCTTAAACACAGGCTTAATCCTAGCCAAAGCCTGACAAAAAGCCTGAACGTCTGAAACTTCTGCCAGACGTTTGTGCAGAAGAATAGACAGAGCCGAAATCTGTCCCTTTAACGAACTAGCAGATAAACCCTTTTCTAAACCCTCTTGTAGAAAAGACAATATCCTAGGAATCCTAACCTTACTCCATGAGTAACTCTTGGATTCGCACCAATATAAATATTTATGCCATATCTTATGGTAAATTCTTCTGGTAACAGGTTTCCTAGCCTGTATTAAGGTATCAATAACCGACTCCGAGAAGCCACGCTTTGATAGAATCAAGCGTTCAATCTCCATGCAGTCAGCCTCAGAGAAATTAGATTTGGATGGTTGAAAGGACCCTGAATTAGAAGGTCCTGCCTCAGAGGCAGAGACCATGGTGGACAGGACGACATGTCCACTAGGTCTGCATACCAGGTCCTGCGTGGCCACGCAGGCGCTATCAGAATCACCGATGCTCTCTCCTGTTTGATCTTGGCAATCAATCGAGGAAGCATCGGAAATGGTGGAAACACATAAGCCATGTTGAAGACCCAATGTGCTGTCAGAGCATCTATCAGCACCGCTCCCGGGTCCCTGGACCTGGATCCGTAACAAGGAAGCTTGGCGTTCTGGCGAGACGCCATGAGATCAAGTTCTGGTTTGCCCCAACGATGAATCAGTTGAGCGAAGACCTCCGGATGAAGTTCCCACTCCCCCGGATGAAAAGTCTGGCGACTTAGAAAATCCGCCTCCCAGTTCTCCACGCCTGGGATGTAGATTGCTGACAGGTGGAAAGAGTGAGACTCTGCCCAGCGAATTATCTTTGAGACTTCCAACATCGCTAGGGAACTCCTGGTTCCCCCTTGATGGTTGATGTAAGCCACAGTCGTGATGTTGTCCGACTGAAATCTGATGAACCTCAGAGTTGCTAACTGAGGCCAAGCTAGAAGTGCATTGAATATTGCTCTTAACTCCAGAATATTTATTGGGAGGAGTTTCTCCTCCTGAGTCCATGATCCCTGAGCCTTAAGGGAATTCCAGACTGCGCCCCAACCTAGAAGGCTGGCGTCTGTTGTTACAATCGTCCAATCTGGCCTGCGAAAGGACATCCCCTTGGACAGATGTGGCCGAGAAAGCCACCATAGAAGAGAATCTCTGGTCTCTTGATCCAGATTTAGCAGAGGGGACAAATCTGAGTAATCCCCATTCCACTGACTTAGCATGCACAATTGCAGCGGTCTGAGATGCAGGCGCGCAAATGGTACTATGTCCATTGCCGCTACCATTAAGCCGATTACCTCCATGCACTGAGCTACTGACGGGTGTGGAATGGAATGAAGGGCACGGCAAGCATTTAGAAGTTTTGATAACATGGCCTCCGTCAGGTAAATTCTCATCTCTACAGAATCTATAAGAGTCCCTAGGAAGGGAACCCTTGTAAGTGGCAATAGAGAACTCTTTTCCACGTTCACCTTCCACCCATGCGACCTCAGAAATGCCAGAACTATCTCTGTATGAGACTTGGCAGTTTGAAAACTTGACGCTTATATCAGAATGTCGTCTAGGTACGGAGCCACCGCTATGCCTCGCGGTCTTAGTACCGCCAGAAGTGAGCCCAGAACCTTTGTAAAGATTCTTGGAGCCGTAGCTAACCCGAAGGGAAGAGCTACAAACTGGTAATGCCTGTCTAGGAAGGCAAATCTTAGATACCGGTAATGATCCTTGTGAATTGGTATGTGAAGGTAGGCATCCTTTAAGTCCACTGTGGTCATGTACTGACCCTCTTGGATCATGGGTAGGATGGTTCGAATAGTTTCCATTTTGAATGATGGAACTCTTAGGAATCTGTTTAGGATCTTTAAGTCCAAGATTGGTCTGAAGGTTCCCTCTTTCTTGGGAACCACAAATAGATTTGAATAGAATCCTTGCCCGTGTTCCGTCCGCGGAACTGGGTGGATCACCCCCATTAGTAAGAGGTCTTGTACACAGCGTAGATATGCCTCTTTCTTTATTTGGTTTGCTGATAACCTTGAAAGATGAAATCTCCCTTGTGGAGGAGAAGTTTTGAAGTCCAGAAGATATCCCTGAGATATGATCTCCAACGCCCAGGGATCCTGGACATCTCTTGCCCAAGCCTGGGCAAAGAGAGAAAGTCTGCCCCCCACTAGATCCGTTTACGGATAGGGGGCCCTCACTTTATGCTGTCTTAGGGGCAGCAGCAGGTTTTCTGGCCTGCTTGCCCTTGTTCCAGGACTGGTTAGCTTTCCAGCCCTGTCTGTAGCGAGCAACAGCTCCTTCCTGTTTTGGAGCGGAGGAAGTTGATGCTGCTCCTGCCTTGAGGTTACGAAAGGCACAAAAATTAGACTGTTTAGCCTTTGATTTGGCCCTGTCCTGAGGCAGAGCATGGCCATTACCTCCCGTAATGTCAGCGATAATTTCTTTCAAGCCGGGCCCGAATAAGATCTGCTCTTTGAAAGGAATATTAAGCAATTTAGATTTAGAAGTCACATCAGCTGACCAGGATTTAAGCCACAGCGCTCTGCGCGCTTGGATGGCGAATCCGGAGTTCTTAGCCGTAAGTTTGGTTAAATGCACGACAGCATCAGAAACAAATGCGTTAGCTAGCTTAAGTGCTTTAAGCTTGTTCATAATTTCATCCAATGGAGCTGTGCGAATGGCCTCTTCCAGAGACTCAAACCAGAATGCCGCCGCAGCAGTGACAGGCGCAATGCATGCAAGGGGCTGTAAGATAAAACCTTGTTGAACAAACATTTTCTTAAGGTAACCTTCTAATTTTTTATCCATTGAATCTGAAAAGGCACAACTATCCTCCACCGGGATAGTGGTACGCTTAGCCAAAGTAGAAACTGCTCCCTCCACCTTAGGGACCGTCTGCCATAAGTCCCGTGTGGTGGCGTCTATTGGAAACATTTTCCTAAATATAGGAGGGGGGGGAAAAGGGCACACCGGGTCTATCCCACTCCTTGCTAATAATCTCTGTAAGCCTCTTAGGTATAGGAAAAACGTCAGTACACACCGGTACCGCATAGTATCTATCCAGCCTACATAATTTCTCTGGAATTGCAACCGTGTTACAATCATTCAGAGCCGCTAATACCTCCCCTAGCAATACGCGGAGGTTCTCAAGCTTAAATTTAAAATTAGAAATCTCTGAATCCAGTCTGCCTGGATCAGATCCGTCACCCACAGAATGAAGCTCTCCGTCCTCATGTTCTGCAAATTGTGACGCAGTATCGGACATGGCTCTCCCATTATCACCGCGCTCTGTCCTTAACCCAGAGCAATCGCACTTGCCTCTTAATTCTGGCAATTTAGATAATACTTCTGTCATAACAGTAGCCATGTCTTGCAAAGTGATTTGTATGGGCCTCTCTGATGTACTTGGCGCCACAATATCACGCACCTCCTGAGTGGGAGGCGAAGGTACTGACACGTGAGGAGAGTTAGTCGGCATAACTTCCCCCTCGTTGTCTGGTGATAATTTCTTTACATGTAAAGATTGACTTTTATTTAAAGTGACATCAATGCATTGAGTACACAAATTTCTATTGGGCTCCACGTTGGCCTTTAAACATAGTGAACAAAAAGATTCATCTGTGTCAGACATGTTTAAACAGACTAGCAATGAAACTAGCAAGCTTGGAAAATACTTTCAAATAAATTTACAAGCAATATAAAAAACGCTACTGCGCCTTTAAGAAGCACAAAAAGCTGTCACAGTTGAAATAACAATGAACCAAATTAGTTATAGCAACCAAATTTTCACAGTAAGTGTATTAAGTTAGCAAAGGATTGCACCCACCAGCAAAAGGATGATTAACCCCTTAATACCCAAAAACGGATAACAATTATATAATTAACGTTTTTATCACAGTCAAACACACTGTCACAGGTCTGCTGTGACTGATTACCTCCCTCAAAAGGAATTCTGAAGACCCCTGAGCTCTGTAGAGACGTCCTGGATCATGGAGGATGAAATAGGAAGATTGTGACTGAATTTTTACTGCGCAAAAAAGCGCTAAAATAGGCCCCTCCCACTCATATTACAACAGTGGGGAAGCTCAGTAAACTGTTTCTATGCAGAAAACAAAGATAGCCATGTGGTAAAAATCATGCCCAATAAGTTTTATCACCAAGTACCTCACAAAAAACGATTAACATGCTAGTAAACGTTTTGAACATATATTTTAAAAGCTATGAAGTGTTATTAATAAGCCTGCTACCAGTCGCTTTTACTGCAGTGAAGGCTCATACATTACTTCAGTAGTAACAGTATTTTCTGAGTAAAATTCCATTCCCTAGAAAAATACTTCAGTGTACACACACTCATCAGCCTAATACCAGTCGCTACCACTGCATTTAAAGGGATAGTAAACCCAAAAATTATTTTCAATTCTTTAAAAACTTCTTTATATAATAAAGCAGTTTGTAATTGATACCTTTGTACAGTTACCTTTCCATTTCTTGTAATTTTAATTGAAAGATTAATTTTGTGCCAAACCCATTTTCTGCTCATTATTATGGAGCCTGTTATGATGTTCTACCTAGGTAGAAACATCATGGCGGCCCGCATGCGCAATTCAACTATTTGTATTGACAAGGCATGCGCAGACTCACCTCCTGTCTCCAGCAGCGCTTTCAGCTGTCAACTGAGAGGAGGCATTAGCATAAGTCCTCACCGGCTAATTAGCATACTAGTGCCGTATCTGTAACCAAGTCACAGAAACCGGCATCAACAGACTCACTGAGAATCATTGCTGAGCATAGCTTGGAGGGGCAGCTTCACACAGGCAGTCGAGGAAACATTTAGGAGAGCAGTGTGTAGGTTACAATTCTTCCCTGCCTGTGATTTAGTGCATCTGTGTTTCAGACATGGAATACAGCGGTGAGTATGAGCGCTCTGTTTATTTAAGCTGTCGGGCTCATATCCCCCTCCCTCTTGCTGTGTTTGCTTTCATGTGTAATTGGAGCCCTCACTAATCAAGCAAACACAGCAATAGAGAGGGGGAGATAAGCGGACAGTTTAAATAAACAGAGCTTTCACACTGCCGCTGTATTCCTTGTCTGAAACACAGACGCACTACATCACAGGCAGGGAAGAATTGTACTCTGCTCTCGTGCAGGGATGAACTGGGACAAAAACAGTTGTATCTTGCATAGCTCTCAGATAAAGTTATTTTATTCCCTGTGTCCAGCCGCTTCACCATTGGATGGGGGGCGGATGCTAGATTTACATAAGCCATGCCTCATTTTATGGGCGGTCTTTACCACCCATTTTATGATATTTTAATCTTTAAAAATAAGGTATGTAAAAGCTTCATTTAAAAAAAAAAAACTGTTTAATTTAATGGCATTTATAACAGTCATTATAATGATATAGTTTAATTAGGTTCAAATAGGAATCAATTTCTAACCCTTTAAGGCTGAACTTACATTACCATTGGTATTAGCAGTATTTTCTCAGTCAATTCCATTCCTTAGAAAAATAATTTACTGCACATACCTCGTTTGCAGGGGGGCCCTGCATGCTATTCCCCTTTTCTGAAGTTACCTCACTCCTCAGAATGTATGAGAACAGCCAGTGGATCTTAGTTACGTCTGCTAAGATTATAGAAAACGCAGGCAGATTCTTCTTCTAATGCTGCCTGAGAACAAACAGCACACTCCGGTGCCATTTAAAATAACAAACTTTTGATTGAAGAAATAAACTAAGTTTAAAAACACCACAGACCTCTCACAACGACCTATCTTTAGTTAGGTTGCAAGAGAATGACTGGATATGACATGTGAGGGGAGGAGCTATATAGCAGCTCTGCTTGGGTGATCCTCTTGCAACTTCCTGTTGGGGAAGAGATATAATCCCATAAGTAATGGATGACCCGTGGACTGACTACACTTAACAAGAGAAACATAATTTATACTTACCTGATAAATTAATTTCTTTCATGGTGGTGAGACTTCACAATCCATTAATCTTGGGAATTACCCAAATCTTCCCTACCACTAGGAGAAGGCAAAGATTTTCAAACACCAATAACTCTATAAAACCCATCCCACCTCACCAGTACATCAGTCTAACATATAGCCAAGCACAATAAGAGCCAAAAAAAGGAATAGGGAACAAAGATGTGCACAAAAAAAGGGATAAAAACAACCCAGAAAAAAAAACCAAGTGGGGTCTCGTGGACACTCACCACCATGAAATAAATTAATTTATCAGGTAAGTATAAATTATGTTTTCTTTCATACAGGTGGTGAGAGTGAACAATTCATTACTCCTGGGAACTAATACCCAAGCTGTGGAGTCCACACGTAATAACAGAAAAGGGTGTGTTATTGAAATTATCAAACTGCTCAACTATAAATTGTGATTGTAGCAAGAATGTTAGATTATTGATGGTTGGTTCCCTATTCTTCTTCCAATTTTTCAGAATAAGATATCTCCCTCCTAGAATTTTTGTATTAATGAAGTCAATATTATATATTTTAAAGGGAAAGTCTACCATAGAATTGTTATTGTTTTAAAAGATAGATAATCCCTTTATTATCCATTCCCCAGTTTTGCATAACCAACACAGTTATATTAATATACTTTTTACCTCTGTGATTACCTTGTATCTAAGCATCTTCTGACAGTCCCCTGATCACATGACTGTGACTGTTTATTATCTATTGTCTTGCATTTAGCATTGTTTTGTGCTAAATCTTAAATAACCCCCTGTGCCTGAACACAGTGTTATCTATATGGCCCACGTGTACTTTGTCTCTGTGTTGAAAAGAGATTTAAAAAGCATGTGATAAGAAGCAGCCCTCAAAGGGTTAGAAATTAGCATATGAGCCTACCTATGTTTAGTTTAACTAAGAATACCAAGAGAAAAAAGCAAATTTGATGATAAAAGTAAATTGGAAAGTTGATTCAAATTAAAAGTCCTATCTGAATAATGAAAGTTTAATTTATACTAGACTGTCCCTTTAACTCCAAAACAATGTTGGCAGTTGTCAACTTACTCAGCCAAAATTGTATACGTTTCCAAAATTGTTGGATTTTCGGACAGCTCCACAATATGTGGACCAGGTCAGCCTCAGGGAAACAACATCTGGGACATAAATTTTGAGAAATGGGATACCATTTATTAATTCTGGCAGGAGAGACGTAGACTCTATTTAGGATTTTAACCTCTTAAGGACATATGACGGAATTTTTCCGTCATAAAACAATTGAGCAAACTGAAAGCTGTGTCCTTAAAGGGTTAAAGTGAGATTCCCGCCACAATGCAGACAGTGTGGCTTTCTCTACAGATATAATGCTGTGTTTCACTTTATCTACATCTAGAGTTGGAAGAACTAAACGTCATTTTGAACAGATTTCAAGCACATTTAGCTCACCTAGCTCTGATAGGGTCATTTTATACCAGGAACTAATAGAGTGCTTGCCCATTTTATATAGGGAAATGCTCATTTTAATACCTAAGTGTATCCATTCCGTGTTACAATCTTTGTTTATTTCATAATACCAGTGCCGAACTTGCAGATATGCATAAAAATCTGTATTCCTAAGTTGAAAACGTTCCTTAAGATTTTCAAAAGTATGTACACTAGAAGTTTCAGTCTCCTTAAATTGAGCTAGAAAGGACAGCCCAGAGGAGGCCCATTTGTTGAATACTTTATTATTAAGACCACATATAAAGCGCGGGTTTCCCACAATAGGTAATAAATCAAAAATAAAGGGATTACATTTTAAGGTGGACCGAATAGTCTGCCAAGCTTTAATAATGTGGAATATAATATATTTTTTCTAATTCTTATTTGGGATAAATTTACTGGGGCAGTGCAACAAAGCACTTAAGGAGAAGGGATAGGTTAATGTTTGTTCCACTTCTAAGAACGCAACATAATCCCCACCGGTAAGCCAATCCATAGCCACTTTCGCAAGACAAATACTATTATAGATAGAAAATATAGGAAGTGCTAATCCCCCAAATTGTCTCAGTTGAGCTAATTTTTACAGAGCTATACGATTTCTACCGGATCCCCAGATAAATGTCCTAATACAGTTATCAAGAGATTTAACATCTGTTTATGTTATGAGGATAGGGATATTTTGCATTAAATACAGAAGTTTAGGTAGAACAATCATCTTGATTAAGTTAATTCTTGCAGTAATTGACAGGGGTAAATTAGCCCATTTCATCATCATTTAAGTTATACCAGTTCAAAGAGTTTATGCTAATTTTAATTCCAAGATATGTAATACATTTTTCTGCAATTTTAAAGGTAGGTGAATAGTCAGTCTGTAATGACTTTCTTAACCATAATAGCTGTGATTTAGTTACATAAATTTTGAACCCTGAGAAAGATCGGATATTATATCTAGGATCTTGGGTATCTCTTACTGAGTGTTACTGAGAAATAGTAACAGATCATCTGCGTAGAGTAATAGTTTAAGACACTTATCTCAGAGAGGAATCCCCTATAAATTTCTCATAAGCGCTATTGCCAATGGTTTAATTGTAAGGTTAAAAAGGAGAGGAGATATTGGACAACCTTGTCGCGTTCCTGTAGCGATAGGAAAGGAATTTGTAGATGAACCATTAACAACTAACAATGAAGATGCATATAGCCCGAATACAATTTAAAAATTGGTTTCTGAATCCGAACACTCATGGCATGAAATAGATGATCCCACTCAATTGAGTCGAACGCTTTTTGAGCATCGGCGGACAGTATAACCAAGTAATGACTAAATTTACTTTTAGAAGTTGTAAAAATATCAAACAGAAGGAATATTTTTCGAATATTTGCGAAAGGATCCCTTTGTGACATGAAGCTGACCTGGTCCAAGAATTTATTTAAGTCTATACGCTAAAATGGCTGTAAATATTTTGTAATCCGCATTTAGTAGGGATATTGGGCGATAGGAGTCAATTGCTTCAGGATCTTTACCCTTTTTAGGGATCAAAGTAATTTTAGAGGTGGAGAAGTAGGCTGATGGAGTTATACCATTACAGAGGTAGTCATTAAATAGATTCATGAGGGGAGCATTGATCTCATTTCTAAGAATTTTATATAATTCGGCAGGTAAAAAATTTGGGCCAGCTGCTTTATCTAGTTTGAGGCTATCTATTGCTTGATGTACTTCTAATTCCGTTATAGGAGCATTTAGCATATCATTCACTTGCATGGACAACTTAGGCAATGAGATTTTTTCCCAAAAATCCTTTTTATTTTGCTCATTAATTGATGGGGCAGAATATAAATTTTTTAAAAATTCATGAAACTCTGATTTAATTGCCTAAACGTTAGTTAGCCTTTTCCCGTCTATGGTAATAGATTTTATGGATTTATAGGATTTCTGCATATTTACACATTTAGATAGGAGCTTCCCTATCTTATTACCATATCTATAAAATTTGGTTCTATATCGAAGCTCCTGAATAGAAGCTTTCTGTAGGTTGATAATTTCCCATTCCTGTTTGGCCTTATATATATTGCCAATTTGTCTGATTTGATTTGATAATTCATATTCTTTAGAAACGAGTTTTTTCTTAAGTCTCATAAAATATTTTTTTATCTCTCCTCTGATGACAGCTTTAGCGGTTTCCCAGAAAATCTCTTTTTTATCGGAGTAGGAGATATTTTAAATGGCATATTCATGCCAAATTGAAACAAGTTGTTTTCTAAATTCAGCATTATTAAATAAGAAACGTGGGAAGGTATAACTCCTAGCCGGTTCATAGTTCTATCTCCCCACTGCAGTTCCATCCATTGATATGAGTGCATGATCGGAAATGGTAAAATCACCGATCTGAGCTTTTACATCAAGACCAAATATACTGGGGCCTAGTTATCAAGCCGTCAACCTCAAATACGCTGGAATTCCGCAGCGTATTTGTGGCGAGGCTGATTCGCCTTAGTTATCAAAGGCTCGAGACCGGCAAAAGTAGAATTTTGTGACGTAAACTTCGATCCGCCGGACTCAGTCCGACACAGATCGATTCTTATGTCACTCCAGATGTTCCGCACACAAGTGCGGCACAATCTCACTACTTTTGCTAGTTATCAAAAAACTAGCAGGTACGCTCGGCACTTTTACGGCCCAGCGTACCTGGTTTTCAAACCGCCACCCCTGGAGGTGGCGGATCCCATAGGAATCAATGGGAGTCTGACCATAGCGAAAGTACAAGTTCGCTGCTGACAGACATCCCATTGATTCCTATGGGAGATGTCTACACCCAACACCCTAACATGTACCCCGAGTCTAAGCACCCCTAATCTGTCCCCCCCTACACCGCCGCAACTAAATAAAGTTATTACCCCCTAAACCGCCGCTCCCGGAGCCCACCGCAAGCTACTCTATACATATTAACCCCTAAACCGCCGCTCCCGGAGCCCACCGCAACTATAATAAATGTATTAACCCCTAAACCGCCGCTCCCTGAACCCGCCGCAACCTATATTAAATGTATTAACCCCTATCCTGCCCCCCCTACACCGTCGCCACCTATAATAAATTTATTAACCCCTAATCTGCCCCCCCTACACCGTCGCCACCTATAATAAACTTATTAATCCCTATCCTGCCCCCCACTACGCCGCCGCCACTGTAATAAAATTATTAACCCCTAAACCTAAGTCTAACCCTAACCCTAACGCCCCCCTAACTTAAATATTAATTAAATAAATCTAAATAAATTAACTCTTATTAACTAAATGAATCCTATTTAAAACTAAATACTTACCTTTAAAATAAACCCTAATATAGCTACAATATAAATAATAATTATATTCTAGCTATCTTAGGATTTATATTTCTCTTGTTAAGTGTATCCAGTCCACGGATCATCCATTACTTATGGGATATTAACTCCTCCCCAACAGGAAGTGCAAGAGGATTCACCCAGCAGAGCTGCTATATAGCTCCTCCCCTAACTGCCATTACCAGTCATTCTCTTGCACCCAACGAATAGATAGGATGTGTGAGAGGACTGTGGTGATTATACTTAGTTTCATACCTTCAATCAAAAGTTTGTTATTTTATAATAGCACCGGAGTGTGTTATTCCTTCTCTGGTAGAATTTGAAGAAGAATCTACCTGAGTTTTTCTATGATTTTAGCCGGAGTAGTTAAGATCATATTGCTGTTTCTCGGCCATCTGAGGAGAGGTAAACTTCAGATCAGGGGACAGCGGGCAGATTAATCTGCAAAGAGGTATGTAGCAGCTTATTATTTTCTGACAATGGAATTGATGAGAAAATTCTGCCATACCGATATAATGTAAACTCAGCCTTAAATGCAGTAGCAGCAACTGGTATCAGGCTGTCATGTATGTATATTTTACACTTCAGTATTCTGGGGAATGGCACTTCACTGGAATTATACTGTATGCATAAAACTTTAGCCTAATTTGCAGGGACTAGCAACAGGCTTTTTTTTTTACGCATGTAAAATCGTTTAATTTTCTGAGGTACTGGGTGAAAAAATGTTTTGGGCACTATTTTTTTCCACTTGGCAGTCGTTTTATTTAATTTATGACAGTTTACTGATCTCTCTCACTGTTATGTGTGAGGGGGAGACATCAAAAAATTCAGTCAGAAGTTTATTGTCTTCCCTGCATGATCCGGTTCATCTCTACAGAACTCAGGGGTCTTCAAAACTTGTTTTGAGGGAGGTAATCACTCACAGCAGAGCTGTGAGATTGTAGTTGACTGTGATAAAAAAACGTTTATTTCTGTATTTTTTTTTTTTATTTTTTTTTTTTTCTGCTATCAGGGTTAGTTATCCTTTGCTAATGGAGAGCAATCCTTTGCTAAAATTGTGTTTTTTACAAAGATTTGATGCTATAACTTTTCAGTTTATTAATTTTCAACTGTCATAACTTTTTCTGTGCTTCTTATAGGCACAGTACGTTTTCATATTATAGTAAATTACTTGAAAAGTATTTCCAAGTTGCTAGTTTATTTGCTAGTGTGTTAAACATGTCTGATTCAGAGGAAGATATCTGTGCTATATGTGCTAAAGCCAAAGTGGAGCCCAATAGAAATTTATGTACTAACTGTATTGATGCTACTTTAAAAAAAAAGTCAATCTGTACAAATTGAACATATTTCACCAAACAACGAGGGGAGAGTTATGCCGACTAACTCGCCTCACGTGTCAGTACCTGCATCTCCCGCTCGGGAGGTGCGTGATATTGTAGCGCCGAGTACATCTGGGCGGCCATTACAAATCACATTAAAGGATATGGCTACTGTTATGACTGAAGTTTTGGCTAAATTACCAGAACTAAGAGGTAAGCGTGATCACTCTGGGGTGAGAACAGAGTGCGC
This sequence comes from Bombina bombina, assembly GCF_027579735.1. Classification (NCBI taxonomy): domain Eukaryota; kingdom Metazoa; phylum Chordata; class Amphibia; order Anura; family Bombinatoridae; genus Bombina; species Bombina bombina. The sequence continues at coordinate 82,849,361 of NC_069510.1, read as the reverse complement.
TGATAATATTAGGGCCATGTCAGACACTGCGTCACAATTTGCAGAACATGAGGACGGAGAGCTTCATTCTGCGGGTGACGGTTCTGATCCAAACAAACTGGATTCAGATATTTCAAATTTTAAATTTAAGCTGGAAAACCTCCGTGTATTACTAGGGGAGGTGTTAGCGGCTCTGAATGATTGTAACACAGTTGCAATACCAGAGAAAATGTGTAGGTTGGATAAATATTTTGCGGTACCGGCGAGTACTGACGTTTTTCCTATACCTAAGAGACTTACTGAAATTGTTACTAAGGAGTGGGATAGACCCGGTGTGCCGTTCTCACCCCCTCCGATATTTAGAAAGATGTTTCCAATAGACGCCACCACACGGGACTTATGGCAAACGGTCCCTAAGGTGGAGGGAGCAGTTTCTACTTTAGCAAAGCGTACCACTATCCCGGTGGAGGATAGCTGTGCCTTTTCAGATCCAATGGATAAAAAGTTAGAGGGTTACCTTAAGAAAATGTTTGTTCAACAAGGTTTTATATTGCAACCTCTTGCATGCATTGCGCCTGTCACGGCTGCAGCAGCATTTTGGTTTGAGTCTCTGGAAGAGACACTTGAATCAGCTCTATTAGATGAGATTACACACAAGCTTAAAGCCCTTAAGTTAGCTAACTCATTTATTTCAGATGCCGTAGTACATTTAACTAAACTTACGGCTAAGAATTCCGGATTCGCCATTCAGGCACGCAGAGCACTGTGGCTAAAATCCTGGTCAGCTGACGTTACTTCTAAATCTAAATTGCTTAATATACCTTTCAAAGGGCAGACCTTATTCGGGCCCGGGTTGAAAGAAATTATCGCTGACATTACAGGAGGTAAAGGCCATGCCCTGCCTCAAGACAGAGCCAAACCTAAGGCTAGACAGTCTAATTTTCGTTCCTTTCGTAATTTCAAAGCAGGAGCAGCATCAACTTCCTCTGCACCAAAACAGGAAGGAGCTGTTGCTCGCTACAGACAAGGCTGGAGACCTAACCAGTCCTGGAACAAGGGCAAGCAGGCCAGGAAACCTGCTGCTGCCCCTAAGACAGCATGAATCGAGGGCCCCCGATCCGGGAACGGATCTAGTGGGGGGCAGACTTTCTCTCTTCGCCCAGGCTTGGGCAAGAGATGTCCAGGATCCCTGGGCGTTAGAGATCATATCTCAGGGATACCTTCTAGACTTCAAATTCTCTCCCCCAAGAGGGAGATTTCATCTGTCAAGGTTGTCAACAAACCAAATAAAGAAAGAGGCGTTTCTACGCTGCGTACAAGATCTTTTATTAATGGGAGTGATCCATCCGGTTCCGCGGTCGGAACAAGGACAAGGGTTTTACTCAAATCTGTTTGTGGTTCCCAAAAAAGAGGGAACTTTCAGGCCAATCTTGGATTTAAAGATCCTAAACAAATTCCTAAGAGTTCCATCGTTCAAAATGGAAACTATTCGGACAATATTACCCATGATCCAAAAGGGTCAGTACATGACCACAGTGGATTTAAAGGATGCTTACCTTCACATACCGATTCACAAAGATCATTACCGGTATCTAAGGTTTGCCTTTCTAGACAGGCATTACCAGTTTGTAGCTCTTCCATTCGGATTGGCTACGGCTCCGAGAATCTTCACAAAGGTTCTGGGTGCTCTTCTGGCGGTACTAAGACCGCGAGGAATTGCGGTAGCTCCGTACCTAGACGACATTCTGATACAAGCTTCAAGCTTTCAAACTGCCAAGTCTCATACAGAGTTAGTACTGGCATTTCTAAGGTCGCATGGATGGAAGGTGAACGAAAAGAAGAGTTCTCTCTTTCCACTCACAAGAGTTCCCTTCTTGGGGACTCTTATAGATTCTGTAGAAATGAAGATTTACCTGACAGAAGACAGGTTAACAAAGCTTCAAAATGCATGCCGTGTCCTTCATTCCATTCAACACCCGTCAGTAGCTCAATGCATGGAGGTGATCGGCTTAATGGTAGCAGCAATGGACATAGTACCCTTTGCACGCCTACATCTCAGACCGCTGCAATTGTGCATGCTAAGTCAGTGGAATGGGGATTACTCAGACTTGTCCCCTACTCTGAATCTGGATCAAGAGACCAGAAATTCTCTTCTATGGTGGCTTTCTCGGCCACATCTGTCCAGGGGGATGCCATTCAGCAGGCCGGACTGGACAATTGTAACAACAGACGCCAGCCTACTAGGTTGGGGCACTGTCTGGAATTCTCTGAAGGCTCAGGGACAATGGAATCAGGAGGAGAGTCTCCTACCAATAAACATTCTGGAATTGAGAGCAGTTCTCAATGCCCTTCTGGCTTGGCCCCAGTTAACAACTCGGGGGTTCATCAGGTTTCAGTCGGACAACATCACGACTGTAGCTTACATCAACCATCAGGGAGGGACAAGAAGCTCCCTAGCATGATGGAAGTATCAAAGATAATTCGCTGGGCAGAGTCTCACTCTTGCCACCTGTCAGCAATCCACATCCCGGGAGTGGAGAACTGGGAGGCGGATTTCTTAAGTCGTCAGACTTTTCATCCGGGGGAGTGGGAACTTCATCCGGAGGTCTTTGCCCAAATACTTCGACGTTGGGGCAAACCAGAGATAGATCTCATGGCGTCTCGACAGAACGCCAAGCTTCCTCGTTACGGGTCCAGATCCAGGGATCCGGGAGCAGTTCTGATAGATGCTTTGACAGCACCTTGGACCTTCGGGATGGCTTATGTGTTTCCACCCTTCCCGATGCTTCCTCGATTGATTGCCAGAATCAAACAGGAGAGAGCATCAGTGATTCTAATAGCGCCTGCATGGCCACGCAGGACTTGGTATGCAGATCTAGTGGACATGTCATCCTGTCCACCTTGGTCGCTACCTCTGAAACAGGACCTTCTGATCCAGGGTCCCTTCAAACATCAAAATCTAATTCTCTGAAGCTGACTGCTTGGAAATTGAACGCTTGATTTTATCAAAACGTGGTTTTTCTGAGTCAGTTATTGATACCTTAATACAGGCTAGGAAGCCTGTTACCAGAAAGATTTACCATAAGATATGGCGCAAATACTTATATTGGTGCGAATCCAAGAGTTACTCATGGAGTAAGGTTAGGATTCCGAGGATATTGTCTTTTCTACAAGAAGGTTTAGAAAAGGGTTTATCCGCTAGTTCCTTAAAGGGACAGATTTCAGCTCTGTCCATTCTTTTACACAAACGTCTGTCAGAAGTTCCGGACGTTCAAGCTTTTTGTCAGGCTTTAGCTAGGATCAAGCCTGTGTTTAAAACTGTTGCTCCACCATGGAGTTTGAACTTAGTTCTTAATGTTTTACAGGGGGTTCCGTTTGAACCCCTTCATTCCATTGATATCAAGTTGTTATCTTGGAAAGTTCTGTTTTTAATGGCGATTTCCTCGGCTCGAAGAGTCTCTGAGTTATCTGCCTTACATTGTGATTCTCCTTATCTGATTTTTCATTCAGACAAGGTAGTTCTGCGTACTAAACCTGGGTTCCTACCTAAGGTGGTCACTAACAGGAATATCAATCAAGAGATTGTGGTTCCATCTTTGTGTCCTAATCCTTCTTCGAAAAAGGAACGTCTGCTAAACAATCTAGATGTAGTCCGTGCCCTGAAATTTTATCTACAGGCAACTAAGGATTTTCGACAAACGTCTTCCCTGTTTGTCGTTTATTCTGGTCAGAGGAGAGGTCAAAAAGCTTCGGCTACCTCTCTCTCCTTTTGGCTTCGTAGCATAATACGGTTAGCCTATGAGACTGCTGGACAGCAGCCTCCTGAAAGAATTACAGCACATTCTACTAGAGCTGTGGCTTCCACTTGGGCCTTTAAGAATGAGGCTTCTGTTGAACAGATTTGCAAGGCTGCAACTTGGTCTTCTCTTCATACTTTTTCCAAATTTTACAAATTTGACACTTTTGCTTCTTCGGAGGCTGTTTTTGGGAGAAAGGTTCTTCAGGCAGTGGTTCCTTCCGTATAAAGAGCCTGCCTGTCCCTCCCGTCATCCGTGTACTTTAGCTTTCGTATTGGTATCCCATAAGTAATGGATGATCCGTGGACTGGATACACTTAACAAGAGAAAACATAATTTATGCTTACCTGATAAATTTATTTCTCTTGTAGTGTATCCAGTCCACGGCCCGCCCTGTCACTTTAAGGCAGGTAATTTTTCCATTAAACTACAGTCACCACTGCACCCTATGGTTTTCCTTTCTCTGCATGTTTTCGGTCGAATGACTGGTAATGGCAGTTAGGGGAGGAGCTATATAGCAGCTCTGCTGGGTGAATCCTCTTGCACTTCCTGTTGGGGAGGAGTTAATATCCCATAAGTAATGGATGATCCGTGGACTGGATACACTACAAGAGAAATAAATTTATCAGGTAAGCATAAATTATGTTTTATTTTACAGGTAACTTTCAATTTATTTTAACCATGTACAATAACTATTAAATAGTTATTAACTATTTAATAGCTTACCTAGCTAAAATAAAGAGAAATGTACCTGTGAAATAAATCCTAACCTAAGTTACAATTACACCTAACACTACACTATACTTTAATAAATTATTCCTATTTAAAAATAAATACTTACCTGTAAAATAAACCCTAAGATAGCTACAATATAATTAATAATTATATTATAGCTATCTTAGGATTTATATTTATTTTACAGGTAACTTTGTATTTATTTTAGCTAGTTAGAATAGTTATTAAATAGTTATTAACTATTTAATAACTACCTAGCTAAAAGAAATACAAAATTACCTGTAAAATAAATCCTAACTTAAGTTACAATTAAACCTAATACTACACTATCATTAAATTAACTAAATAAACTACCTACAAATAACTACAATTAAATACAATTACATAAACTAACTAAAGTACAAAAAATAAAAAAAGCTAAGTTACAAAAAATAAAAAATTAAGTTACAAACATGTTAAAAATATTACAACAATTTTAAGCTACTTACACCTAATCTATGCCCCCTAATAAAATAACAAACCCCCCCAAAATAAAAAAAATCCCTACCCTATTCTAAATTAAATAAATTTCAAAGCTCTTTTACCTTACCAGCCCTTAAAAGGGCCATTTGTGGGGGCATGCCCCAAAAAGTTCAGCTCTTTTGCCTGTAAAAGAAAAATGCAACCCCCCCCAACATTAAAACCCACCACCCACATACCCCTAATCTAACCCAAACCCCCCTTACAAAAACCTAACACTAATCCCCTGAAGATCATCCTACCTTGAGTCGTCTTCACTCAGCCGAGCCACCGATGGATTTGAAGAGGACATCCAGAGCGGAAGAAGTATGCGAGCTCAATCTGATTGGCTGATTGGATCAGCCAATCGGATTGAACTTGAATCTGATTGGCTGATTCCATCAGCCAATCAGATTTTCCTACCTTAATTCCGATTGGCTGATAGAATCCTATCAGCCAATCGGAATTGAGGGGACGCCATCTTGGATGACGTCCCTTAAAGGAGCCGTCATTCGTCGTAGTCCGTCGGTGAAGAAGGTGGTTCCGCGTCGGCGGAAGGAAGATTCAAGACCCGGCTTGGAAGATGACTTCGCCCGGATAGAAGACCTCTTCAGCGCCTCTTTGAAGATGACATCGGCCAGATCGAAGACTTCTTCAGCGCCGCCTGGATGATGACTTCATCGGATGGAAGATTTCTTCAGCGCCGCTTGGAGGATTAACTTCTTCCGCTCCGGATGTCCTCTTCAGTTCCATCGGTGGCTCGGCTGAGTGAAGACGACTCAAGGTAGGATGATCTTCAGGGGATTAGTGTTAGGTTTTTGTAAGGGGGGTTTGGGTTAGATTAGGGGTATGTGGGTGGTGGGTTTTAATGTTGGGGGGGGGTTGTATTTTTCTTTTACAGGCAAAAGAGCTGAACTTTTTGGGGCATGCCCCCACAAATGGCCCTTTTAAGGGCTGGTAAGGTAAAAGAGCTTTGAAATTTATTTAATTTAGAATAGGGTAGGGATTTTTTTTATTTTGGGGGGGTTTGTTATTTTATTAGGGGGCTTAGATTAGGTGTAAGTAGCTTAAAATTGTTGTAATATTTTTAACATGTTTGTAACTTAATTTTTTATTTTTTGTAAGTTAGCTTTTTTTATTTTTTGTACTTTAGTTAGTTTATGTAATTGTATTTAATTGTAGTTATTTGTAGGTAGTTTATTTAGTTAATTTAATGATAGTGTAGTATTAGGTTTAATTGTAACTTAAGTTAGGATTTATTTTACAGGTAATTTTGTATTTCTTTTAGCTAGGTAGTTATTAAATAGTTAATAACTATTTAATAACTATTCTAACTAGCTAAAATAAATACAAAGTTACCTGTAAAATAAATATAAATCCTAAGATAGCTATAATATAATTATTAATTATATTGTAGCTATCTTAGGGTTTATTTTACAGGTAAGTATTTATTTTTAAATAGGAATAATTTATTAAAGTATAGTGTAGTGTTAGGTGTAATTGTAACTTAGGTTAGGATTTATTTCACAGGTACATTTCTCTTTATTTTAGCTAGGTAAGCTATTAAATAGTTAATAACTATTTAATAGTTATTGTACATGGTTAAAATAAATTGAAAGTTACCTGTAAAATAAATATAAATCCTAAGATAGCTAGAATATAATTATTATTTATATTGTAGCTATATTAGGGTTTATTTTAAAGGTAAGTATTTAGTTTTAAATAGGATTCATTTAGTTAATAAGAGTTAATTTATTTAGATTTATTTAATTAATATTTAAGTTAGGGGGGCATTAGGGTTAGGGTTAGACTTAGGTTTAGGGGTTAATCATTTTATTACAGTGGCGGCGGCGTAGTGGGGGGCAGGATAGGGGTTAATAAATTTATTATAGGTGGCGACGGTGTAGGGGGGGCAGATTAGGGGTTAATAAATTTATTATAGGTGGCGACGGTGTAGGGGGGGCAGGATAGGGGTTAATAGGTTTAATATAGGTTGCGGCGGGTTCATGGAGCGGCGGTTTAGGGGTTAAACTATTTATTTAGTTGCCGGAGAGGTGCGGGATCAGCAGGATAGGGGTTAATAATTTTATAATAGAGGGCGACGGTATAGGGGGGGCAGGATAGGGGTTACTAGGTATAATGTAGGTGGCAGCGGTGTCCGGGAGCGGCGGTTTAGGGGTTAATACATTTATAAGAGTTGCGGCAGGGTCTAGGAGCGGCGGTTTAGGGGTTAGTAACTTTATTTAGTTGCGGGGGGCTCCGGGGGCGCCGGTATAGGGGGTAGAACAGTGCAGTTTAGTGTGAGTGCTTAGTGACAGGCTAGCAATAAAGCTGGGAAAAAGCCGAAGGGCAGCGAGATCGGATGAGTGATAACTGTCACAGTCCGCTGCTCATCGCCCCGCGGCTTTTTGACAGCTTTATTTGATAACTTAGGCGTATTTTTTCAGGTCCGCGGCGGCGAAGGTAGGCGAGCTTAGGCGGACGTATTGGGCCGGCGAAGCCAGAAAAGTAGACGGCTTGATAACTACCCCCCTCGATCTGATCCTAAGAAAAAAGTCAAAGCGTAAGAATGATCTATACTGTTTAGATTCATATGAAAATGCTCGGGTGTTAGGATAAAGCAGTCGCCATATGTCCTTAATCTTAAGTGTACTACAAAAGGATTTAAGAATTCTAAGCGCTTTTTTAGCTATCTTAATATCATAGTGGCTTGTTGTCTGTAATCTATCAATGTTATTAAAAACCATATTGAAGTCACCTGCCACTATTAAGTTTGTGTTTGCGTGTTCAAAGAGTTTTGTCTTCAGACGTTCCCAGAAAGTCTCATCAATAGAGTTTGGACCATAAACATTACATAGGGTAATTATACGGATTCCCACCTTTATTTTTAGAATTATATAACGTTCCCCCGGATCTACTTCTTGAAAAGTGATTTGATATTCTAAACCTTTTCTAAAGAGAACTGCGACTCCTCATTTACAAGTTGCGCAGGGGGTAAAAATAACTTGCCCTACCCAGTTAGATTTGAACTTTTTGTGTTCTTCTTCTGTCAAATGTGCCTCTTGTAGAAGAGCTACATCACTTTTCTTTAGCTGGCCTAAGATCTGTTTACTTTTTATTGGACTTGTGATCCCTCCTACATTCCAAGACATGATCTTTAGTACAGGCATTATAATTTATTTCAACAAAAAAAAAAAAACAAGGGAAAGGAAAAACAGTAAAAAGAAAAATACCTCCCCTGACCACCTGGCCCACAAGGTCATTCAGTCTGACACTTCTTATAAAACAATTCCGATAATACACACACACATATATATATATATAAATGAGTTTACATAGAAAGAATAAATCCTGGAAAGAAAATACAAAAGACCAGGATGAAAGACAGGGAATTCAGCACTCTTTTTCAAAATTAAACTAAAGCTCAAAACCTTATTCAAAATGTGTCAACCTCCAAGGCTTGTGTAGCTGTAAAGGAGAGAACTCTCTGGCACTTACTGTAAATTACATACATATATACAAAGATAGAAAAACGCAAAAAGACCCAATTGGTAGATATGATCTCTTTATATGAATATCAAATAGCATAAAAAATACAACATATTATGTTACAAACCTGACCGGTCAGGGGATAGTGTCAATACCAAAACAGAAATAATAAACATGATATGTGGTTATTTTCACAGGCCTGTGGAGCCATGTGTATAAACTGCAGGATAAGAATGGGGGACAATAAATTGACTACTACACCCTACTGCTTGCGGCACCTTAATATGTAAGGCTATATGCCGGGCAGATTACTATATGGGATCTAAGTAGTTACAGTTAGTGTGCCCCAACACCTATGCAGAAATATTGATGTTCTTAAAGACTGATAGCACATATACATGTAACTATAAGATATATTTGTGGGGGACTGAAATACAAGCTACTACACCCAGCTGCTTACGGCACCTTATAGGGTTAAGGCAAAATGCCGGGCAGGTATATGAATGGGATCTAAGTAGGTTGTGGTGCCGTGCCCCAAAATATGTACAAATATCTTATTGTCATGCAAACAAACAATTTAGCACAGTAGTATACAGCCAGCCTCACTGAGTAATTACTTTGAGGTAGCTACTCTTGCTATCGAGTGAGAATGTCCCTTTGGAGAAAGGTTATGCAAGCTGAGAAGTTAGCCATGAAGCAAATACAAATAAATGCAGAAAGCACAAGGTTTAGCCTCCGTGTTGTGTGGTATTAGTAAGCTTCAAGCGCATATTAGTAGCATTCCTTCAGGGAGTGTTTGAAGTATACTCTCTCAACAGGGTATCATCATCCAAGACAGTCAGTAGGCAGCCTATTAATCAGGCAGTGACAAGGTAATATACGACCTGTTTCCTTTAAAGTTGTTTCTGTGACTGACTCTTAGGAGATGAGCCTCATTGGGTGTTCAGGAACTCCATTCTGGAAATCCGACAGGTATGTTTGTTTGCAGCGTGTCTGTTCCGTGTATTCGACACCTATCACATGCTCCGGTCAGCTTGTCCAATGCCGACGCGCGTTTCACCCGCTAGGTGTGTCGGGCTTCGTCAGGGCGTGATGACGTTGGGAGTGCTTCGTCTCCCTTTAAGGTTTACTTAATGACACGCCCCTATTGAGGAAATCTCACAGTGCTTCATCAGCAATGCTAATTCATAAGGGAACCAACCCTTAAGAGTATGCGTTGATTCATGCAAGTATAATAATTATACAAAAAATTAAAGTATGTTCATTTAAGACTGGTTACATACTAGGATAAAGAGATCATATATACCTGAAAGAAACAACAATTGGGTGTTTTGTATGTGGAATACTTAAAAAATATATACATATATATATCAAAAACATGTAATTTACCTATTTAGCCTTTATGTCCCTAGTGGAGTGATATCAAAAGTTATTCTGATGCACCCAAATGGGTGATGTAATATACAAAATGTACGGGCATATCTGTACCGGGATAGACAATGGACTAGGAATGATAAAGACTACTGTCATATTTTATAGAAAGCATGCCATGTCTATTCTATCATTTAACCCTTTAGGTATCTGTGTTTGAAGGATCGTAATCCACCTGCATTCCTTTTGGAGGAGGACTTTATCGTTGTCCCCTCCTCTGTTATTAGTAATGCCTCTGTCAATGCCTATGAATGTAAGGGAGTCAGGAATACAAGCATGAGCATCCTCAAAATGCTTAGCCACATTGCTTTTGGGATTCTTGTTTTTTATGTCATCCCTGTGCTCAGTGATCCGGTCTTTAATGGCTCTCCGAGTTTTGCCCACATAGAACTGTGGGCAACTACAGGAGAGAAGGTAGATGACACCCTCTGTATTGCATGTGACGTGATGCTTAAGTTTGTATACCTTGCCAGTATGTGTGGAAAAAACTTTAGTTTTTACCATGTATTTACACGCTACACATCTTCCACATGGATGACTTCCCGTGGATCTATGTGTAGTGAGCCAATCAGTTTGTTTTTTTGGTGACATAAATTGGCTTCTCACCAACTTATCCCTAAGGTTAGGTGCTCTTCTGGCAGTGATATTGGGGTGGTCTCCCACCTCCTTTAATACCCCTTCATCACTTGTTAAAACATGCCAGTTTTTGTCAAGTATGGTTCGCAGAGCTGGCCAATGGCAGTTATAATCTGCGATCAGTCTGATTGGACCTTGCACAGGTTTCTCTTTTGGTATCAAGAGTTGCTCCCGATTTCGGTGGGCTGCCTCATTCAGAGCCCTCTTAATGACTCTCTTCGAGTACCCCCTGTCTTCAAAACGTTTTTTCATTTCTTGTGCGTGCTCAAAGTATTTTGTTTTTGATGAGCAATTGCGGCGTAATCTGAGAAACTGTCCTTTGGGTATTCCCTTTTTGAGATGGTCAGGATGGTGGCTAGTTGCAAGAAGCAAACTATTAGTTGCCGTCTCCTTGCGGAAGTTCTCAGTTTCAATTAGACCCTGATTCAAATTTATTTTAATGTCCAAAAAGGAAATTTCCTTTCTACTGGACTGCAATGTAAGAAGGATATTTTTATCGTTCCTGTTCAGAGTATCAACAAAGTCCAGGAGACCCTGTTCTGAGCCCTCCCATATGAGAAAAATGTCATCCACATATCTAAGCCATATGTGGATGTTTTCCTCAAAGAGAGGGCTCTGATACACATCCTCCATTTCCCATGCTCCCAAATGGAGGCATGCATAGGTGGGGGCACAAGTCGCCCCCATGGCTGTTCCTTGCTGCTGTACATATATCTTATTATCAAAGAGAAACACATTGTTAGTCAGAATAAATTCTAACAATTCCATGACAAAATCTGTGTGTTTTTGTGTCTGCGTTCCTCTCATCGTAAGGAAGTGTCTGCATGCTTTCATACCTACATCATGTGGAATTGATGAGTACAAACCTTCCACATCCAAACAAGCCATGATAGCACCTTGAGGGACCGAAAGCTTATCAATTTTCCTAAGAAAATCTGCTGTGTCCAGGATGTATGATGGTAATGTGTTTAGAAAGGGTCTGAGGAAGTAGTCTACATAATTGCCTAAATTTTCAGTTAAACTGCCAATTCCTGCAATTATGGGACGACCTGGCGGGTGACTGGCGTTTTTATGTATCTTCGGGATACAATAGAAGACAGGTGTTATAGGGTGCTCCGGATAGAGATATTTGTGTTCCGAATTTGTGATGAGCCCATTGCTTTTTGCCTTTTTTAGAATGTTAAACAGGGTATATTGTAGGGAAGATGTGGGGTTGTATGTCATGGGTTTGTAATGCTTTATATTCAAAAGCTGACGTTTCGCCTCCAAGACATACAAATTCTCATCCCAAAGGACAAGGTTACCACCCTTGTCCGCTGGCTTAATTAGGAAGCCTTTTGCATTCATGAGTTCACCTAGAGCTTTCCGTTCAGGTTTTGATAGGTTGTCATCCACTATTCCTGTAAGGGATAGTTGGTTGACTTCCTTCTCAACCTGTCTCACGAATATGTTGACTGCCGGTACCATTGAAAGTTGTGGCATATATTTTGATTTAGCCTTGAAGTCTGAGGTAGTTTTGTTATAACTAGGAGTATACTTTGGTTGCGAGGGGGTATATTGACTCCCCTCATTTTCTTCGAGAAGGCTTTGGAGAGTCTCTACTGTGGGCATGTCATCTTTAGTGATGTTAACATCCTCCACTAGGTATCTGCTTTTGCCCTTCATTATCTGAGATAATACAATCTTTCGGGCAAACAGATGGAGATCTTTTATAAAGTTGAATTTGTCAAGGTAGTTGGTTGGACAGAACGAAAGACCTTTCTTAAGGACCTTGATATGTTCAAGGTTTAATTTAAATGAAGATAGATTTATTATCTGAAGGCCTTCTTCTGCTGTTTTTAATATCCCCTGCGTCCCCGGTATCGCCGGGGTCTGCCCCTGACAAAATTCCCCTGATTCTGGTTTTGTCTCCGTTGCCTGGAGGGGTATCTCCTCTCTCTTGAGTCTGAATTTATCCCTCCTCCGCCTTCTCTTCCTACCTCCTCTCCTCCTTCCCCTAAAAAATTATGTGATTTATCTGTGTTTGATCTATGATGTTCAGATTCTACATCAGAGACATCAGTGCCAGAATCATAGGTACCCCTTATTGGTAAATAGTTATATACTTTGTTGTTCTTATAATCATCGTTGTCTCTGGAGAGTTTTCTACCTTTTCTTAATTTTATATCATTTTGCAATCTAGCAATCTGCTCTTTTATTTCATCATTTAGTTTAGCAAAATTAGTATTATTGGAAAAGGTGTTAACCACCTTTTGGCATTCTTCTGCCTGTGTGATTGTTTTGTCCAATCTTTCTTTATTACGCTTTACCATTTTGCCCATTAAAATGATGGAACAATCAGTGAGACTGGAATTCCAGTCCTCCATGAATGCATCTCCTCCTTCATCCTCCCTTAGGTTAGTCCCCGGGTCTAGTCTTAGACGTAGACCCCTAGGTATAATGTTATTTTTTATGTAATTCTCTAGGCTGGATGTCTCAGCCCTCAATTTAACCTGTTTAACCAAAAGTTTTTTATAATTTTTAAAGGCACCATATATATTAATCGGTGCGCTATTTTCAATCTGACTCTCTTCCAGACCAGACATGGACAGAGACGCTGTGAGTTCTGCTTCCCAGTTCTCATCAGACAGTGTAAATGCCATTGTAATATCGTGTGTCAGGATAAGGCACAGGTGTCAAAAATATTTCTATCCCCTGCAGCCACCAAGCTATTGACACATTCAAGAGTTGTACACTCTTATTGGGTTTAGTAGTTAGCACAAGGGGATCACCTCTCCGGAAACCTCTGTAGTGGTCCTTGGACCTAGTTGCTAAGGTATGGTGATTGAAAAATCAAATTTAGTAACGGAGGGGAAGCAATCGCTATGAGCTTTTACTAAGACAAAAGGTGACCAACCGGTTGGCTTCTAGGCTAATACTGGTATGGTCTTTGAATATATCAAATATATGGTGCAGACCCTTATATAGAATAAATGAGTTTACATAGAAAGAATAAATCCTGGAAAGAAAATACAAAAGACCAGGATGAAAGACAGGGAATTCAGCACTCTTTTTCAAAATTAAACTAAAGCTCAAAACCTTATTCAAAATGTGTCAACCTCCAAGGCTTGTGTAGCTGTAAAGGAGAGAACTCTCTGGCACTTACTGTAAATTACATACATATATACAAAGATAGAAAAACGCAAAAAGACCCAATTGGTAGATATGATCTCTTTATATGAATATCAAATAGCATAAAAAATACAACATATTATGTTACAAACCTGACCGGTCAGGGGATAGTGTCAATACCAAAACAGAAATAATAAACATGATATGTGGTTATTTTCACAGGCCTGTGGAGCCATGTGTATAAACTGCAGGATAAGAATGGGGGACAATAAATTGACTACTACACCCTACTGCTTGCGGCACCTTAATATGTAAGGCTATATGCCGGGCAGATTACTATATGGGATCTAAGTAGTTACAGTTAGTGTGCCCCAACACCTATGCAGAAATATTGATGTTCTTAAAGACTGATAGCACATATACATGTAACTATAAGATATATTTGTGGGGGACTGAAATACAAGCTACTACACCCAGCTGCTTACGGCACCTTATAGGGTTAAGGCAAAATGCCGGGCAGGTATATGAATGGGATCTAAGTAGGTTGTGGTGCCGTGCCCCAAAATATGTACAAATATCTTATTGTCATGCAAACAAACAATTTAGCACAGTAGTATACAGCCAGCCTCGCTGAGTAATTACTTTGAGGTAGCTACTCTTGCTATCGAGTGAGAATGTCCCTTTGGAGAAAGGTTATGCAAGCTGAGAAGTTAGCCATGAAGCAAATACAAATAAATGCAGAAAGCACAAGGTTTAGCCTCCGTGTTGTGTGGTATTAGTAAGCTTCAAGCGCATATTAGTAGCATTCCTTCAGGGAGTGTTTGAAGTATACTCTCTCAACAGGGTATCATCATCCAAGACAGTCAGTAGGCAGCCTATTAATCAGGCAGTGACAAGGTAATATACGACCTGTTTCCTTTAAAGTTGTTTCTGTGACTGACTCTTAGGAGATGAGCCTCATTGGGTGTTCAGGAACTCCATTCTGGAAATCCGACAGGTATGTTTGTTTGCAGCGTGTCTGTTCCGTGTATTCGACACCTATCACATGCTCCGGTCAGCTTGTCCAATGCCGACGCGCGTTTCACCCGCTAGGTGTGTCGGGCTTCGTCAGGGCGTGATGACGTTGGGAGTGCTTCGTCTCCCTTTAAAGTTTACTTAATGACACGCCCCTATTGAGGAAATCTCACAGTGCTTCATCAGCAATGCTAATTCATAAGGGAACCAACCCTTAAGAGTATGCGTTGATTCATGCAAGTATAATAATTATACAAAAAATTAAAGTATGTTCATTTAAGACTGGTTACATACTAGGATAAAGAGATCATATATACCTGAAAGAAACAACAATTGGGTGTTTTGTATGTGGAATACTTAAAAAATATATACATATATATATCAAAAACATGTAATTTACCTATTTAGCCTTTATGTCCCTAGTGGAGTGATATCAAAAGTTATTCTGATGCACCCAAATGGGTGATGTAATATACAAAATGTACGGGCATATCTGTACCGGGATAGACAATGGACTAGGAATGATAAAGACTACTGTCATATTTTATAGAAAGCATGCCATGTCTATTCTATCATTTAACCCTTTAGGTATCTGTGTTTGAAGGATCGTAATCCACCTGCATTCCTTTTGGAGGAGGACTTTATCGTTGTCCCCTCCTCTGTTATTAGTAATGCCTCTGTCAATGCCTATGAATGTAAGGGAGTCAGGAATACAAGCATGAGCATCCTCAAAATGCTTAGCCACATTGCTTTTGGGATTCTTGTTTTTTATGTCATCCCTGTGCTCAGTGATCCGGTCTTTAATGGCTCTCCGAGTTTTGCCCACATAGAACTGTGGGCAACTACAGGAGAGAAGGTAGATGACACCCTCTGTATTGCATGTGACGTGATGCTTAAGTTTGTATACCTTGCCAGTATGTGTGGAAAAAACTTTAGTTTTTACCATGTATTTACACGCTACACATCTTCCACATGGATGACTTCCCGTGGATCTATGTGTAGTGAGCCAATCAGTTTGTTTTTTTGGTGACATAAATTGGCTTCTCACCAACTTATCCCTAAGGTTAGGTGCTCTTCTGGCAGTGATATTGGGGTGGTCTCCCACCTCCTTTAATACCCCTTCATCACTTGTTAAAACATGCCAGTTTTTGTCAAGTATGGTTCGCAGAGCTGGCCAATGGCAGTTATAATCTGCGATCAGTCTGATTGGACCTTGCACAGGTTTCTCTTTTGGTATCAAGAGTTGCTCCCGATTTCGGTGGGCTGCCTCATTCAGAGCCCTCTTAATGACTCTCTTCGAGTACCCCCTGTCTTCAAAACGTTTTTTCATTTCTTGTGCGTGCTCAAAGTATTTTGTTTTTGATGAGCAATTGCGGCGTAATCTGAGAAACTGTCCTTTGGGTATTCCCTTTTTGAGATGGTCAGGATGGTGGCTAGTTGCAAGAAGCAAACTATTAGTTGCCGTCTCCTTGCGGAAGTTCTCAGTTTCAATTAGACCCTGATTCAAATTTATTTTAATGTCCAAAAAGGAAATTTCCTTTCTACTGGACTGCAATGTAAGAAGGATATTTTTATCGTTCCTGTTCAGAGTATCAACAAAGTCCAGGAGACCCTGTTCTGAGCCCTCCCATATGAGAAAAATGTCATCCACATATCTAAGCCATATGTGGATGTTTTCCTCAAAGAGAGGGCTCTGATACACATCCTCCATTTCCCATGCTCCCAAATGGAGGCATGCATAGGTGGGGGCACAAGTCGCCCCCATGGCTGTTCCTTGCTGCTGTACATATATCTTATTATCAAAGAGAAACACATTGTTAGTCAGAATAAATTCTAACAATTCCATGACAAAATCTGTGTGTTTTTGTGTCTGCGTTCCTCTCATCGTAAGGAAGTGTCTGCATGCTTTCATACCTACATCATGTGGAATTGATGAGTACAAACCTTCCACATCCAAACAAGCCATGATAGCACCTTGAGGGACCGAAAGCTTATCAATTTTCCTAAGAAAATCTGCTGTGTCCAGGATGTATGATGGTAATGTGTTTAGAAAGGGTCTGAGGAAGTAGTCTACATAATTGCCTAAATTTTCAGTTAAACTGCCAATTCCTGCAATTATGGGACGACCTGGCGGGTGACTGGCGTTTTTATGTATCTTCGGGATACAATAGAAGACAGGTGTTATAGGGTGCTCCGGATAGAGATATTTGTGTTCCGAATTTGTGATGAGCCCATTGCTTTTTGCCTTTTTTAGAATGTTAAACAGGGTATATTGTAGGGAAGATGTGGGGTTGTATGTCATGGGTTTGTAATGCTTTATATTCAAAAGCTGACGTTTCGCCTCCAAGACGTACAAATTCTCATCCCAAAGGACAAGGTTACCACCCTTGTCCGCTGGCTTAATTAGGAAGCCTTTTGCATTCATGAGTTCACCTAGAGCTTTCCGTTCAGGTTTTGATAGGTTGTCATCCACTATTCCTGTAAGGGATAGTTGGTTGACTTCCTTCTCAACCTGTCTCACGAATATGTTGACTGCCGGTACCATTGAAAGTTGTGGCATATATTTTGATTTAGCCTTGAAGTCTGAGGTAGTTTTGTTATAACTAGGAGTATACTTTGGTTGCGAGGGGGTATATTGACTCCCCTCATTTTCTTCGAGAAGGCTTTGGAGAGTCTCTACTGTGGGCATGTCATCTTTAGTGATGTTAACATCCTCCACTAGGTATCTGCTTTTGCCCTTCATTATCTGAGATAATACAATCTTTCGGGCAAACAGATGGAGATCTTTTATAAAGTTGAATTTGTCAAGGTAGTTGGTTGGACAGAACGAAAGACCTTTCTTAAGGACCTTGATATGTTCAAGGTTTAATTTAAATGAAGATAGATTTATTATCTGAAGGCCTTCTTCTGCTGTTTTTAATATCCCCTGCGTCCCCGGTATCGCCGGGGTCTGCCCCTGACAAAATTCCCCTGATTCTGGTTTTGTCTCCGTTGCCTGGAGGGGTATCTCCTCTCTCTTGAGTCTGAATTTATCCCTCCTCCGCCTTCTCTTCCTACCTCCTCTCCTCCTTCCCCTAAAAAATTATGTGATTTATCTGTGTTTGATCTATGATGTTCAGATTCTACATCAGAGACATCAGTGCCAGAATCATAGGTACCCCTTATTGGTAAATAGTTATATACTTTGTTGTTCTTAACACATTACCATCATACATCCTGGACACAGCAGATTTTCTTAGGAAAATTGATAAGCTTTCGGTCCCTCAAGGTGCTATCATGGCTTGTTTGGATGTGGAAGGTTTGTACTCATCAATTCCACATGATGTAGGTATGAAAGCATGCAGACACTTCCTTACGATGAGAGGAACGCAGACACAAAAACACACAGATTTTGTCATGGAATTGTTAGAATTTATTCTGACTAACAATGTGTTTCTCTTTGATAATAAGATATATGTACAGCAGCAAGGAACAGCCATGGGGGCGACTTGTGCCCCCACCTATGCATGCCTCCATTTGGGAGCATGGGAAATGGAGGATGTGTATCAGAGCCCTCTCTTTGAGGAAAACATCCACATATGGCTTAGATATGTGGATGACATTTTTCTCATATGGGAGGGCTCAGAACAGGGTCTCCTGGACTTTGTTGATACTCTGAACAGGAACGATAAAAATATCCTTCTTACATTGCAGTCCAGTAGAAAGGAAATTTCCTTTTTGGACATTAAAATAAATTTGAATCAGGGTCTAATTGAAACTGAGAACTTCCGCAAGGAGACGGCAACTAATAGTTTGCTTCTTGCAACTAGCCACCATCCTGACCATCTCAAAAAGGGAATACCCAAAGGACAGTTTCTCAGATTACGCCGCAATTGCTCATCAAAAACAAAATACTTTGAGCACGCACAAGAAATGAAAAAACGTTTTGAAGACAGGGGGTACTCGAAGAGAGTCATTAAGAGGGCTCTGAATGAGGCAGCCCACCGAAATCGGGAGCAACTCTTGATACCAAAAGAGAAACCTGTGCAAGGTCCAATCAGACTGATCGCAGATTATAACTGCCATTGGCCAGCTCTGCGAACCATACTTGACAAAAACTGGCATGTTTTAACAAGTGATGAAGGGGTATTAAAGGAGGTGGGAGACCACCCCAATATCACTGCCAGAAGAGCACCTAACCTTAGGGATAAGTTGGTGAGAAGCCAATTTATGTCACCAAAAAAACAAACTGATTGGCTCACTACACATAGATCCACGGGAAGTCATCCATGTGGAAGATGTGTAGCGTGTAAATACATGGTAAAAACTAAAGTTTTTTCCACACATACTGGCAAGGTATACAAACTTAAGCATCACGTCACATGCAATACAGAAGGTGTCATCTACCTTCTCTCCTGTAGTTGCCCACAGTTCTATGTGGGCAAAACTCGGAGAGCCATTAAAGACCGGATCACTGAGCACAGGGATGACATAAAAAACAAGAATCCCAAAAGCAATGTGGCTAAGCATTTTGAGGATGCTCATGCTTGTATTCCTGACTCCCTTACATTCATAGGCATTGACAGAGGCATTACTAATAACAGAGGAGGGGACAACGATAAAGTCCTCCTCCAAAAGGAATGCAGGTGGATTACGATCCTTCAAACACAGATACCTAAAGGGTTAAATGATAGAATAGACATGGCATGCTTTCTATAAAATATGACAGTAGTCTTTATCATTCCTAGTCCATTGTCTATCCCGGTACAGATATGCCCGTACATTTTGTATATTACATCACCCATTTGGGTGCATCAGAATAACTTTTGATATCACTCCACTAGGGACATAAAGGCTAAATAGGTAAATTACATGTTTTTGATATATATATGTATATATTTTTTAAGTATTCCACATACAAAACACCCAATTGTTGTTTCTTTCAGGTATATATGATCTCTTTATCCTAGTATGTAACCAGTCTTAAATGAACATACTTTAATTTTTTGTATAATTATTATACTTGCATGAATCAACGCATACTCTTAAGGGTTGGTTCCCTTATGAATTAGCATTGCTGATGAAGCACTGTGAGATTTCCTCAATAGGGGCGTGTCATTAAGTAAACCTTAAAGGGAGACGAAGCACTCCCAACGTCATCACGCCCTGACGAAGCCCGACACACCTAGCGGGTGAAACGCGCGTCGGCATTGGACAAGCTGACCGGAGCATGTGATAGGTGTCGAATACACGGAACAGACACGCTGCAAACAAACATACCTGTCGGATTTCCAGAATGGAGTTCCTGAACACCCAATGAGGCTCATCTCCTAAGAGTCAGTCACAGAAACAACTTTAAAGGAAACAGGTCGTATATTACCTTGTCACTGCCTGATTAATAGGCTGCCTACTGACTGTCTTGGATGATGATACCCTGTTGAGAGAGTATACTTCAAACACTCCCTGAAGGAATGCTACTAATATGCGCTTGAAGCTTACTAATACCACACAACACGGAGGCTAAACCTTGTGCTTTCTGCATTTATTTGTATTTGCTTCATGGCTAACTTCTCAGCTTGCATAACCTTTCTCCAAAGGGACATTCTCACTCGATAGCAAGAGTAGCTACCTCAAAGTAATTACTCAGCGAGGCTGGCTGTATACTACTGTGCTAAATTGTTTGTTTGCATGACAATAAGATATTTGTACATATTTTGGGGCACGGCACCACAACCTACTTAGATCCCATTCATATACCTGCCCGGCATTTTGCCTTAACCCTATAAGGTGCCGTAAGCAGCTGGGTGTAGTAGCTTGTATTTCAGTCCCCCACAAATATATCTTATAGTTACATGTATATGTGCTATCAGTCTTTAAGAACATCAATATTTCTGCATAGGTGTTGGGGCACACTAACTGTAACTACTTAGATCCCATATAGTAATCTGCCCGGCATATAGCCTTACATATTAAGGTGCCGCAAGCAGTAGGGTGTAGTAGTCAATTTATTGTCCCCCATTCTTATCCTGCAGTTTATACACATGGCTCCACAGGCCTGTGAAAATAACCACATATCATGTTTATTATTTCTGTTTTGGTATTGACACTATCCCCTGACCGGTCAGGTTTGTAACATAATATGTTGTATTTTTTATGCTATTTGATATTCATATAAAGAGATCATATCTACCAATTGGGTCTTTTTGCGTTTTTCTATCTTTGTATATATGTATGTAATTTACAGTAAGTGCCAGAGAGTTCTCTCCTTTACAGCTACACAAGCCTTGGAGGTTGACACATTTTGAATAAGGTTTTGAGCTTTAGTTTAATTTTGAAAAAGAGTGCTGAATTCCCTGTCTTTCATCCTGGTCTTTTGTATTTTCTTTCCAGGATTTATTCTTTCTATGTAAACTCATTTATTCTATATAAGGGTCTGCACCATATATTTGATATATTCAAAGACCATACCAGTATTAGCCTAGAAGCCAACCGGTTGGTCACCTTTTGTCTTAGTAAAAGCTCATAGCGATTGCTTCCCCTCCGTTACTATATATATATATATATATATATATATATATATATATATATATATATATATATATATATATATATATATATATATATATATATATATATATATATATAGGAGCTAAAACACATTGACATTTCTAACAAAGAGTGAAAATAAGAAAAAATATAGTTTTGTTATTAATTCAACTATCTATCTTTGTATTTGTCTGAAAAAGCCTTAGCCTCTTGTGGAGTTTCTAGAGTAATTGTTTCATTTTCATTAAAAAGCTTAATTTTAGCCGGATATATTAGTCTAGCAGAGAGACCCAAGTTAATCAGCGTGGTACAATATGGCGCCATTTCTTTCCGTTTTGCGGCTGCCTGGGAGGAAAAGTCTTAAAATAACAATATTTTATTGTGAACAATTTCTAAATTTTGTGTTTTCCTGTACGCTCTTAGGATACTAACTTTGTCCTGAAAATTCAGGTATTTAATCATGATAGGTCGTTTTCGTGTAGTGTTCTCTGGTAGATTTCTAAACTCAGAAGTACAGCAAAATAGATTTGTCTTAAAATGGTTGGACTTTATTAAATTATATAATATTAATTCACAAAGGCAGCTCCTGATCCCCCTCCAAAACATAGGACTAAATGAATAGGACTAAGAGGATCTCATATTTCCCCTTTTTTTTCTCATCTTCTCCCACGACCCTCTTTTATTTTAATTGGTCAAGACTTAATTCAACCACACTCTTTCTCCTTTCTTACTCTTTTCGCAACAGAGAGTTAGAGCTAATATGTTTCTCTTTAATACCTTAACCTTTTCTTTTTTACTTTCTTTTTCTCCTTTATGTCAAGAAATTATCACTTGCCATTAGTGGTTTCTCGTATCTTTCTTATAAATATAAGGTCGAGTCAACTTTTCCCCTTTTTGGTCTATATGTATTTTTTTTATAATAAGCATCTACATCTTAGGAAAATATTCCTGATGTAATATGTTAAATGGTGAAATCTGCCTGCTTCTTTTTATTTTATTTTTTAAAATTTTTTTATTGGTTACATATTATAATCATTCTAATTATCTCCATTGGAGAATATTACTGATATTGTACATTGGACGGTATATATAGTGTTAATTAATGGTGCTTTAAAACTTAAATTAAACTCTACTTAAAACTGTTATATATTTTTTAATATTCTGTATTAGGTTTTGGTATCTATATTTTTTATCTATTTGTTTTACATATATTATTTATGATATTATTTATGTTTTCACTGAACGACCTTAATAAAAATTTAAGATTTAAAAAAAAAAAAAAAAAAAACAGAAAAGGGTGTGATCTAAGAAACATCTCTTTTCACTGAGAAACTAAATCCACAACCTAAACTAAAGGCAATAAAAAATAACTAATGGGCAAAAATAAATCAACCTGAGACAGCTGCCCAAAGGACACCCTACCAAAGGCTCCCTCAGAAGCCACAAGATCATTAAAATGGTAGAAAAAAATATATATAAAATATGCAAAGAAGACTATTAAAAAGGTCCACTGATAAAACATTCTAAAAACACAAGAAGTGGCAACTGGTCTGAATATAATGAGCAGTAAGCCTTCTAGGTATAGACTGACATGTTTCCAAGAAAACTGTATGAATCAAAAGCTACAACCAAGAAGTCATAGAAAAAGCAGAAATGATCTGAACTTTCTAGAAGTAAAAGTTTTTCTGAAATCCTAAGTAGTGTCAACATAACACTACAAAGCTAGCTAACATAATCCAAAACATGAAGAAATCACTCTGAATAAAAAAGAAGGAACAACAATGTCCAAACTTATATAGACAAAAAAAAACCCATAAAATTATACTAAAAAAAAAAAAAAAAAAAAAAGATAAGGAGGAACACAATAAAGAGTAGAAAACTCCAAACTGCTTTCCAGTTATACAGTCCTAGAACATGAACAGCAGAAATCATACAACAAAAAGCTTCTGCCCAGGGAAGAAATAGATATACTATTCTTATAACTATGGAACTGTAATTTCCCCCTGAGGATAGACATAAGCTACAGATGCAACATAGTCTAATCTGAAAAAGAGAAAAAAATAATTTTCAATAGAGGCCAACTCTGAAGGGCCCTGAATATTGCACGGAGATTAAAAACAGTAACTTTGTCTCCAGAGGAAACCAAAACTCCTTATGGGCCCCCATTCTGAAAATAACTTGCATAAAGAGCTGATAGCTCATCTACCAAGATAGAAACAGACTTGTTCTGGAATGTAAATTAGACCTCAGATACAGCTGAGAAAGATCCCTGTATCATTGAAAAAGATAGAAAGCTGAAGAGGACTCATATGAAAGCAAGCAAATGGAACATCAACCAAGGCCAAAAACATTAGACCTGACACCTCAAAGCGAAGAGCAACTGAAGGAAAAACTCAGAGACTGAAGGTTCTAACAGGCAAACCCCAACTTCAACTGTCTTTGCATTGGCAAACAAAGTCTCATAGAAACTGAATCTATAAAACCTCCAGAAAAGCAATCTTTTTCTGTGGAACCAGTAAAATGTTTGGAAAAATTACTTTCTAACCATGTTGTTTAAGAAATACTGCCAAATGAAAAAATGGAACTTGAACCAAAATATCATCCCGACCAGAAAACACTGCAATACCTTGAAAAATGATTACAGATAGGAGGGTATCCAGTACCTCTTGTAATAATTTGAGAGCTGTAGCTAGACCAAATGGAAGAGCAATAAACTGAAAAAGCTTGTCCAAAAAAAAATCTCCGAAAACGATGATGTTCCTATAAATAAGAACATAAAAGGTAAGCAATTTTAAAATATATTGAGGACATAAACTGACCTCACAGAAAAATCTAAACAGTTTCCTTTTCAAAAGTAGATCTGAAAAGTTTTTTCCTACTTATAGAACAAAGAATAGGTTGGAGATCCTATCTACCTGAGCATACAGAATTCCTAGGAACATAGAAGAGAAAAAAACTCTCTCTAGGGAGTCCTTGATCTAAAACCTATTTGATATCCTTGAGACTATAATAAGAATACAAGGAACCTGAACAGACTAAAACCAATGTTCCTGAAAAAGTAGTAACCTACCCTTACCAAAGCCTCTCAATCGAGGGCTGCAGCTACATGCAAACTTGAATGGGGGATAAGGTCTTAAACTGCTTAGGCCCAATTCAACTAATAGGCATTGACACATTTAGCAAATACCATTCTATTTTTTCCAGATAGAACCAGAATACCTCCGATACTAGGCGGAAAAAAATATTTTTGAGCGCTGTTTATATGATGAAAGGAACAAAACACAAATCTGAAGTTAAAATATACCCTTGGACTACTAGTCCTGAGGAAAAAAAACTCCTTAACCCCAGACACTGTAGAAATAATGGAAATCCAAACCAGAACCAAATATACTATTTCTCTGTAAAAAAAGAGATAAACGGCCAGATTACGAGTCTTGAGTTAGGAACTATGCGGTGACAATGAGCAGTTTTTTCTCACCGCTCACTTACCTGCAGCGCTGGTATTACGGGTTTTTACCGCACTCCAATACCAGCGCTGTTTAAGTCAGCGGTGAGCTGGTCGTACGTGCTCGTGCACGATTTCCCCATAGGAATCAACGGGGAGAGCCGGCTGAGAAAAAGTCTAACACCTGCAAAAAAGCAGCGTTAAACTCAGTAACGCAGCACCATTGATTCCTATGGGGAAATAAAAGTTATGTTTACACCTAACACCATAACATGAACCCCGAGTCTAAACACCCCTAATCTTACACTTATTAACCCCTAATCTGCCGCCACCTACAGTATATTTATTAACCCTTAATCTTCCGCTCCGGACATCGTCGCAACCTACATTATACTTATTAACCCCTAATCTGCTGCCCCCAACATCGCCGACACCTACATTATATTTATTAACCCCTAATCTCCCTCCCCCAATGTCGCCACAACCTACCTACATTTATTAACCCCTAATCTGCCTCCCCCAACGTCGCTACCACTATAATAAACATATTAACCCCTAAACCGCCGCACTCCCGCCTCACAAACATTAGTTAAATATTATTAACCCCTAATCTGCCGTCCCTAACATCGCCGCAACCTACCTACACTTATTAACCCCTAATCTGCCGCCACCTACATTATATTTATTAACCCTTAATCTTCCGCTCCGGACATCGTTGCAAACAACATTATACTTATTAACCCCTAATCTGCTGCCCCCATCGCCGACATCTACATTATATTTATTAACCCCTAATCTCCCTCCCCTAATGTCGCCACAACCTACCTACATTTATTAACCCCTAATCTGCCAACCCCAACGTCGCTGTCACTATACTAAATGTATTAACCCCTCAGACCTGATATATTTTTTTGCTTAAGATATATTCCCTTCTTATAATAACCGAGCATTTTAACACAAAAGATGCTGCTTTCCCCTTATAACTGTCTTTCAAAGAAATATATATTTTGGAGCCCATTTATGAAACTGCAGACACTCAGCTGGTTGTACGATAGCAGGGGGCGTGGCTGTACAAGCAATTGCTAGTGCAATGATAACCAAAAGCAGCAGATGCTGCCAGCTCACTTTGATGTCAGGTGCACAAGGTTTCCGGACTTTGATAAATGGGGGCCTTTGACTGCAGATGAGAACTGGCCTCCTTATTACTGATTGTAAAGTGTATTGCTAGTTCATGGCTCAACAAATATTGGATACCAGGTTACTCTGGTGACTAGAAATAGTGACCTGACAACCAGTAAATTGCCCCCAAGTATCTGTTATTTAATCTGTAGCAATGTTTATCTAATGCAGCTTCAGAAACATAAATCTCAAAACAAGCAGCAATTTTGCCGCTTGAAAACTGCAGAATTCATAAAGATTTGTAACTGTCTGTGATTGTTCAGCTCCATTAAAATAAATGGAGTTACTTCTAACTCACACACTTAAAGGGACACTGAACGCAATTTTTTTCTTTCATAATTCAGATAGAGCATTCAATTTTAAGACATTTTCTAATTTACTTCTATTATCAATTTTCTTCATTCTCTTGCTATCTTTATTTGAAAAGCAAGAATATAAGTTTAGATGCCGGCCCATTTTTGGTTCACACCCTGGGTTGTTCTTGCTGATTGGTCAGCCACTATTAACCCCTTGAGTGCTAACGACAGCTCTGAGCTGTCGCAGAGTTTCCCACTCAAGTGCTAACGATGGCTCAGAGCCATCGCTAGCACTCTCCCACCTTGAGGGAGATCTGGGGGCTCCCACCCGCTCCTACCCCAGCGATCGTGCCTGTATAGTGACAGGCATCAATGGGCTTCCCATTTTGCATGGTGACATCACGCGCAATAACATGATGACGTCAACTTTATTTATACTTAACAATGTTAAGTATAGGAGCAAGGGGGCATGCTGCTTAGAAGACTGTATCTCAGGCATCTAAGCAGCTACAGACCTAATCACCTAACCTTTCCAACAGTGTAAGTCTTGGGGGTCTGAAAGTAAAAAAAAAAAGTAAAAAAAAAATTGTTCAAATTTGTTTTTAAAAATTAATAAAATCTTAGCACCCACGGTGGGAAAGTGCTTAGCACTCAAAGGGTTAAATAAGTGTTGTCCAGGGTACTGAAACAAAAATTGTCTGGCTCCTTCGCTTAGATGCCTTCTTTTTCAAATAAAGATAGCAAGAGAACAAAGAAACATTGATAATAGGAGTAAAATAGAAAGTTGCTCAAAATGTCATGCTCTATCATAATCATGACAGAAAAAAAAATGGGTTCAGTGTCCCTTTAACTGCTCGTTACATAGAACAAGTTTCACTCTCAAGGACACCAACATCACAAAAACACATTTAAACCCTTACAGAGCAAACTGATTAATTATACACTGTCTGTAAAATAGACCACTGTAATACATGCACAAAAGAAGCAAACTGATTAATTATACACTGTCTGTAAAATAGACCACTGTAATACATGCACAAAAGAAGCAAACTGATTAATTATACACTGTCTGTAAAATAGACCACTGTAATACATGTACAAAAGAAACAAACTAATTAATTATACACTGTCTGTAAAATAGACCACTGTAATACATGCACAAAAGAAACAAACTAATTAATTATACACTGTCTGTAAAATAGACCACTGTAATACATGCACAAAAGAGATTAATTATACACTGTCTGTAAAATAGACCACTGTAATACATGCACAAAAGAGATTAATTATACACTGTCTGTAAAATAGACCACTGTAATACATGCACAAAAGAAACAAACTAATTAATTATACACTGTCTGTAAAATAGACCACTGTAATACATGCACAAAAGAAACAAACTAATTAATTATACACTGTCTGTAAAATAGACCACTGTAATACATGCACAAAAGAAACAAACTAATTAATTATACACTGTCTGTAAAATAGACCACTGTAATACATGCACAAAAGAAGCAAATTGATTAATTATACACTGTCTGTAAAATAGACCACTGTAATACATGCACAAAAGAAGCAAACTGATTAATTATACACTGTCTGTAAAATAGACCACTGTAATACATGCACAAAAGAAGCAAACTGATTAATTATACACTGTCTGTAAAATAGACCACTGTAATACATGTACAAAAGAAACAAACTAATTAATTATACACTGTCTGTAAAATCGACCACTGTAATACATGCACAAAAGAAACAAACTAATTAATTATACACTGTCTGTAAAATAGACCACTGTAATACATGCACAAAAGAAACAAACTAATTAATTATACACTGTCTGTAAAATAGACCACTGTAATACATGCACAAAAGAGATTAATTATACACTGTCTGTAAAATAGACCACTGTAATACATGCACAAAAGAGATTAATTATACACTGTCTGTAAAATAGACCACTGTAATACATGCACAAAAGAAACAAACTAATTAATTATACACTGTCTGTAAAATAGACCACTGTAATACATGCACAAGAGAAACAAACTAATTAATTATACACTGTCTGTAAAATAGACCACTGTAATACATGCACAAAAGAAACAAACTAATTAATTATACACTGTCTGTAAAATAGACCACTGTAATACATGCACAAAAGAAACAAACTAATTAATTATACACTGTCTGTAAAATAGACCACTGTAATACATGCACAAAAGAAGCAAATTGATTAATTATACACTGTCTGTAAAATAGACCACTGTAATACATGCACAAAAGAAGCAAACTGATTAATTATACACTGTCTGTAAAATAGACCACTGTAATACATGCACAAAAGAAGCAAACTGATTAATTATACACTGTCTGTAAAATAGACCACTGTAATACATGCACAAAAGAAACAAACTAATTAATTATACACTGTCTGTAAAATAGACCACTGTAATACATGTACAAAAGAAACAAACTAATTAATTATACACTGTCTGTAAAATAGACCACTGTAATACATGCACAAAAGAAGCAAACTGATTAATTATACACTGTCTGTAAAATAGACCACTGTAATACATGCACAAAAGAGATTAATTATACACTGTCTGTAAAATAGACCACTGTAATACATGCACAAAAGAGATTAATTATACACTGTCTGTAAAATAGACCACTGTAATACATGCACAAAAGAAACAAACTAATTAATTATACACTGTCTGTAAAATAGACCACTGTAATACATGCACAAAAGAAACAAACTAATTAATTATACACTGTCTGTAAAATAGACCAATGTAATACATGCACAAAAGAAACAAACTAATTAATTATACACTGTCTGTAAAATAGACCAATGTAATACATGCACAAAAGAAACAAACTAATTAATTATACACTGTCTGTAAAATAGACCACTGTAATACATGCACAAAAGAAACAAACTAATTAATTATACACTGTCTGTAAAATAGACCAATGTAATACATGCACAAAAGAAGCAAACTGATTAATTATACACTGTCTGTAAAATAGACCACTGTAATACATGCACAAAAGAAACAAACTAATTAATTATACACTGTCTGTAAAATAGACCACTGTAATACATGCACAAAAGAAACAAACTAATTAATTATACACTGTCTGTAAAATAGACCACTGTAATACATGCACAAAAGAAGCAAACTAATTAATTATACACTGTCTGTAAAATAGACCACTGTAATACATGCACAAAAGAAACAAACTAATTAATTATACACTGTCTGTAAAATAGACCACTGTAATACATGCACAAAAGAAACAAACTAATTAATTAATTATACACTGTCTGTAAAATAGACCACTGTAATACATGCACAAAAGAAGCAAACTAATTAATTATACACTGTCTGTAAAATAGACCACTGTAATACATGCACAAAAGAAACAAACTAATTAATTATACACTGTCTGTAAAATAGACCACTGTAATACATGCACAAAAGAGATTAATTATACACTGTCTGTAAAATAGACCACTGTAATACATGCACAAAAGAGATTAATTATACACTGTCTGTAAAATAGACCACTGTAATACATGCACAAAAGAAGCAAACTAATTAATTATACACTGTCTGTAAAATAGACCACTGTAATACATGCACAAAAGAAACAAACTGATTAATTATACACTGTCTGTAAAATAGACCACTGTAATACATGCACAAAAGAAACAAACTAATTAATTATACACTGTCTGTAAAATAGACCACTGTAATACATGCACGAAAGAAACAAACTAATTAATTATACACTGTCTGTAAAATAGACCACTGTAATACATGTACGAAAGAAACAAACTAATTAATTATACACTGTCTGTAAAATAGACCACTGTAATACATGCACAAAAGAAGCAAACTGATTAATTATACACTGTCTGTAAAATAGACCACTGTAATACATGCACAAAAGAAGCAAACTGATTAATTATACACTGTCTGTAAAATAGACCACTGTAATACATGCACAAAAGAAACAAACTAATTAATTATACACTGTCTGTAAAATAGACCACTGTAATACATGCACAAAAGAAACAAACTAATTAATTATACACTGTCTGTAAAATAGACCACTGTAATACATGCACAAAAGAAACAAACTAATTAATTATACACTGTCTGTAAAATAGACCACTGTAATACATGCACAAAAGAAACAAACTAATTAATTATACACTGTCTGTAAAATAGACCACTGTAATACATGCACAAAAGAAGCAAACTAATTAATTATACACTGTCTGTAAAATAGACCACTGGAATACATGCACAAAAGAAGCAAACTGATTAATTATACACTGTCTGTAAAATAGACCACTGTAATACATGCACAAAAGAAGCAAACTGATTAATTATACACTGTCTGTAAAATAGACCAATGTAATACATGCACAAAAGAAACAAACTAATTAATTATACACTGTCTGTAAAATAGACCACTGTAATACATGCACAAAAGAAGCAAACTGATTAATTATACACTGTCTGTAAAATAGACCACTGTAATACATGCACAAAAGAAACAAACTAATTAATTATACACTGTCTGTAAAATAGACCACTGTAATACATGCACAAAAGAAGCAAACTGATTAATTATACACTGTCTGTAAAATAGACCAATGTAATACATGCACAAAAGAAACAAACTAATTAATTATACACTGTCTGTAAAATAGACCACTGTAATACATGCACAAAAGAGATTAATTATACACTGTCTGTAAAATAGACCACTGTAATACATGCACAAAAGAAACAAACTAATTAATTATACACTGTCTGTAAAATAGACCAATGTAATACATGCACAAAAGAAACAAACTAATTAATTATACACTGTCTGTAAAATAGACCACTGTAATACATGCACAAAAGAAACAAACTAATTAATTATACACTGTCTGTAAAATAGACCACTGTAATACATGCACAAGAGAAGCAAACTGATTAATTATACACTGTCTGTAAAATAGACCACTGTAATACATGCACAAAAGAAGCAAACTGATTAATTATACACTGTCTGTAAAATAGACCACTGTAATACATGCACAAAAGAAGCAAACTAATTAATTATACACTGTCTGTAAAATAGACCACTGTAATACATGCACAAAAGAAGCAAACTGATTATTATACACTGTCTGTAAAATAGACCACTGTAATACATGCACAAAAGAAGCAAACTAATTAATTATACACTGTCTGTAAAATAGACCACTGTAATACATGCACAAAAGAAACAAACTAATTAATTATACACTGTCTGTAAAATAGACCACTGTAATACATGCACAAAAGAAGCAAACTGATTAATTATACACTGTCTGTAAAATAGACCACTGTAATACATGCACAAAAGAAACAAACTAATTAATTATACACTGTCTGTAAAATAGACCACTGTAATACATGCACAAAAGAAGCAAACTGATTAATTATACACTGTCTGTAAAATAGACCACTGTAATACATGCACAAAAGAGATTAATTATACACTGTCTGTAAAATAGACCACTGTAATACATGCACAAAAGAAACAAACTAATTAATTATACACTGTCTGTAAAATAGACCACTGTAATACATGCACAAAAGAAGCAAACTGATTAATTATACACTGTCTGTAAAATAGACCACTGTAATACATGCACAAAAGAAGCAAACTGATTAATTATACACTGTCTGTAAAATAGACCACTGTAATACATGCACAAAAGAAACAAACTGATTAATTATACACTGTCTGTAAAATAGACCACTGTAATACATGCACAAAAGAAACAAACTAATTAATTATACACTGTCTGTAAAATAGACCACTGTAATACATGCACAAAAGAAACAAACTAATTATACACTGTCTGTAAAATAGACCACTGTAATACATGCACAAAAGAAACAAACTGATTAATTATACACTGTCTGTAAATAGACCACTGTAATACATGCACAAAAGAAGCAAACTAATTAATTATACACTGTCTGTAAAATAGACCACTGTAATACATGCACAAAAGAAAGCAAACTAATTAATTATACACTGTCTGTAAAATAGACCACTGTAATACATGCACAAAAGAAGCAAACTAATTAATTATACACTGTCTGTAAAATAGACCACTGTAATACATGCACAAAAGAAGCAAACTAATTAATTATACACTGTCTGTAAAATAGACCAATGTAATACATGCACAAAAGAAACAAACTGATTAATTATGCACTGTCTGTAAAATAGACCACTGTAATACATGCACAAAAGAAGCAAACTAATTAATTATACACTGTCTGTAAAATAGACCACTGTAATACATGCACAAAAGAAACAAATTAATTAATTATACACTGTCTGTAAAATAGACCAATGTAATACATGCACAAAAGAAACAAACTGATTAATTATACACTGTCTGTAAAATAGACCACTGTAATACATGCACAAAAGAAACAAACTAATTAATTATACACTGTCTGTAAAATAGACCACTGTAATACATGCACAAAAGAAACAAACTAATTAATTATACACTGTCTGTAAAATAGACCACTGTAATACATGCACAAAAGAAACAAACTAATTAATTATACACTGTCTGTAAAATAGACCACTGTAATACATGCACAAAAGAAACAAACTAATTAATTATACACTGTCTGTAAAATAGACCACTGTAATACATGCACAAAAGAAACAAACTAATTAATTATACACTGTCTGTAAAATAGACCACTGTAATACATGCACAAAAGAAGCAAACTGATTAATTATACACTGTCTGTAAAATAGACCACTGTAATACATGCACAAAAGAAACAAACTAATTAATTATACACTGTCTGTAAAATAGACCAATGTAATACATGCACAAAAGAAACAAACTGATTAATTATGCACTGTCTGTAAAATAGACCACTGTAATACATGCACAAAAGAAACAAACTAATTAATTATACACTGTCTGTAAAATAGACCACTGTAATACATGCACAAAAGAAACAAACTAATTAATTATACACTGTCTGTAAAATAGACAACTGTAATACATGCACAAAAGAAACAAACTAATTAATTATACACTGTCTGTAAAATAGACAACTGTAATACATGCACAAAAGAAACAAACTAATTAATTATACACTGTCTGTAAAATAGACCACTGTAATACATGCACAAAAGAAGCAAACTAATTAATTATACACTGTCTGTAAAATAGACAACTGTAATACATGCACAAAAGAAGCAAACTGATTAATTATACACTGTCTGTAAAATAGACCACTGTAATACATGCACAAAAGAAGCAAACTAATTAGTTATACACTGTCTGTAAAATAGACCACTGTAATACATGCACAAAAGAAACAAACTAATTAATTATACACTGTCTGTAAAATAGACCACTGTAATACATGCACAAAAGAAACAAACTAATTAATTATACACTGTCTGTAAAATAGACCACTGTAATACATGCACAAAAGAAACAAACTAATTAATTATACACTGTCTGTAAAATAGACCACTGTAATACATGCACAAAAGAAACAAACTAATTAATTATACACTGTCTGTAAAATAGACCACTGTAATACATGCACAAAAGAAGCAAACTAATTAATTATACACTGTCTGTAAAATAGACCACTGTAATACATGCACAAAAGAAACAAACTAATTAATTATACACTGTCTGTAAAATAGACCACTGTAATACATGCACAAAAGAAACAAACTGATTAATTATACACTGTCTGTAAAATAGACCACTGTAATACATGCACAAAAGAAACAAACTGATTAATTATACACTGTCTGTAAAATAGACCACTGTAATACATGCACAAAAGAGATTAATTATACACTGTCTGTAAAATAGACCACTGTAATACATGCACAAAAGAAACAAACTGATTAATTATACACTGTCTGTAAAATAGACCAATGTAATACATGCACAAAAGAAACAAACTAATTAATTATACACTGTCTGTAAAATAGACCACTGTAATACATGCACAAAAGAAACAAACTGATTAATTATACACTGTCTGTAAAATAGACCACTGTAATACATGCACAAAAGAAGCAAACTAATTAGTTATACACTGTCTGTAAAATAGACCACTGTAATACATGCACAAAAGAAGCAAACTAATTAGTTATACACTGTCTGTAAAATAGACCACTGTAATACATGCACAAAAGAAAACATCAAGTGAAAAAAAGTATGAAAATGTAGCAATCCTACCTGTAGATCTTCTAGATTGCTGTACTTTTGCTCTGCCATAGACCTCTGCTGCCAGCATGTGTCATTATTGTAACATTACATGCATAGGGCACAGACTCTGTCAGGTTCCCTACAATATCTTTATGTAACTACTTATTTATTGCTGCTTTTCTGCAGGTGGTCTTTATCACTGGCTAATGTCCTTTAAGTTACAAGTGAACCCCAAGCACTCCAGTTTGTAGTAAATATGAATAAATAAGCAAGTACCTGGGAACAGAATTAGACAAATTGCATTGGAGAATTCTCCTGGTCCACACTAACAGAACAGATTTGTAGGATTAACTGTACTTTGTATAAGAATAGGTTACATCATCTGTGCTTTTTACCTGACATGAGTAGCTAATTATGTCACCTGTGCAGTAGCTCAGACATGAGTAGCTGATTGTATCAACTGTACTGTACCTCAGGCAGAGGCAGCTGATTATGTAACCTGTGCAGTAGCTCAGACATGAGTAGCTGATTGTATCAACTGTACTGTACCTCAGGCAGAGGCAGCTGATTATGTAACCTGTGCAGTAGCTCAGACATGAGTAGCTGATTGTATCAACTGTACTGTACCTCAGGCAGAGGCAGCTGATTGTGTAACCTGTGCAGTAGTTCAGACATGAGTAGCTGATTGTGTCAACTGTATTGTACTTCAGGCAGAGGCAGCTGATTATGTCACTTGTGCAGTAGTTCAGACATGAGTAGCTGGTTGTCAACTATGCAATAGTTTAGACATGAGTAGCTGATTGTATCAACTTTACTGTACCTCAGGCAGAGACAGCTGATTGTGTAACCTGTGCAGTAGCTCAGACATGAGTAGCTGATTATGTCAACTGTACTGTACCTCAGGCAGAGGCAGCTGATTATGTCACCTGTGCAGTAGTTCAGACATGAGTAGCTGATTATGTCAACTGTACTGTACCTCAGGCAGAGGCAGCTGATTATGTCACCTGTGCAGTAGTTCAGACATGAGCAGCTGATTATGTCAACTGTGCTGCAGTTTACACAGCCTGAAAAGCTACATTTTTAGTGGTTCCTGAGAATCAGAATTAAAGAGCTCTGCATTAGAGCAGGACTGCAGTAGTTTAGTCATTTACTGATTCAGTTTAAAGAACTGAAAACTGATATTATACAAGCACTCATGTCATCCCTAATATGTGTAATGCGTGGATCACAAAGAATAATAAAAAAAACTTTATTAGAAAAAAAAAACATTACAAATGGGTAGTAGTTTAGTGACATAGCACAAACTGTGACAAGATCTACTAATTTAAAGAGCTACTGTAGCTACTGGGAGCTAGCTGTTGATTGGTGGCTGCACGTATTTGACATTTGCCATTGGCTCACTGGATGTGCTCACCTATCTCCCAATAGTGCAATGCTACTTCTTCAACAAAGGATACCAAAATGAAGCACATTTGATAAATATTTGTAAATTGGAAAGTAGCTTAAAGGGACACTGTAACCAAAATTTTTCTTTCATGATTCAGATTGAGCATGAAATTTTAAGCAACTTTCTAATTTACTCCTATTACAAAATTTTCTTCATTCTCTTGGTATCTTTATTTGAAATGCAAGAATGTAAGTTTAGATGCCGGCCCATTTTTGGTGAACAACCTGGGTTGTCCTTGCTGATTGGTGGATAAATTCATCCACCAATAAAAAAAGTGCTGTCCAGAGTACTGAACCCAAAAAAGCTTAGATGCCTTCTTTTTCAAATAAAGATAGCAAGAGAACGAAGAAAAATGATAATAGGAGTAAATTAGAAAGTTGCTTAAAATTGCATGCTCTTTCTGAATTACAAAAGAAAAAATTTGGGTTCAGTGTCCCTTTAACATTGTATGTTCTATCTGAATCACACAAAAAAAAACTTGGTTTTCATGTCCCTTTAATAGGCTGGTTTACCCTTTTAACCCCTTAATGACCAAGGACGTACGCCACACGTCCTCAAAAAAAATACAGTTAATGACCGAGGACGTGTGGCGTACGTCCTTGGTCTGGAAAGCAGCAGGAAGCGATCCTGCTCGCTTCCAGCTGCTTTCCGGTTATTGCAGTGATGCCTCGATATCGAGGCATCCTGCAATAACCCCCCTTGGCCATCCGATGCAGATAGAGCCACTCTGTGGCCCTCTCTGCACCGGACATCGGTGGCCGGTATCGTTGGTGGGTGGGAGCAAGCGCGCGCGTGCACGGGGGCGGCGGGCGGACGCGTGTACGGGGGCGGCGGGCGGACGCGTGCACGGGGCGGGAGCGGGAGGGAACCGCTACACTACAGAAAAATAAAGCTATCAAAAGTAAAAAATTAAAACTTTTGATAGCTGTAAATTAAAAGCTAAGTGATCTGGAAGGGGTGGGGGGTTGATCTTGGGGGTGGGGGGAAGCTACACTACAGAAAAGGGCATTTTTGTTTTAAAAAAGGCAAATTTTTTTACTAAACTGGGTACTGGCAGACAGCTGCCAGTACCCAAGATGGCGCCCATTAAGGCAGAGGGGGAGGGTTAGAGAGCTGTTTGGTGGGGGATCAGTGAGGCTGGGGGCTAAGGGGGGATGCTACACAGCAGCATATGTAAATATGCTAAAAAAAAAACACAAAAAAAGCCCAAATATAGCTTTTATTTTAGTACTGGCAGAGTTTCTGCCAGTACTTAAGATGACGGGGACAATTGTGGGGTGGGGGAGGGAAGAGAGCTGTTTGGGAGGGATCAGGGGGTCTCATGTTACAGGTGGGAGGCTGAGCTCTACACTAAAGCTAAAATTAACCCTGCAAGCTCCCTACAAGCTACATAATTAACCCCTTCACTGCTAGCCATAATACATGTGTGAAATGCAGTGGCATTTGGCGGCCTTCTAATTACCAAAAAGCAACGCCAAAGCCATATATGTCTGCTATTTCTGAACAAAGGGGATCCCAGAGAAGCATTTACAACCATTTGTACCATAATTGCACAAGCTGTTTGTAAATGATTTCAGTGAGAAACCTAAAATTGTGAAAAATTTAACGTTTTTTTTAATTTGATCGCATTTGGCGGTGAAATGGTGGCATGAAATATACCAAAATTGGCCTAGATCAATACTTGGGGTTGTCTACTACACTACACTAAAGCTAAAATTATCCCTAAAAACTCCCTACATGCTCCATAATTAACCCCTTCACTGCTGGGCATAATACACGTGTAGTGCGCAGTGGCATTTAGCAGCCTTCTAATTACTAAAAAGCAACGCCAAAGCCATATATGTCTGCTATTTCTGAACAAAGGGGATCCCAGAGAAGAATTTACAACCATTTAAGCCATAATTGCACAAGCTGTTTGTAAATAATTTCAGTGAGAAACCAAAAGTTTGTGAAAAAATTATTAAAAAAGTGAACGTTTTTTTGTATTTAATCGCATTTGGCGGTGAAATGGTGGCATGAAATATACCAAAATGGGCCTAGATGAATACTTTGGGATGTCTATTAAAAAAAAATATATACATGTCAATGGATATTCAGAGATTCCTGAAAGATATTAGTGTTCTAATGTAACTAGCGCTAATTTTGAAAAATAATGGTTTGTGGTTAAGTGCTACTTGTATTTATGGCCCTATAATTTACAAAAAAAGCAAAGAAGATGTAAACATTGGGTATTTCTAAACTCAGGACAAAATTTAGAAACTATTTAGCACGGGTGTTTTTTGGTGGTTGTAGATGTGTAACAGATTTTGGGGGTCATAGTTAGAAAAAGTGTGTTTTTTTCAATTTTTTCCTCATATTTTATCATTTTTTTTATAGTAAATTATAAGATATGATAAAAATAATGGTATCTTTAGAAAGTCCATTTAATAGCGAGAAAAACGGTATATAATATGTGTGGGTACAGTAAATGAGTAAGAAGAAAATTACAGCTAAACACAAACACCGCAAAAATGTAAAAATAGCCTTGGTCCCAAACAGACAGAAAATGGAAAAGTGCTGTGGTCATTAAGGCCTAGATTTGGAGTTTGGCGGTAGATGGGCTGTTAACGCTCCGCGGGCTTTTTTCTGGCCGCACCATAAATTTAACTCTGGTATCGAGAGTTCAAACAAATGCTGCGTTAGGCTCCAAAAAAGGAGCGTAGAGCATTTTTACCGCAAATGCAACTCTCGATACCAGAGTTGCTTACGGACGCGGCCAGCCTCAAAAACGTGCTCGTGCACGATATCCCCATAGGAAACAATGGGGCTGTTTGAGCTGAAAAAAAACCTAACACCTGCAAAAAAGCAGCGTTCAGCTCCTAACGCAGCCCCATTGTTTCCTATGGGGAAACACTTCCGACGTCTGCACCTAACACTCTAACATGTACCCCGAGTCTAAACACCCCTAACCTTACACTTATTAACCCCTAATCTGCCGCTCCCGCTATCGCTGACCCCTGCATATTATTATTAACCCCTAATCTGCCGCTCCGTAAACCGCCGCAACCTACGTTATACTTATGTACCCCTAATCTGCTGCCCCTAACCCCGCCGACCCCTGTATTACATTTATTAACCCCTAACCTACCCCCCACAACGTCGCCGCCAGCTACTTAAAATAATTAACCCCTAATCTTCCGACCGCAAAGCGCCGCCACCTACGTTATCCCTATGTACCCCTAATCTGCTGCCCCTAACCCCGCCGACCCCTGTATTACATTTATTAACCCCTAACCTGCCCCCCACAACGTCGCCACCAGCTACTTAAAATAATTAACCCCTAATCTTCCGACCGCAAAGCGCCGCCACCTACGTTATCCCTATGTACCCCTAATCTGCTGCCCCTAACACCGCCGACCCCTATATTATATTTATTAACCCCTAATCTGCCCCCCTCAACGTCGCCGACACCTGCCTACACTTATTAACCCCTAATCTGCCGAGCGGACCTGAGCGCTACTATAATAAAGTTATTAACCCCTAATCCGCCTCACTAACCCTATCATAAATAGTATTAACCCCTAATCTGCCCTCCCTAACATCGCCGACACCTAACTTCAATTATTAACCCCTAATCTGCCGACCGGAGCTCACCGCTACTATAATAAATGGATTAACCCCTAAAGCTAAGTCTAACCCTAACACTAACACCCCCCTAAGTTAAATATAATTTAAATCTAACGAAATAAATTAACTCTTATTAAATAAATTATTCCTATTTAAAGCTAAATACTTACCTGTAAAATACATCCTAATATAGCTACAATATAAATTATAATTATATTATAGCTATTTTAGGATTTATATTTAGTTTACAGGCAACTTGGTAATTATTTTAACCAGGTACAATAGCTATTTAATAGTTACCTAGTTAAAATAATAACAAATTTACCTGTAAAATAAATCCTAACCTAAGATATAATTAAACCTAACACTACCCTATCAATAAATTAATTAAATAAACTACCTACAATTACCTACAATTAACCTAACACTACACTATCAATAAATTAATTAAACACAATTCCTACAAATAAATACAATTAAATAAACTAGCTAAAGTACAAAAAATAAAAAAGAACTAAGTTACAAAAAATAAAAAAATATTTACAAACATAAGAAAAATATTACAACAATTTTAAAATAATTACACCTACTCTAAGCCCCTTAATAAAATAACAAAGCCCCCCAAAATAAAAAATTCCCTACCCTATTCTAAATTAAAAAAGGTAAAAGCTCTTTTACCTTACCAGCCCTGAACAGGGCCCTTTGCGGGGCATGCCCCAAGAATTTCAGCTCTTTTGCCTGTAAAAAAAAAACATACAATACCCCCCCCCAACATTACAACCCATCACCCACATACCCCTAACCCAAACCCCCCTTAAATAAACCTAACACTAAGCCCCTGAAGATCTTCCTACCTTGTCTTCACCATCCAGGTTCACCGATCCGTCCTGAAGAGCTCCTCCGATGTCCTGATCCAAGCCCAAGCGGGGGGCTGAAGAGGTCCATGATCCGGTCAAAGTCTTCATCCAAGCGGGGCAGAAGAGGATCTTCCATCCGATTGAAGTCTTCATCCAGGCGGCATCTTCTATGGTCTTCTATCCGGAGCGAAGCGGCAGGATCCTGAAGACCTCCAGCGCGGAACATCCATCCGGCCCGACGACTGAACGACGAATGACTGTTCCTTTAAGGGACGTCATCCAAGATGGCGTCCCTCGAATTCCGATTGGCTGATAGGATTCTATCAGCCAATCGGAATTAAGGTAGGAATTTTCTGATTGGCTGATGGAATCAGCCAATCAGAATCAAGTTCAATCCGATTGGCTGATCCAATCAGCCAATCAGATTGAGCTCGCATTCTATTGGCTGTTCCGATCAGCCAATAGAATGCGAGCTCAATCTGATAGGCTGATTGGATCAGCCAATCGGATTGAACTTGATTCTGATTGGCTGATTCCATCAGCCAATCAGAAAATTCCTACCTTAATTCCGATTGGCTGATAGAATCCTATCAGCCAATCGGAATTCGAGGGACGCCATCTTGGATGACGTCCCTTAAAGGAACAGTCATTCGTCGTTCAGTCGTCGGGCCGGATGGATGTTCCGCGCTGGAGGTCTTCAGGATCCTGCCGCTTCGCTCCGGATAGAAGACCATAGAAGATGCCGCCTGGATGAAGACTTCAATCGGATGGAAGATCCTCTTCTGCCCCGCTTGGATGAAGACTTTGACCGGTTCATGGACCTCTTCAGCCCCCCGCTTGGGCTTGGATCAGGACATCGGAGGAGCTCTTCAGGACGGATCGGTGAACCTGGATGGTGAAGACAAGGTAGGAAGATCTTCAGGGGCTTAGTGTTAGGTTTATTTAAGGGGGGTTTGGGTTAGATTAGGGGTATGTGGGTGGTGGGTTGTAATGTTGGGGGGGGGGTATTGTATGTTTTTTTTTACAGGCAAAAGAGCTGAAATTCTTGGGGCATGCCCCGCAAAGGGCCCTGTTCAGGGCTGGTAAGGTAAAAGAGCTTTTACCTTTTTTAATTTAGAATAGGGTAGGGAATTTTTTATTTTGGGGGGCTTTGTTATTTTATTAGGGGGCTTAGAGTAGGTGTAATTATTTTAAAATTGTTGTAATATTTTTCTTATGTTTGTAAATATTTTTTTATTTTTTGTAACTTAGTTCTTTTTTATTTTTTGTACTTTAGCTAGTTTATTTAATTGTATTTATTTGTAGGAATTGTGTTTAATTAATTTATTGATAGTGTAGTGTTAGGTTAATTGTAGGTAATTGTAGGTAGTTTATTTAATTAATTTATTGATAGGGTAGTGTTAGGTTTAATTATATCTTAGGTTAGGATTTATTTTACAGGTAAATTTGTTATTATTTTAACTAGGTAACTATTAAATAGCTATTGTACCTGGTTAAAATAATTACCAAGTTGCCTGTAAACTAAATATAAATCCTAAAATAGCTATAATATAATTATAATTTATATTGTAGCTATATTAGGATGTATTTTACAGGTAAGTATTTAGCTTTAAATAGGAATAATTTATTTAATAAGAGTTAATTTATTTCGTTAGATTTAAATTATATTTAACTTAGGGGGGTGTTAGTGTTAGGGTTAGACTTAGCTTTAGGGGTTAATCCATTTATTATAGTAGCGGTGAGCTCCGGTCGGCAGATTAGGGGTTAATAATTGAAGTTAGGTGTCGGCGATGTTAGGGAGGGCAGATTAGGGGTTAATACTATTTATGATAGGGTTAGTGAGGCGGATTAGGGGTTAATAACTTTATTATAGTAGCGCTCAGGTCCGCTCGGCAGATTAGGGGTTAATAAGTGTAGGCAGGTGTCGGCGACGTTGAGGGGGGCAGATTAGGGGTTAATAAATATAATATAGGGGTCGGCGGTGTTAGGGGCAGCAGATTAGGGGTACATAGGGATAACGTAGGTGGCGGCGCTTTGCGGTCGGAAGATTAGGGGTTAATTATTTTAAGTAGCTGGCGGCGACGTTGTGGGGGGCAGGTTAGGGGTTAATAAATGTAATACAGGGGTCGGCGGGGTTAGGGGCAGCAGATTAGGGGTACATAGGGATAACGTAGGTGGCGGTCGGCAGATTAGGGGTTAAAAAATTTTAATCGAGTGGCGGCGATGTGGGGGGAGCTCGGTTTAGGGGTACATAGGTAGTTTATGGGTGTTAGTGTACTTTAGGGTACAGTAGTTAAGAGCTTTATGAACCGGCGTTAGCCCAGAAAGCTCTTAACTCCTGCTATTTTCCTGCGGCTGGAGTATTGTCGTTAGAGCTCTAACGCTCACTTCAGAAACGACTCTAAATACCGGCGTTAGGAAGATCCCATTGAAAAGATAGGATACGCAATTGACGTAAGGGGATCTGCGGTATGGAAAAGTTGCGGCTGAAAAGTGAGCGTTAGACCCTTTAATCACTGACTCCAAATACCAGCGGGCGGCCAAAACCAGCGTTAGGAGCCTCTAACGCTGGTTTTCACGGCTAACGCCAAACTCCAAATCTAGGCCTAAGGGGTTAAAGGTACATGTAGGTCAAAATAAAACTTTCATGAATCAGATACAGGGCATAATTTTACAACATCTTCCAGTTTATTTCTATTAAACATTTACCTTTTTCTCTTGGTGTCCTATGTTGAAACGTTGCTTCTTTTTATGAGAGCATACTGAGGTAGGCTCAGGAGTGTGCATGTGTTTTCAGAACTTTAAGGCAACTGTGTTTGTAACAATGTGCTCAATACGCTAGGGCTCTATTTATATTACTGTCAATGCCACTAGAAAGATTTTTCTATTGGCAGATTTGAATTTGAACATGGAAATCAGCCAATAGGAATGCAAGGGCTATCCCTATATAAAAGGGGTACCTCACATTCAAAATTCAGTGTGCGGCTGGTGACCACATGAAGAGGACTTCAGTGTTAAAGATCTGTAGATGGCTGAAGACCACTGCCACCACCAGAATGAAGATAAGAAGATGGACCGCTGCCGGGATGAAGAAAGAGCACCGCTGGAATAAGGATGGAGCGCCACCGCCATCATCTGTGGTGAGTACCATCTTGGAGTTTAGAGTTATGTGTTTTTTTTTGGGGGGGGGGGTTGTTTTTTGTTTTTTTTTAACATTAGGTTTTTTTATTTTAATCTGGGCAGCAAATGAGCTAAATCCTCTTTCCAGGGCACTTTTTAGAGTAAGTTTCTTTAGTTATTTTTTTTGTTTTTTGGGGGGTAATGCTAGAGGTTTGTAGGTTGTTTTTATGTTTTTGTTTTTTCAGAAAAAGAGCTTGATCCCTTTAGGGCAATGTCCTACAAAAGGCCATTTTAAGGGCTATCTGTACTAGTTTAGTTTTAGAATAGGATTTTTTTTATTTTGGGTTTTAGAATAGGCATAATTCTTTTTTTATTGTTGGTAATTTGTTATTTTTTATAATGTTAGGGTTTGTTATTTTTTGTAATCTTAATTTTTTTTTGTAACGTTAGGGAGGTGGTTGGTAATGGTTTTATTTGAT
This sequence comes from Bombina bombina, assembly GCF_027579735.1. NCBI lineage: Eukaryota > Metazoa > Chordata > Amphibia > Anura > Bombinatoridae > Bombina > Bombina bombina. Next base: position 82,805,430 of record NC_069510.1, on the reverse strand, counting down.
TTTAGCACGTTTTGGACTCATAGGGAGCATGGAACAGTATGCTTTTCTACATAAAGCAAGATGTGCCATTTTTATAAATGTATATGCAATTAAAGGGATAGTCTAGTCAAAACTAAACTTCTGTGTTACAGATAGAGCAGGCAATTTTAAGCAACTTTCTAATTTACACCTATTGTCAATTTGTCTTCGTTCTCTTGTTTTTTTTTTTTTTTTTTTAAAAAGCAAGCATTTAAGCATAGGAGCTGGCCCATTTTTGGTTCAGAACCTAGGTAGCACTTGCTGATTGGTGTCTAAATGTAGCCACTAATCAGCAAGCGCTACCCAGGTGCTGAACTGAAAATGGGCTGGCTCCTAAGCTTACATCCAAATAAAAATACCAAGAGACCGAAGAAAAATTGATCATAGGATTAAATTAGAAAGTTGCTTAAACTTGCATGCTCTATCTGAATCGTTAAAGTTTAATTTTGACTAGACTATTCCTTTAAGCTAAGCACTGTAGTGTCAGGGTGATGATTTCCTCTGTATTCCTGCTAGCATCTCTGGAGGGAGGGCAGAAAACAATTAAAGTGCATTACAGAGTTTACATTTTAGAGGAATATGAAACAATCCTCCTTTAATAAAAAAATTAAAAAAACGAACTTGTTTTCTTGCAAAATGAGCGAAATTCCCTATGTAGCCACATGTATGGCGATAAAGGAGCTAACCATGAAAATAAATTAAGTTCTACTGTTGCTTCCTGCACATGATTTTTACAGAAAAAGTCCTCTACTGAGCATGGGCGAGAAACAAATGAAGGGCCAAGAGTGGGCCTGGAATGTTGCTTTACTTGTTTGTACCCTGATGTTAAACAACCAATAAAAATCCATTCTCTCATAGGGCTCAATTTATTAAGCAGCGAATGCTGCTTCAGAGTCATATCGTTTCAGGCGCGTAAGACCGCTGCTCCTTAACTTCTCCTTTTAGGTGGCAGACTGAAATCATCAAGATCCGATTGGCCACCAGTGAGCAGGGGACAATATTGCACAAGCATTTTACCAGAAATGCTTGTGCAATGATAAATGCTGACAGCGTATACTGTCGGAATTAAGCGAGGTAGAGTGGACATGATTTGCTACAGTGAATCATGTCCGCTCACCTATTAATAAATCTACCCCATAGTTTGGAATCAATTTTGCTTTTTATATGGCATTTGGGTGTTTATATGGAGTTTGGATGGATCCTAGCCTTAACTGTGAGTGCTGGTTCCCAGAAATGATTTATAAAGTTTAATGTTTGCAATATCTAGTGCTCAACCTCTTAACAATTTTAACCAGAGCATTTTAATGTGGCAGAAATGTGTTTAGCGAGTTCTATTCTTTTAATGGATAGCACAGGAAGCATTAATAGTGTTTGTGCTTGTTCTATAAGTGGTGCATTAAGCGGTGAGCTTGAGCACAATCCAAAATACTTGAGCATCATTGACTTAGCGATCGAGTGTTATCCAAAAGAAATTGTAGTACCATAGAAGTCTATTATGTGAAGGATTAATGCAACCTCGATATCCAAAATGTTGATGTTAGCGTGACCTAAACAATCGCTCTAGAGATAAACAATAATTTTAGGCACGTCTGGTAAACAGTTTATTTGTTTAAAGCACAGAGCCTTTAACTGTAGTAAAGAAATATGCGGCATAATTATACTATTACTATCAAATGGGTGTGTTTTGAGCCAGAGCAGTTGAACAGTAGATCATCAAATCTCTGATAACCTGCTTGCTCTGCTGCTCTGGGAATTTATTTCAAAATTTTGAAAACAGGTCTACCCTTTGGGCAGTGTGAGTGGGGACACCTGCCCAGGGACCTGCTCTTTGGGGGGGCTCCGCAATGTCTGCCCTCACCAAGATTCCTAACGATCTTCTTTCTGCTAAAAACAACGGCCACTACTCTATACTCATCTTACTTGACCTGTCTGCTACCTTTGACACCGTTGACCATCCCCTTCTCCTACGGACTCTCAGCTCCCTTGGGCTCTGTGACACTGCCCTCTCCTGGATCCACTCTTATCTCTCTAATAGGTCCTTTTCTGTCTCATTTGCTGGCAACTCCTCCTCTTCACTGCCTCTGTCTGTTGGAGTACCTCAAGGCTCTGTTCTGGGTCCTCTACTCTTCTCTATTTATACTTCCTCACTGGGTAAACTTATTATTAGCTATGGCTTCAACTATCACCTCTATACTGATGATGCTCAGATCTACCTATCCACCCCTGAATTCTCTCCTTCTGTCCTTTCTCACATCAGCGACTGCTTATCTGGCATTTCTTCCTGGATGGCCTCTCACCACCTACAAATCAACATGTCCAAGACTGAGCTCCTTCTAATCCCCCTCTAATTCTACTCCAGTTTCTAACTTTTTTATCACTGTTGGTGACACCACTATCTCCCCATCACCCCAAGTCTGCTGCCTAGGAGTTACACTTGACTCCAATCTGTCCTTCATACCCCACATCCAATTGCTCTTTTCATCCTGTCACAACCACCTACGCAATATCTCCAAAATTTGCCCGTTTCTGAGTGCTGGAAACTACTAAACAACTAATCCACTCCCTAGTAATTTCCCGACTTGACTACTGTAATAACCTACTAACTGGCCTTCCTCTCTCCCGCCTCTCCCCCTTCAATACATCCTAAATGACTCTGCTAGACTAATCCACCTCTCCCAATGCTCTGTATCTGCTGCACCTCTCGGCAAGTCCCTTTACTGGCTCCCCATTCACAGCAGAATTAAATTCAAAATTCTCACCCTGACCTAAAAAGCCCTTACCAACGCAGCCCCCCCACCTGTCCTCACTCATCAACAAATATACTCCAGCCGCCCTCTAAAATCAAACAATGACCTGCTCTTTGCATCTTCTACCATCACCTCCTCCTATGCTAGACTTCAGGACTTCTCTTGTGCGGTACCAACCCTCTGGAACGCACTTCCTCAAGATGTCTGACTTTCCCCTAACCTCTCCACCTTTAAATGCTCCCTAAAGACTTTTTTGTTCGGGGAAGCCTATCACCAAATCAGTAACAAATTAATTCCACTTTTGTAATAGTTGCACTCGTATAACTCTACATTAACATCATTATCACCTTTGAAGTCCCCACCTTCTGTTTCTCACCCTCCTACCCATCTAGATTGTAAGTTCCCACAGGAACAGGGCCCTCAATTCCCCCTGTATTTGTTTGTTTAATTTTGTCCGGTGTCTTATATTGTATTGTATTGTATCCCTATTGTACTTTTATCTTCGTACCCATGGACAGCACTGCAGAATCTGTTAGCATTTTATAAATAAATAATAATGATAATAACAATAGTATCAGGAGGTCTATTTTTTATGTTATTCTTTATATAGGTATCACTAAATGTTGGCACAGAGGTGAGCCATTCAAGGGGCACGGCATACAGGGGTGGGAAATAAGGGTACTGGGCTGAGGGGCCCAACATATTTTTCTTACCCAGGGCCTTGCAAATGCTAAGGTTGGGCCTGGTTGGCAACTATGTGATCCATGGTACAAATACACTAAAGCCCGTATCAGTTGTTTAGAAAAGAACATTTGTGTTGATTTATGGCTTTAAAAATATTTAAAATAATTACAGACACTATCTTTTATAAATTTTTAAAAAGCATATTAGCTATCATGTTTTACTTTCAATAAGACAACTTATCTTTCTTTCCTAAGATATGGGAGTCAACAACATCATTCAATTACTTGTGGGAATATCACTCATGGCCAGCAGGAGGAGGCAAAGAGCACCACATCAAAGCTGTTAAGTGTCACTCCCCTACCCATAATCCCCAGTCATTCTCTTTGCCTCTGTCAATGGAGGAGGTGAAGTTTGGTGTCATAAGAAATGAGAAGCTGAGTCCACGTCAATCTCTTTAGTAGAGTAGTGGTGGCTTTTAGGCAGCTAGGAAGTTATGAGGTAGTTCTTGCTTTGTTTGCTCACACATTGCTGCCCATGATACAGAAAGCCAGAGTTGGTTACTCTGTTCTTTCTTTTTCTACAGGTCTATGTAAGGAGTATGTGTCCTTTCACGCCTTGTGAGCTGTCTTCCTGCCGGACAGCTAGACTACAGGTAAGTGCATTTGTCTTTTAGGTCTTGGAGACTTGCACTTCAGAAGAATGTGTCATATGCAGTAGATGGGTACATTTTTAAAATCCTTTATACAGGATTTTCTTTGGCAGTGGGCAGGCACATTATGTATGTTGAGACTAGGGGTTAATCTTCCCTTTATTGAGATGTTTTTCTCTTTTGGGCTAATTTTGTTGAAATACTTTATTAGTATGTGTGTGGCTTATGTTTTATACAGGGATTTATGTATAAAATTAAAATTTGGCAGTTGGTTTTCTTTGCTTGCTTAGCTAGAACAGGCTAACTGACAAACTGCTTGAGTTTTAAACCAGCTGCAGCTACTTGCATCTTATGTTGTAGGCAGAGGGAAATCCGTGCCTTTAACTTGCTGTGTAGTTTCCTCTCTTTGCCGGTCATGTGACTTCTCTCTGCTGTCGGATATTCACGGAGCGGAGCGTTGTCATTTAATTTCAGTCTCTTCAGTGTCGATCTACTATACGATCGTTTTAGAGACTTCTGGCAGCCAAATTGTGGTATTAAAAATTCTTAAAGTGACAGTGTATTTAAAAAATTTCTACAATTTGGGGAATTTTTTTATTTAGTATTATGGACATAGACCAAGACTCTGTATCTTTTGACAAATGCTTGCTATGTCTAGAAGCAAACGTTGTTTTGCCTATGCAATTCTGTGCTGCATGCTTAGCTAGAACACTTCAATTTAAAGATAATTTGTTGCCCTCTGAGCCCGATGTCTCTCAAGATGATGCTGTTCAGGCAATGCCACAGCTTTCTCCTCAAACGTCCCAAGCATCTATGGCATCACATACAGTGCCCTGCAGTTCCTCTCAGCATCCTGGAGGAGTTTATTTGCCTGCAGAGTTTGCTGCACAGGTATCTTCTGCGGTATTTGCGGCATTATCTGCTTTTCCTATGCTGGGAAAACGCAAGAGGAAAATTAGACATTCAGATAGTAAGGCTTCTGTTCCACCTACTGCTACACAGTTTGCCCTCCATTATAAGTCTGATGAGGACAATACGCCGGTATCCTCTGAGGGTGAAATCTCAGATTAGGACAGCATTATTCCTTCATCTGATACTGAAGAAGTAAACTTCAGATGTAAGCTTGGACACCTTTGTGTACTGTAAAGGAGGTATTGGTTACTTTCGATGACTCCGATACTTCTGTCGTTATCAACCCTAAGAAGTCTACTAAACGTAATAAATACTATGATGTTCCTTCCTCTGTGGAAGTTTTTCCTGTCCCAGACCGTGTGACAGAGATTATTTCACAGGAATGGGAGAAGCCAGGGATTCCTTTCTCCCCGTCTCCCATATTTAAAAAAAATGTTTCCTGTTGCTGACTCCATTAAAGATTCTTGGTGCACGGTGCCTAAAGTAGAAGGGGCTATTTCTACTCTGGCTAAGAGAACTACAATCCCTATAGAGGATAGCTGCTCTTTTAAGGATCCCATTGGCAAAAAGATGGAAGCTTATTTGAAGAAGATGTATGTTCATGAAGGTCTTCAATGGCAACCTGCAGTTTGTATTGCCACAGTAGCAAGTGCGGCATCTTATTGGTACAAAGTCTTGTCTGAATCAATTTTAGAAGAAACTCCGTTGGAGGAGATACAAGACAGGATTAAGGCTCTCAAACTAGCCAATTCCTTTATTTCTGATGCTAACATGCAAGTTATTAGACTGGGAGCCAAAATGTCTGGTTTCACTGTCCTAGCCCACAGGGCATTCTGGCTTAAATCTTGGTAAGCTGATGTTACCTCTAAGTCCAAGCTTCTGGCGCTTTCTTACAAGGGGAAGACCTTGTTCGGACCTGGTCTTGAAGAAATAATTTCTTATATTACGGGTGGAAAAGGGTCTTTCCAAGGCAAGACAAGAAGAACAGACTCAAAGGACGTCAAAGTAATTTTCGTTCCTTTCTTACTTCAAAGGTCAAAAGTCTTCCTCTCCCTCTTCCAAGCAGGAGCAGTCCAAGTCTTCTTGGAAGCCCAATCAGTCTTGGAATAAGGGAAAGCAATCAAAGAAACCCTCAGCTGAGTCTAAGTAAGCATGAAGTATCGGCCCCCAGTCCGGGTTTGGATCAAATGGGGGGGCAAACTTTCTCTGTTTTGTCAAGCGTGGAGACGAGATATCCCAGAACCTTGAGCTGTGGACATAGTATCTCAGGGTTACAAAATAGAATTCAAAACTTTCCCTCCCAGGGGCAGATTCCACCTCTCAAGAATATCTGCAGGCCAAGTAAAAAGAGAGGCATTCTTTAAATGCGTTCAGGACCTTTCCTCCCTGGGAGTGATTGTTCCAGTTTCAGTAAGGGAACAGGGTCTAGGATTCTATTAAAATCTGTTTGTGGTTCCCAAAAAATAGGGACATTTTCGACCCATTTTAAACCTAAAGTGTCTCCACAAGTTTCTCAGGGTACCGTTCTTCAAAATGGAAACCATTTGTTCTATTCTTCCTTTGGTCCAAGAGGGTCAAGTTCATGATGACCATAGACCTTAAGGACACGTATCTTCATGTTCCCATCCACAGGGATCATCACAAATTACTGAGATTCGCCTTTCTAGACAAACACTTTCAGTTTGTGGCTCTTCCGTTTGGCCTTGACACAGCTCCCAGAATTTTATCAAAGGTTCCGGGGTCTCTTTTGGCAGTGATCAGGTCTCAGGGAATTGAAGTAGCGCCATACCTGGATGACATATTTTCAACAAGCAAACTCTCATACAGAGATCTTGTTGTCTTTTCTATGTTCCCACAGTTGGAAAGTGAATCTGGAAAAGAGTTCCCTTGTTCCAGCTACAAGGGTGGTTTTCTTAGGGGCCATAATAGATTCCCTAGCTATGACAGAGGTTAGAAAATCCAAAATTCTCTCCTCTCTCTTCAGTATACTGTTAGGCCATCAGTGGCTCAATGTATGGAGGTAATTGGTCTGAAGGTCACTTCCATGGACATCATTCCCTTTGCTCGATTCCATTTGAGAGCTCTGCAATTATGCATGCTCAGACAATGGAACGGAGACCATTCTGATCTGTCTCAGAGAATAGATCTAGACCAGTCAACAAGAGACTCTCTCCCATGGTGGCTGTCTCAGGACCATCTGTCTCAGGTCACATGCTTTCGGAGACCTTCCTGGGTGATTGTGACCACGGACGCCAGCCTGCTAGGCTGGGGAACAGTCTTGGACTCGTTAAAGGCACAGGGACTATGGACTCGGGAGGAGACTGCTCTCTCCATAAACATCTTGGAGTTTAGAGTGATTTACAATGCTTTGGTAGCTTGGCCTCAATTGTCCTTAGCTAGGTTTATAAGGTTTCAGTCGGACAACATCACCTCAGGGGTGTACATCAACCACCAGTGAGGAACTCTGAATTCCTTAGCCATGAAGGAGGTGGCACGGATTATTCAGTGGGCGGACGCTCACAATTGTTGCCTTACTGCCATCCACATTCCTGGAGTGGAAAACTGGGAAGCAGATTTCCTGAGCAGACAGACATTTCATCCCGGGGAGTGGGCTCTCCATCCGGAGGTGTTCTCCAGGTTAACACTTAAATGGGGGGTGCCGGAGGTGAATCTGGTGGTGTCTCGGCAATATATATATATATATATAGCAAAAGAATAAATAGAAAGAACAAATACCATGAAAAGTATTTGTCAAAGAAGGACCAAGGCTGCACTCAAGATAAAACTGTGCTTTATTACACAAAAGTGAGCTTGTTGGGAGCAAGTGGGAGTTCAAACCCCAACCACAAGTCCCCCAACTAACATGCTAATGATTAGTAAACTTTTAAAATACCAACATCAAACTGCGTGGATACGCTTGAGTCTCAATACACAATAAAGCCAACACCTAGGAAATACAGTATATGACTTAATATAATGCAGCCGACCGGCTGATATAGGTATCGGTCCTATTGCAATACTAAGTGGATGTGTAGGTAAAGTAGGGGCCCAAAAGCAACGATGAATGCAGAGAGTCCGTAATCAATCAAAGACCAGCCACTCAAGTGTCATATGTCACGCACCGGTGTAAAGTCACAGTTCTCCCTAAATTCCAATCAAAGCAAGATATTTACGTGACAGTATTAAATCACTTGTACAAATCTCAGAGGTACCGCCAAGCTTCCCATATCATCAGATGGTTAGTGGAGACAATTGACAATGTTGTTAAACATCCAGACAGGGGTGCAAGACTTATTCTAGTCGTACCTGACCTTCACAGCACTTCATCCGCCAACTAAGATGGAACTTCCAGTGCCTCTTCCTTAGTGCGGTCACTTGGTGTAGGTAGGTCGGCATCTTCGCTTGCAAATTGAAAACCCTGCTTCTCGGATATAGCGTAAGAACACAGCTTGTGTGAGACGTATCGAATATGTCGTTGAATTGCAGAGCTTGAAGCGTTTCGCCCCTCCCACAAAGGGCTGGAACAGGGGCCTCATCAGATGTAAAGTTTATGGGTGTTGTCGCTATTTGTAGTTTTAATTCGGCTACTTACCCCGCCCTTTTCTGCTATGTGATCAGGGCTTACGTAACTGCTGGCTATACTTATATTTAGTTACATTTCAAAACCCGTCTTGTGAGATAGCTGAATGAAACCGTGATACATTTATCTTAACCAGTAGAAACAAAAGTTTGCAATTATAGAGCCATACCATTAAGAACAAATAAACAGAAGTTATATTTGAGCATTACTACAAATGGTTAATGATCTTATGTCAGCATTAACAGTGCATAAAGAGTTGTGTATGAGTATTTTCATTGCAATTTTAAAGCATTTATAGCTACTATTCAAATTAACCTGAAACATCCCATACATATATTTCATTATAGAAAGCAAGAATATTCAATCTTTTCATTCAGACATAGGACTTAGAGTGTTTAGTCTATAGCTCCACCTAGATTCATGTTGCAAGATGACTCTATCTAGGTTCCCACCTCGTCTGCTAAGCTTGAAATGTTCTATGCCCATAATTTGTAACTTTGTGAAATCTGAGTTGTGGCAGGATTTAAAGTGCCTTGCCACAGGACTATCCTTATCCTCATTTTTTATATTGTCCCTATGTTCCCGCATTCTATTTTTCAGTTCCCTTGTCGTTTTACCAACGTAAAATTTCAGGCATGGGCAGTTTTAAAGATATATTACATTTTTTGAGGTACAGGAGATCCTGTCTTTAACGTAGTGTGGCCTACTTCTAGTCGGTGTATGAAAAGTAGTTGATCTTTTGACATAGGTACAATACACACAGTGTCCATATGGAACACTACCCACTTGGTTTTGTGTAGCTGTTAACCAATTTGTTCCTTGCTCTCTCTTGAACTCACTATGCACCAATTTATCTTTAATGATAGGAGCTTTCTTTGCTGTAAGTAATGGATACTCAGATATACATCCTGTGAGGGATGAATCATTAGATAATATATGCCAATGTGTATTAAAGGGACATTCCAGCCACATTTTTTCTTTTATGATTTCGAAAGAGAATGCAATTTTAAACATCTTTCTAATTTACTTATATTATCTAATTTGTTTTATTCTCTTGATATTCTTTGATGAAAAGCATATCTAGATATGCTCACTAGCTGCTGATTGGTTGCTGCACATAGAAGCATCATGTGATTGGCTCACCATGTGCATTGCTTTTTCTTCAAATAAGGATATTTAAAAAATGAAGCAAAATAAATTATGGAAGTAAATTATAATGTTGTTTAAATTTCTATTCTCTATCTGAATCATGAAAGAAAGATTTTGGGTTTAGTGGCCCTTTAAGAATCCCTTGCAACCTTTTCCAATGCGAGTTATATCTAGTGATTAATCTTCATGATTTTCATCTTTTGATTCATCTCTCTTATTGTACAAGAGCTCACTCCTAGGGGTGTAGCAGGCTCTAACCCAAGTTTTTTTCACCTGCCTTTTTGAGTATCCTCTTGACAAAAATCTCTCAGCCATTTGTTTGACCTGTTCTTCAAATGACTGAGTTGAAAAACAGCACCTCTTCAATCTCAAAAATTGTCCTACAGGGACTCCATTTTTCTGAGATTGAGGGTGATGACTCATTGCATATAAAAGACTATTTGTTGCTGTCTTTTTCCGATGAAAAAATATTATGGTCTAGGAAAGTCGCCTCTTTGTCACTCACATTATATGTTAGAAACAGATTTAAATCATTTTTATTCAAAATGTTTACAAAGTCTGAAACTGATTTCTCATTACCCTTCCATAAAATTAATACATTGTCCACAAACCTCAGCCATAGGGCAACATGTTTATCCGCCCATTCAGAAATTCATTGAACGCTATCTTGGTTTCCCAATAACCTAGGTGTAAACACACATATATAACCTATAATTATAGTATCCAATATTTTGTCTACATTGACACTTAGATTGTAAACTCTCAAGGTAGCTGTAATCCTTCTCTCGCAGTCTGCCTATTTTGTCTACATTGACACTTAGATAGTAAACTCTCAAGGTAGTTGTAATCCTTCTCTCGCAGTCTGCCTAACCCCGTATAGATCTGCATAATACAGATAAAGGTAATATTGGTAATATATTAGCAATTAATACTGAATTGCAAAATACATTAATTTAAGATATTTTTAAAAATAATTAAATTTTTTTAAATATTTTTTTTCAAGTAGTAATGATTTACAAAACTAATTAAAAAGCCTGGTGAGTGTGTTTATCTTATCTCCCTGAATTTTTGCCAATTAAAGCTGTAGTGAACATGTCGACTGCTCTAAGCAATCACATAGCTGGTTAAGTAATTTTAAAACATGTTGTAAAACAACCTAGATTAATGAATTTAGGCCCCTCCAAAGAATGAGATACATTTTAAGGCACAAAAGTATTTTAGGAATTATTTTATAAATATAATTTTTTCTATTATATTACAGACAGTTGGATGAATACGTATAATCTATATAAGACATTGCTAGAACAAAACACTGACTTTGTATGCAGTGCCCTTGTGCTTATAAAGTGTGCATAATACTGATGTTACCAATTGGTTGTCTAATTAGAAGCAACAACATCCTGTAAGTGCTGTCAATTTTATTTAGTGCATTAATCTGCTTAACATATAAACATGATGCAGCCTGCACATTTCATGAGCTGGGTTTTGATTGATCTTTACTCTGTAAACAGACAGGGAACACCTCTTGCTTTTGTGCACAAATTGTGCTTGTCCCACGTTCCCTAGAGAGATCGAAAAGCAAATTATGCGACTTAGGTTTTCTTCATAATGCTGCAAATTCTCTAACTCTGCTACGTGATTGCTTAGAGCATTAAGCATCAGCCACAAGCTGGTCCTAATTGGTTGAAATTAGGGAGATAATATAAACATAGTAACCAGGTTTTTATTGTGGTTTGATAATAATTAATAAACTGACAGTAATTGCTGATATATATATACACATATAATGTAGCTATACAAATATCTAATGTCCTTTTAAATGTAGGGATAATAATTTTTATTTAAGAGCAATAATTTGTTGCAAATCCCCAAGCAAGTATTCAATCCTTTTTGTATCTAATTTTATGAATGCACTGATTGAATCAATTACCATTTATCTCTCCTAAATGTAAATGTAGGGGGTCTTGACTGATGTGCCTGTTGGGTTCACCTTTCTTGTAAAATCAAGAACCTAGTTCATGTTTGTGACTTTGTTGTAATGTTGTAGGTACTGTCTGGTACTTAACTTATTAGTTCGTTGTTGTGGGCTCTTCTTCCTTTTTCTCCTGGTATCAAGTGTTTTTTTTTCCTCCCTCCTGTTCCCTGACAAATTGTATTTGGTACAGCAGTAAGGGGTGGTACTGAGTAATCAGCTTCCTTAGGGTTGCTTAGTTACTGTGACAGGTGCATGTGCATTCGCACTAGCACTAATTATTGCTAAGTCCATGTGTGAATCCCCCAGGGGTAAGTGCATGTGGAAAGGCTAGCGTGATCCCTACTTGGAGATATGTTTAATCCTAGCAGATGGGTCAGGGCTCAATTATTTAGGCAAGGTTCAGGAAGGAGTGAGGAAGAGAGCTTCAGAAATGATATTGGCTGTTCAAAAAAGCCAATAGGATAAGAGCTACTGAAATCCTATTGGCTGTTCAAATCAGCCAATCGGATTTCAGTAGCTCTCATCCTATTGGCTGTTTTTAATCTCTGGATAATATTCAGAGCACTAATTGCTACCGTGAGGTTGCAGTAGCAATTACCAGCCACTTGTAATACATTTGCCCATTTGCGGGAGAGCAATAATTTAGCGCTCCACTTGTAATCTAGCCCTAAGTTGTTCCAATATTTCACACTTCTGTTTAGTGAGCAAATACATTTGCTTTTAACTTAACCATCTCATTTCAGTTCAGTCTTGACGTGCGAGTTCCCCTCCGCTACTGGAAAGGCCAAGACGGACAGCCTGGCACTGATGAATAAAATGACACCTGAGCGCCAGGCTTTCTACAGCCTCCTAGGTAATGTTACTACTGAACATACATGTTAGTACTGAATGTCTGTCTGGTTAACGTGTCTGCAGATATAAAACAAGTTCAGTATATGATGTATAATGTCTACATTTTATGTTTTTATTACAGAAAATGAGAAGGTTGAACGTTTCCTTAGGGTTGACATGTTGCTTGTTATTTCTGACAAGGTTAGTATGGCTTGTTCCTTACAGGGTGAAGGGCCCCTTGGTAACTGTTGTGAGGAGACAATTTCTAGCTGACTTTAAAGGGACACTAAACCCAAAATGTTTCTTCATGATTCAGATAGAGAACACAATTTTAAACAACATTCCAATTTACTTCTATTATCTAATTTGCTTCATTCTTTAGATATCTTTTGTTGAAGAAATAGCAATGCACACGGGGGAGCCAATCACATGAGGCATCTATGTGCAACCACCAATCAGCAGCTACTGAGCCTATCTAGATATGCTTGTCAGCAAAGGATATCAAGAAAATGAATCAAATTAGATAATAGAAGTAAATTGGAAAATCATAAATTATGCTTACCTGATAATTTTCTTTTCTTAAGATGGAAAGAGTCCAAAGCTGCATTCATTATTTTTGGGAATTCAGAACCTGGCCACTAGGAGGAGGCAAAGACACCCCATCCAAAGGCTTAAATACTCCTCCCACTCCCCTCATCCCCCAGTCATTCTGCCGAGGAACAAGGAACAGAAGAAGAAATATCAGGGTGAAAAGGTGCCAGAAGAAAAAAAATTACGGCCGCCCCACATAAAAACACGGGCGGGGAGCTGTGGACTCTTTCCATCTGAAGAAAAGAAATTATCAGGTAAGCATAATTTATGTTTTTCTTCATAAATGGAAAGAGTCCACAGCTGCATTCATTACTTTTGGGAAAACAATAGCCAAACTATAGAGTACACTGAATGCTAAAACGGGAGGGTACAAAAGGCGGCCCATTATGAGGGCACCAGGCCTGAAACCACAACCCAGTGAAAATCCCCCTTTGTCCGAAGCCAAGAAACATTTGAAAAAAGAAAAAGGCCCCAAGGACACTGACCCGCAGCGAGTCCACAAGCCTTGATAGAAACCGCAGAAACAGACTCAACTGAGCCAACACTCCTCCAGGAGACACCATCGTCCGAAGGTCGATTCCCAACCACACACCCTTACAGAGAAAGGGAGACAACAACCCGAACACTTCCAAAGGGGAGAGTACATGGAGGAACAAAAAGGATTCCCGGAAGACCCTAAACAGGGTGCAATAAGATCCAAATAAAAATGGAAAACCCCAAAAAGCAAGCCAAGCTCACAGGGACCCTAAGGGTTCTTGAAACAAGGGAAGAAAATGACCAGACCCTAAACTGTACAGAACCACAAGGTTGAAACCGGGAATCGGAACAGACAAGAATACTTCTCTAAAAAACAGAGCAACCGCCCCAAAACAATGACTGAAACCGGAGTCCCAAGTCGCCATAAACTCAGAATATCGAAATATTCCCAAACCAACACATGCATCAAACCCAGAGAACAACCTCCAAACACCACACGCTTCAGTCATACCAGGATGACCTGTAAAATAAAATACTTGCAAACAAGTAAAAAGCAGTCGAAGATAGACACCAACCGACAGACTGCTAACCTCCACTAATTAGCGGGTACACTGCAGGTAATTCAAAGCCGCAAGGCCTACACATGTATCCAGAACAACGAGGAACCTAGAACCTCAAAGAGGCTCACCATACCTCCACGATCCGAGGATGAGACAACATATCTCAGATCCTATTCCAACATGGACCAGCTCAAGTAACCTACAGGTCTGAGAGACAGGGGAACAGAAAGGACCCCAACCACCAGCCCCCAGATAAAAGGGCAGAATGGGATGGCCTCAGGCACCCCAACAGAGCTTGGGAGCCTTCCAAGAGCACCTACAAACAGGTACTCCCAAGGAGGACTCCATAGAGATATGAAATCTAGCCCTATGAAATCTAGCCTGACACTCTATGGCAGTCTCAACACAGCACCTCCAACAGGTACTCCCAAGGAGAACCCCATAGAGATAGTTTAACTATGATCTAACATGGAGACTGCAACCCCAGACAGAACAGAACAATCCCAGAAAAGTGGACCACTCTCTATACAGGATAAACCACCTGTTCCAACCACCTGCACACAGGGCAGGACAACCATCCTCCAGAGAGAGGAAAGGCAAACAAACCCCCCCAAGGAAAGGGCACAGATAAAGAACAGCGCACACGCTCACAAGGTCAAAGCCATAATCTGAGCCAAAAAAAAAAATCATCCAGGCGCCATTTAGAAATATGAAAAGGAACTTCCCAAGAGGGAAGCACATACAGTTCAAGAACAAGGCAGGCCCTGAGGAGCCTGAGCACACAGAACTCCTGGCCAAACTGCTAGTAGCTCAACTAGCGACACCATAAGATATAGTCTATGTTCCCCGGAGAACTAGAGCTCCCGAACCAGTCATAAGGGATCATAAAAATCCGGGAAAAAATGCCAGATAAGGTCATAAAAAAGAGCACCCGCACTCACAGCGGGATCCAGGTAGTGAAACCATGGAGCTAACCCCTAATCATACCAGCTGGCTTAGGCCCAGAAAGATCCAGACAAACATAAGGTCCGAGCCCCAGAATTGTTTAAACAAACAATACCCCAGGAAACATCATACCCCGTCTGAATGAAACAGACTACACAGAGGATAATACTAACCCGGTGAACAGGTCTAAGACTCACTCATAAATCCCACCCAAGGGGGAATAACACCCCTAACAGAAGTCCAACTCTAAAAGAGCTAGGGCACGAAAGAACCACGAAGACTCTAAGCCCCACAGGCGTACAACACCCAACTTCCAGGACCAAGGGGAAATATCGGGAAAAATGTCACCCGAAGAGCGAGTGAACAAAGGCTAGTCTCCATAATCTCCTCAGAGTACAGAACCAGAGGACTACATCCAGGGAAAAAAGAATACATAGCATCCCAAACTCCCAGAAACAACCCCTAAACGGAGCCAGGATAAGGAGACCACATAGCCTATGATTCCTAAAAAGGAACAACTAACTACTAGAGTAGTAAAGACCACATGCCCTCCCATAAGGCGGCCTCAACCTCTAAGGAGAAACGGACACAGTCCAGTGATCTCGACCCAAAGAAAGAGTCCCAAAAGAACAAGTCCAGAAGGACATTCCAATAACCCTTGAAGGGCAAGACCGCCAATCACGGCGGCAAGGAGGCTAAATCCTCCAAATCCTCAACCCACGCGGGGAAGGAAACACTCAAATCCAGACAATATCGGAACTAACAGAGTGTGACGCACTTGAACTCCACCGAGTCCCAGACGACCAGCTCAAAAGGCTGATGAGGACTGAACCAGTCCCCCATGCCCCACGAACCTTCAGGTCCCCTCAGAATACTTAGCTGACACTCATAAAAAGAAAAGCACAAATAATAATGCAATAACTCAATGCCCAAACCGGACCAGCCAGGCAGAACAGGTGCCACAAGCTTGAAATAGGCCTCAAGACAGCAGGAGCTGAACCTTTAGCCTTTAATGTCAAGGCCGTAATATTCACCCCCAGGGAGGGAGAAATAAATGATAGACAAACATAGGACTAAAGGCGTCCCTAGAACAACTTCCATAGAAGTAACTAGTGCGATTAAGAAATCACGAGTATCGATTCCAGAAGGAAAATTCCCGAAGGAATATAAAACAAAACATGATCTCTATAAATCAAATAAAAGACATCCTCACCGGATTAAATAAAATAAAGGGCAACCCGTAGGTTTTCATCCCAAGGAGAACAGACACACCCACAGGACCAGCCCAACGGAACCCTGCTCGTCCAAGCTCAAACTGGAAAGGATACTCAATAATCAGACTATAAGAAGATTACTTCATCCCCTTATATTTAATTATGTGAGCTATTCGAAGTAGAAGACTGAGAACTCCTATATCCATTAAGGATGGGATCCTCCAACAACGCCAAGATGTGCCGTAGCAGAACACGAAGGTGTGCCAGTCTATACCGAAAAGCACAGCACAACTCTGCCAGAGCCTCAGGACCAGTAGCTCCCCCGGAGAGCTGAACGAGCCACCCCATGCCTGGGAAACCCGGGTTGACGGGACACGAACATAATCTTAAGCAGACATCTGGGAGCTGCAGATGTGCCAGTGCCATAAGTATTTGAATACAGAAACGTGCCGCAACCTCTGGAGGGAACAAACCACCACCATCCAGGGAGGGATAAGCATAATCTGGGTCACCTGCACGTGTAGTAATAGTAAGTGGTAGGGAACTCGCCTCTCGAGGGACAGAACCCCCAGAGGCGGATGGCTCAGCAGCCCCCTGATTCCCCAATCCCGAGGAATTGAGCCCTCTAGAATGGCCTACGGAAATTAACTGACTGTCATGTGTCATCTGGGCCGATTCGCATTCTTCGCAATAAGTAGAATCTGAATCAGAGACTACTTCAATCTCAACATCAGAATCCTCCATAACTGGGATATGAATACAAGAAAATGGACCAAATAAGAAAAAATCTAAACGGCACCTTATACCCACAATGGCTGGGGCACTCACCACCTCCTATGCACCAGACACCAGTGGACCAGAATGTTTCCGTCGCCACACGGTCAGGAATGCGGAACAGGAGAGTAAAAAATGTGACCACGCCCGTTCACAAGGTAAGCCGTGCAGTCCAGAAAAAGCGCACCCAGTCTCAAAGGCCGTGTCACTTTCAAGGCCGTTATGTTCCACAAGCCATGAGCCCAAGTAACACTACACATAAGCAGGTTGAATCACATAACAAACATGATTAAAGACCCCCCTGTTCAATAACCCCCCTCAGGAGATATTAACCCTTGATTCCAAGATACAAAAGGAGCCTCAAAACAGTTAGTTCCGCAAGGTGGTATCCTCTCGGGAAAACACTTGTAATACAATACAATCATGAGGAAAGTAAAATGAAACGATCTTACCAGAATCTATGCCGTGGAACAGGAACACGGCCCTTCAAGTGTGACAGTTAGTAGCATTGCCCCTGCCATGGACTTGAGAGAAGAAAGCAGACAGCAAAACTCTTCAACGCCGATTGCTTATGAAGCTGTTAAAAATGAGTTGGGATGGTTTCGCAGAAAGATTCTCCCTGCATCTCCGGACTCTAACTTTCATTGAAGCTCTCACTGAGAGGCTGACAGGACTACTTAAAACTCCAGTCCCATGCCGAAGAGTACTACCCTCCATAAGAGACTAATTGAAAACTTCTGACACTTCTCCGCCAACCTCCTGGGACGAAAGGCCAAGAATGACTGGGGGATGAGGGGAGTGGGAGGAGTATTTAAGACTTTGGCTGGGGTGTCTTTGCCTCCTCCTGGTGGCCAGGTTTTAAATTCTCAAAAGTAATGAATGCAGCTGTGGACTCTTTCCATTTATGAAGAAAATGGTTTAAAATGGCATGTTCTTTCTAAATCATGAAATAAAAAATGTGGGTTTAATGTCCCTTTAAGGGTATGAATAAGCTTGGTAATACACCTCAGTGATTGTATTAATCTTAACTAGTAGGAAAATCTTTCTACTTTGTATTGTAAATTAACCCCTTGGATACGCATGACAACCCGTGGTTATCATTCATATCTATTACCCTGTGTGGTCATTCTGGGGGTTCCCCTTCAGATCCAGATCCCGGGGGGTTCTAAGCCCATATCCCAGCCCCCAGACCAATTAGAGGGACAAGTAACCGCTCATTTGAAATAGAGGAGTCTACCCTTTCAAATGAGGGGTTGTCTACCCTTTCAAATGAGGTGTTGCATGTCCCTGTAATATGCAGATAATCACCCTTAAAGCAGCAATAACCTACACTTTTAACCTCAGAATTATTTAACCTTAGGGGCTAAATAAAATAAATATAAAATGTATGTGTAAATGGGCCAAACAACTAAAAGTAGCTCCAGTAAAGGGGTGTAAAAAAGGCTCAGTAGAAAAAGGGTTAACACCAGCTTTATCCACTAATGCTCTTACTCTGTTCCTTTGCAGTACCTATTGGCCATGGTCATGGTGTATTTCGAGAGGGCTCAGCTGGAATTGTGGGAATACACCCCCATTAATTTTTTCATTGCGTTGTAAGTAAAGCTATTACGTCATATATCTTGATAATGAGTATTTACAGGTATATGTGGTTCTGATGTAAAAAAAGACTTACGGCTAGATTTAGAGTTCTGCGGCCAAAGGGGTGCGTTAGCTACGCGTGTATTTTCTCTTGTAAGGTGTATCCAGTCCACGGATTCATCCATTACTTGTGGGATATTCTCCTTCCCAACAGGAAGCTGCAAGAGGATCACCCACAGCAGAGCTGTCTATATAGCTCCTCCCCTAACTGCCACCTCCAGTCATTCTCTTGCAGCTCTCGACAAGAAAGGAAGTATCAAGAGATATGTGGTGATAGTGTAGATTATCTTCAATCAAAAGTCTATTTTTAAACGGTACCGGCGTTGTACTGTTTTTACCTCAGGCAGAAATTAGAAGAAGAGTTTTGCCTGAGGTTTTTGATGATCTTAGCAGGTTTTAACTAAGGTCCACTGCTGTTCTCACACATAACTGAAGAGTATGGGAAAACCTCAGCTGGGGGGGAATGGCCTGCAGAATTAACTGCTCTGAGGTATGTTCAGTATATTTTTTTCTAGAGAGATGATAAGGTCTAGAAAATGCTGACAGTGCCTGATATATTTAAGGTAAGCCGGATTACAGTGATTTAACAAACGACTGGGATCTTGCTTGCAGTAAAGGGTAATATTCATGTTACTTGCTTTTTTTTATTACTTAGTATGTAAAACGTTTGCATGATATATAAAAAACGTTTTTTTACTGAAGTTGATAAATCTTTATTTTGGGCCTAGTTTTCCACATGGCTGACTAGATTTCTCATAGGAGTAGTTATTTATGGCCTTTTCACTTTGAGTGCATGGTGGGAGGGGCCTATTTTCGCGCTCTAATTGCGCAGTAGTTTTTACATTCTGAGACATCCAGCTTCCATGAAGGAGTCCCCTGACATATAGGACCTCTGTAAAGGGTTTTTGTGCCTACAAAAGTCGTTTTATGGGCAGGTAGGAGCCACAGTAGAGCTGTGGCAGTTTGCTTGTGACTGTTTTTAACGGTTTTACAGTTTTTCTGCTTCGTTTTTGAGCCTGAGGGGTTAATCATCCATTTGCAAGTAGGTGCAATGCTATTTTAGTCTATTATACACACTGTAAAAATTTCGTAGAATTAACTGCTTTTTTTTTCAATGTTTTGCAGTTTATGTGTTTGTTTTTTTTCCCTTAAAGGCACAGTACCGTTTTTTATATTCTGCCTTTCACATTTATTAAAGTGTTTTCCAAGCTTGCTGGTCTCATTACTAGTCTGTTAAACATGTCTGACATAGAGGAAACTCCTTGTTCATTATGTTTAGAAGCCATTGTGGAACCCCCTCTTAGAATGTGTACCAAATGCACTGATCTTACTATAATTTTTAAAGACCATATTCTGGCTTTAAAAGATTTATCACCAGAGGAAATTGACAAGGGGGAAGTTATGCCGTCTAACTCTCCCCACGTGTCAGAACCTATAACTCCCGCTCAGGGGACTCCAAGTACATCTAGCGCGCCCATTGCGTATACTTTACAAGACATGGCGGCAGTTTTGAATCATACCCTTACAGAGGTATAGTCCAAACTACCAGGGTTACAAGGAAAGCGAGACAGCTCTGGGGCTAGAACAAATACAGAGCTCTCTGACGCTTTAGTAGCTATGTCTGATATACCCTCACAATGTGCAGAAGCCGAAGCAGGAGAGCTTCTATCTGTGGGTGATTTTTCTGACTCAGGGAAGACACTTCAACCTGATTCTGATATGTCTACATTTAAATTTAAGCTTGAACACCTCCGTGTGTTGCTCAAGGAGGTTTTAGCAACTCTGGATGACTGTGACGCCATTGTAGTCCCAGAGGAATTGTGTAAATTGGATAAGTACTATGCAGTGCCTGTTTACACTGATGTTTTTCCAATTCCTAAGAGGTTTTCAGAAATTATTACTAAGGAATGGGATAGACCAGGTGTACCATTCTCTCCCCCTCCTGTTTTTAAAAAGATGTTTCCTATAGATGCCGCTACACGGGACTTGTGGCAAACGGTCCCTAAGGTGGAGGGAGCAGTCTCTACCCTAGCGAAGCGTACAACTATCCCTGTCGAGGACGGTTGTGCTTTTTTAGATCCAATGGACAAAAAATTAGAGGGTTACCTTAAGAAAATTTTTATTCAACAAGGTTTTATTCTCCAGCCCCTTGCATGCATTGCCCCAGTCACTGCTGCTGCGGCTTTCTGGTTTGAGTCTCTAGAAGAGGCTCTACAGGTAGAAACCCCGTTGGATGATATCCTTGACAAGCTTAAAGCTCTTAAGCTAGCCAATTCATTTGTTTCTGACGCCGTTGTTCATTTAACCAAGCTAACGGCTAAAAACTCAGGTTTTGCTATTCAGGCGCGTAGGGCGCTATGGCTCAAATCCTGGTCATCTGATGTTACTTCAAAGTCTAAGCTTCTCAACATTCCCTTCAAAGGGCAGACCCTATTCGGGCCTGGACTGAAGGAGATCATTTCTGATATTACTGAAGGAAAAGGTCACGCCCTTCCTCAGGATAGGTCCAACAAATTAAGGACAAAATAGACAATTTTCGTTCTTTTCGAAACTTCAAGAGTGGCGCAGCTTCAACTTCCTCTGATACAAAACAAGAGGGAAATTTTGCCCAGTCCAAGCCGGTCTGGAGACCTCACCAGGCTTGGAACAAAGGAAAGCAGGCCAATTAACCTGCTGCTGCCTCTAAAACAGCATGAAGGATCAGCCCCCGATCCGGAAATGGATCTAGTAGGGGGCAGACTTTCTCTCTTTGCCCAGGCTTGGGCAAGAGATGTCCAGGATCCTTGGGCGTTAGAAATTTTGTCCCAGGGATATCTTCTGGATTTCAAAGCTTCTTCCCCAAAGGGGAGATTTCATCTCTCACAATTATCTGCAAACCAGATAAAGAGAGAGGCATTCTTACATTGTGTTCAAGACCTCCTAGTTATGGGAGTGATCCACCCAGTTCCAAAGGAGGAACAGGGGCAAGGCTTCTATTCAAATCTGTTTGCAGTTCCCAAGAAAGAGGGAACTTTCAGACCAATCTTAGATCTCAAGATCCTAAACAAATTTCTCAGGGTCCCATCCTTCAAGATGGAGACTATTCGAACCATCCTACCTATGATCCAGGAGGGTCAATATATGACTACCGTGTATTTAAAGGATGCTTATCGTCACATTTTGATACACAGAGATCATCATCGGTTTCTCAGGTTTGCCTTCCTAGACAGGCATTACCAGTTTGTGGATCTTCCCTTTGGGTTAGCTACGGCACCAAGAATCTTTACGGAGTGGAAGGTGAACGAAGGAAAGAGTTCTCTATCCCCTCTCACAAGAGTTTCCTTCCTAGGAACTCTGATAGATTCTGTAGAAATGAAGATTTATCTGATAATGGTAGCGGCAATGGACATAGTGCCGTTTGCCCGCCTACATCTCAGACCGCTGCAACTTTGCATGCTCAGTCAGTGGAATGGGGATTACACAGATTTGTCCCCTCTACTAAATCTGGATCAAGAGACCAGGTACTCTCTTCTCTGGTGGCTATCTCGGGTCCATCTGTCCAAGGGTATGACCTTCCGCAGGCCAGATTGGACAATAGTAACGACAGATGCCAGCCTT
The DNA here is from genome assembly GCF_027579735.1 of Bombina bombina. NCBI lineage: Eukaryota > Metazoa > Chordata > Amphibia > Anura > Bombinatoridae > Bombina > Bombina bombina. The sequence goes on along the minus strand of NC_069510.1, from coordinate 82,783,089 downwards.
CTGGGCTGGGGTGCAGTCTAGAACTCCCTGAAGTCTCAGGGCTCGTGGACTCAGGAGGAGGCACTCCTTCCGATAAACATTCTGTATAACTAAGAGCGATATTCAATGCTCTTCAATGATAAAATAAAAATCAGTGTGCCAGTGGTTGTATTAATGTAGTGTGCAAAACGTGATATAGAATATTAGTGATCACATATAATTAAGTATAAACTTAAAATTGTAAGCTATATATACTGCAATCCTACATAGGATCTAACCGGTAATGGTGGGGTTAAACACTCATCCCAGAGTATACTGCAGTCAGATTGCTAGCAATGTGCATATAATAAAATAAAATACAAAAGTAAAGATACTTAGTATCAGGAATGTCCATTAAAAGTTCAAATCTTTGCTGTACATATCCAGCTAGTGGAAGGCAAGCTGCTTCTTCAACCGAATCCTGTTGGTGACCCAAGACGAAAATCTATATATAAAGTGAGACAGAAGAAGGCGCCAACATAGTGCACAAATCAGTGGGATCAGACACGCTAATGTTGCAAGTCGAAATATACTCACAAGATGTCACACACTTGAGAAGTGTCACAATAGCCTCCTGGACCCTCAGACTCGTCCAGATAACTCCCACTCCAATGTGGTAAGGTAGTTAGTCAAATCCGTCCTCTTACTTCAGGCAGACTGTGTCGGCTTTCACTGCCAGGATAATCGTTTACCGGGCAATTATACCAAGTGGTAAAGAACGATAGATAGATAATAGTAAATACCAAAAGGTAAAGAGCAATAGCTGCATAAATGATAAAAGAAGTTCGTGGCAAAAAAGTCTCCAGTTGTATATAAAAGACTTTATTAAGCACAACGTTTCTCGGTCTATGCGTGACCGTTTCCTCAGGTGCAAAAAGTGTATAGTAAAACCACAGTAACCCACGAATTTCAATGCTCTTCAAGCTTGGTCTCAGCTTGCTGCGGTCAGGTTCATCAGATTTCAGTCGGACAATATCACGGCTGTAGCCTACATCAACCATCAAGGGGGAACAAGGAGTTCCCTAGCAATGTTGGAGGTTTCAAAAATAATTCTATGGGCAGAGGTTCACTCTTGTCATCTATCAGCTATCCATATCCCAGGAGTAGAGAACTGGGAGGCGGATTTTCTAAATCGGCAGACTTTTCATCCGGGAGAGTGGGAACTCCATCCGGAGGTATTTGCACAGTTGATTCAACTTTGGGGCAAATCAGAACTGGATCTCATGGCGTCTCGTCAGAACGCCAAGCTTCCTTGTTACGGATCCAGGTCCAGGGATCCCAAGGCAGCGCTGATAGATGCTCTAGCAGCGCCTTGGTCCTTCAACCTGGCTTATGTGTTTCCACCGTTTCAGCCAATCAGATTTTTCCTACCTTAATTCCGATTGGCTGATAGAATCCTATCAGCCAATCGGAATTCGAGGGACGCCATCTTGGAGCCAATCAGATTGAGCTTGCATTCTATTGGCTGATCGGAACAGCCAATAGAATGTGAGCTCAATCTGATTGGCTGATTGGATCAGCCAATCCGATTGAACTTGAATCTGATTGGCTGATTCAATCAGCCAATCAGATTTTTCCTACCTTAATTCCGATTGGCTGATAGAATCCTATCAGCCAATCGGAATTCGAGGGACGCCATCTTGGATGACGTCCCTTAAAGGAACCTTCATTCGTCGTTAGTCCGTCGGTGAGGAAGGATGGCTCCACATCGGCTGCTTGAAGATGGACCCGCTCCGCGCCGGATGGAAGAAGATAGAAGATGCCGCTTGGATGAAGATGTCTGCCAGTCCAGATGTCCTCTTCTGCCCGGATAGGAGGAAGACTTTGGACCCTCTGGAGGAGCTCTTCTTGTCGGATACAATGAAGACTTCGGACCCTCTTCTGGACAGATCAGTGATACCCGGCGTGGTGAAGACAAGGTAGGGAGATCTTCAGGGGCTTAGTGTTAGGTTTATTTAAGGGGGTTTGGGTTAGATTAGGGGTATGTGGGTTGTGCGTTGTAATGTTGGGGGGGGGGTATTGTATGTTTTTTTTTCAGGCAAAAGAGCAGAATTCTTTGGGGCATGCCCCACAAAAGGCCCTTTTAAGGGCTGGTAAGGTAAAAGAGCTTTACAATTTTTATTTTAGAATAGGGTAGGGCATTTTTTTATTTTGGGGGGCTTTGTTATTTTTTTAGGGGGCTTAGAGTAGGTGTAATTAGTTTAAAATTCTTGTAATCTTTTTTTATTTTTTGTAATTTAGTGTTTGTTTTTTTTGTAATTTAGTGTTTGTTTTTTTTGTAATTTAGTTTAGTTGATTTAATTGTAGATAATTGTAGATAGTTTATTTAATTAATTTATTGATAGTGTAGTGTTAGGTTTAATTGTAACTTAGGTTAGGATTTATTTTACAGGTAATTTTGTATTTATTTTAACTAGGTAGCTATTAAATAGTTATTAACTATTTAATAGCTATTGTACCTGGTTAAAATAAATACAAAGTTGCCTGTAAAATAAATATGAATCCTAAAATAGCTACAATATAATTATTATTTATATTGTAGCTATATTAGGGTTTATTTTACAGGTAAGTATTTAGCTTTAAATAGGATTAATTTATTTAATAAGAATTATTTTATTTCGTTAGATTTAAATTATATTTAATTTAGGGGGGTGTAAGGGTTAGGTTTAGACTTAGCTTTAGGGGTTAATACATTTATTAGAGTAGCGGTGAGGTCCGGTCGGCAGAGTAGGGGTTAAGAAGTGTAGGTAGGTGGCGGCGACGTTGGGGGGGGCAGATTAGGGGTTAATAAATATAATATAGGTGTCGGCGGTGTTAGGGGCAGCAGATTAGGGGTACATAGGGATAACGTAGGTGGCGGCGGTGTGCGGTCGGCAGATTAGGGGTTAAAAAAATTTAATAGAGTGGCGGCGATGTGGGGGGGGCCTCGGTTTAAGGGTACATAGGTAGTTTATGGGTGTTAGTGTACTTTAGAGCACAGTAGTTAAGAGCTTTATGAACCGGTGTTAGCCCAGAAAGCTCTTAACTCCTGGCTTTTCTCTGCGGCTGGAGTCTTGTCGTTAGAGTTCTAACGCTCACTTCAGCCAAGACTCTAAATACCGGCGTTAGAAAGATCCCATTGAAAATATAGGATACGCAATTGGCGTAGGTGGATCTGTGGTATGGAAAAGTCGCGGCTGGAAAGTGAGCGTTAGACCCTTTCATGACTGACTCTAAATACCAGCGGGCAGTAAAAACCAGCGTTAGGACCCCCTAACGCTGGTTTTGACGGCTAACGCAGAACTCTAAATCTAGGCGTTAGTATTTTTGTTTAGTTATCTTGATAATAGTTATTTTTTGTTTTACCCAATAATGTTAGAGGAATGTTTAACCCTTTTTAACTAGTAAAAACGATGAGTTGAAATAAGATACTAGATTAAATTACATACAAAGACTACCGGAGTAAACACTAATGATTATGTTGAAGAGCATAAAGCTCTCCTTGTTGAACCAGGTATGTTGTGGGATATTAAATTAATATTTAGATATGCATAGTTTAAATATGTTATAAAGTACTGTACTGCAAGTTGCCTACACAGAGGAAACATGTTTTAGAAGAATATAGACTTGTCACTTTAATTACTCTGTGAGAAATTTATATTAGGTCACTTAAAGGGACACTAAACCCAAAAAATTTCTTTCATGATTCATGTAGAAAATACAATTTTAAACAACATTCCAATTTATTTTTATTATCTAATTTGTTTCATTGTTTAGATATCCTTTGTTGAAGAAATAGCACACACATGGGTGAGCCAATCACACGAGGCACCTATGTGCAGTTACCAATCAGCAGCTACTGAGCCTATCTAGATATGCTTTTCAGCAAAGAATATCAAGATAATGAAGCAAATTAGATAATGGAAGTAAATTAGAAAGTTGTTTAAAATGACATGCTCTTTCTAAACCATGAAAGAAAAAAAAATGGGTTTCATGTCCCTTTAATTCTAATAGGGCTAGTTGTAAATGATATACACAGAAAGAGAAGCTCTCTCAGGAACAAACAACAGCTTAACACCTTGTTAAATAAAAAGGCGAAACAAATAAACTGAAAATTAAAAGGTTCATTTACACTCCTCTTGTCAACTGACAGGTAATAGCAACAAACAAATGTGCAATTTTTTCATGGGAGTATCGTGAGTAAACAGTGAGATTGTGAGATAATTGGAAAAACGAAATATATATATTAAGAGAGTCCAACAGATTATAATTCACTATGATACATACTGTTGTGGAATTTCCACGTTGCCAAATCCACACCTCCGTCCGTGTCTGTGCACTTTCAACGGAGGTCCGCCATGCAGGTAGGATCCAGAAAGGGCTCCCAGGTACTCGTTCCTCCACTGGCTAACGGCACCTGACCCGCCGATGCCGATAGGAGTGGCTGCAGCTGCTAGGGCTCTCCTACACGCCCACAGGTAAATTAGAAAAATCTTTCAAAGTTAGCAGTTAAGTCCACCAACACGGATAGATGCAAGAGGGATAACCAAGGTTAAAACATCCATTTTATTGAAAAATACTAAATAAAAACACTCAGGCACAGCACACAGGCACTAATAGCTGACGCGTTTCATGCCCGCAGGCATTTCATCAGAGCTAATTTGACAAGTTGTAATTCATCATGTTATAAGTGCTTGGAGTACTACTAACCAATCAAAGTCTATGAAAAGTCAGTGCGTCATTTCCATACACACGTATCAGTCTCACAACTACTCAAGCTTAATCTAACTTAAAATGATTTAGTTACATTGCTAGCAAAGCTAAACCAATACCGATATTTGCAACTGTGTTATACAAATATATATTGTAGATCTGCATCTTATCTTATGTACAAAAATTCATTAAGCAAGGCACTTACAGAATTTAAACAAGTTATTTACAAAAATCAAATAATAAAATAATGGTAAGAAAAAGAAAAAAACTTTATCAGTGTCATTCTCGATGCTAACTAAAGCCATATAGAAGAAACACTACATTAAAGGGATATTATAGTAATAATGATAATACTCTGTCAATCGATGTATCCATAACTAAATGAATATGACCTGTGCTATACATGCATGTTATAGAATAAACACTTACAGTACTGGTCACTGGCAGCATACATAATAAATGCAAAAAAAATCCATATATAAGATAAATGCATGTATATTCACATATACTACCAGTGCAGAAAAAGAAGTGTCACCCTAAGAGTACACCAGAAAATTGTTAAAGACTAGGATTATTCAGATGTACTAGTAACAAGGATGAAAAAAAAATTAAATAAAGTTAGTAACATGTTATAATTGCTTTAAATGTCACCCTTATTATCCATTATCAATTTTACACCACTGATCTTATTAATGCCAAATGGATGTCCTGTTTTTAAAGTATGGATCCAGTAAACCTCTTTTTTACTTAGAGCAGCAAATTTATCTCTTCCCCTCTGTCCCAAATTAATTCTATCAATACCTTGAAAAGAAAAGGCATTCTTGATTAAAATGCCATGTGTTGCACAATGCTTGGCCAACAGGGTTTTTGGAATCTCCACCTCTAGGGATAATAGATGTTCCCTGATTCTATTCTTCAACATTCTGGAGGTAAGTCCTACATATTGAAAATTGCAGATGTTACATGTAATAAGGTAAACCACAAAAGTCAAATTACAATCTATATAGCTATATATTTTGAAATTATCTCCTGTTTGTGACAAAGTGAATGCATCACCTAATTTCACATAATCACAACTCTTACAGGGTATTACCCCACATTTAAAAAAAACCTGGTTTTAATGAAAGCCAATTGTAATCTCTTCTTTATAATGTTACAGATTTCTCTATATTTTCTTCTATACATAGTTACAAAATGAATACCTTCATCGTTCCCACCAGATTTTTTCTTAACATCTTTCAGTAAAACTGTCCTATCCATTACTGCAACCTGTTTAGATGTCTAGCTGTCTAGGTAGCTGACGGTATTCTCATAAAACTTTGGGGCTTGGTTAGAAGTCTGAAAATCAGAGCAATGTTATTTAAAAATAAGCAAAATTATACATTTAAAAATAAACAAAAAAAACTTTATTGGCTATATAAATAGATCATCTACAAAACATTTATGCAAAGAAAAAATAAGTGTATAATGTCCCTTTGAGTCATTATAGTAACTGTTTAGTATCAGACGTGTATAGGAAAGAGATTACAGGTAATACTATTCATCTCATCCTTTTCATATAAAAAACGGGATTCCTAAAGGCCAGTACATACTCCTTAGAAGAAATTGCACTAATATTTCCAGCTATTGGCAACACGCTAATGACTTAACTAATAGTTTATATGATATAGGTTACAATGTGGCCAGTTTGGTAGAGACATCTAAACAGATTGCAATAATGGATAGGACAGTTTTACTGAAAGATAACGTTAAGAAAAAATCTGGTGGGAGCGATGAAGGTATTAATTTTGTAACATTGTATAGCAGACAATATAGAGAAATCTTTAACATTATAAAGAAGAGATTACCTATTAGGAAGAACTTCATTAGGAGAAATATTCAGTCAGGATCTAAAACAAATTGGCTTTCGTTAAAACCAGGTTTTTTTAAATGTGGGGTAATACCCTGTAAGAGTTGTGATTATGTGAAATTAGGTGATGCATTCACTTCGTCACAAACAGGAGAAAATTTTAAAATATATAGCCATATAGATTGAAATTCGACTTTTGTGGTTTACCTTATTACATGTAACATCTGCAATTTTCAATATGTAGGACTTACCTCCACAATGTTGAAGAATAGAATCAGGGAACATCTATTATCCCTAGAGGTGGAGATTCCAAAAACCCTGTTGGCCAAGCATTGTGCAACACATGGCATTTTAATCAAGAATGCCTTTTCTTTTCAAGGTATTGATAGAATTAATTTGGGACAGAGGGGAGGTGATAAATTTGCTGCTCTAAGTAAAAAAGAGGGTTACTGGATCCATACTTTAAAAACAGGACATCCATTTGGCATTAATATGATCAGTGATGTAAAATTGTTTATTGATAATGGATAGTAAGGGTGAAATTTAAAGCAATTATAACATGTTACTAACTTGATTTAATTTATTTTTTCATCCTTGTTACTAGTGCATCTAAATAATCCTAGTCTTTAACAATTTTCTGGTGTACTCTTAGGGTAACACTTCTTTTTCTGCACTGGTAGTATATGTGAATATACATGTTGCATTTATCTTATATATGGATTTTTTTTTGCATTTATTATGTATGCTGCCAGTTACCAGAACTGTAAGTGTTTATTCTATAACATGCATGTATAGCACAGGTCATATTCATTTAGTTATGGATACATCGATTGACAGAGTATTATCATTATTACTATAATATCCCTTTAATGTAGTGTTTTTTCTATATGGCTTTAGTTAGCATCAAGAATGACACTGAAAAAGTTTTTTTCTTTTTCTTACCATTATTTTATTATTTGATTTTTGTAAATAACTTGTTTAAATTCTGTAAGTGCCTTGCTTAATGAATTTTTGTACATAAGATAAGATGCAGATGTACAATATATATTTGTATAACACAGTTGCAAATATCGGTATTGGTTTAGCTTTGCTAGCAATGTAACTAAATCATTTTAAGTTAGATTAAGCTTGAGTAGTTGTGAGATTGATACGTGTGTATGGAAATGACACACTGACTTTTCATAGACTTTGATTGGTTAGTAGTGAAAACTCAAAGCACTTATAACATGATGAATTACAACTTGTCAAATTAGCTCTGATGAAATGCCTGCGGGCATGAAACACGTCAGCTATTAGTGCCTGTGTGCTGTGCCTGAGTGTTTTTATTTAGTATTTTTCAATAAAATGAATGTTTTAACCTTGGTTATCCCTCTTGCATCCATCCGTGTTGGTGGACGTAACTGCTAACTTTGAAAGATTTTTCCTTAATACCTTGTTAGCTTGTTCTATGGTGATTTACCACCTGAGAACAGCCTATTTTAGCCCAATAATGCTTTTTCCAGAATATAACTTTCCTGATGTATATCAGTCTGATCCTGTTTAACAAGGTCAGTCGATCCTTGAAATGTCAGGAAATCACTTTCTGAACAAGGAACATGACAACCCCAGACGATCATTTCGGCCTTCATTGGGCCTTCTCAGTGGGGTGCAGCCATATTTCTATAAGCACATGGACAAGGAGTCCACATCTAGTTTCACACTTCACTCCTAAGGAGACTTTCCTAGGGGCATATAACAAATACACACATAAAGAGAAGTATTCTCTCAGGAACGAACAACAGCTCAATACCTTATTAGCTTGTTCTATAGTGATTTACCACCTGGGGCCAGCCTCTTTTAGCCTAATAAAACTTTTCACAGAGAAGAAATTTCCAGAAGTATATCAGTCTGATCCCACCTAACAAGGTCAGTCCAACCCCAAAATACCAGGCAATCCCTCTCTGAACAAGGAACGTGGCAACCCCAGATGATTGTTTTGGCCTTTATTAGGTCTCGTCAGTGAGGTGCAGCCATATTCCTTTTAGTACATTGGGCAAAGAGTTCACGTCTGGTTTCCCCCATTACCCTTAGGGAGACTTCCCTAGGGTAATATTACAAATACACACAATAACCAATGCCCTTTCTCAGGAATGAACAAAAGCTCCATGCCTTGTTAGCTTGTTCTATGGCAATTTACCACCTTAGCAACTCTAAGTTGTCCACTACTCTAAGCATAAGCAATCACATAACTGGCCAGGGCAACACATAGCATTTGTGGGGCCCTGGGCAAGACAAATTTATGGATTCCCTCAGCCCAGTGCCCTTATTCCACACCCACTGAATAGCCCATCCCTGACACAACACTTAGGGGCATATTTAACAAAGTGCGAGCGGACATGATACAAAGTAGAGTATCATCTCTGCTGCACATCGCTGCCCATCGATAAATGCTGACAGCATACGCTGCCACCTGCAGATTTGCAGCCAATTGGCCGCTATCAGGGAGTCTCAATCAACCCAATGCTATTCGGTGCTTAATAAATATGCCCCTTAGTGTTACCTGTATAAAGATTAACACTAAATATTACACCTACTGATACACTTCTTCCTAAATAAAATACAGGATTTCTCCAACATTGGTGTGTCCGGTCCACGGCGTCATCCTTACTTGTGGGATATTCTCTTCCCCAACAGGAAATGGCAAAGAGTCCCAGCAAAGCTGGTCACATGATCCCTCCTAGGCTCCGCCCACCCCAGTCATTCTCTTTGCCGTTGCACAGGCAACATCTCCACGGAGATGGTTAAGAGTTTTTTGGTGTTTAAATGTAGTTTTATTCTTCTATCAAGTGTTTGTTATTTTAAAATAGTGCTGGTATGTACTATTTACTCAAACAGAAAAGGATGAAGATTTCTGTTTGTAAGAGGAAGATGATTTTAGCAGACAGTAACTAAAATCGATTGCTGTTTCCACACAGGACTGTTGAGATGAAGTAACTTCAGTTGGGGGAAACAGTTAGCAGTCTTTTCTGCTTAAGGTATGACTAGCCATATTTCTAACAAGACCATGTAATGCTGGAAGGCTGTCATTTCCCCTCATGGGGACCGGTAAGCCATTTTCTTAGTTAAACATAAAAGAATAAAGGGCTTCAAAAAGGGCTTAAAAACTGGTAGACATTTTTCTGGGCTAAAACAATTGCTTTACTAGGCATATTATGCAGATTCTAACTAATTATTGGTATTATAATCTTGGGGAACGTTTAGAAAAACGGCAGGCACTGTGTTGGACACCTTTTTCAGATGGGGGCCTTTCTAGTTATAGACAGAGCCTCATTCTGGGACTGTATAGGGGTTAAATGTAAAAACGGCTCCGGTTCCGTTAATTTAAGGGTTAAAGCTCTGAAATTTGGTGTGCAATACTTTTAATGCTTTAAGACACTGTGGTGAAATTTTGGTGAACAATTCCTTCATACTTTTTCACATATTCAGTGATAAAGTGTTTTCAGTTTGAAATTTAAAGTGACAGTAACGGTTTTATTTTAAAACTTTTTTGTGCTTTGTTGACAAGTTTAAGCCTGTTTAACATGTCTGTACCATCAGATAAGCTATGTTCTATATGTATGAAAGCCAATGTGTCTCCCCATTTAAATTTATGTGATAATTGTGCCATAGTGTCCAAACAAAGTAAGGACAGTAATGCAACAGATAATGATATGGCCCAAGATGATTCCTCAAATGAGGGGAGTAAACATGATACTACATCATCCCCTACTGTGTCTACACCAGTTATGCCCACACAGGAGGCCCCTAGTACATCTAGTGCGCCAATACTTATTACCATGCAACAATTAACGGCTGTAATGGATAACTCCATAGCAAATCTTTTATCCAAAATGCCTACTTATCAGAGAAAGCGCGATTGCTCTGTTTTAAACACTGAAGAGCAAGAGGACGCTGATGATAACTGTTCTGACATACCCTCACACCAATCTCAAGGGGCCATGAGGGAGGTTTTGTCTGATGGAGAAATTTCAGATTCAGGAAAAATTTCTCATCAAGCTGAACCTGATGTTGTGACATTTAAATTTAAATTAGAACATCTCCGCGCACTGCTTAAGGAGGTGTTATCTACTCTGGATGATTGTGACAATTTGGTCATTCCAGAGAAATTATGTAAGATGGACAAGTTCCTAGAGGTTCCGGTGCCCCCCAACGCTTTTCCTATACCCAAGCGGGTGGCGGACATAGTAAATAAAGAGTGGGAAAGGCCCGGCATACCTTTTGTTCCCCCCCCTATATTTAAGAAATTATTTCCTATAGTCGACCCCAGAAAGGACTTATGGCAGACAGTCCCCAAGGTCGAGGGGGGCGGTTTCTACTCTAAACAAACGCACTACTATTCCTATCGAAGATAGTTGTGCTTTCAAAGATCCTATGGATAAGAAATTAGAGGGTTTGCTTAAAAAGATTTTTGTACAGCAAGGTTACCTTCTACAACCAATTTCATGCATTGTTCCTGTCACTACGGCAGCGTGTTTCTGGTTCGAGGAACTAGAAAAATCGCTCAGTAAAGAATCTTCGTATGAGGAGGTTATGGACAGAGTTCAAGCACTTAAATTGGCTAACTCTTTTGTTTTAGATGCCGCTTTGCAATTAGCTAGATTAGCGGTGAAAAATTCAGGGTTTGCTGTTGTGGCACGCAGAGTGCTTTGGCTAAAGTCTTGGTCAGCGGATGTGTCTTCCAAGACAAAATTGCTTAACATTCCTTTCAAAGGTAAAACATTATTTGGACCTGATTTGAAAGAGATTATTTCAGACATCACTGGGGGAAAGGGCCACACCCTCCCACAGGATAGGTCTTTTAAGGCTAATAATAAGCCTAATTTTCATCCCTTTCGCAGAAACGGACCAGTCTCTAATTCTGTATCCTCTAAGCAAGAGGGTAATACTTCACAACCCAAACCAGCCTGGAAACCAATGCAAGGCTGGAACAAGGGTAAGCAGGCCAAGAAGCCTACCACTGCTACCAAAACAGCATGAAGGGATAGCATGAGATGTTGGCCCCCGATCCGGGACCGGATCTAGTGGGGGGCAGACTTTCTCTCTTTGCTCAGGCTTGGGCAAGAGATGTTCAGGATCCTTGGGCGCTAGAAATAGTTTCTCAAGGTTATCTCCTGGAATTCAAGGAACTACCCCCAAGGGGAAGGTTCCACAGGTCTCAATTATCTTCAAACCAAATAAAGAGACAGGCATTCTTACATTGTGTAGAAGACCTGTTAAAGATGGGAGTGATACATCCAGTTCCAATAAGAGAACAAGGAATGGGATTTTATTCCAATCTGTTCATAGTTCCCAAAAAAGAGGGAACATTCAGACCAATTTTGGATCTAAAGATCCTAAACAAATTTCTCAGGGTACCATCGTTCAAAATGGAAACTATTCGAACGATCCTACCTACTATCCAGGAAAATCAATTTATGACTACCGTGGATCTAAAGGATGCGTACCTACATATTCCTATCCACAAGGAACATCATCAGTTCCTAAGGTTCGCTTTTCTGGACAAGCATTACCAGTTTGTGGCACTTCCATTTGGATTAGCCACTGCTCCAAGGATTTTCACAAAGGTACTAGGGTCCCTTCTAGCGGTTCTAAGACCAAGGGGCATTGCAGTAGTACCTTACTTGGACGACATCCTGATTCAAGCGTCGTCCCTGTCAAAAGCAAAGGCTCATACGGACATCGTCCTAGCCTTTCTCAGATCTCACGGATGGAAGGTGAACAAAGAAAAAAGTTCTCTGTCCCCGTCAACAAGAGTTCCCTTCTTGGGAATAATAATAGATTCCTTAGAAATGAGGATTTTTCTGACAGAGGTCAGAAAATCAAAACTTCTAAGCTCTTGTCAAGTACTTCATTCTGTTCCTCGTCCTTCCATAGCGCAGTGCATGGAAGTAATAGGATTGATGGTTGCAACAATGGACATAGTTCCTTTTGCACAAATTCATCTAAGACCATTACAACTGTGCATGCTCAGACAGTGGAATGGGGATTATACAGACTTGTCTCAGACGATTCAAGTAGATCAAAAGACCAGAGATTCACTCCGTTGGTGGCTGACCCTGGACAATCTGTCACAGGGAATGAGCTTCCGCAGACCAGAGTGGGTCATTGTCACGACCGACGCCAGCCTAGTGGGCTGGGGCGCGGTCTGGGAATCCCTGAAAGCTCAGGGTCTATGGTCTCGGGAAGAGTCTCTTATCCCGATAAACATTCTGGAACTGAGAGCGATATTCAATGCTCTCAGAGCTTGGCCTCAACTAGCAAAGGCCAAATTCATAGGGTTTCAGTCAGACAACATGACGACCGTTGCATATATCAATCATCAGGGGGGAACAAGGACTTCCCTGGCGATGAAAGAAGTGACCAAGATAATTCAATGGGCGGAGGATCACTCCTGCCACTTGTCTGCGATCCACATCCCAGGAGTGGAAAATTGGGAAGCAGATTTTCTGAGTCGTCAGACATTCCATCCGGGGGAGTGGGAACTCCATCCGGAAATCTTTGCCCAAATAACTCAATTATGGGGCATTCCAGACATGGATCTGATGGCATCTCACAGAACTTCAAGGTTCCTTGCTACGGGTCCAGATCCAGGGATCCCAAGGCGACCCTAGTAGATGCACTAGTAGCACCTTGGACCTTCAACCTAGCTTATGTATTCCCACCGTTTCCTCTCATCCCCAGGCTGGTAGCCAGGATCAATCAGGAGAGGGCCTCGGTGATCTTGATAGCTCCTGCGTGGCCACGCAGGACTTGGTATGCAGACCTGGTGAATATGTCATCGGCTCCACCATGGAAGCTACCTTTGAAACAGGACCTTCTTGTTCAGGGTCCATTCGAACATCCGAATCTGGTTTCCCTCCAACTGACGGCTTGGAGATTGAACGCTTGATTTTATCAAAGCGTGGGTTTTCAGATTCTGTAATAGATACTCTGATTCATGCTAGAAAGCCTGTAACTAGAAAAATTTACCATAAAATATGGAAAAAATATATCTGTTGGTGTGAATCTAAAGGATTCCCATGGAACAAGATAAAAATTCCTAAGATTCTATCCTTTCTACAAGAAGGTTTGGAGAAAGGATTATCTGCAAGTTCTCTGAAGGGACAGATCTCTGCTTTATTTGTTTTACTTCACAAAAGACTGGCAGCTGTGCCAGATGTTCAAGCATTTGTTCAGGCTCTGGTTAGGATCAAGCCTGTTTACAGACCTTTGACTCCTCCCTGGAGTCTAAATCTAGTTCTTTCAGTTCTTCAAGGGGTTCCGTTTGAACCCTTACATTCCGTAGATATTAAGTTATTATCTTGGAAAGTTTTGTTTTTGGTTGCAATTTCTTCTGCTAGAAGAGTTTCAGAGTTATCTGCTCTGCAGTGTTCTCCGCCCTATCTGGTGTTCTATGCAGATAAGGTGGTTTTGCGTACTAAGCCTGGTTTTCTTCCGAAAGTTGTTTCCAACAAAAATATTAACCAGGAGATAGTTGTACCTTCTTTGTGTCCGAATCCAGTTTCAAAGAAGGAACGTTTGTTACACAATTTGGACGTAGTCCGTGCTCTAAAATTCTATTTAGAGGCTACTAAAGATTTCAGACAAACATCTTCCTTGTTTGTTGTTTATTCTGGTAAAAGGAGAGGTCAAAAAGCAACTTCTACCTCTCTTTCCTTTTGGCTTAAAAGCATTATCCGATTGGCTTATGAGACTGCCGGACGGCAGCCTCCTGAAAGAATCACAGCTCACTCCACTAGGGCTGTGGCTTCCACATGGGCCTTCAAGAACGAGGCTTCTGTTGACCAGATATGTAAGGCAGCGACTTGGTCTTCACTGCACACTTTTGCCAAATTTTACAAATTTGATACTTTTGCTTCTTCGGAGGCTATTTTTGGGAGAAAGGTTTTGCAAGCCGTGGTGCCTTCCATTTAGGTGACCTGATTTGCTCCCTCCCTTCATCCGTGTCCTAAAGCTTTGGTATTGGTTCCCACAAGTAAGGATGACGCCGTGGACCGGACACACCAATGTTGGAGAAAACAGAATTTATGCTTACCTGATAAATTACTTTCTCCAACGGTGTGTCCGGTCCACGGCCCGCCCTGCTTTTTTTAATCAGGTCTGATGAATTATTTTCTCTAACTACAGTCACCACGGTATCATATGGTTTCTCCTATATATATTTCCTCCTGTCCATCGGTCGAATGACTGGGGTGGGCGGAGCCTAGGAGGGATCATGTGACCAGCTTTGCTGGGACTCTTTGCCATTTCCTGTTGGGGAAGAGAATATCCCACAAGTAAGGATGACGCCGTGGACCGGACACACCGTTGGAGAAAGTAATTTATCAGGTAAGCATAAATTCTGTTTTACATTGCACCTTCTCACACCCTCACCCCTGAAAGTGTAGGGCCCCGCAAAGGATAAGCCTATAAGTGGCCATCAGTTACAGGCAATCAGCAGCATTTTAAAGAAAAACCCAGTGAGGGCAGCCCAAGGCAGGGTCATGTGGTTTTGATGGCATAGTCCGGTTTGTCCTGATGTGGCTTGGGCATTTCTTGGTAGATTTGTGTAGCTCCAGGAATGATAGAAAGAAATAGGAACATAAGTAAATGAAGACGGGTCAGAAGGACAAGAGCCCCAAAACTGGGTCTATTATATAAACTGTGGGATAACTGAGATCTTGATTAGCTTTTGAGACCTCATAACTTTGAGTACCAGCTGGCGTCTCTTTTGCTGGGGTTCCATTTGCTACTTCATTGTAGCAAAAAAGGAACTGTTTGAAGGAGCAGCCTCAGCAGCACACGGTTAAACTAAGTGTTATACCTGCAAGGATTTAAATTGCGAACACGTTTGAATCATTTACAAATTTCGGATACATCATACTGTTTGTTGATACAAACGAAAATCCAGCAATCTTCCTTTCCGATTGGATATTGCAACCCACATGACCATATAACTTCACAAACGGAACTCACAAGGAGCATAATCTTGCTAGTGGGGACGCTGGACACAATTCAATTCAAAGAAAAGATTAGAGAAAAACAGCTAAAATTAACAGTTTTTCATATTCCGGTTTCACATTTATTCACTGGAAGCATTTGATATAACATTGAGGATTACTGTCTCACTTAAAATACATGTGATTGGAACGCTATTAACTTGAGAAGCAATACCACTAGAATTTGTGGGGCAGTCAAATGATAACATAAGATACTGTTTGTAGTCATTTGCCATTTTAATTTACCATTTCTTTTACCAACTGTTTTAAATATTATTTCTATACATTTTAATAGTATCTCATACACTTTTGAGTTTTTATGGTATAATTATAACCGCCGGTGGTATATATATTTATGTATTGACATCACATATTTTATATTGAGTTTGTAATAAATTGTGATATTTTAACTCTGCTTTTTATTGTATACTATTGATTATTTATTCCTGAGAGCTTTTTTAGCGCAACCTTTGTTTGTAACTATAGCAAAGAATGGTTTCCCTAGCAAGCCTTGTGTTGTCACAGTAACTGACTTCCCCTGTTATTCATTGTGTGGGTTTGTGTTAAAGGTACAGTCTACACCAACATTTTTATTGTTTAAAAAGATAGATAATCCCTTTATTACCCATTCCCCAGTTTTGCACGGCCAACATGGTTACATTAATATATGTTTTACCTCTGTGATTACCTTCTATCTAAGCCTCTGCAGACTGCCCCTTATCTCAGTGCTTTTGGCAGACATGCAGTTTAGCCAATCAGTGCAGACTCCTTAATAACTCCACAGGAGTGAGCACTGTGTTACCTATATGACACACATGAACTAGTACTGTGAAAAACTTTCAAAAATGCTCTGAGCTAAGGGGCGGTTTTCAACTGTTTAGAAATCAGTTTGAGCCTAGCTAGGTTTAGATTTTCAAAAATACCACCAAGGGAACAAAGCAAATTTAATGATAAAAGTCAATTGGAAAGTTGCTTCAAATTGCATGCCCGATCTGAATCATGAAAATTTAATTTTGACTAGACTGTCCCTTTAACACTGGTGTGATGCTATTTGTACTCTGCATTACACTTATATTTCCTCATGTTTCATTTTGCTACAATAATCCTCAGACACCTAGCAAATGATTTTGAGGAGGAGGAAGACCAATTTACATGGAACATCGCCGCCTGGGCGCTGGGTAGAAACTGGGAAAAACTATATGATCCTTTCCTCATGGTCCGTAATATGTTTTGGGGACGCATGGATTACAGGGCCCTGGTAACAAAGGAGAGATGTGAGGAGGTGAGTGTGCAATGTGACTATACATAGGGGCTGAATTATCAAAGGTCTTGCGGACCTCATCCGGCAGTGCGGATCAGGTCCGCAAGACCTCACTGAATGCGGAGAGCAATACACTCGCCGTATTCAGCATTGCACCAGCAGCTCACAAGAGCTGCTGGTGCAACGCCGCCCCCTGCAGACTCAGTGTCAATCAACCCGATCTTATTCGATCGGGGTGAATTGCGGCGAATCTTGTCCGCCTCATCAGAGCAGGCGGACAGGGTTATGGAGCAGCGGTCTTTAGACCGCCGATCCATAACTTGTGTTTCTGGCGAGTCTGAAGACTCGCCAGAAACACGGCCCTTCAAGCTCCACTCGGAGCTTGATAAATGGGCCTCACTGTGTGTTATTGTTTAGCTCACATGAGATATGTATGTTTTCCTCTGTAGATAATGAGCAGCGATCCATCACACTGGGCGTGGGCTCGTGACCGCTCACTCCTATACAACTCTGCTCAATAATAACTGACTTTTCCCTACAAGGATGAACTGATACTCAAAAAAACAAGACAGTTGGGAGGTAAGCTGTCTAACTGTGAAAAAACTGTCAAAATGCACTGAGATAAGAGGCGGCCTTCAAGCGCTTAGAAATTAGCAAATGCGCCTACATAGGTTTAGCTTTCAACAAAGAATACCAAGAGAACAAAGCAAAATTGATGATAAAAGTAAATTGGAAAGTTGTTTAAAATTACATGCCCTATCTGAATCACGAAAGTTACATTTTTACTAGACTACCCATTTCCTCGACTTCTATCAGAGAAGATCAGAGAAACACCTTTATATGACTAATGTAGCTTAAACTTCCATAAACAAATATGTATTTCACATAACATATTTTATTTTTAAAGGTAGTTTTTCTTATTAATATACACCTAGATTACAAGTTTGTGCGTTCGTCTTTTAATGCTGAAACACCTAGATTACGAGTTTTGCGTCATGAGTCAAATAGCAGCGTTGTGGCCCATAACGCATCATTTTCCCTAACACAGCCATTACACGTATTGCTGGTATAGGTGTACCGCAAGCCTTTTAGCCTGTACCACAACGTCCGTACCGCACTCCTAAAAATTATGTTTTTTCATGGGATTCCCATAGCGCCGGTATTACGAGTTTTGCAGTGAGGCTAAAAAGTGAGCGTTACAGCCTAAAATGACAAGATCCGTAACTCCATCTAAAAACAGTAGTTATGAGTTTTACGCTACAAAGCTGTAACATAAATCTCAAAACTAAAGTGTTAAAAAGTACACTAACACCCATAAACTACCTATTAACCCCTAAACCAAGGCCCTCAGGCATCGCAAACACTATTTTAAAGTTTTTAACCCCTAATCTGCCTCTCCCAACATCGCCGCCACTAAAAAGATTTATTAACCCCTATTCCGCCGCCTCCCGACATCGTCACCACTATACTAAACTTATTAACCCCTAAACCGTCACCCTCCCGCATCGCAAACACTATTTAAATATTAACCCCTAATCTGCCGTCCGCCCACATAGCCCCCACTATACTAAAGTTATTAAGCCCTACACCACAGCCACTATAATAAACCTATTAACCCCTAAACTGCAAGACCCCACATCGAAATAAACTAAATTAAACTATTCACCCCTAAACCTAACACCCCCCTAACTTTATATTAAAATTACAATTTCCCTAGCTTAAAATAAATTAAAACTTATCTGTCAAATTAAAAAACTAAGTTTAAACTAACAATTAAACTAATATAATTATTAAACTAAAATTAAACTAACTACCAATTAACTAAAACTAAACTACACATTTAAAAAATCCTAACACTACTCTAAAAATTACAAACTATCTAATTACAAAAAAAATAAAGTTACAAAAAATAACAAACACTAAATTACAAAAAATAAAAAACAAAATTATCCAAAATAAAAAAGAATTACACCTAATCTAATAGCCCTATCAAAATAAAAAAGTCCACCCAAAATAAAAAAAACTAGCCTACAATAAACTACCAATGGCCCTTAAAAGGGCCTTTTGTGGGGCATTGCCCCAAATATATCAGCTCTTTTACCTGTAAAAAAAACACAAAGACCCCCAAACAGTAAAACTCACCACCCAACCAACCCCCCCCAAAAAGAAACTAATTCTAAAAAAAACTAAACTACCCATTGTCCTGAAAAGGGCATTTGTATGGGCACTGCCCTTAAAAGGACATCTAGCTCTTTTACTGCCCAGACCCTAAACTAAAAAATAAAACCCACCCAATAAACCCTTAAAAAGCCTAACACTAACCCCCTGACGATCCGCTTACAGTTTTTGAAGTCACGCTTGAATGATCTTCATTCCGGAGTTGAAGTCCTAATCCAGGCGGCAAGAAGTCTTCATCCAGGCGGCCTCTTCAATCTTCATTCCGGGGGCCAAGTCTTGATCCAAGCGGCGAGAAGTCTTCATCCAGAGCGGCCTCTTCAATCTTCATCCAGGCGGCATCTTCTATCTTGATCCCAGAGGCGCAGAGCGGGTCTATCCTGAAGACATCTAGCTTGGAGCATCCTCTTCATACGGTTGCCGCCGTACACTGAATGCAAGGGACGCGATTCAAGATGGCGTCCCTTGCATTCCTATTGGCTGAAAATTTTTAATCAGCCAATAGGAATAAGGGCTGCTAAAATCCTATTGGTTATTTAAATCAGCCAATAGGATTTAAGCAGCTCTCATTCTATTGGCTAATTCAAATTAATGGCCTTTTAAGGGCCATTGGTAGTTTATTGTAGGCTAGGGTTTTTTTTATGTTGGGTGGACTTTTTTATTTTGATAGGGCTATTAGATTAGGTGTAATTCTATTTTATTTTGGATAATTTAATTTGTTATTTTCCGTAATTTAGTGTTTGTTATTTTTTCTAACTTAGTATTTTTTTATTTTTGTAATTAGATACTTTGTAATTTTTAGAGTAATGTTAGGATTTTTTTAATCTGTAGTTTATCTTTATTTAATTGGTAGTTAGTTTAATTTTCGTTTAATAATTATATTAGTATAATTGGTAGTTTAAACTTAGTTTTTTTTAATTTAACAGGTAAGTTTTAATTTAAGATAGGGAAATTGTAATTTTAATATAAAGTTAGGGAGGCGTTAGGTTTAGGGGTTACTAGTTTAATTCAGTTTAAAACTGGCGGTTTAGGGGTTAATAGGTTTATTTAGTGTTAGTGATGTGGGAGGCCAGAGGTTTAGGGGTTAATAACTTTATTTAGTTGCGGCGATGTTGGAGAGCGGCAGAATAGGGGTTAATAACTTTAGTATAGTGTGGGCAATGTTGGGGTGCGGCGGAATAGGGGTTAATAAATGTAGTATAGTGGTGGCGATATCGGGAGCGGCATATTAGGGGTTAATAATTTTATTTATGTGGCGGCAATATCGGGAGCGGCTGATTAGGAGTTAATAAATGAAGGAAGGCATCGGCGATGTTGGGGGCGACAGATTAGGGGTGTTGAGACATAGGGTTTATGCTAGGGTGTTTTTTCCCCCATAGACATCAATGGGGCTGCGTTACAGAGCTTTTCATTCCGCAATCGCAGGTGTTGGGCTTTTTTTTAGCTGGCTCTCCCCATTGATGTCTATGGGGAAAGCGTGCACGAGCACCTCAAAACAGCGCTTGTATTTTGGTGCGGTATGGAGCTCAAAATCTCCATATCGCCCGCACAAGCCGTTTTTTTTTTTTTAAACTTGTAATGGCAGCGCTATAGGCGGTTAAATAACACCACTTTTGTGGCGTTGTTTACTTTCCGTATAGCGCTCAAAACTCGTAATCTAGGTGATAGTTTCTAATACTTTTATCAGTTAATATTGTGATATTTGAAGTACATTCGAATGCAAAACTGCTGTCATATCGTGCTGCAGACACGTGCATGAACTTACATCCTTGCCTTTCAATAAAGGATAACAAGAAAATTAAGAAACGTTGATAATAGAAGTAAATTGGAAAGTTGTTTAAAATTGTATGTTCTATCTGAATCATAAAGAAAAATGTTGGGGTTTATGTCCCTTTAACGTACTTACTGCCGGGGGCGTGTCCAAGCTACAGCCATGGCAGGTCGCACATACTAGAGGCTCCTGGAACAAGATTGATAATCTACTAGTAATCCACTACGCAAGCAAACCATCTTAACAGCTAAACTATGTGGAAAGTTTTTCAGACTACTTCTACCTAGATGGTGATCCTCATCTGATAAAAATACTCATACCAGAGCCCTAATTCGGACAGCCGGAAGCCTAGACCGCGGCCTACTCTAGCCGGGTAAAACTTTTCTAATTATATTACTTTATACACTTATCTAAAATTATAGCTCTCTATCATCCGCACAAGGTATGGAGGAATCACACCTTCGGATACGATTGTTGCTGGCTGAGGTTGAGAGTAAAATGATCAGCGGATACGACAGCCTTCTAATGATGCTGAGAACTCCATATACAGGGAACACTTACTATGGATATAAGGCTGAAGGAGAAGGGAATGGAAATGCATATAGCAAACTCACTCCTGAATGAAAAGACAGCCACATGGAGGTAATCCACACTAGCAACCTAGTGAATTCCCGAGAATCTGAGAAGTACCTACCTTTAATACTTGCCCCGGCTTGGAGGGATGTGGCCGTTCCGTCAGAGCGAGGTACAAGTGTTTCATGGTGGCAAGAGGTAGCTTTATCACTAGGTGCTTAAGGGGAAAATTGCGCAAGTGAAGGTGAAAAGTTGAAATTAGCATGGCGGAAGGCTCAGAAAATTGATATGCGAAACCGGATACCCGACACTGTGGAAATGGATGTGGCTTTTTCTATCACCTGCTACTCACTACATATCGGAAATAGGGATGCCCCTACTCTTTGCATCATGGCTCTCACTGCCCATCGGAACACTAAGCAGCCCTTGAGGCTCTCACAACTAGGACTGAACAGAGCTACACTGAAAACCGGAGTAGGTTAAATTAATTAAAACCTACATAGGAGATGGGTAGTTATCAACCTTTGGGACATGCGGTGAGAAAGTTGCCAGACTCTGGAACCTCCTGAAGTAATACAATACAAGGGTAACCGGCTCATGTCATACCTCATTAATGAGGCTCCATACAGCCACCATTTATAGCACTACTATGCTTCTTTCGATATAAAAGAGTGTATTGCCTTATGTATACAGAATCTTTGTTAAATGCTAGTTCTTTTGTTGTTTCTCGCACATTTTAATATTTTATGTGCACTATGTAATTCTCAAATTATCTCGACGAGAAAAATATAAAGGCAATTGTTTATTTTACATCTCACTTACCAATGACCTGCCAGTTGTCAGCTACAAAAGCTACTACACATCAACATGTGCATTACAGATGCTGTACCATCTACTATGAATTCAAGTCTTCTGTTAGGACTATTTCCTGGGATCTACAGGACTACATTTGAATTTATGCTGAACACTTTGATTTACCATATGCAAAGTATAGTTCATTAAATAGGTTTTACTCCTTTCAATGTTTACTGTTATAGTTATATGCTAGACATACTTAATCAGTTACTACAATGTACACCTGTGCTGTGTCTTTTATGATCTATTTGACCGGCAATAAGAACTACTGTGTCTATACCCTATATAGTCTGTTTATGAACTCTATAAAATAGAGACACTTGCTCCTAGGACAGGATGGTCCACATCTTAATCGGGCTTAGGGGCCATCTTTTTCAAGATATATATATATATATATATATATATATATATATATATATATATATATATATATATATATATATATACACAAAGAATGAGGAAAGAATTTGATCCGTAGGTCAAATGAGTGAGTTAAAAACAACTTTATTTGTTATGCATTAAAAAGTCCCTGGAGGGGTCCTACAGCAAAGAAACATAGAGCACTGTGTACTCAAGCTGACATGTTTCGGCTGTGTGCCGTAATCATAGCTTGATTGAGTGCATCAGTGCTAACCATTTAAAAGACAAAGTTAATTCTGATTGGTTAAAACATGATTACACATTTTCAATGTTAGAACTAAAGTGCTTTGTTAACCTATTCCCTACCTGATTATTTTGTGCTGCTGACCAACTACTAACTTTTGTTGAAAAATTACATTCTTGTATTTGTATGTAAGTATAGATATGGGAAACTATGATAAATTATTTGAAGACTTGGACCTAATGCACTATATGACCATCATTAAAGAGGGTGAGAAAAATTGGGTATTCTATTTTGCGTTGTTTTTAAACATTCTGTTTAGCGCATTATTTCTGTTTTATGTATTAATTATGTACCTGAGTTGTAACACTAACTGATTGAGGACCGTACCTATAGTGAATAAAATTCTTGGTGTAGTTTTTATCTATCTACTTGGAAGACCTCTGATAAGTTTCACTGGACTGGTGACTTATTATACATTATGCTTACTAATTGATATCATTATGTAAGTACATAACAGAGACACTTCTTTTTCTTCTCTAGTGATTTATTCTATTTACTGTTAAGGTACGGAAGAGTGTATATATTACACATTTATCTAAATGTTCTGTCTAACAATCAAAGCTTTTTCCCAATAGTATGTTATGTGATTTTTGGAAATTTGAAAATTTGAAGTACTTAGTGTTTGCTTAGTAATAGTGTGTGAATATGAATATAGTTCTACAATACTGTTTATTAATTTGTTACTATTGCCAATAGTTTATTAGATCATATTCGGAGTTCAGACCCCTTGGCACTCTTGTTTGGAGTTTAAAGATCCAATACATCTCTCTTTTTCCCAAAATTTGATTCCTGTCCCCACCTCTTAAAGGGGTTTTGATTCTTTCAATGGCTTGCCATCTCAGAGTGGTACTGCTTTTATTGTGTAAATCTTTGAAATGTCTGACCAAGGGGGTAGTTGCCTCTCCCATTTTGATGGTAGACAAATGATTACGTATTCGGACATTAACCTCAGTTGAGGTGAGTCCTACATATTGCAGCTTACATTCCACACAGGATAGAACATATATGACATAGGAGGATGTACAGTTTAGGCAGGAGGTTATTTTAAACACTTCACCTGTGACTTCTGAACGAAATTCATTCGAGATAATGGCTTTGTCACACGGTTTACATCTGGCCCTACCACATCTGTACATCCCCCTATGCCTTAGCCAGGAGCTTTCTTCTGTGCCTGTTATCCTGGGCAATTCAGAGGGTGCCAAATAATTTCCTATAGTTTTGCTTTTCCGATAAGAGCATCTGAGGCCCCTATCCACACTGTCTACAAGCCTGTCATCAGCTTTAAGTAGATGGAAGTGTTTATTTATTATACCACAGATATTCTTATAATCTGTGCTATAATCTGTTACAAACGTAACTTTTCCTTCCTGAGTGGATGGATTGGAGGATCTTAATGATCCCTGTAAGAGTGCCTTCCTATCCAGTCTGTCTACCTGTGACTTCGTTTGCTTGACAGTATATTTGGGATAGCCCCTTTGCAAGAGTCTCTTCTCAAGATCTCTGCTTTGTGCCTGATAAGTGCTCTCATCCGTACAGTTTCTTTTTGTTCTGATGAGTTCACCTTTAGCCACTGCCAGTGGAACTTGCTTAGGATGGCAACTCTTTGCGTGAAGCAAAGTGTTTTTTGTAATCGGTTTCCGATAAGTACTTGTTCTGACTCTGCCATTTTCAGCAAATGTTAGGGTAAGGTCTAGAAAATGTATCTGACTAGTATTTGTCTCATGAGTAAATCTAAGACCTATACTGTTGTTATTCAGTTTGGTCATAAAGTCAGACATTTCATTGTCTGTACCCTGCCAGACAAACAAGAGATCATCTATGTATCGCCTATAAAAGGCGATACATAGTTTATGATCATTTTCTTCTCCATAGATGTGGGACAGCTCCCACCAACCCATAAAAAGGTTGGCGTATGAGGGCGCAAATTTGGCCCCCATTGCTGTCCCACACCTCTGGAGAAAAAAAATCCTCATTGAACCTGAAATAATTGTGATTGAGGAGAAAGTTGGTGACTCTCAGAATATACCTGATAAATGTTTCATCAAAATGGGAAAATTCCTCTAGAAAGAAGGTTATAGCTTTTAAGCCTTCTCCATGTGGAATGGAAGAGTACAGAGCCGTGACATCAATTGTCAGCCACTTAAAATGGCTTCCCCAATTGAGGTCTTCCATAAGATTCAGTAAATCTTTCGTATCTCTTATGTGGCTCTGTAAGCGGACCACAAACGGATAGAGGATTGCATCAAGCCATTGTGACAGATGCTCAAGGAGGTACCCTATGCCACTCACAATGGGCCGTCCCTGAACATCCGTCAGGCTCTTATGCACCTTTGGAAGATGGTGGAAGATGGGCACAACAGGATTCTTTACAAAAAGAAAATCATGGGTGTTTAAATTCAGGTGCCCATCCTCCAGACCATCATCCAAAAGTGATCTCAGTTCCTTTTGAAAGGGAACGGTGGGATCCCTTATAAGTCTCACATAATTGTTAGTGTCATTGAGTTGTCGCTCTGCTTCACTAATGTAGGCACTTCTATCCTGGACTACCACCGACCCCCCTTTATCCGCTGAGCGGATAATGAGATTTTTGTTTTTTTGTAACTCTAATAGGGCTTGTTTCTCTTTGTGGGACAAATTAGCTTTGTGCTCACCTCTATCCGTCATATGTGACAGTTGTGTGAGATCTTGTTCTATCCTGTTATAGAAAGTTTCCAGGATGGGGCCCCTAGACTGTATGGGATAGAATGTTGATTTATTCCTAAAGCCATTGAAATTCTTAACCGTGTGTGTGGGATTTTCATTTTCCCCTACAGTAGCCAAGTTTTGTAGTGTGATCACATCACAAGTTTCTGAAAAGTCTAAAAGCTGTGAATTTACAGGGCCGTGCTGGAATGATGTTATGATCTCAGGGTCCTCAGCCCTCATCTCATTACTCCCCTGAAAGTGTTTTCTGAGGGTGAGATTTCTGATTAGTCTGTTTACATCCAGCATGGTCCTGAAAAGATCAAATGAGCAAGAAGGGGCAAAATTTAAGCCCAGACTGAGTACTTTCAATTGTGTGTGTGTCAAAGTAATTGAGGAGAGATTGATAACATTGTACTCTTTTATTGGTATTTCGTTGCTCTGTTTCCTCTTTTGGGATACCTGTTCTGTTTGTGCTGACCTATTCCAGTTTTGTCCTGAGCTTGGTGAAAAACCTGCTCGAACTCCCTGCGGTCTTCCCCCACATTAGCAATATTGCTAATTGTCTGTTGACTGGTACTGCCCACATACTTGGATACTGTGCCACTTTTCTGTGTGCTGTGTGGGTGTATTTTTTAGTATCCCCTTGGGTGCAATCTCCTGCTCTTCCCCACTTGAGGCTCCCATTTCTCCTCCTGACTCAAATTCACTATCTGTAGTTCTGCCTGGGCCTGTATGAGTACTGTTAGAGTTTGATTTAATCCCTCTCCCTCTTCCTCTGTTCCTGCTCCGTGATCTCCCTCTCCTACTATTAGACCTCCCACCTTGTCTCATATTGGTGTGACTCCATATATAAACTGATTGTGTATCATAATCAAGTTGATCTCTTTGATATTTTATATGTTTACGGTTGAGGATAATGTTTTTAGACTCTGTGAGTGCAGATCTTAAAATGCAATCGAATTTGGGATAATCTATCTCCATTCTTTTGCTATTCAATACTTGTTGCAACTCATCTATTTCTTGCCTAATATTTTCAAGCATTTTACTTTTGTAATTAATTAGCAAATTCATTAATCTTAGTGAGCATTCTGTTAATACAAAGTTCCATTTGGTAATGAATTCAGAGACCTGTGTTTCGAATGTTGGAAACTTGCTTATCCTCAAGCCCCTTGGTATGATGTTAAGTTTTATGTACTTTTCAAAAGTCCATATATCGAACTGGAGCTTGTGTTCCCTAACAAGTAGTTGCTCCATTCTGTCAAATAATTCACTTAATGAGTATGTGGAAATGTCCAAAGAAAATACTGTATCAAAGTCCTGGTCTCCATATCCCCTCTCAGCAGCTGGTAGTAGGGAATAAAAGTTAACTACGGACCCCTCCATTTTGTAAGTATATATATACCCTTATACCATATAGGCGCTCTTATACGTAAAGACTTAAAGGACCAGTCAACACATTAGATTTGCATAATCAACAAATGCAAGATAACAAGACAATGCAATAGCCCTCTGGCCTCTAGTTATCAAGCCGTCAACCTCAAATACGCTGGAATTCTGCAGCGTATTTGTGGCGAGGCTGATTCGCCTTAGTTATCAAGCCCTAGACACCGGCAAAAGTAGAATTTAGTGACGTAAGCTTCGATCCGCCGGACTCAGTCCGACACAGATCGATTCTTACGTCACTCCAGATGTTCCGCACACAAGTTCGGAACAATCTGACTACTTTTGGGAGTTATCAAAAAACTAGCAGGTTCGCTCGGCACTTTTCCG
Source organism: Bombina bombina (assembly GCF_027579735.1). Classification (NCBI taxonomy): domain Eukaryota; kingdom Metazoa; phylum Chordata; class Amphibia; order Anura; family Bombinatoridae; genus Bombina; species Bombina bombina. The sequence continues at coordinate 82,755,759 of NC_069510.1, read as the reverse complement.
GCCCAGCGTACCTGGTTTTCAAACCGCCGCCCTGGAGGCGGCGGATCCCATAGGAATCAATGGGAGTCTGACCATAGCGAAAGTTCATGTTCGCTACTGCCAGATATCCCATTGATTCCTATGGGAGCTGTCTACACCTAACACCCTAACATGTACCCCGAGTCTAAACACCCCTAATCTGTCCCCCCCTATACCGCCGCAACTAAATAAATGTATTACCTCCTATACCGGCGCCCCCCCGCAACTAAATAAAGTTATTAACCCCTAAACCGCCGCTCCTAGACCCCGCCGCAACTATAATAAAGTTATTAACCCCTAAACCACCGCTCCCGGACACCGCCACCACCTACATTATACCTAGTAACCCCTATCCTGCCCCCCCTATACCGCCGCCACCTATAATTAAGTTATTAACCCCTTTCCTGTGGATCCCGGACCTCGTTGCACCTAAATAAATAGTTTAACCCCTAAATCGCCGCTCCCGGACCCCGCCGCAACCTATATTAAATTTATTAACCCCTAATCTGCCCCCCCTACACCGTCGCCACCTATAATAAATTTATTAACCCCTATCCTGCCCCCCCTACACCGCCGCCACTATAATAAAATTATTAACCCCTAAACCTAAGTCTAACCCTAACCCTAACAACCCCCCTAACTTAAATATTAATTAAATACATCTAAATAATATTTCTCTTATTAACTAAATTAATCCTATTTAAAACTAAATACTTACCTGTAAAATAAACCCTAATATAGCTATATATAATTAATAATTATATTGTAGCTATCTTAGGATTTATTTTTATTTTACAGGCAAATTTCAATTTATTTTAACTAGGTACAATAGCTATTAAATAGTTATTTACTATTTAATAGCTACCTAGTTAAAATAAAGAGAAATTTACATGTAAAATAAAAACTAACCTAAGTTTCAATTACACCTAACACTACACTATCATTAAATAAATTATTCCTATTTAAAACTAAATACTTACCTGTAAAATAAACCCTAAGCTAGCTACAATGTAATAAATAATTACATTGTATCTATTTTAGGATTTATATTTATTTTACAGGTAACTTTGTATTTATTTTAGCTAGTTAGAATAGTTATTAAATAGTTATTAACTATTTAATAACTACCTAGCTAAAAGAAATACAAAATTACCTGTAAAATAAATCCTAACCTAAGTTACAATTAAACCTAACACTACACTATCATTAAATTAATTAAATAAATTACCTACAAATAACTACAATTAAATACAATTAAATAAACTAACTAAAGTACAAAAAATAAAAAAAGCTGTTACAAAAAATTAAAAAAAATATTTACAAACATTTCAAAAAAATTGTTACAATTTTAAGCTACTTACACCTAATCTAAGCCCCCTAATAAAATAGCAAAGCCCCCCAAAATAAAAAAAATGCCCTACCCTATTCTACATTAAAAATTTACCAGCTCTATTACCTTACCAGCCCTTAAAAGGGCCTTTTGCGGGGCATGCCCCAAAGAAAACAGCTCTTTTGCCTGTAAAAAAAAAAAAATACAACCCCCCCAACATTAAAACCCATCACCCACATACCCCTACTCTAACCCAAACCCCCTTAAATAAACCTAACACTACCCCCCTGAAGATCATCCTACCTTTAGCCGTCTTCAGCCAGCCGACCACCGATGGAACAGAAGAGGAGATCCGGAGCGGCAGAAGTCATCATCCAAGGGGCGCTGAAGAAGTCTTCCATCCAACTGAAGTCATCATCCAAGGGGCGCTGAAGAAGTCTTTCATCCGACTGAAGTCATCATCCAAGGGGCGCTGAAAAAGTCTTCCATCCGACTGAAGTCATCATCCAAGGGGCGCTGAAGAAGTCTTCCATCCGATTGAAGTCTTCATCCAAGCCGCGTCTTCAATCTTCATCCATCCGGAGCAGAGCGGAGCCATCTTCAGACGAGCCTACACGGAGCCATCCTCTTCTTCCCGACGACTAACGACGAATTACGGTACCTTTAAGTGACGTTATCTAAGATGGCGTCACTCGAATTCCGATTGGCTGATAGGATTCGAGTGACGCCATCTTGGATGAGGTCACTTAAAGGTACCGTCATTCATCGTTAGTCGTCGGGAAGAAGAGGATGGCTCCACGTAAGCTCGTCTGAAGATGGCTCCGCTCCGCTCCGGATGGATGAAGATTGAAGACGCGGCTTGGATGAAGACTTCAATCGGATGGAAGGCTTCTTCAGCGCCCCTTGGATGATGACTTCAGTCGGATGGAAGACTTCTTCAGCGCCCCTTGGATGATGACTTCAGTCGGATGGAAGACTTCTTCAGCGCCCCTTGGATGATGACTTCTGCCGCTCCGGATCTCCTCTTCTGTTCCATTGGTGGTCGGCTGGCTGAAGACGGCTAAAGGTAGGATGATCTTCAGGGGGGTAGTGTTAGGTTTATTTAAGGGGGGTTTGGGTTAGAGTAGGGGTATGTGGGTGGTGGGTTTTAATGTTGGGGGGGTTGTATTTTTTTGTTACAGGCAAAAGAGCGGTTTTCTTTGGGGCATGCCCCGCAAAAGGCCCTTTTAAAGGCTGGTAAGGTAATAGAGCTGGTAAATTTTTAATGTAGAATAGGGTAGGGCATTTTTTTTATTTTGGGGGGCTTTGTTATTTTATTAGGGGGCTTAGATTAGGTGTAAGTAGCTTAAAATTGTTGTAATATTTTTGAAATGTTTGTAAATAAAAAAAAATATTTTTTGTAACTTAGCTTTTTTTATTTTTTGTACTTTAGTTAGTATATTTAATTGTATTTAATTGTAGTTATTTGTAGGTAATTTATTTAATTAATTTAATGATAGTGTAGTGTTAGGTTTAATTGTAACTTAGGTTAGGATTTATTTTACAGGTAATTTTTTTATTTCTTTTAGCTAGGTAGTTATTACATAGTTAATAACTATTTAATATCTATTCTAACTAGCTAAAATAAATACAAAGTTACCTGTAAAATAAATATAAATCCTAAAATAGCTACAATGTAATTATTAATTACATTGTAGCTATCTTAGGGTTTATTTTACAGGTAAGTATTTAGTTTTAAATAGGAATAATTTATTTAATGATAGTGTAGTGTTATGTGTAATTGTAACTTAGGTTAGTTTTTATTTTACAGGTTAATTTCTCTTTATTTTAACTAGGTAGCTATTAAATAGTTAATAACTATTTAATAGCTATTGTACCTAGTTAAAATAAATGGAAATTTGCCTGTAAAATAAAAATAAATCCTAAGATAGCTACAATAAAATTATTATTTATATTGTAGCTATATTAGGGTTTATTTTAAATGTAAGTATTTAGTTTTAAATAGGAATAATTAATTTAATAAGAGTTAAATTTATTTAGATGTATTTAATTAATATTTAAGTTAGGGGGGTGTTAGGGTTAGACTTAGGTTTAGGGGTTAATAATTTTATTATAGTGGCGGCGGTGTAGGAGGGGCAGGATAGGGATTAATAAATTTATTATAGGTGGCGATGGTATAGGAAGGGCAGGATAGGGGTTAATAAATGTATTATAGGTGGCGACGGTGTAGGGGGGGCAGGGTAGGGGTTAATACATTTAATATAGGTGGCGGCGGGGTCCAGGGGCGGCGGTTTAGGGGTTAAACAATTTATTTAGTTGCGGCAGGGTCAGGAATCGGCAGGATAGGGGTTAATAAATTTATTATAGGTGGCGGCGGTATAGGGGGGGCAGGATAGGGGTTACTAGGTATAATGTAGGTGGCGGTGGGCTCCGGGAGCGGCGGTTTAGGGGTTAATACATTTATTATAGTTGCGGCGGTGTCCGGGAGCGGCGGTTTAGGGGTTACTAACTTTATTTAGTTGCGGGGGGCTCCGGGGGCGCCGGTATAGGGGGTAGAACAGTGTAGTTAGTGTGGGTGCTTAGTGACAGCTTGTCAATAAAGCTGTCAAAAAGCCGAAGAGCAGTGAGATCGGATGAGTGATAACTATCACAGTCCACTGCTCATCGCCCCGTACTTGGTGCGCGGCTTTTTGACAGATTTATTGATAACTTTGGCTAGCGTATTCAGGTCTGCGGCGGCGATGGTAGGAGAGCTTAGGCGGCGTATTGGGCCGGCAAAGGCAGGTAAAGTAGACACGTTGATAACTAGAGGCCTCTGTCTGAACTTCAAATGAGTAGTAGATTTTTTAATAACAAATTTCAAAGTTATGTATATTTCCACTCCCCTTGTACCATGTGATAGCAATCAGCCAATCACAGATGCATATACGTATAGTCTGTGAATTCTTGCACATGCTCAGTAGGATCTGGTGACTCAAAAATTGTAAATATAAAAGACTGTGCACATTTTTTTTAATGGAAGTAAATTGGAAAGTTGTTTAAAATTACATGCTGTATCTGAATCATGAAAATTTAATTTAACCTGAGTGTCCCTTTAATACACTCTAAAACTATAGTAACCTCCCACTTATAGCTTAGCACTCCTGATTCATTCCTCTATACATAGTCCATGACAATATATTATGCTTTAAGCTGAAAGATAGAGAGCTAACTTCTATTAGCCATATAGTAGTTACTGTTTTTTAAAAATTAAAAAATTAGCTTGAATCTAAAATAAGTTCATATATAAATATTTATTACCTTCTAAGTATCATAAGGCCCAGAAGTGGCTGCAGAGATGGCTATAATAGATTTGTAATTGCCTACATTCTAGTAGTCCATGAGCGGCCAACTAAATAGTCATACCAGTAAGATCTTAATGTAAAATGGAGATTTCAGAAATTATTTAATTGTATTTTTGTGTCATTATTGTTTTATGGCAATCTTTCGACTAGATTACCAGTTTTGCGTTAGGGTAAAAAAGCAGCGTTAACAGGTCCTAACGTTGCTTTTTTACGCCCGCTGGTATTACGAGTCTTGCAGGTTTAGGGGCACCGCACACTTCTTTGGCCTTACCGCAAAACGACTTACGTAAACTTTGTAAACCCTTTTTTCTATGGGACTTCCATAGCGCTGGTATTACAAATCTGTCCTGGGAGGCCAAAAAGTGAACGGAACACCCTACCCCGTCAAGAGTCCTAACGCATTTAAAAGTCAGTAGTTAAGAGTTTTACTACAACGCCGTAACATAAAACTCATAACTAAAGTGCTAAAAAGTACATTAACACCCATAAACTACCTGTTAACCTCAAATTTTTAACCCCTAATCTGCCGCTCCGGACACCGCCGCCACCTACATTACATTTATGAACCCCTAATCTGCTGCCCCCAATATCACCGACACCTACATTATATTTATTAACCCCTAATCTGCCGCCCCCAATGTCGCCGCAACCTACCTACACTTATTAACCCCTAATCTGCTGCCCCCAACGTCGCCCACCACTATAATAAACATATTAACCGCTAAACCGCCGCACTCCCGCCTCGCAAACATTAGTTAAATATTATTAACCCCTAATCTGCCGTCCCTAACATCGACACCACCTACCTACATTTATTAACCCCTAATCTGCCGCCCCCATCGTCGCCGCCACTATACTAAATGTATTAACCCTTAAACCTAAGTCTACCCCTAACCCTAACACCCCCCTTAAATATACCGGTAATTAAAATAAATCTAACTAAATATTCCTATCATTAACTAAATACTTACCTATAAAATAAACCCTAAGCTAGCTACAATATAACTAATAGTTACATTGTAGCTATCTTAGGGTTTATTTTTATTTTACAGGCAAGTTTGTATTTATTTTAACTAGGTAGAATAGTTATTAAATAGTTATTAACTATTTAATAACTACCTAGCTAAAATAAATACAAAAGTACCTGTAAAATACACCCTTAATAAATGTAGGTAGGTGGCGTCGATGTTAGGGAAGGCAGATTAGGGGTTAATAATATTTAACTAATGTTTGTGAGGCGGGAGTGCGGCAGTTTAGGGGTTAATATTTTTATTATAGTGGCAGCGACGTTGGGGACAGCAGATTAGGTAGGGGTTAATAAATGTAGGTAGGTTGCGGCGAAATTGGGGGCGGCAGATTTGGGGTTAATAAATATTATGTAGGTATTGGCGATGTTGGGGGCAGCAGATTAGGGGTTCATAAGTATAATGTAGGTGGCGGCAGTGTCCGGAGCGGCAGATTAGGGGTTAATAATTATAACGTAGGTGTCGGCGATGTCGGGGGCGGCAGATTAGGGGATAATAAGTGTAAGATTAGGGGTGTTTAGACTCGGGGTTCATGTTAGAGTGTTAGGTGTAAACATAACTTTTTTTTCCCCATAGGAATCAATGGGGCTGCGTTACTGAGTTTTACGCTGCTTTTTTGCAGGTGTTAGACTTTTTCTCAGCCGGCTCTCCCGGTTGATTCCTATGGGGAAATCGTGCATGAGCACGTACGACCAGTTCACCGCTGACTTAAGCAGCGCTGGTATTGGAGTACGGTAATGAGCAAAATTTTGCTCAACGCTCACTTCTTGCATTTTAAAGCCGGGTTTGTAAAAACCCGTAATACCAGCGCTGCATGTAAGTGAGCAGTGAGAGAAACTGCTCGTTAGCATCGCACAGCTCATAACGCAAAACTTGTAATCTAGCCGTTTGTATGCTATTTTTTCGCAAAATCTCAATAAAAAAACTATTAAAGAGAAAATACTTACTGCCCCTTTAATAGGTTAATTACAACTATGTCTCTCTATTAAACATACTATAAATCATTTTGTTAGATTGAATATCCCTTCTTTTGTTTGCAGGTGATGAGGCATCATACCAGCATCTATCAGCCGCCTAGTAAAGCTTTTTGTCTAAGGGATATCTCAGATTTTATTATTCATTTTACTGTAAGTTATTAAAATGTTTCTGAAATATCAGTGTCATTTTATTTATTTTTTCTATAAAAATTATTGCACAGATCACTTCAATTGTTTCTTTAGTTGATCTGTCAGCTTAATTCTCTTACAGGTAGACTCCAAGTTTTGCGTTCGTGTTTTAACGCAAAAAAAAATGGTCACATCAACATTAATAAAGCAACACAGTCATTACGAGTCTTGTCGGTATAGCTGTACCGCAAGCTTTTTAGCCTGTAACGCAACGTCAGTCCCACACGTTTTTTTATGGGTTTCCCATTGCGCTGCCATTACGAGTTTTGCGGTAAAGCTAAAAAACTTGCGTTACACCCTATCCACGACAAGACCCTTCTGAGACCAGTAGTTATGAGTTTTACGCAACAAAACTGTTACATAAAACTCATAACTAAACTGTTACAAAGTACACTAACACCCATAAACCACCTATTAACCCCTAAACCGAGGCACTCCCGCATCGCAAACACTATATTAAATTTATGAACCCCTAATCTGCCGCTTCTGACATCGCCGCCACATTGCCCATACTATACTAAAGTTATTAACTCCTATTTCCCCGCACCCCAACATTGCCCACACTATAATAAACCTACGCCTAGATTTAGAGTTCTGCGTTAGCCGTCAAAAGCAGCGTTAAGGGGTCCTAACGCTGCTTTTGGCCGCCCGCTGGTATTTAGAATCAGCCAGGAAAGGGTCTAACGCTCACTTCCCTACCGCGATTCCAGGCTACCGCAGATCCCCTTACGCCAATTGCGTATCCTATCTTTTCAATGGGATCTGCCTAACGCTGGTATTTGGAGTCTTGGGAGAAGTGAGCGGTAGAGCCTCTACCGACAAGACTCCAGCCGCAGAAAAAAGTCAGTAGTTAAGAGCTTTATGGGCTAACGCCGGAATATAATGCTCTTAACTACTGTGCTCTAAAGTACACTAACACCCATAAACTACCTATGTACCCCTAAACCGAGGCCCCCCCCACATCGCCGCCACTCTAATAAAAAAAATTTAACCCCTATTCTGCCGACCGGACATCGCCGCCACCTACGTTATACTTATGAACCCCTAATCTTCTGCCCCTAACATCGCCGACCCCTATATTATATTTATTAACCCCTAATCTGCCCCCCACGTCGCCGCTACCTAACTACACTTATTAACCCCTATTCTGCCGACTGGACCTTGCCGCCACAATAATAAATGTATTGACCCCTAAACCGCCGCACTCCCACCTCGCAAACACTATAATAAATAGTATTAACCCCTAATCTGCCCTCCCTAACATCGCCGCCACCTAACTTCAAGTATTAACCCCTAATCTGCCGACCGGACCTCACCGCTACTATAATAAATGTATTAACCCCTAAGTCTAACCCTAACACCCCCCTAAGTTAAATATAATTTTAATCTAACTAAATAAATTAACTCTTATTAACTAAAGTCTTCCTATTTAAAACTAAATACTTACCTGTAAAATAAACCCTAATATAGCTACAATATATCGAATAATTATTTTGTAGCTATTTTAGGATTTATATTTATTTTACAGGCAACTTTGTATTTATTTTAACTAGGTACAATAGCTATTAAATAGTTATTTACTATTTAATAGCTACCTAGTTAAAATAATTACAAAATTACCTGTAAAATAAATCCTAACCTAAGTTACAATTAAACCTAACACTACACTATCAATAAATTAATTAAATAAATTAACTACAATTACATACAATTAAATAAACTAAACTAAATTACAAAAACAAACAAACACTAAATTATAAAAAATAAAAAAAGATTACAAGAATATTAGGCTAATTACACCTACTCTAAGCCCCCTAATAAAATAAAAAAGCCCCCCAAAATAATAAAGGTCCCTACCCTATTCTACTTAAATTAAAAGGTAATCAGCTCTTTTACCAGCCCTTAAAAGGGCTTTTTGCGGGGCATGCCCCAAAGTAATCAGCTCTTTTGCCTGTAAAAAAAAATACAACCCCCCCAACATTAAAACCCACCACCCACATACCCCTACTCTAACCCAAACCCCCCTTAAATAAACCTAACACTACCCCCCTGAAGATCTCATTACCTTGAGTCGTCTTCACCCAGCCGAGCCGAAGTCTTCATCCGATGGGGCAGAAGAGGACATCCAGACCGGCAGAAGTCTTCATCCTATCCGGGCAGAAGAGGACATCCGGACCGGCAGACATCTTCATCCAAGCGGCATCTTCTATCTTCATCCATCCGGAGCGGAGCGGAACCATCTTCTTTCCAACCAACGCGGATCCATCATCTTCAACCGACGCCTACTCGCCGAATGAAGGTTCCTTTAAATGACGTCATCCAAGATGGCGTCCCTCGAATTCTGATTGGCTGATAGGATTCTATCAGCCAATCGGAATTAAGGTAGGAAAAAATCTGATTGGCTGATTGAATCCAATCAGATTGAGCTCGCATTCTATTGGCTGTTCCGATCAGCCAATAGAATGCGAGCTCAATCTGATTGGCTGATTGGATAAGCCGGATTGAACTTGAATCTGATTGGCTGATTCAATCAGCCAATCAGATTTTTACTACCTTAATTCCGATTGGCTGAAAGAATCCTATCAGCCAATAGGAATTCGAGGGACGCCATCTTGGATGACGTCATTTAAAGGAACCTTCATTCGGCGAGTAGGCGTCGGTTGAAGAGGATGGATCCGCGTCGGCTGGAAAGAAGATCGCTCCGCTCCGGATGGATGAAGATAGAAGATGCCGCTTGGATGAAGATGTCTGCCGGTCCGGATGTCCTCTTCTGCCCGGATAAGATGAAGACTTCTGCCGGTCTGGATGTCCTCTTCTGCCCCATCGGATGAAGACTTCGGCCCGGCTGGGTGAAGACGACTCAAGGTAGGGAGATCTTCAGGGGTTAGTGTTAGGTTTATTTAAGGGGGGTTTGGGTTAGAGTAGGGGTATGTGGGTGGTTGGTTGGTTTTAATGTTGGGGGTTGTATTTTTTTTTACAGGCAAAAGAGCTGATTACTTTGGGGCATGCCCCGCAAAAAGCCCTTTTAAGGGCTGGTAAAAGAGCTGATTACTTTTTAATTTAGAATATGGTAGGGACCTTTATTATTTTGGGGGGCTTTTTATTTTATTAGGGGGCTTAGAGTAGGTGTAATTAGCCTAATATTCTTGTAATCTTTTTTTATTTTTTGTAATTTAGTGTTTGTTTGTTTTTGTAATTTAGTTTAGTTTATTTAATTGTATGTAATTGTAGTTAATTTATTTAATTAATTTATTGATAGTGTAGTGTTAGGCTTAATTGTAACTTAGGTTAGGATTTATTTTACAGGTAATTTTGTAATTATTTTAACTAGGTAGCTATTAAATAGTAAATAACTATTTAATAGCTATTGTACCTAGTTAAAATAAATACAAAGTTGCCTGTAAAATAAATATAAATCCTAAAATAGCTACAATATATTTATTTGTTATATTGTAGCTATCTTAGGCCTAGATTTGGAGTTCGGCGGTAAAAGGGCTGTTAACGCTCCGCGGGCTTTTTTCTGGCCGCACCATAAAATTAACTCTGGTATCGAGAGTTCAAACAAATGCTGCGTTAGGCTCCAAAAAAAGGAGCGTAGAGCATTTTTTACCGCAAAAGCAACTCTCGATACCAGAGTTGCTTACGGACGCGGCCGGCCTCAAAAACGTGCTCGTGCACGATTCCCCCATAGGAAACAATGGGGCTGTTTGAGCTAAAAAAAACCTAACACCTGCAAAAAAGCAGCGTTCAGCTCCTAACGCAGCCCCATTGTTTGCTATGGGGAAACACTTCCTACGTCTGCACCTAACACTCTAACATGTACCCCGAGTCTAAACACCCCTAGCCTTACACTTATTAACCCCTAATCTGCCGCCCCCGCTATCGCTGACCCCTGCATATTTTTTTAAACCCCTAATCTGCCGCTCCGTAAACCGCCGCCACCTACGTTATCCCTATGTACCCCTAATCTGCTACCCCTAACACCGCCGACCCCTATATTATATTTATTAACCCCTAACCTGCCCCCCACAACGTCGCCGACACCTGCCTACACTTATTAACCCCTAATCTGCCGAGCGGACCTGAGCGCTACTATAATAAAGTTATTAACCCCTAATCCGCCTCACTAACCCTATCATAAATAGTATTAACCCCTAATCTGCCCTCCCTAACATCGCCGACACCTAACTTCAATTATTAACCCCTAATCTTCCGATCGGAGCTCACCGCTATTCTAATAAATGGATTAACCCCTAAAGCTAAGTCTAACCCTAACACTAACACCCCCCCTAAGTTAAATATAATATTTATCTAACGAAATAAATTAACTCTTATTAAATAAATTATTCCTATTTAAAGCTAAATACTTACCTGTAAAATAAATCCTAATATAGCTACAATATAAATTATAATTATATTATAGCTATTTTAGGATTAATATTTATTTTACAGGCAACTTTGTAATTATTTTAACCAGGTACAATAGCTATTAAATAGTTAAAAACTATTTAATAGTTACCTAGTTAAAATAATAACAAATTTACCTGTAAAATAAATCCTAACCTAAGTTATAATTAAACCTAACACTACCCTATCAATAAAATAATTAAATAAACTACCTACAATTACCTACAATTAACCTAACACTACACTATCAATAAATTAATTAAACACAATTCCTACAAATAAATACAATTAAATAAACTAGCTAAAGTACAAAAAATAAAAAAGAACTAAGTTACAGAAAATAAAAAAATATTTACAAACATAAGAAAAATATTACAACAATTTTAAACTAATTACACCTACTCTAAGCCCCCTAATAAAATAACAAAGCCCCCCAAAATAAAAAATTCCCTACCCTATTCTAAATTAAAAAAGTTACAAGCTCTTTTACCTTACCAGCCCTGAACAGGGCCCTTTGCGGGGCATGCCCCAAGAATTTCAGCTCTTTTGCCTGTAAAAAAAAACATACAATACCCCCCCCCCCAACATTACAACCCACCACCCACATACCCCTAATCTAACCCAAACCCCCCTTAAATAAACCTAACACTAAGCCCCTGAAGATCTTCCTACCTTGTCTTCACCATCCAGGTATCACCGATCCGTCCTGGCTCCAAGATCTTCATCCAACCCAAGCGGGGGTTGGCGATCCATAATCCGGTCCAGAAGAGGCTCCAAAGTCTTCCTCCTATCCGGCAAGAAGAGGACATCCGGACCGGCAAACATCTTCTCCAAGCGGCATCTTCGATCTTCTTCCATCCGGAGCGAAGCGGCAGGATCCTGAAGACCTCCAGCGCGGAACATCCATCCGGACCGACGACTGAACGACGAATGACTGTTCCTTTAAGGTACGTCATCCAAGATGGCGTCCCTCGAATTCCGATTGGCTGATAGGATTCTATCAGCCAATCGGAATTAAGGTAGGAATTTTCTGATTGGCTGATGGAATCAGCCAATCAGAATCAAGTTCAATCCGATTGGCTGATCCAATCAGCCAATCAGATTGAGCTCGCATTCTATTGGCTGTTCCGATCAGCCAATAGAATGCGAGCTCAATCTGATTGGCTGATTGGATCGGCCAATCGGATTGAACTAGATTCTGATTGGCTGATTCCATCAGCCAATCAGAAAATTCCTACCTTAATTCCGATTGGCTGATAGAATCCTATCAGCCAATCGGAATTCGAGGGACGCCATCTTGGATGACGTCCCTTAAAGGAACAGTCATTCGTCGTTCAGTCGTCGGTCCGGATGGATGTTCCGCGCTGGAGGTCTTCAGGATCCTGCCGCTTCGCTCCGGATGGAAGAAGATCGAAGATGCCGCTTGGAGAAGATGTTTGCCGGTCCGGATGTCCTCTTCTTGCCGGATAGGAGGAAGACTTTGGAGCCTCTTCTGGACCGGATTATGGATCGCCAACCCCCGCTTGGGTTGGATGAAGATCTTGGAGCCAGGACGGATCGGTGATACCTGGATGGTGAAGACAAGGTAGGAAGATCTTCAGGGGCTTAGTGTTAGGTTTATTTAAGGGGGGTTTGGGTTAGATTAGGGGTATGTGGGTGGTGGGTTGTAATGTTGGGGGGGGGTATTGTATGTTTTTTTTTACAGGCAAAAGAGCTGAAATTCTTGGGGCATGCCCCGCAAAGGGCCCTGTTCAGGGCTGGTAAGGTAAAAGAGCTTGTAACTTTTTTAATTTAGAATAGGGTAGGGAATTTTTTATTTTGGGGGGCTTTGTTATTTTATTAGGGGGCTTAGAGTAGGTGTAATTAGTTTAAAATTGTTGTAATATTTTTCTTATGTTTGTAAATATTTTTTTATTTTCTGTAACTTAGTTCTTTTTTATTTTTTGTACTTTAGCTAGTTTATTTAATTGTATTTATTTGTAGGAATTGTGTTTAATTAATTTATTGATAGTGTAGTGTTAGGTTTAATTGTAGGTAATTGTAGGTATTGTATTTAATTAATTTATTGATAGTGTAGTGTTAGGTTAATTGTAGGTAATTGTAGGTAGTTTATTTAATTATTTTATTGATAGGGTAGTGTTAGGTTTAATTATAACTTAGGTTAGGATTTATTTTACAGGTAAATTTGTTATTATTTTAACTAGGTAACTATTAAATAGTTCTTAACTATTTAATAGCTATTTTACCTGGTTAAAATAATAACAAAGTTGCCTGTAAAATAAATATTAATCCTAAAATAGCTATAATATAATTATAATTTATATTGTAGCTATATTATGATTTATTTTACAGGTAAGTATTTAGCTTTAAATAGGAATAATTTATTTAATAAGAGTTAATTTATTTCGTTAGATAAAAATTATATTTAACTTAGGGGGGTGTTAGTGTTAGGGTTAGACTTAGCTTTAGGGGTTAATACATTTATTAGAATAGCGGTGAGCTCCGGTCGGCAGATTAGGGGTTAATAATTGAAGTTAGGTGTCGGCGATGTTAGGAGGGGCAGATTAGGGGTTAATACTATTTATGATAGGGTTAGTGAGGCGGATTAGGGGTTAATACATTTATTATAGTAGCGCTCAGGTCCGCTCGGCAGATTAGGGGTTAATAAGTGTAGGCAGGTGTCGGCGACGTTGAGGGGGGCAGATTAGGGGTTAATAAATATAATATAGGGGTCGGCGATGTTAGGGCAGCAGATTAGGGGTACATAGGGATAACGTAGGTGGCGGCGATTTGCGGTCGGAAGATTAGGGGTTAATTATTTTAAGTAGCTGGCGGCGACGTTGTGGGGGGCAAGTTAGGGGTTAATAAATGTAATACAGGGGTCGGCGGGGTTAGGGGCAGCAGATTAGGGGTACATAAGGATAACGTAGGTGGCGGTCGGCAGATTAGGGGTTAAAAATTTTAATCGAGTGGCGGCGGTGTGGGGGGACCTCGGTTTAGGGGTACATAGGTAGTTTATGGGTGTTAGTGTACTTTAGGGTACAGTAGTTAAGAGCTTTATAAACCGGCGTTAGCCAGAAAGCTCTTAACTCCTGCTATTTTCAGGCGGCTGGAGTTTTGTCGTTAGAGCTCTAACGCTCACTTCAGAAACGACTCTAAATACCAGCGTTAGAAAGATCCCATTGAAAATATAGGCTACGCAAATGGCGTAGGGGGATCTGCGGTATGGAAAAGTCGCGGCTGAAAAGTGAGCGTTAGACCCTTTAATCACTGACTCCAAATACCAGCGGGCGGCCAAAACCAGCGTTAGGAGCCTCTAACGCTGGTTTTGACGGCTACCGCCGAACTCCAAATCTAGGCCTTAGGGTTTATTTTACAGGTAAGTATTTAGTTTTAAATAGGAAGACTTTAGTTAATAAGAGTTAATTTATTTTGTTAGATTAAAATTATATTTAATTTAGGGGGTGTTAGGGTCAGGGTCAGACTAGTAGTGGCGAGGTCCGGTCGGCAGATTAGGGGTTAATACTTGAAGTTAGGTGGCGCCGATGTTAGGGAGGGCAGATTAGGGGTTAATACTATTTATTATAGTGTTTGCGAGGTGGGAGTGCGGCGATTTAGGGGTTAATACATTTATTATAGTGGCGGCGAGGTCCGGTCGGCAGATTAGGGGTTAATAAGTGTAGGTAAGGTAGCGGCGACGTTGGGGGGGCAGATTAGGGGTTAATAAATATAATATAGGGGCCGGCGATGTTAGGGGCAGCAGATTAGGGGTTCATAGGGATAATGTAGGTTGCGGCGGTGTCCGGAGCGGAAGATTAGGGGTTAATAATAATATGCAGGGGTCAGCGATAGCGGGGGCGGCAGATTAGGGGTTGATAAGTGTAAGGTTAGGGGTGTTTAGACTCGGGGTTCATGTTAGGGTGTTAGGTGCCGACTTAGAAAGTGTTTCCCCATAGGAAACAATGGGGCTGCGTTAGAAGCTGAACGCTGCTTTTTTGCAGGTGTTAGTTTTTTTTTCAGCCAGCTCAGCCCCATTGTTTCCTATGGGGAAATCGTGCACAAGCATGTTTTCCCAGCTTACCGCTACCGTAAGCAACGCTGGTATTGAGAGTTGAAGTGGAGCTAAATTAGGCTCAACGCACCCTTTTTTGAGCCTAACGCAGCCCCTCAGACAACTCTAAATACCAGCGTTGTTGGAAAGGTGCGCTGGGAAAAACAGGTAGACCTAAACAGAAGACACCACTGCCTGAAGAACCCTTCTCCCAAAAGAAACCTCAGCCGAGGCAAAAGTATCAAATTTATAAAACTTTGAAAAAGTATGCAAAGAGGACCAAGTTGCAGCCTTGCAAATCTGTTCCACAGAAGCTTCATTTTTAAATGCCCTGGAAGAGGAAACAGCCCTCGTGGAATGAGCAGTGATTCTCTCAGGAGGTTGCTGTCCAGCAGTCTCATAGGCCAAACGAATAATACTCCTTGGCCAAAGAGAAAGAGAAGTAGCCGTAGCTTTCTGACCCTTGCGCTTCCCAGAATAACAAACAAACAAAGCAGAAGACTGACGAAAGTCCTTAGTCGCCTGAAGATAAAACTTCAAAGTACGCACAACATCTAGGTTGTGCAACAAACGCTCCTTAGGAGAAGAAGGATTAGGACACAAAGAAGGAACCACAATCTCCTGATTAATATTCTTGTTTGAAACAACCTTAGGTAGGAAACCTAACTTAGTAAGTAGAACCACCTTATCAGAATGAAAAATAAGATAAGGAGAATCAAACTGCAGAGCCGAGAGTTCCGAAACTCTCTGAGCAGAAGAAATAACAACAAGAAACAAAACCTTCCAAGATAACATCTTAATATGTAAGGAATGCATAGGTTCAAACGGAGCCCGCTGTAAAACTCTAAGAACAAGGTTAATACTCCAGGGAGGAGTAACGGACTTAAACACAGGCCTGATTCTAACTAAGGCCTGACAAAAAGATTGCACGTCTGGCGCATCCGCCAAACGCTTATGCAATAAAATAGACAACGCAGAAATCTGACCTTTCAGAGTACTAGCTGACAAACCCTTCTTCAGACCCTCCTGGAGAAAAGACAAAATCCTAGGAATCCTGACTCTACTCCAAGGTTTGCCTCTGGATTCACACCAATCCAGATATTTACGCCATATCTTATAGTAAATCTTTCCTGTTGCAGGTTTCCGAGCCTGAATCATGGTCTCAATGACCGACTCTAAAAACCCAAGCTTAGATAAAATCAAGCATTCAATCTCCAAGCAGATGAAAGGTCTGTCGTCTCAGAAAAAATAATATTCACTAGATGAATTATTATTATAATTATTATTATTTATTATTTATTTTTTTAATAACTGAGAAACATTTAAAACACTTACGCCTAGATCACGAATTTGGCGTTAGCCTTAAAAAGCAGCGCTGAGAGGTCCCAACGCTGCTTTTTAACGCCCGCTGGTATTACGAGTCAGGCAGGAAAGGGTCTACCGCTCCCTACCTTGAGCCGTCTTCACCCATCCGGGCACAAGTGGTCCTCCAGAGGTGCAGAAGTCTTCATCCGATCCGGGCAGAAGAGGTCCTCCAAGCGGCAGAAGTCTTCATCCAAGCGGCATCTTCCATCTTCAATCCAGCCGAAGCGGAGCCATCCTCTTCAAACAACGTCCTGAATGAAGGTTCCTTTAAATGATGTCATCCAAGATGGCGTCCCTTGAATTCCGATTGGCTGATAGGATTCTATCAGCCAATCGGAATTAAGGTAGGAAAAATCCTATTGGCTGATCGGATCAGCCAATAGGATTGAGCTCGCATTCTATTGGCTGATTGGATCAGCCAATAGGATTTTTCTTACCTTAATTCCGATTGGCTGATAGAATCCTATCAGCCAATCGTAATTCAAGGGACGCCATCATAGATGACGTCATTTAAAGGAACCTTCATTCAGCAGTGTTAGGACGTCGTTTGAAGAGGAAGGCTCTGCGTCAGCTGGATTGAAGATGGACCCGCTCCGCTCCGGATGGATGAAGATAGAAGATGCCGCTTGGATGAAGACTTCTGCCGCTTGGAGGACCTCTTCTGCCCGGATCGGATGAAGACTTCTGCCCCTCTGGAGGACCACTTGTGCCCGGCTGGGTGAAGACGGCTCAAGGTAGGGAGATCTTCAGGGGGGTAGTGGTAGGTTTTTTTAAGGGGGGATTGGGTGGGTTTTAGAGTAGGGTTGGGTGTGTGGGTGGTGGGTTTTAATGTTGGGGGTGTATTGTATTTTTTTTTACAGGTAAAAGAGCTGATTACTTTGGGGCAATGCCCCGCAAAAGGCCCTTTTAAGGTATATTTGTAATTTAGTATAGGGTAGGGAATTTTATTATTTTGGGGGGCTTTTTATTTTATTAGGGGGATTAGATTAGGTGTAATTAGTTTAAAATTCTTGTAATTCTTTTTTTTTCCCCTGTAATTTAGTGTTTGTTGTTTTTTGTACTTCAGTTTATTTATTTTAATTGTATTTAATTGTAGGTAGTTTATGTAATTTATTTAATGATAGTGTAGTCTTAGGTGTAATTTTAACTTAGTTTAGGATTTATTTTACAGGTACTTTTGTACTTATTTTAGCTAGGTAGTTATTAAATAGTTAATAACTATTTAATAACTATTGTACCTAGTTAAAATAAATACAAAGTTGCCTGTTAAATAAATATAAATCCTAAGCTAGCTACAATGTAACTATTAGTTATATTGTAGCTATCTTAGGGTTTATTGTATAGGTAAGTATTTAGTTTTAAATAGGATTAATTTATTTAATTATGTTACATTTATTTCGCTTAATTTAAATTATATTTAAGTTAGGGGGTTTAGACTTAGGGTTAGACTTAGGTTTAGGGGTTAATAAATTTAATATAGTAGTGGCGACGTTGGGGTCGGAAGATTAGGGGTTAATAAATGTAATATAGTTGCGGCGACGTTGGGGGGGCAGATTAGGGGTTAATAAATACAATGTAGGTGTCGGCGATAGCGGGGGCGGCAGATTATGGGTTAATAAGTGTAAGATTAGGGGTGTTTAGACTCAGGGTTCATGTTAGGGTGTTAGGTGCAGACATAAAATTCATTTCCCCATAGGAAACAATGGGGCTGCGTTAGGAGCTGAACGCTGCTTTTTTGCAGGTGTTACGCTCACCTTTTTGCGGCTAACGCCAGGTTTAAAAAAACCTGTAATACCAGCGTTGTCTTAAGGGAGTGGTGGGAAAAAAAAGGCTTGTTAGATCCGCAAGCCTTACCGACAAAAACTTGTGATCTAGCCGTTAGGCTATGATAGATAGTATAATATCAAATGTTCACCGCACATTATTAAACAGTGTGTAATATTTGTGTTCACTTTGTATGCCTATATAAATAACACTATGGCCCCTATTTATCAACCCGTCAACTTACTTGCATTCGCCCGCACCAATACGCTCGCCTGAGATCGCCTAACATCTCTGCCGCGGACCTGAATATGTTCTCCAAAGTTACCAAAAAAGGTGTCAAAAAGCCGTGCACCAAGTACGGGGCGATGAGCAGCGGACTGTTGTTAACTAACAGCTTCGGCTTTTTCCCAGCTTTATTGGTATACTGTCACTAAACACCCACACTATGCTAAACTGTTTAACCCCTATACCGCCGCTCCCAGACCCCACCGCAACTAAATAAAGTTATTAACCCCTAAACCGCCACTCCCGGAGCCCACCGCCACCTACATTACACTTATTAACCCCTAATCTGCTGCCCCCTACACCGCCGTCACCTACATTATGTTATTAATCCCTAATCTGCCCCCCTACACCGCCGCCACCTACATAACACTTATTAACCCCTAATCTTAAATAAATATAAATAAAATTACTATCATTAACTAAATTATTCCTATTTAAAACTAAATACTTACCTATAAAATAAACCCTAAGCTAGCAACAATATAACTAATAGTTACATTGTATCTAGCTTAGGGTTTATTTTTATTTTACAAGTAAGTTTGTATTTATTTTAACTAGGTAGAATAGTTAGTAAATAGTTATTAACTATTTAATAACTACCTAGCTAAAAAAAAATACAAAAGTACCTGTAAAATAAAACCTAACCTAAGTTACAATTACACCTAACACTACACTACAATTAAATACAATTAAATAAATTACATACAATTAACTAAATTATATACAATTATCTAAAGTACAAAAACCCCCCCCACTAAATTACAGAAAATAATAAAAAAAATTACAAGAATTTAAAATAATTACACCTAATCTAATAGCCCTATTAAAATAAAAAAAGCCCCCCCCAAAATAAAAAAACCCTAGCCTAAACTAAACTACCAACATCCCTTAAAAGGGCCTTTTGTGGGGCATTGCCCCAAAGTAATCAGCTCTTTTACCTGTAAAAAAAAATACAAACAACCCCCCCAACAGTAAAACCCACCACCCACACAACCAACCCCCCCCCCCCCCCCCAAAAAAAAGGGCATTTGGATGGGCATTGCCCTTAAAACAGCAGTTAGCTCTTTTGCAGGCCCAAAGCCCTAACCTAAAAATAAAACCCACCCAACACACCCTTAAAAAAACCTAACACTAACCCCCTGAAGATCGACTTACCGGGAGACGTCTTCATACAAGCCGAGCAGAAGTGGTCCTCCAGACAGCAGAAGTCTTCATCCAGACGGCATCTTCTATCTTCATCCATCCGGCGCGGAGCGGGTCCATCTTCAAGACATCCGACGCAGAGCATCCTCTTCGGCCGACGACTACCCGATAAATGAAGGTTCCTTTAAGTGACGTCATCCAAGATGGCGTCCCTTAGGTTCCGAATGGCTGATCAGCCAATCGGAATTAAGGTAGAAAAAAATCCTATTGGCTGATGGAATAGGATTGAGCTTGCATTCTATTGGCTGTTCCAATCAGCCAATAGGATTGAAGTTCAATCCTATTGGCTGATTGCATCAGCCAATAGGATTTTTTCTACCTTAATTCCGATTGGCTGATAGAATTCTATCAGCCAATCGGAATCTAAGGGACGCCATCTTGGATGACGTCACTTAAAGGAACCTTCATTCGTCGGGTAGTCATCGGCCGAAGAGGATGCTCCGCGGCGGATGTCTTGAAGATGGACCCGCTCTGCGCCGGATGGATGAAGATAGAAGATGCCGTCTGGATGAAGACTTCTGCCGTCGGGAGGACCACTTCTGCCCGGCTTGGATGAAGACTTCTGCCCGTCTGGAGGACCACTTCTGCCCGGCTTGGATGAAGACATCTTCCGGTAAGTCGATCTTCAGGGGGTTAGTGTTAGGTTTTTTTAAGGGTGTATTGGGTGGGTTTTATTTTTAGGTTAGGGCTTTGGGCCTGCAAAAGAGCTAACTGCCCTTTTAAGGGCAATGCCCATCCAAATGCCCTTTTCAGGGCAATGGGGAGCTTAGGTTTTTTTAGTTAGTTTTTTTTTTGGGGGGATGGTTGTGTGGGTGGTGTGTTTTTACTGTTGGGGGGGGTTGTTTGTATTTTTTTTTACAGGTAAAAGAACTGATTACTTTGGGGCAATGCCCCGCAAAAGGCCCTTTTAAGGGCTATTGGTAGTTTAGTTTAGGCTAGGGTTTTTTTTATTTTGGGGGGCTTTTTAATTTTGATAGGGCTATTAGATTAGGTGTAATTAGTTTACATTTCTGTAATTTGTTTTTTATTTTCTGTAATTTAGTGGGGGGGGTTTTGTACTTTAGATAATTGTATATAATTTAGTTAATTGTATGTAATTTATTTAATTGTATTTAATTGTAGTGTAGTTTTAGGTGTTATTGTAACTTAGGTTAGGTTTTATTTTACAGGTACTTTTGTATTTATTTTAGCTAGGTAGTTATTAAATAGTTAATAACTATTTAATAACTATTCTACCTAGTTAAAATAAATACAAACTTGCCTGTAAAATAAAAATAAACCCTAAACTAGAACTATCTTAGGGTTTATTTTATAGGTAAGTATCTAGTTTTAAATAGGAATAATGTAGTTAATTATAGTAATTTTATTTATATTTATTTAAAATAGATTTAAGTTAGGGGGTGTTAGGGTTAGACTTAGGTTTAGGGGTTAATAAATTTAATATAGACGGCAGATTAGGGGTTAATAACATAATGTAGGTGGCGGCGGTGTAGGGGTTGCAGATTTGGGGTTAATAACATAATGTAGGTGGCGGCGGTGTAGGGGGGGCAGATTTGGGGTTAATAACATAATGTAGGTGGCTGCGGTGTAGGGGGGCAGATTAGGGGTTAATAACGTAATGTAGGTGGCGGCAGTGTTGGAGGTGGCTGCTTAGGGGTTAATAAATATAATGTAGGTGGCGGCGGTGTCGGGGGCGGCAGATTAGGGGTGTTTAGACTCGGGGTACATGTTAGGGTGTTAGGTGTAAACATAACTTTATTCTCCCATAGGAATCAATGGGATATCGGGCAGCAGCGAACATGAGCTTTCGCTGCTTTCAGACTCCCATTGATTGCTATGGCATCCGCCGCCTCCAGGGCGGCGGATTGAAAACCAGGAACGCTGGGCCGGAATAGTACCGAGCGTACCTGGTAGAAATTTGTTCAAAAGTACAAAAGTAGTCAGATAGTGCCGAATTTGCATTCGGAACATCTGTAGTGACGTAAGCATCGATCTGTGACTTTGACCGGCGGATCGTATGTTACGTCACAAAATTCTACTTTTGCCGGTCTGTAGGGTTTGATAAATAAGGGGAATCAGGCTCGCCACAATTACACTGCGGAATTTCGTCGTATTTGCGGTTGACGGCTTGATAAATAGGCCCCTTTGTTGTTACTGTCACCTTAAGAACAGCTTATATATTAGCTGCTTGTATGCAATAACGATACTGAGCTTGAGAAAGGCTGTACGCAGCCGAAACGCGTTGCTCATTACTCTTGGAAGTGTGTCAATCTTGGGCTTCCGTAGCCCCAACACAAGGACGCTGCAGGAGTTCACAGAACTCGCAAAGTTTTCTACAAAGTGTAGCAGCGGATTAAAATTGTAATACCCACAGAGGCGAAGAGGAGAGAAATAACTTTGGACTCCAGACAAACTACTAAAAACATCCGGTTAATTTGCAATTCTACAGAGCTTCAGCTTATACCAGTGAAATGCTTGCCTAAAACTGCTTAAAACTACTAACCAACAAAAATGGCTTTGCTTTTTTAACAAAAGACTTACAACAAAAGACTTTCTTACAATAAGACTCTATGAAGAGATATGGACTTTTATATTCTCTACATTTTGGAGGATTATTTATTGCTATATATGTGCATTTGTTTATATGTGAAATACTGTATGTTTGATGTTTGCATTTTATTTTCTGGCCACTATTTCTGTCAACATACTTGGAAAACCAATTTGTTATATTTTATATTATTGCTAGTATTTTAAGCTTTTAACTTATAACTGATAATTTGGTATTAAATATATACATTTATTACTCTGTCAGTCAGTCACTACACTTTTGGCTGCTCTTTTTAAGGGCAGCGAAGCTGTAAACTATTACCAGCCTGCAGATCTCTGCAGACAGTGTAATTTAACCCCTACTAGTGCGGCTCAGAAAATCCGCCTCCCAAATGTCCACTCCTGGGATGTGAATTGCAGAAAGACAACAGTTGTGAGACTCCACCCACTGAATTATCCGGGCCACCTCTGTCATAGGGAACTCCGAGTTCCCCCTGGTGGTTGATGTACGCCACTGATGTTATGTTGTCGGACTGGAACCTGATAAACTGGGCTAAGGCTAACTGAGGCCAGGTCAGTAGAGCATTGAAAATCGCGTTCAGTTGTAGGATGTTTATAGGGAGAACTGACTCTACCGAGTCCAAAGACCCTGAGTCTTCAATGACCCCCAAATTGCTCCCCAACCTAGAAGGCTAGCATCCATGGTCACGATCACCCAGGAAGGTCTGCGAAAGCAAGTTCCCTGGGAGAGGTGTTCCTGAGACAACCACCAGAGAAGAGAGTCCCTTGTTGACTGATCCAGAACTATTTGCGGAGACAGATCCGCATAGTCCCTGTTCCATTGCCTTAACATGCACAACTGCAGAGGTCTGAGATGGAATCGAGCAAACAGAATGATGTCCATAGAAGCTACCATCAGACCAATTACTTCCATACATAGAGCCACTGATGGCCGAGGAGAGGACTGAAGGACAAGACAAGAGCCGAAGATCTTAGTTTTTCTGACCTCTGTCAGAAATATCTTCATTAGTAGGGAGTCTATTATGGTCCCTAAAAACACTACTCTTGTGGCTGGAATCAGAGAACTCTTTCCCAGATTCACCTTCCAACCGTGGGAGCGAAGAAAAGACAACAAGATCTCCGTATGAGAGTTTGCTTGTTGAAAAGACGACACCTGAACCAGAATGTCATCCAGATAAGGTGCTACTTCAATGCCCCGAGACAGGATCACTGCCAAAAGAGCCCCCAGGACCTTTGAGAAAATTCTGGGAGCTGTGGCTAGGCAGAATGGAAGAGCCACAAACTGAAAATGATTGTCTAAGAAAGCAAACCTTAGAAACTTGTGATGATCCCGGTGAATGGGAACATGAAGGTACGCATCCTTCAGGTCTATGGTTGTCATAAACTGACCCTCTTGAACAAAAGGAAGAGTGGAACGTATAGTCTCCACCTTGAAGGATGGTACTCTGAGGAACTTGTTTAAACACTTTAGGTCTAAAATAGGTCTGAAGGGGGGCGGAGCCAACAGCCGGGGCAACAAGACACACTAATGGAGAGCTCCTGGCTCTAACATATCTTTTCAAGGTTTATAATACTACCTATGCCTTCAATATATATTTAAACATATACTTCTAGATGGATTAAGATATGCTGCGAAAACTTGATGGTGTCATTGCCCTAACAGGACCTTATATGCTCATCTTTCTACTGAAATAGAGACTGCCAGTGGGTGAAAAGCCGGCCATGTGCGCTATTGAAGTAGAGGTGTAATATCATTTCTGGGAGCCTAGACCTTATAGGAGATAGTCCATATTGGTCTATATATGTTTTTTTTTTTTTTTTTTTTACTCACTACCTGATTCCTACTGAGTACCCTTACAATGGCGTATGCGGTCTATATCATCAGGGAGATCAGTGGCCTCCTAGAAGACTAACGAGCTGCGTTTGACCATACATTGAAGATGGTGCTACAATCTACAGCTAGCACTACTGTGCAGGTCTCCTATATTGACAGTGCTTCTGAGTCAGGGACCTTAAACAACTGCTCTGAACGAGAGCCAGAAAGGAACAGATTTGGCTTATAAGTCGCCTACGGGAGAGAATGGAAACCGATCACTATTAGTGCTGTTCAAAACAGCATTATTCCCACGCTGGCAGCTAACAACAAAGTCATTGCTGAGACCCGACCAACCTTTACAGCAGCCGATCATCAGACAGCAAGATGGGACATACTCAAGAAAGCCAGCCTTGCACAGGCTTCCCACACGTAAGAAGTAACACTGCCACAGGCGAAATACCTCACACTGATTGCGCAGCAGTCAAAGTCTCGCCACTGTTCAGACCTATGGTCACTTACTTGGGACACCGGTGACTCTCCTCAGGTACCTTGGATGTACTGCACACTACCAATGATTGGAGTGGGGTAATGGAGCAAAATATTTCACAGAAAGATTTTGGCGAGTGCGTCATCATTTAAGCCCTTTACACTGTTCTGGTTCAAGGACTCTGAGACATTTTCCTTCCTTTCGTTTTGTGTTAAAAGTTAACTATTTATTCTAAGGGGATGTCTCACCTACATCATCCTTTATTGGACTTTGGCAAAACAAGGCATTGGCTTAAGTTTTCTTGGGTCTCTGTCTTCTTTGACACTTGAATGGCAAACTTGATGCTTATGTAATCTCTGCAGTTTTATAGTTAATGTTGTTTTATGCAGTCTTCAATGGTGGTTGATGTAATGAATGTGTAGACAGCCTGCCTTGTTAAGCTCCATAGACCTCAATTATTTGATCCATTTACATAAAAATATACCACATTGCGGAATTTAGACTTAAATTTATATTTTTTGTTGGAAGATGTAATTACCATTTTCTACCACCGGAGGGGAGTAGAGGTTCAATTATACTCCATACACACTATCGCCTAAATTACGAGTCTTGCATTAGCCTTCAAAAGCAGCGTTGAGAGGTCCCAACGCTGCTTTTAAATGCCCGCTGGTATTACGAGTCAGACAGGTACAGGTGTACCGCTCACCTTACGTCAATTGTGTATCCTATCTTTTTAATGGGATTTTCCTAACGCCGGTATTACGATCTCTTGAAAAAGTGAGCGGTACACCCTCTACCTCCAAGACTCCTACCGCATTTTAAAGTCAGTAGTTAAGAGTTTTATGGGCTAACGCCATAACATAAAACTCTTAACTAAAGTGCTATAAAGTAAACTAACACCCATAAACTACCTATTAACCCCTAAACCGAAGCTCCCCCCACATCGCAAACACTATAATAAAATTATTTAACCCGTAATCTGCCGACCGGACATCGCTGCCACTGTAATTAATGTATTAACCCCTAAACCGCCACACTCCCACCTCGCAAACACTAGTTAAATTGTATTAACCCCTAATCTGCCATTCCTAACATCGCTGACACCTAACTACATTTATTAACCCCTAATCTGCCGCCCCCAACGTCGCCGCTACCATATTAAATGTATTAACCCCTAAACCTAAGTCTAAACCTAACCCTAACCCCCCTAACTTAAATATAATTTAAATACATCTAAATAAATATTTCTATCATTAAATAAATTATTCCTATTTAAAACTAAATACTTACCTATAAAATAAACCCTAAGATAGCTACAATATAACTAATAGTTACATTGTAGCTATCTCAGGGTTTATTTTTTATTTTAGAGGCAAGTTTGTATTTATTTTAACTAGGTACAATAGTTATTAAATAGTTATTAACTATTTAATGACGACCTAGTTAAAATAAGTACAAATTTACCTGTAAAATAAACCCTAACCTAAGTTACAATTACACCTAACACTACACAATCATTAAATTAATTACATAAAATACCTACAATTAATTACAATTAAATTAAATAAACTAAATTACGAAAAACAACAAACACTAAATTACAGAAAATAAAAAAGAAATTACAAATTTTTAAACTAATTACACCTAATCTAATCCCCCTAATAAAATTAAAAAAACAATAAAAAAAATACCTACCCTATACTAAATTACAAATAGCCCTTAAAAGGGCCTTTTGCGGGGCATTGCCCCAAAGTAATCAGCTCTTTTACCTGTAAAAAAAAAATACTCCCCCCAACATTAAAACCCACCACCCACACACCCAACCCTACTCTAAAACCCACCCAATCCCCCCTTAATAAAACCTAACACTAACCCCCTGAAGATCACCCTACCTTGAGACGTCTTCACCCAGCCGGGCACAAGTGGACCTCCAGAGGGGCAGAAGTCTTCATCCAATCCGGCCAGAAGAGGACATCCAGACCTGCAGAAGTCTTCATCCAGGCGGCATCTTCTATCTTCTTCCATCCGGAGAGCAGCGGGTCCATCTTGAAGACATCTGAAGCGGAGCATCCTCTTCCATCCAACGGCGACTGAAGAATGAAGGTTCCTTTAAGTGACGTCATCCAAGATGGCGTCCCTTCAATTCCGATTGGCTGATAGAATCCTCTCAGCCAATCGGAATTAAGCTAGGAAAAATCCTATTGGCTGATGCAATCAGCCAATAGAATTGAGCTCACATTCTATTGGCTTATTGGAACAGCCAATAGAATGTGAACTCAATCCTATTGGCTGATTGGATCAGCCAATAGGATTGAACTTCAATTCTATTGGCTGATTGCATCAGCCAATAGGATTTTTCCTACCTTAACTCCGATTGGCTGATAGGATTCTATCAGCCAATCGGAACTGAAGGGATGCCATCTTGGATGACGTCACTTAAAGGAACCTTCATTCTTCAGTCACCGTCGGATGGAAGAGGATGCTCCGCGTCGGATGTCTTCAAGATGGACCCGCTCCGGATGGAAGAAGATAGAAGATGCCGGTCTGGATGTCCTCTTCTGGCCGGATCGGATGAAGACTTCTGCCCCTCTGGAGGTCCACTTGTGCCCGGCTGGGTGAAGACGTCTCAAGGTAGGGTGATCTTCAGGGGGTTAGTGTTAGGTTTTATTAAGGGGGGATTGGGTGGGTTTTAGAGTAGAGTTGGGTGTGTGGGTGGTGGGTTTTAATGTTGGGGGTGTATTGTATTTTTTTTTACAGGTAAAAGAGCTGATTACTATGGGGCAATGCCCCACAAAAGGCCCATTTAAGGGCTATTTGTAATTTATTATAGGGTAGGGTTTATTTTTTATTTTGTTAGTGGGATTAGATTAGGTGTAATTAGTTTAAAATATCTAATTTCTTTTTTATTTTCTGTAATTTAGTATTTGTTGTTTTTCGTAATTTAGTTTATTTAATTTAATTGTAATTAATTGTAGGTATTTTATGTAATTAATTTAATAATAGTGTAGTGTTAGGTGTAATTGTAACTTAGATTAGGGTTTATTTTTCAGGTAAATTTGTACTTATTTTAACTAGGTAGTTATTAAATAGTTAATAACTATTTAATAACTATTGCACCTAGTTAAAATAAATACAAACTTGCCTGTAAAATAAAAATAAATCCTGAGATAGCTACAATGTAATTATTAGTTATATTGTAGCTATTTTAGGGTTTATTTTACAGGTAAGTATTTAGTTTTAAATAGGAATAATTTATTTAGATGTATTTAAATTATATTTAAGTGGGGGGGTTAGGGTTAGACTTAGGTTTAGGGGTTAATAAATTTATTATAGTGGCGGCGACGTTGGCGGCGGCAGATTAGGGGTTAATAAATTTAATATAGTTGCAGCGACGTTGAGGGGGCAGATTAGGGGTTAATAAATATAATGTAGGGTTCAGCGATGTTTGGGGCAGTAGATTAGGGGTTCATTAGTATAATGTAGGTGGCGGCGGTGTCCGGAGCGGCAGATTAGGGGTTAATAATATTATGCAGGTGGCGACGATGTCGGGGACGGCAGATTAGGGGTTAATAAGTGTAAGATTAGGGGCGTTTAGACTCAGGGTTCATGTTAGGGTGTTAGGTGTAGACATAACTTTTATTTCCCCATAGGAAACAATGGGGCTGCGTTAGGAGCTGAACGCTGCTTTTTTGCAGGTGTTAGGTTTTTTTTTTCAGCCAGCTCAGCCCCATTGTTTCATATGGGGAAATTGTGCATGAGCACGTTCAGCCAGTTTACAGCTACCGTAAACAACGCTGGTATTACAGTGAGATGTGGAGCTAAATTTTGCTTAACGCTCACTTTTCTGAGGCTAACGCCGGCTTGCAGAAAACTCGAAATACCAGCGTTGTCTTAAGTGAGCGGTGAGAAAAAAAGGCTCGTTAGCACCGCACACCATTACCGACAAAAACTCGTAATCTAGCCGTATATTTTTGTACACGTTTGGCTTAGCTTACTATATTACTTGGGTCTGCTCCAAGATTCCCAGTTATACATTTATCGTGCTGCTCACACATCTTCTACTTCTCTATATGCAGGTCACAACTAGGTATTTATATATTTTTCTCTACTGCCTCCTGCTGACTAAAGCTTATGTTAAAAGAAGGACCTTGATGACTGTCACTGTTTATATTATACATACTAATCTGAGTTTTGTGCTTTGAGTGTACTTATAGGCTTAGTGGATATATGTTGGTAAGGCATATTGCTGTCTATTGTATGTATGGTTATCCAAATGTTCTTACTATATATAACATCAACAATCTAGTTTAATCTATGTTATATTATTATCATTGTTATAGGTCATTTAAAGATAAGAACTTGCACTATTCAGCTTCCCTGTTTGAGGTAGCAGATATGGGTTGAACACTGAGACCTCTGTTGCGGTGACTGGCTGGCCACTCAGTGACAGTCACTGATACAGTTTAATGTTACCCAGAAGCCTTTATTTAGACTTGGATCCAGGGTCCCTGATGTTTAAGACATATCTGATTGTACCTAGGTTTGCTAGCAGAGTCCCCCTGCCTTAATGTTAAGGAAGATATCCATTGTTGTTTGTTCTAATCTTTATATTTATATACATATACAGTATATACTCCTTTAACAATGCTCAGAGGATTGCTGGGACATGTATGCACATATCTTGTTTAATTGTGTCTTATAGACAAGAACTATCTAAACAGAGTTCTGTAGTATTGTTTCATTTTACTCACATAGTGCCTTTAATCTAGCCTAAGTACTAGTCTTAAAGAGTGGCTACTTATTTCTCATATGCTTTAAAGATGCCATTGCCTACCTCCATGTATCTCTCTATTAGTATGAGATTTCACATTTATTACCTTTCTACACTGGCTCCTTGTATGTAGGATACAATCATGAGTAAAGGTAATGAGAAAAGAAAGGGTGACAGTATGCTAGCACTCTTGTGAATACCAATAAATACATATAGATGACATGGAGGGTCACCTGTATCAGGAAATTAATAAAACATAACTTTTATTTAGACTAGCCTTTGAGAAAGCCGTGATAACGGCGAAATGCGCATCAGGTGTGTTTGGGGGCAATTTCCACATCTATAGCTTGATTTAATAACTGTTTTTTGGGCTTATACTTTACCTTATCTGTACTTACACAGACTGGTGCTTACTTTTGCTCTAGACTGCAGTTTTATAGTTAATTTGTTGGCGGGGTCAATCCCCTTTGTAGATAATTGCTCTTGCAGGTCTGAGCGACTTTGAGTTTGCACTGAAGCTGTGTGAGTTACAGGATAATGGATTTTGTATAAATTGGAAGTGTCCTTGTGGATAATTGTCCCTTATATATTTTCTTAATCTAAGTTTTAAAGCACACACCATACATTCATATGTATATATTAACCTATCTAAATAAAAGTTATGTTTTATTAATTTCCTGATACAGGTGACCCTCCATGTCTTCTATATGTATTTATTGGTATTCACAAGAGTGCTAGCATACTGTCACCCTTTCTTTTCTCATTACCTTTAGTCAATTTAGACAGTTAGCACCCCCCTATTTTCAATTATTATTAGCAAAATTATTTGTTTAGAATCAGATAATCTGACTAATATATAATAGAAAACATTATTTATATGCAAACAATTGCATTAGGGGCCTTTTAGATTTGGTGAACCTCCGAGTTCTACTCTTTACACATACAATCATGAGTATGCTGATTGACAGTGCTGTACCCACAGCTATCCTAAACATTTCTAATTAGTGTTCACATGTAAGTGACCCGTCTTTTAAACATCCTTATTAGTGCCTAGCACAACTTACCTGGGGGTAAAAGTACTGTCATCTGCTTGCACAAGTTCTGACCTGTTTGCAGAGCAATTATTTTTATTTTATAGTAAGCCAAGGAACTCATTTTTAATTTTCTGTCTGTTGAGACTTATTGACCCATAACAGAGGCATTGCCAGCGGCCGAGGCAGTGCCCTAAGACTTATTATGCCCAACTGTACATTTATTTTATAACAACCCTCTACTTTGTTCCTTTTCACATATTGAAGTTGATCCATCGCCATTATATCACCTATATAGATGGTGTCTACATTAAGCACTAATGTAACACTGATGATGCTTGGTTAAAAGTTTCTTGAGCTACTATCCTCCTCCCCCACATCCATTAAAATAATGTGCTGTGTATTTTTAGTAAGCAAGTATTACCTGCCACATTTGAACAACCACCTCCTCCCCCCACCACCACATAATGGACCTCCTAGATCAGGAGGACTGCTTGCGCGGTTTATCTCGCCTATACCGCAACCCTTATTACTTTTAACAGTTATTCTTACTTTCTATCATAGTGCTGACCTCATTTTTTTCACCTACCTTAGCAAGAATGGTCAGCATAACTTACTCATTATTATAAGTAAGCCGGATCTACATACCATACCCAAAACAGGCATGTCTTAATAGCGCTTAATTATTTTACTGGATATTTGGTCCTTCTTGAGTATTTTGTTTCTTAATATGGATTTCCCCAGAGATTTCTGCCACGTGCTATATATTTGATCAAGGCTTTACAGTCACTATTTAAATAAATCATTTGTTAGTTTCCAAGAGTGACCCTTTTTGTCGTTTCCCCTAAAGCTTCCCCTCTACTGTCTAGTATATTTACCTGGTGGTCCAAAACAGGCCACTGTTTGTAATTTGGGGAATCTATATTTGACTTTTAGTTAAAAAATGTTTAAGGGGAAACTTAATCTCGCACATAATTAAAAACTGAGGTTTGTCGGTCTTCAATATTGCCATATATGCAGTATTATAGTATGAGGTATATCTTAACTCCAGTTTATATATATGTAATAACAATCTTGTTAATTGCTATTTTCTGTTTCCCTTTGGCTTTTCATAAGGCAATCCTGTATTGTTTTTGATTTTCAACCTCAATAAAAAATATAATAAAAAATAAATAAATAAAAAAAAAAATAGGTCTGAAAGTCCCCTCTTTATTGGGAACCGCAAACAGATTTGAATAAAATCCCAGACCCTGTTCCTGCAGAGGAACTGGAACTATAACTTCCAGGGCAAAATATCCTTGATACAATTTAAGAACGCCTCTCTCTTTATCTGGTCTACAGATAGTCTTGAGAGAAGAAACCTGCCTCTGGGAAGAAATGTCTTGAATTCTATCTTGTACCCCTGAGATACAAAATTTCCACAACCCACAGGTCTGGGAGATCTCGTATCCAAGCCTGAGCAAATTGAGAAAGCCTGCCCCCTACTAGATCTGTTCCTGGATCGGGGGCCGACCCTTCATGTTGACTTGGAGTCAGCCGCAGGTTTCTTAGACTGTTTCCCCTTATTCCAAGACTGACTAGACTTCCAGGAAGACTTGGATAGTTCCTGCTTGGAAGAGGAAGCGGAGGGTTTACCTCTAAAGTTAAGAAAGGAACGAAAATTACTCTGATGCCCTCTCTGCTTATCCTGAGGAAGAAAAGATCCCTTTCCTCTTGTGATAACTGAAATAATTTCAGCCAAACCAGGCCCAAACAAGGTCTTACCCTTGTAGGGAATAGCTAATAACTTAGATTTAGACGAAACATCCGCAGACCAGGATTTTAACCAAAGGGCTCTGCGAGCTAGGACCGCAAAAACAGACATTTTTGCTCCTAGTTTAATGACCTGTAAGGAAGCATCCGTAATAAAGGAATTGGCTAACTTAAGAGCCTTAATCCTGTCCTGGATCTCCTCAAGAGGAGTATCTGTCTGAATAGAATCAGACAAGGCATCAAACCAGTAAGCTGCAGCTCTGGTAACAGTAGCAATACACACCGTAGGCTGCCATTGAAGACCTTGGTGAACATACATTTTCTTTAATAATGCCTCCAATTTCTTATTCATTGGATCCTTAAAGGAACAACTATCCTCTATGGGAATAGTGGTCCTCTTAGCCAAAGTGGAAATAGCTCCTTCCACCTTAGGAACCGTTTGCCACGACTCTTGAATAGAGTCAGCTATAGGCAACATTTTCTTAAAAATAGGAGATGGAGACAAAGGAATACTAGGTCTCTCCCACTCCCATGCAATAATCTCAGAAGCATGGTCTGGAACAGGAAATACCTCCACCGCAGAGGGAACATCAAAATACTTGTTCAGCTTACTAGACTTCTTAGGGTTAGCAATGATAGTAGTAACAGGGTCATCCAAGGTAGCCAAAACCTCCTTAAGTAACAAGCGGAGGTCTTCCTGCTTAAATCTAAAGGACACAACTTCAGCATCACCAGAAGGAATTATACTGCCCGAATCCGAGATTACACCCTCAGATGCACCCGAAGAATCTTCATCCTCAGACTTCTGAGAAGTAATACTTTGATTAGCCACTTCAGGATCAGAAACCTTAGTTACTGTTTCTTTGTTTCTTTAAATGTCCTTTTGCGTTTTCCCTGCAGCATGGGAAAAGCAGACAGCACCTCAGATACCGCAGAGGATACATGGGCAGCAATATCTTGCAAAGTAATCCCAGACGGAGCATGGGAGGAAAAGCAGGGCACTGCATGTGCAGATGAATAGGATTGGGACGCTTGAGGAGACAGCTGCGGCACATCTGAAACAGGAGCCTCCTGAACAGCATCCACCTTAGCTAATGATGCCTCAGGATCAAAAAGTCTATTTCTATAAGCTAAAGTTCTTTCAATACATGAAGAACAAAAAAGGTACCGGGGGGTTCCACCTGGGCATCAAAACATAAGCTACAGGACTGACCCTGACCGATCGCTCCCTCATCTCTTGAACCTGTTTGACCTCTTTGGTAAAATATCGTTCTACAAGCAAATGTGACTGAGACAGAGGCCTACCCGATCCATATTCCCGCTGCTCAACTTCATGCCCTTCAGGCCACCCATAACTTTAAATGGAACCTTAAGGGACTGCGACACTTGGGGGTCTTCCTGTCACACAACTTTAGGAATGTAATGATGACAAACTATGAACATTTTCTCCGGGATCTCAGACAGACGCTTATGCTTCCTAGATATAAGGAGGTCTCTTGGATGGGCAGGATCTCTGCTTTTAAAATGATGCTCTTGCCAAAACTTACCTATCTGTTTAGATGCCTCCCCCTCCAACTCCCTAATACCTACCTAGACAGTTTCCAATCGCTCCTTAATAGATATGTCTGGGCTGACTCTCACCCCAGAATAGCAAGGAAGATATTACAGGCCCCGATAGATAAAGGAGGATTGGGCCTTCCCAATCTCAGAATGTATTATGAGGCCACCATGCTGACTCATATATCGAGTTGGGGCCTCAACAAAGAGCACCCCCGATGGTATGAAATAGCCCACAATGTCCTTCTTCGAGATCTAATATGGATCCCGTTGCATTGTAGACCACTTTCCCTCACAACCAACCCCATAATAAAACATTGCCTCCCCGATGGTGGCCCCCCACCCATCCCCCGTCCATGGTGTCCGGGGGGCTCCTTAGAGGGCTCCCGGACTCTAGTACCTATGGCTGGTCTGCTCTCCCCATAAAGACGATTAAAGATATGTATATTGATAACTCCTAGGCCACAAGAACCACCCTCATAACACATTTCGCAATCCCACTTAAAATGCACTTTGAAGTCACGCGTTTTCGGTCACTGTTGCACAGCTGGAACTGTTTTAAATCCGCGCCACGCATGCCCACATTATGGGAATCTAGGCTCCAGATGGGAATACAGGGTTACCGACCTTTGACAACACACTATCAATGCATCTAAAACTACCCTACTCGGAAAACACACAATATCCTGGCGTGGAAGAGGGATCTAGGCAGGGTTTTCGATGGCCAAGAATGGATGAGAGCTATAGCCCACACTAGACAGGCAATACACAGTGTAACCTTTTTTTAACTGTTTTATAAACTACTTACTAGGTGGCCTTGGGTGCCCAGACGCCTATGCATAATCTCTCCAACTGTCTCAGACAGGTGCTGGAGAGGATGTGACCAAAAAGGAGATGATCTACACATCTGGTGGAGTTGCCCAGAAATCCAAAGCTATGGACTAGTGTTCTTGCCCTGTGCGGACTCCTTGCCATCCCGACAGATAGGGGCCCAGAGACCTACCTACTCCATCTCAACATTCCCAAACTCCCCAAACCCCTTAAACACCTCTTCATATATCTGCTTATGTCTACCAAGCTTGCCATTGCAAGACACTGGAAACATCATAGTGCCCCTCATTTGGGAAAAATTATAGAGATAATCTGTACTGTACGAACGATGGAGGAAGCAGTATATATAAACAGGGGACTCATAGACTTACACTCTGACATATGGTACATATGGGATACGCTCCCACAAAGTATGCTAACCAAAGTTTGAGCATGAATGACGACCTGCCGCTCCCCTCCCCCCCTTATCCCCCTCCCCTCCTATTTTCCTATATATTCCTATCTTTTCTATCTCTATCTAATAATTACTATGCTCTCCCCTTTTTACATGATATATCTCATACAGTGCCTTTAAAATGTTATCACATCAAGATGTTTCGATGTGAACCAGTGTTATCACATAGTTTTTGAAATGCTGTTTTACTTTGTTTATGTTCATGGAGCCGAGGTTCACAGCTCCAGTGTGTTCTGCAAGGGCATCTATCACCAATGGCCTATGCTCAGAGACTATTGCTAATGTTACTAGATGCCATGCATTGTGTGTTTATTTATAATGTAAATGAGGTTCCTCTATATAGGCCAGATCTTTCATGAGGTCTGGCGTATACTCACGTGTAATCTAACTTTTTTTTCCTTTTTTTTTTTATCTTTTAACAAAGGATATAATACAGAACAAAAAAACGTTCATAAATAAATGTTCCTTTTAAATTTACCAAATCAAGAAAAACATACCCCAGGCAACCCGCAGCAAACTGAGGAAAAAAACAATGCTGTTTACAATCCGGATTCCAGAGAAGCAAAAACAGTAAGAAGCCTTCTAAACAACAGAGCCATCTGAAATATGTGCACTTCACTCTACAGGAAATGAAGAAAAGCGCCAAAAAACGCTCTGACATCAAAGAATCAGAACCTCCCTAAAAGGGGCGGTCCTACAGCTGACAAAAAAAGCCATTTTTTTAAAACAACTTTCTTGAAAACAGGCTTAAAAACAAACAATAAAATCCCCAATAAAAGTACATAATCCGTTACCAAAAAAGGATCCTCACTGAGCCATCAATAAAATAAATAACTCCTCACACTAACAGTGCCTGCAAAAACTGCCATAAAAACCTGCACCCTGACAGAAATAATAAAAAACATCCCCCTGCAGCGTTTCAGCTGAATAAGTGCCAAATTTTTCCCTGCTTACATAGAAAAATAAAACTGGCACTAACCTTAACATTTATCTGTCCGGCAGTAGGACAGCTCACCTGGTTTGAGAGGATGCCATCCCTCACATGGACCTGTGGAAAAACAGAAAGACTGAATAAACTTACTCAGGCTATCTAAATAGGACAGCAAAATGTTTTGGGAAAACGCAGTGAGGATTGTACCCCACAAGTTCCCAATTGTTTAAAAGACAACACTGCCCTACTGAAGAGACTGACATGGGCTAAGTCTAGACCCTTTAGAAAGATCAAATCAAACCTTCTCAGCTTTTAAAATAAAATCTTGCTTGTAGATCAGACACCAAAACTTCACCTCCACCTGCACCACAGGCAAAGAGAATGACTGGGGATTATGGGTAAGGGAAGTGACATATATAGCAGCTTTGCTGAAAGTGCTCTTTGCCTCCTCCTGCTGGCCAGGAGTGATATTCACACTAGTAATTAATGATTCCGTGTACTCACCATATCTTAGGAAAGACATTAGTTTTTTTTTAATGTCACAGGTAGGTTTTTATTTATTTTAAGATAGGGATCTTGTAATTTTAATATAAAGTTAGGGGGTGTTAGGTTTAGGGGTTAATAGTTTAATTTAGTTTTTGGCAATGTGGGAGGCTGTCGGTTTAGGGGTTAATAGGTTTATTTAGTGTCAGTGATGTGGGAGGACAGAGGTTTAGGGGTTAATAATAAATAAGCATGGTTTTACTTCAGGGAGATCATGTCAGACTAATCTAATTGACTTCTTTGATTATGTAACAAAAGTATAAGACAAGGGTGGAGCAGTTAATGTAGCATATCTAGATTTCAGCAAAGCATTTGACACCGTCCCACACAATAAACAAATTCACAAACTGTATCTCCTTGGTCTAGATTCAAAAATTGTGAACTTGGTGGAATGCTGGCTTAAGGACAGAAAGCAAAGGCCTAGATTACGAGTTTTGCGTTAGCCTTAAAAAGCAGCGTTAAGAGGTCCTAATGCTGCTTTTTAACGCCCGCTGGTATTACAAGTCTTGCAGGTACAGGTGTACCGCTCACTTTTTTGGCCAGACTCGGAAATACTGCAAATCCACTTACGTCAATTGCGTATCCTATATTTTCAATGGGACTTGCATAGCGCCGGTATTACGAGTCTGACAAAAAGTGAGCGGTAGACCATCTCCTGTCAAGACTCGTACCGCATTTTAAAGTCAGTAGTTAAGAGTTTTACACTACAATGCCGTAGCATAAAACTCTTAAGTGCTAAAAAGTACACTAACACCCATAAACTACCTATTAACCCCTAAACCGAGGCCCCCCACATCACAAACACTAAAATAAATATTTTAACCCCTAATCTGCTGAACCGGACATCACCGCCACTATAATAAATATATTAACCCCTAAACCGCCAAACTCCCGCATTGCAAACATTAGTTAAATATTAGTAACCCCTAATCTGCCGTCCCTAACATCGCCACCACCTACCTACATTTATTAACCCCTAATCTGCCACCCCAACGTAGCTGCCACTATATTAAAGTTATTAACCCCTAAATCTAAGTCTAACCCTAACACCCCTTAACTTAAATATAATTAAAATAAATCTAAATAAAATGACTACAATTAACTAAATTATTCCTATTTAAAATAAATACTTACCTATACAATAAACCCTAAGCTAGATACAATATAACTAATAGTTACATTGTAGCTAGCTTAGGGTTTATTTTTATTTTACAGGCAACTTTGTATTTATTTTAACTAGGTAGAATAGTTATTAAATAGTTATTAACTACTACCTAGTTAAAATAAAGACAAATTTACCTGTAAAATAAAACCTAACCTAAGTTACAATTACACCTCACACTACACTACAATTAAATTAATTACCTAAATTAAATACAATAAATTACAATTAAATAAAATTATCTAAAGTACAAAATACAAACAAACACTAAATTACAGAAAATAATAAAGAAATTACAAGATTTTTAAACTAATTACACCAAATATAATCCCCCTAACAAAATAAAAAAAGCCCCCCAAAATAAAAAAGCCCTACCCTACACTAAATTACAAATAGCCCTTAAAAGGGCCTTTTGCAGGGCATTGCCCCAAAGTAATCAGCTCTTTTACCTGAAAAAAAATTACAACCCCCCAACATTAAAACCCACCACCCACACAACCAACCCTACTCTAAAACCCACCCAATACCCCCTTAAAAAAACCTAACACTAACCCCTTGAAGATCACCTTACCGGGAGACGTCTTCACCCAACTGGGCAGAAGTGGTCCTCCAGATGGGCAGAAGTCTTCATCCAACCGGGCAGAAGTGGTCCTCCAGATGGGCAGAAGTCTTCATCCAGACGGTATCTTCTATCTTCATCCATCCAGTGCAGAGCGGGTCCATCTTCAAGACATCCGACGGGGAGCATTCTCTTCTTTCCACGGCCGACGACTGAATGAAGGTTCCTTTAAATGACGTCATCCAAGATGGTATCCCTTCAATTCCGATTGGCTGATAGAATTCTATCAGCCAATCGGAATTAAGGTAGAAAAAATCCTATTGGCTGATCCAATCAGCCAATAGGATTGAGCTGGCATTCTATTGGGTGTTCCAATCAGCCAATATAATGCCAGTTAAATCCTATTGGCTGATTGCATCAGCCAATAGGATTTTTTCTACCTTAATTCCGATCAGCCAATCGGAATTGAAGGGACGCCATCTTGGATGACATCATTTAAAGGAACCTTCATTCAGTCGTCGGCCGTGGAAAGAAGAGGATGCTCCGCGTCCGATGTCTTGAAGATGGACCCGCTCCACACCGGATGGATGAAGATAGAAGATGCCGTCTGGATGAAGACTTCTGCCCATCTGGAGGACCACTTCTGCCCAGTTGGCTGAAGACGTCTCTCGGTAATGTGATCTTCAAGGGGTTAGTGTTAGTTTTTTTTCAAGGGGGGATTGGGTGGGTTTTAGAGTAGGGTTGGTTGTGTGGGTGGTGGTTTTTAATGTTGGGGGGGGGATTGTAATTTTTTTTCAGGTAAAAGAGCTGATTACTTTGGGGCAATGCCCTGCAAAACGCCCTTTTAAGGGCTATTTGTAATTTAGTGTAGGTTAGGGCTTTTTTATTTTGGGGGGCTTTTTTATTTTGTTAGGGGGATTAGATTAGGTGTAATTAGTTTAAAAATCTTGTAATTTCTTTATTATTTTTGTAATTTAGTGTTTGTTTGTTTTTTGTACTTTAGATAATTTAATTTAATTGTAATTAATTGTATTTAATTTAGGTAATTAATTTAATTGTAGTGTAGTGTTAGGTGTAATTGTAACTTAGGTTAGGTTTTATTTTACAGGTAAATTTGTCTTTATTTTAACTAGGTAGTTATTAAATAGTTAATAACTATTTAATACTATTCTACCTAGTTAAAATAAATACAAAGTTGCCTGTAAAATAAAAACAAACCCTAAGCTAGCTACAATGTAACTATTAGTTATATTGTAGCTAGCTTAGGGTTTATTTTATAGGTAAGTATTTAGTTTTAAATAGGAATAATTTAGTTAATTGTAGTAATTGTATTTAGATTTATTTTAATTATATTTAAGTTAGGGGGTGTTAGGGTTAGACTTTGGTTTAGGGGTTAATAACTTTATTATAGTGGCGGCAACGTTGGGGGCGGCAGATTAAGGGTTAATAAATGTAGTTAGGTTGCAGCGACATTGGGGGCGGCAGATTAAGGGTTAATAAATATAATGTAGGTGTCGGTGATGTTGGGGGCAGCAGATTAGGGGTTAATAAATGTAGGTAGGTTGCTGCGACATTGGGGGCGGCAGAGTAGGGGTTAATAAATAAAATGTAGGTGTCGTGGTATTGGGGGCAGCAGATTAGGGGTTCAAAAGTATAATGTAGGTGCATGGCGGTGTCCGGAGCGGCAGATTAGGGGTTAATAATATAATGCAGGTGTCGGCGATGTTGGGGCGGCAGATTAGGGGTTAATAAGTGTAATATTATGGATGTTTAGACTCGGGGTTCATGTTAGGGTGTTAGGTGTAGACATAAATGTATTTTCCCCATAGGAATCAATGGGGCTGTGTTAGGAGTTTTACGCTGCTTTTTTGCAGGTGTTAGGTTTTTTTCCAGCCGGCTCTCCCCCATTGAATTTTATGGGGAAATCGTGCATGAGCACGTTTTACCAGCTCACCGCTAATGTAAGCATCGCTGGTATTGAGGTGAGATGAGGAGCAACATTTTGCTCTACGCTCAATTTTTTTGCGGCTAACGCCGGGTTTGTAAAGACCCGTAATACCAGCGCTGTCTGTAAGTGAGCGGTGAGCATAAACTGCTCGTTAGCACCACACAGCCTCTAACGCAAAACTCTTAATCTAGGCGAAAGTGTCTTAGTAAATGGAGTTCA
The DNA here is from genome assembly GCF_027579735.1 of Bombina bombina. NCBI lineage: Eukaryota > Metazoa > Chordata > Amphibia > Anura > Bombinatoridae > Bombina > Bombina bombina. Next base: position 82,715,172 of record NC_069510.1, on the reverse strand, counting down.
TTCAGCAGAGGGGGCTGTTACTAGCGGTGTTCCACAGGGGTCAGTTCTGGGGCCTGTTTTGTTTAAAATATTTATCTGTGATATCAGCAAAGGGCTACAGGGGAAAGTATGTCTGTTTGCAGATGATACAAACATTTGTAACAAAGTGGATGTTCCGGGGGGGGGGGTTGGGGGTTAGACAAAATGAGAAGTGATATACAACATTTGGAGGAGTGGACAAACGACTGGGATCTAAAGTTTAACACAGTAAAGTGTAAAATAATGCATTTAGGGAAGAAAAATCCAAATGTTAATTACAGACTCAATGACATTTTACTGACTGTTACAGATGAGGAACAGGACTTGGGAATTATTATTTCAGATGATTTAAAACTTAGTAAACAATGTAGTAATGCAGCGAGTAAGGCTAGCAGAATGCTTGGATGTATTGGTAGAAGTATTTGCAGCAGAAATAGTAAGGTTCTTATGCCACTTTATAGATCATTAGTTAGGCCTCATCTTGAGTATTGTGTGCAGTTCTGGAGGCCATTTCTTCAGAAGGATATTAACAAACTTGAATCTGTGCAAAGGAGGGCTACCAAAATGGTACATGGTCTAAAAAATAAAACTTACCAGGATAGGCTCAATGACCTAAATATGTATAGCTTAGAGGAGAGAAGGGAAAGAGGTGATATGATAGCAACTTTCAAGTACGTTAAAGGGCTTAGTAAAACTGAAGCTGTGGATATTTTACATAAAATGGAAAATTCAAGAACAAGGGGTCATGAGCTCAAGCTAAAGGGTAGTAGATTCAGGAGTAATTTGAGGAAGCACTTCTTTACAGAAAGAGTGATTGATTTATTGAATAAACTTCCTAAAGAGGTAGTAGCAACAAACACTGTGGGGGACTTTAAAAATGCATGGGACAAGCATAAGGCTATCCTACAAACTAGATAAGTTTATACTGTTAGGTAAGGTCGGGCAGACTTGCTGGGCCTATGGCTCTTATCTGCCGTCAATATCTATGTTTCTATGTTTATTTAGTGGCGGCGATGTCGGGGAGTGGCGGAATTTGGGTTAATATCTTTATTGTAGTGTGAGTGATGTTGGGTGCGGGGAAATAGGGGTTAATAACTTTAGTATAGTGGCGACAATGTCGGAGAGCGGCAGAATAGGGGTAAATAAATTGTATTAGTGGCGGTGATGTCGAGAGCGGCAGATTAGGGGTTAATAGCTTTAATTTAGTGTTTGCAATGTGGAAAGGCCTCGGTTTAGGGGTTAATAGGTAGTTTATGGGTGTTAGTGTACTTTGTAACACTTTAGTTATGAGTTTTATGTAACAGTCTTGTTTGTAACACTCATAACTACTGGTCTCAGGTACGGATCATGTCGGTATAGGCTGTAACGCAAGTTTTTTTAGCCTCAATGCAAAACTCATAATACCAGCGCTATGGAAATCCCATGAAAAAACATAATTTTTTCGAGTGCGGGACTGACTTTGCGTTACAGGCTAAAAGGCTTGCGGTACAGCTATACCGACAAGACTCGTAATGACTGCGTTACTGTTTATGTTGAAATGGCCATTTTTTCAGCGTTAAAACACGAACGCACAACTCTTAATCTACCTGATGGAGTCAAGCTCCGCCCCCCTAATTTACTTTTATTATGTAATATACTTCATTCTCGTGCAGCATCCAGCATAAACGTTCTGTGTTTTCAGACTCCCATTGAGTTCTCTGGCATCCGCAACCTCAAGGGTGGCGGATTGAAAACTAGGTACGCTGCGTCGGAATAGACGCAAGCATACCTGATAAATGTTTGATAAATTAGGACAAGGCTCAAATAGAGTCGAATGTGAATTAAAAACATCTGTACTGACGCAAGCATCGTTCTGGGTCGGATTGAGATTGCGAGATCGTATTTTGCGTCAACATTTGCCGATCTTGACGCTTTGATAACTACGGCGGATCAATCTTGCGACAAATATGACGTGGAATTCAAGCGTATTTTCAGTTGATGCATTGATAAATCGACCCCTTGGGGGCCTATTTAAGATGGTGCGAGCGGGCATGATCCGATATTGTGGATCATGTCCGCTGCACATCGATAAATGCAGACAGCATACACTCTCGGCATTTATCATTGCACCAGCAGTTCTGGTGAACTGCTGGTGCAAAACTGCCCCCTGCAGATTCGCTGCCAATTGGCCGCTAGCAGGGGGTGTCAATCAACCCGATCGTATTTGATCGGGTTGATTTCTGGCAATGTCTGTCCGCGGCCTCAAAGCAGGTTATGGAGCAGCTGTCTTTAGAAGGCTCGCATCAAGTGCCATATGGAGCTTGATAAATAGGCCCCTTGATCCTTCTTATATTTTGTTCAATTGATCTATAATAATTCTCAAGCCTCTATATTAGGTAATGAACTTCCTACTCCCTATATTCCTCTTCAAAATGGGACCAGACAAGATTGTCCTCTTTCACCATACTTGTTCAATCTTGCAATTGAACCTTTGGCTTTATTGCTTAGAAAAGACTTAGAAGGGATATGAATTGGACATATTAAGATTGGGCTGGCTTTATATGCAGATGACCTGCTGATTTTCCTCAAAAAAAATATTCCAATTTTAATGCAAATTATGGACAATTTTATTTCCTTTTCTGGATACAAAGTCAATCATAGTAAGTCTGAAATATATGTTTATATAAACATAAGGATAGTTTACAAAAGACTACTTTTACAGAAGTGAGTAATTATATTAGATACCTGGGTATTAAAATAAGCAGGAATCCCAATGAATGGTACATACTAATTTAATCATCATTGTGGGCTGAAATTAAAAAAAAGATCTGCTTAATTGGTCTAAATTCCCTCTTTCCTTGTCGGGCAAGATTGAACTGATTAACAGGATTTTTCCTAAAATCCTCTATATAATTCAAAGTATCCACTTATTTATCATCAGGAAAGACCTTGCACTTTACAGGCAGATTTGTCTAGGATTCCCATGGAATAAAAAGAGGAAGGCATTGGCTTTAAACAGGTTGAGACTTCCTGGAGATAAAGGTGGATCAAAAAGTAACTAAACCTTATTCTTTAAAAGCATTACTGCATCCCATGAAGAGTAACTTACCAAAAAAAAAAAAATACAATCAGCACAAAGAATATCATTCTGGCATGGCATGAAATCTGCAAGTGTCTGGGGATTCAATTTTTGCCTATTGTTGGGAATTCAGTTTTCATATGCCTTGAACTCTAGAATTTTTAAAAGCTGGGATGAGAAGGGTCTGGTTTATATGTTTCAATTGCATGATAATAGTCTAGTAAGGTGTAAATCTTTTGAAGATCTTAAGAGGGAATTTAACATACCTAATAAGGAATTATTTGCTTATTCGCAATTTCGCCATTATTTTACGGAATTGGTCGGAGATTATCCTAATAATCAGATTTGGGATTTTATGGATCCTACTATTAATTGTTATAAAGTAGGAAAGAGAGCTATTTCCACCCTTTAATAAACCATTACAGACCATCAGAGTCATGATTATATACACAGAGTCTCTAACAACTGGCAGTTATTTATTATTATTTTTATTATTATTCTTTATTTATAAAGTGCCAACAGATTCCGCAGCGGTGTCCATGGGTACGAAGACATAAGTACAAAGGTGAAACAATACAATATAAGACAACATTTTTCAGACAAATACAGGGGGAATTAAGGGCCCTATTGCCATGGGAACTTATCATTTAGATTGGTTGGAGGGTGGGAAAGAGGATGTGGGTACTGCAAAGGTGAGAATGATGATAGTGAGGAGTTAGATGAGGGCAACTGTTGGTTAAGTGAAATTAATTTGTTACTGAGTTAGATGATAAGCTTCCCTGAACAAAAAGGTCTTTAGGGAGCATTTAAAGGAGGACAGGTTAGGAGAAAGCCTGACAACTCTATGAAGTGTGTTCCAGAGAGTTGGTGCAACACAGGAGAAGTCCTGTAGTCTAGCATGGGAGGAGGTGATGGTTGAGGAGACAAGGAGCAGGTCATTGTTGGATCTTAGAGGGCAGGCTGTAGTATATTTGTTGATGAGGGAGGACAGGTAGGGTGGGGCAGCATTGGTGAGGGCTATGTAGGCCAGGGTAAGAATTTTGAATTTAACTCTGCTGTGAATGTGGGGAGCCAGTGAAGGGACTCACAGAGGTGTAGCAGATACAGAACGTCGAAAGACGTCGATTAGCGTAGCTGAAACATTTAGGATGGATTGAAGGGGGGAGAGGTGGGAGAGAGGGAGGCCAGTTAGTAGGTTATTACAGTAGTCAGGTTGGGAAATTACCAGGGAGTGGATTAGCTGTTTATTAGTTTCAGCACTCAGAAACGGATGAATTTTGGAGATATTGCGTAGGTGATTGTGGCAGGATGAAGAGAGCAATTGAATATGGGGAATGAAGGACAGATTTAAGTCAAGTGTGACTCCAAGGCAGCGGACTTGGGGAGATGGGGAGATATTGGTGCCGGCAACAGTGATAGAAAAATTGTAAACTGGAGTAGAATTAGAGGGGGGATTAGAAGTAGTTCACTGATGTGAGAATTGACAAAAGGAGAGAGTGTAGGGGTGGATAGGTAGATATGGGTATCATCAGCATAGAGGTGATAGTTGAAGCCATAGCTGTTGATAAGTTTACCCAGTGAAGAAGTGTAAATAGACAAAAGTAGAGGGCCCAAAACAGAGCCTTGAGGTAATCCAACAGACAGAGGCAATGGAGAGGAGGAGTCACCAGCAAAAGAGACAGAGAAGGATCTGTTAGAGAGATAAGAGTGAATCCAGGAGAAGGCAGTGTCACAGAGACCAAGAGAGCTGAGAGTTTGTAGGAGGAGGGGATAGTCAACAGTGTCAAAGGCAGCATAGAAATCATTTAGATGTATAGAGCGTCAAGAGGAAGTTATTAAAAAAAAAAATCACATTAGCCGATAAAACTACCATTTCCACAACATGGAGGAAATCGGATATGAAAATATTGCACAAAATGTATATTACAACATACATAAAAACCAAATGGGATAAAAGAACACCAAGTTCTTGTAGCAAGTGCAATTTTCCTGCAGCAGATATATATCAATTAATTTTTCACTTGATAGATTGTGTAAATGGTCATTTAAGATGCAAGAAGATCATATATTCTTACTGTCCAATCGATCAAACAAACTAGTTATTAACAACTTTTTGAAAATTGTAATTCTAACTGGTAGAAACTTGATTTTGAAACATTGGATTTCTAAGAAAAGTCCCCCATTGGCTGAATTTAAGCAGTTACTACAGAATCAGATGACTCTTGAACAATATGATACAGCAATTGACTCAGAAAAGAAAATGAATCTATTTTTCTCTAAATGGAAGCCACTAATTAGCTTTTTCCTAAGGAAATACAAGTCCAAATAATGTACCCTTTCCAAGGCTCTGTCTACTTAGAGGAGGCTATGCTAAGAGGAGAGTTGCCCAGCATATATGGCTGGGGGGGAGGGGGGAGAGAGAGGGGAACTACACAATTATATTAATCTGTTTTCTCCCACCTTTTCTATTTCATTTTTTATTCTTTTTCTGCGTTATTGTATTTATGTACATATTTACAGGCTTGTTCAATGAACTAGCACAAACTTGAGATGATATCTATATGGGTTTCTCGCCATAAAAATTAGGGTTTTTTTTGTCATAATATATAAGATGTGTATTATTGGAATTCATTGTTAACATATTGATCTTGTTAAAAACACAATATCTTATGTTTAGATTATAAGATATGAGATGGATATTATTGAAAGTTATATTAATATGTTATTTCATGTCTATATCCATGAATATCATATAACCCTGTTCTTTTTTGTATTTATTGTATAAACCTCAATAAAAAGATATAAGAAGAAAAAAAAAGAAGAAAGAACCGTGTGAATAGAGGATATACTCTGAAGTGTCAGGTTTTTTATTCCTGCTTTGTTTGCCATGTGTTGCTGGCAGCCATTTTACTCACCTCTCTTGCTGACTCTGGTGCATACTGTGTGATGCTGCTCATTTCCTGCACTTCCTTTTATGGCCAGACTGGTGTACAACATCCGTGTGAGACAGGATGCAGTCTCAGAATTGTGATGTCATAACTTATTATTTTAAGGGCCTCTGTTCAGTATGCTTTACCATTGCGTTGTCTCAGACCTGTTTGTGAGAGCTCCTGTGTATTACCTGGCTGTCTGAAGTCCCTCCTGGTTCCTGATCCCTGGCTTGTTCCTGACTCTGCTGTTCTCCTTGTTCCTGATTCCGGCTCGTCTGACTACTCGCTTTGGCTCCTGTCTCGGCTCGTCTGACTACCAGCTCTGGTTTTGATTCCTGGCTTGTTATTTGACTTGTGGACTTTTTATTATTTTTTGCTATTAATAAAGGTGTGATTATTTTTGCACTTCTCGTCTCTGATTCCTGGCACCCTGACATTACGCAAGGGCCATGAATCCTGATGGTGCTAATAATCCACCTTTACCTGCCATAATTTCCAGGATGGATGAACAGGATCACCACTTGGATCAATTTGCACTAGCCCTGCAAACCCTGCTGACTCGCACTGCACATTTGGACCAAAGTGTCCTGCAAGTTATGGCTGCTCCTGTTTTCGCTGCTGCACCTAGTCCTACCAGGAGCATGTCTGGTTCTGCACCTCTACCTCAGTGATATGGAGGCGATCCTAATCAGTGCAGAGGGTTTTTGAACCAGGTGGGCATTTACTTTGAGATGTTAGCTCAGGCGTTTCCCTCTGACAGAGCTAAGGTGGGATTTCTCATCTCATCACTCTCTGACACAGCTCTTGCCTGGGCTAATCCCTTGTGGGAGACTAATAAACCTGTGATTTCAAATTACCCTGAATTTGTGGCCTCCTTTCGAAGGGTAGTTGATGTTCCGACTCGCTCCTCCTCTGCTGCTAAACGACTCATGTCCATTCAGCAAGGTACAAGATCTGTTGCTCAGTATACCATTGAGTTCCGTACGCTTGCCACAGAGGTAGGTTGGAACAATGAAGCCCGGGTTGCCGGCTTCTTTCATGGGTTCTCTGATGCAATTAAAGATGAAGTAGCTGCCAGAGATTTACCAGAGTATCTTGAGGCATTGGTGTCTTTTTTTATTCTAATTGACATCAGACTAAGTAAGAGGCCCTCTTTCAAGGAGCGCTTGCGGAAGCCTCCTGTTCCGTTGTCTCCTACGTGTTCGTTCCCACCCATGCCTTCCTCTCCTCCCATGTCTCCTGGTCCCGAGTCACCAGGTACTGCTGAACCGATGCAGTTGGGATTCACACATCTCTCCACGGCGGAGAGAGCCTTAGGAGGAGGGAGGGGCTCTGCCTCTATTGTGGGTTACAGGGCCACCTTTTGAAGTCTTGTCCTACACGGTCGGGGAATGCTCACACCTAAGGTCCTGTTGGGGGCAGACCTTGGGTGGTTTATCTTCGTTCCCGGAACCGCTAAAGGAGAAACCTTTGGTCACGGTTGTCCTTTCCTGGGTGGACTCCTCCATAGTCACCCAGGCTCTTGTTGACTCTGGTGCTGCGGGCTATTTCATTGACAGTGCTTTTGTATCAAAGCACTCCATTCCTGTTTTGCCTCCGTCCATTCCGCTTGCTATTGAGGCCATTGATGGCAGGCCCCTTCAGCCCGCACTCTTTACTCATGAAACTGCTCCGTTATCCATGGCTGTTGGGGCTCTCCATTTTGAAACCCTCCAGTTCCAGGTAATAAACTCTCCTTATTTTCCAGTTGTTCTGGGTTATCCCTGGCTCCAAAAGCACAATCCCAGTCTCGACTGGAGCAGGTCCGAAATTTTGCTGTGGTCTCTGCAATGTATTTCCACTTGTCTTCGGAAACTAGTTAAAGTCTTGTGCACTTCTTCGGTATCTCATTTGCCAGAGGAGTACCGAGAGTTCCTAGACATTTTTGACAAGTGTGTGCCGGTACGTTGCCTCCTCACCGGTCTTACGTTTGTGCCATAAACCTGCAACCTGGAGCCATTTCTCCTCAGGGCCGGGTTTACCCACTGTCTGTTGCGGAGAATTGTGCTATGGAGGAGTATGTTGCCGATGCTCTGTCGCGAGGGATCATCCGCAAATCCTGCTCTCCTGCAGGTGCTGGCTTATTCTTTGTGAAGAAAAAGGGTGGCGAGTTAAGACCATGAATCGATTATAGGGGTCTTAATCGTCTTACCATTAAGAATGCTTACCCTATTCCACTCATTACGGAACTCTTTGACCGCCTCAAGGGAACTACAGTCTTTACTAAACTTGATTTGAGAGGAGCGTACAATCTCGTTAGGATCAAGGAGGGCCACGAATGGAAAACAGCATTTAACACCAGGAGTGGGCATTATGAGTATCTTGAAATGTCCTTTGGCCTATGCAATGCTCCTGCTGTTTTCCAGGAATTTATTAATTATGTCCTACGAGATATGTTGTGTTGTGGTTTACTTAGATGACATCCTCATACACTCACCCACACTTGAGGCTCATTGTTCTGATGTTACACGGGTTCTTCAGAGACTACGTGAGAACGGCCTGTTTTGTAAACTCGAGAAATGTGAGTTCCATCAGACTCAAGTAACCTTCCTAGGTTATGTTATCTCCATTGCAGGGTTCTCCATGGATCCTGACAAGTTATCTGCAGTTCTGCAGTGGCCTCGCCCAGTTGGTCTTCAGTCTATTCAATGTTTTTTGGGGTTCGCCAATTACTATAGAAAGTTTATTAAAAACTTTTCTTCCTTGGTCAAACCTATAACAGATATGACCCGTAAAGAGAATGATCCACTCCATTGGTCACCTACTGCCATTAAGGCCTTTGATAGTCTTAAAACTGCCTTTGCTGCCGCTCTAGTTTTGGCTCATCCTAACACTGTCCTGCCTTTCATTCTTGAGATCGATGCGTCTGAGACTGGAGTAGGTGCTCTTTTGTCTCAACCTCCTACGCCTGATGGTTACTTGCATCCGTGTGGTATCTTCTTTAAGAAATTGTCTCCAGTGGAGTGCAATTATGAAAATGGCGATAGGGAATTACTGGCCATAATTTTGGCACTCAAGGAATGGAGGGATCTTCTCGAGGGTACTAGCGTCCCAGTGCTCATTCTTACTGACCACAAGAATTGAACTTATCTATCTGAAGCAAAACGTGGATGCTATTTTTGTCTTGGTTTAATTATGTGGTCTGCTACCTGCCTGGTAGTAAGAATGTTAGGGCTGATGCCCCCTCTCGACGATTTTTGCCTCTGTCCAAGGAGGAGTCTGTACCTACTCCAGTTATACCTCCTGACCATATTTTGGCTACCATACGTACTAATTTGACTTCTCCCTTGGGGGAGGAGATCCAGGCTGCACAAACCAATGCACCTCCTGAGAAACCCAGTGGTAAGTGTTTTGTTCCCGAGAATCTTCTAACTAAACTTTTGCACACTTACCACTATCCTAAAGCCGTATGTCACCTAGGAAAGAACCAAATGATTTGGTCTGTCACTCAACAATTCTGGTGGCCAGGTCTTCGTTCTGATGTTGCAGCGTATGTTGCCTCCTGCTCAGTTTGTGCACAGAATAAGACTCCTCAACGTCTTCCTGTGGGTCTTCTTCAACCTATTGCTAATGGTGAACGTCCTTGGACACATCTTTCCATGGACTTCATTGTCAAGCTCCCTGTTTCCAATGGTAATATTGTTATCCTTATGGTGGTTGACCGTTTTTCTAAAATGTCACATTGCATTCCCTTGAAGAAGCTGCCTACCGCTCAGGAGCTTGCTTCAATTTTTGCCCTGGAGGTCTTCCGTTTACATAGGTTACCCAAGGAGACAGTGTCGGACCGGGGTAGCCAGTTTGTCTCCAGATTTTGGCATTCCTTTTGTGCTCAAATGGGGATCCAGCTTTCCTTCTCCTTGGCATATCATCCTCAATCCAATGGAGCTGCGGAACATTCTAATCAAGCTCTGGAACAATTCCTCCATTGCTATGTCTCAGATCACCACAATAATTGGTCTAAACTGTTACCTTGGGCAGAGTTTGCTCGTAATAGTGCTATTAATGCTTCCTCCAAGTTATCCCCGTTTATGGCAAATTATGGGTTTCAACCAACCTTGTTTACCGATTCATTCATGTCTCATGGTGTTCCAGCTTTGGAGGAGCATCTCCGGCAACTCCGTTCCACGTAGGTGCAGATTCAGAATTGCCTTCATTGTTCTATGCAGCGCCAAAAGTTCCAGGCTGATCGTAGGCGTCTGCCCGCGCCTTCCTACCAGGTTGGTGAGAGAGTTTGGCTGTCCTCCCGCAACTTGAACCTTCGTGTGCCTTCCAATAAACTGTCTCCCTGTTATGTTGGTCCTTTTCCAATACTCCGACAGGTCAATCCTGTGGCCTACGCTCTTGACCTTCCTCCTGCTATGCGCATCTCCAATGTTTTTCATGTCTCCCTCTTGAAACCATTGGTTTGTAATTGGTTTACCACTGTGTTGCCTCGTCCCTGTCCTATCTTTGTTGACAACCATGAGGAGTATGAGGTCAGCAGCATTATTGACTCTCGTATGTCCAGGGGCCGCATACAGTATTTGGTATACTGGAGGGGCTATGGTCCGGAGGAGCGTTCATGGGTTCCCTCCTCTGATGTTCATGCTCCCGCCCTCCTCCGTGCCTGTGCCTTCACTTTCCCCAATAAGCCTTTTGTCCTCCCGCGGGGGAGGGGTCATTGAGGAGAGGGTACTGTCAGGTTTTTTTCCCAGCTTTGTTTGCCATGTGCTGCTGGCAGCCATTTTACTCACCTCTCTTGCTGACTCTGGTGCATACTGTGTGATGCTGCTCATTTCCTGCACTTCCTTTTATGGCCAGACTGGTGTACATCATCCATGTGAGACAGGATGCAGTCTCAGAATTGTGATGTCATCACTTATTTAAAGGGCCTCTGTTCAGTATGCTTTGCCCTTGCATTGTCTCAGACCTGTTTGTGAGAGTTCCTGTGTATTACCTGGCTGTCTGACGTCCCTCCTGGTTCCTGATCCCTGGCTTGTTCCTGACTCTGCTGTTCTCCTTGTTCCTGATTCCGGCTTGTCTGACTACTCTCTTTGGTTCCTGGCTCGGCTCGTCTGACTACCAGCTCTGGTTTTGATTCCTGGCTTGTTATTTGACTTGTGGACTTTTATTATTTTTTGCTATTAATAAAGGTGTGATTATTTTTGCACTTCTCGTCTCAGTCTGATTCCTGGCACCCTGACATGAAGCTGTTTTAAAAGAGAATATTGATGCCCTAAAATGAATATTAAGAAATATTAAAATTAAAAATAAAAACAGAGTGGGTGCTATATAATGAATAAAGGATACAAGAGGTACAGATGCTGTTGTTTATGTACCAATAGACTACAATAATGTGTAACAATAGTCCTCAGCATAAACTGGTGCTGTGCACCAACAGTAAAGTCATATAAATCCTCCCCAAGGGATAAGGTGATGGTGGCCGCTCTCCTCCTCACAGGAATCTCCAGATGGTACTATAAAGTAGAAAACATAGAGGGGCGCCTCATGTGTAGATCTACCAAACGTACTTCCAAGCAGTGATAAATAGCCAAAAGTGTACTCGAATTTAGGTAAAGCATGCTGATGTGCTAGCAGTAGCAGACTGATAGCTCTGGGTGTATCAGATCCCCCTCTCCTGGTTCCAGGAACAGGCAGATTGAATGCAGGAAACACAGAAACTAATGCTGGGCTTCACAATATGTAAATAAATTTGCTATCACTTAGCTTAAGTTAAAAACAAGTTTATTAAAACCATGTTAAAAACAAAAAGCAATCAGTGAGCGGGGGTTATCATTATAGACCCCTTACATGCAACACATTTCTGGGCTTACTGAGCAGCCGTCTCATCAGGCATAAAGCACCATATGAAAATATAACCCTTTTAAATACTAAAATAGCCAATCAAATTATAGACCGCCGATTCTGTGCGTGTTTTACTCATGTGAAGCAATCTACAAAATCACAAACTCTTCAGTTTCATGTGGAGTAATCAACAAAATCACAAACTCTCCAATTTCACAGATATAATAAATAAACGTACGTCTGGGGTTTTGCTGTTTCTCTCGTTCAGAGAGGGATTGCCTGGTATTTCGGGGCTGGACTGTACTGTGAAGTCAGGATCAGACTGATATGCTTCAGGAAATTTTTTCTATGTGAAAGGCACATGTTGAGCAAAAAGAGGCTGCTTCTTGGGTGGTAACTAGCCATAGAACAAGCTATTATGTTATTGTTTGTTCCCAGGTTGAGCGCTTCTCTCTTTTTATTTATGCAAATTATGACACTTAGGGAAGTCTCCCTAAGTGTGATGCGGGAATACAGACGTGGACCCGTTGCTCAGTGTGCCTAGAGGGATATAGCTGCACCTCACTTACAAGGCCCACAATAGGCTTTCACGTCAGAGGAACGGCAATGGGCACTATCTGTGCACCTACCTATGCCAACCTATTTTTAGGTTGGTGGGAGCAACGAATAATCTTCTCTGATGTCAATTCACAGCACATGTCACACATACCTATGTGGATACGATACATAGACGATGTGCTGTTCCTCTGGGAAGGAACTAAAGAGGAATTGGCTTTGTTCCTGGTAAATCTGAACACAAATGATTTAAATATCAAACTCACATATGAAGCAATCCTAACGTAAATAACATTTCTGGACCTCCGAATACATAAGAACATAGATGGAACAAAATTCACAGCAACTAACAGCATCTTGCACAGTTCAAGTGCACATGCCCCCAGTACATCAAAATAACTCCCGATTGGAGAATTCCTAAGGATGAGGAGAAACAGTTCAACAATAGAAAATGATCACTACAGAGCTAAAGAACTCACTAACAGATTGCTATCAAAAGGTTACAGCAAGAGATTCATCAAAAAAGCTGAGTACAGAGCCAGACAAACACCTCTGCAAAAATGGCTCACTAAACAAGCTGATACTCAAACCCATGAACAAATAAGATTCATTACTACCTACACTCCCCAGACTAAACAAATTGTCAGGATACTACAAGATAACTGGCTTATATTGAAATCGGATCCAGTACTAGGACCTCTATTAGGAGGCATTATTTCAGTGGGCTACAAAAGAGAACATAACCTCAAAGATATGATCAGTCCAAGTCACTTCTCTGGCTCAAAGACGACAACAAAGCTAACTAAAGGATCTGTCAAATGTGGGACTTGTAGCACCTGTAGCTTTATGCAAAAAAGGAATACTATTGTTGACAGATTTGGCAAAATGCACCAAATCAATGCTCATATTACTTGTCAAACCCAAGGGGTGATATATGGTCTTCTATGCAAATTTGAGCTAATCTATGTGGGCATCACCACCAGAAAAATTAGAATCAGATTACAGGAACATCTAAGAAATATTAAAAACGCTCAAAAAGATGCTAACACAGGCAAAACAATCACCTCTGTTGCCAGACATTTTCTAACAAAGCATAAATCCAAACAATCAGATCTACAATGTTTTGGGTTACAAAAAATCAACCTAGGAATCAGAGGTGGCAACTTAGAATCAGCGTTTTACTCAATGAACAGATCACATCACATAATCTTTAATCATGTATTGATTTACACCATGAGTATATTAGCCCATGCCTCTAATTAGTTGGAAACCTGCAATGTATGAGTTAATATATACTGACCATACACCTTAATTACAGTAATCTCATACATGCAGTTGCAGCTTTATATTAACAACAATTATCAACATTGTAAGTATACATATATACAATATACATGGGATTGCAACCAACGATATATATGATTCCGACATAGTGTAAACACTTCCTACACCTATTCTGTAGCTTTTAGTTTGTCACCCCAATAATATATTTACTTAAGTTATTTCTTTGTCATCTTTGACAAAAATTTAGTTAACTCAATTCATAGTTTCATTTCTATATATACATTTTAGTAATCATGTCTAACACTATGTCACGAATCACGATCACCACTATTATTTACAATGGGCTACGTCTTTATTAGACAGTAACGCTCAATGCACAGTAAGCACTATATTTTTGTGCTGATGATTTATACCCATATATAACTCTTAATTTATATAAACATAGTCTAAATAAATATATTATAATGTATTTAGGCACATGCACATGTTGTCACATAGGGATAAGATATTATCCCCTTCTTTATTTTATAATTTTATATGTATTTCACTTACACTCATGGAACAACAGGATCACCCTACATTTATGAGCATTTACAAACAGAAGCATTGAAATGTATGTCACACACTGTAAGAGCATATATGGTTACCATAATGAGTTAACATTCATTACTAATTCCAATCATATTTTGTGACTTGGATTGCACAACTGAGGCTCTAACGGCAGATTGTCATCAATATCTCTGACAGCTAACATCACGGTGATGCCAGGCAAGGGGCGTAGACTGTCTTTAGCTAATGCATAAAAACTTGCCTCCAGTGCAGCGCACGCTTACCCTTCGAAAAAGCTGTGATACGGCGAAACATGTTAGGGCACTGGTGGGGAGTGTAACATATCTCAGCCTAATGTCACTGTCCCTTTAAGACTGCCTTTCCTGATTCTGACACTCATGCTGTTTTGGGCAGTATTTACATTCAGCTTGCCTGCCTGATTAATCATTCATGCACCTGATTCCCTCAGCCTCTTTTTAAGCCTTCTCAGGTCTAATGTGCTTTGCATTAACTTTGAAGTTGTGATCCTGAACAACAGAGGTCTGTGACTGTTTCCTGCATGAATTCTACCAACTTATTCAAGCTACAGCCTTTCCTATGCTTAAAATCATCAAAACGCAAGTATCCAAATAATTCCATTTTGTTACCTGGACACTGCTACTTAACAAACTCTGAACTGTATTATAAATCAAGTATACTTTTGGTTATCATCACTCTCTAATTATTACAACAGCATCTTACTCAGAATTTTATAACTATACTCTGGTTATTACTGACATACAGCTATATATAATATTATGTACTGTAAACCTGCAACAAATCAAACGGCTAGATTTAGAGTTTTGTCGGTAAAGACCCACGTAGCTAATGCAGCTTTTTTTCCTACCACTGCTTCCAAACAACGCTGGTATTTAGAGTTGTCTGAGGGGCTGCGTTAGGCTCCAAAAAGGGAGAGTTGAGCCGAATTTACCGCCACTTCAACCCTCAATACCAGCGTTGCTTACGGTAGCGGTAAGCAGCTAAAACATGCTCGTGCACGATTTCCCCATAGGATACAATGGGGCTGAGCTGGCTGAAAAAAAAACTAACACCTGCAAAAAAGCAGCGTTCAGCTCCTAGCGCAGCCCCATTGTTTCCTATGGGGAAACACTTTCTAAGTCTGCACCTAACACCCTAACATGAACCCCGAGTCTAAACACCCCTAACCTTACACTTATTAACCCCTAATCTGCCACCCCCGCTATTGCTGACACCTGCATTACACAATTAACCCCTAATCTGCCGCTCTGGACAACACTGCCACCTACATTATCCCTATGAACCCCTAATCTGCTGCCCCCAACATTGCCGACACCTACATAATATTTATTAACCCCTAATCTGCCCCCCCCAATGTCGCCGCCACCTAATTTCAGTTATTAACCCCTAATCTGCCGACCGGACCTCGCCGCTACTATAATAAATGTATTAACCCCTAAAGCTAAGTCTAACCCTAACCCTAACACCCCCCCTAAATTAAATATAATTTTAATCTAACAAAATAAATTAACTCTAATTAACTAAAGTATTCCTATTTAAAACTAAATACCTGTAAAATAAACCCTAATATAGCTACAATATAACGAATAATTACATTGTAGCTATTTTAGGATTTATATTTATTTTACAGGCAACTTTGTATTTATTTTATCTAGGTACAATAGCTATTAAATAGTTATTAACTATTTAATAACTACCTAGCTAAAATACTTACAAAATTACCTGTAAAATAAATCCTAACCTAAGTAACAATTAAACCTAACACTACACTATCATTAAATTAATTAAATAAATTACCTACAATTAAATACAATTAAATAAACTATTCTATAATACAAACACCCCCACTAAATTACAAAAAATAAAAAAGAATTACAAGCAGTTTAAACTAATTACACCTAATCTAAGCCCCCTAATAAAATAAAAAACCCCAAAATAATAAAAGTCCCTACCCTATTCTACATTACAAAGTAATCAGCTCTTTTACCAGCCCTTAAAAGGGCTTTTTACGGGGCATGCCCCAAAGTAATCAGCTCTTTTGCCTGTAAAAAAAAATACAACCCCCCCAACATTAAAACCCACCAGCCACATACCCCTACTCTAACCCACCCAAACCCCCCTTAAATAAACCTAACACTACCACCCTGAAGATCTCCCTACCTTGAGTCGTGTTCACCCAGCCGGGCCGAAGTCTTCATCCGATGGGGCAGAAGAAGACATCCAGACCGGCAGAAGTCTTCATCCTATCCGGGCAGAAGAGGACATCCGGACCGGCAAACATCTTCATCCAAGCGGCATCTTCTATCTTCATCCATCCGGAGCGGAGCGGAGCCATTTTCTTCCCAGCCGACGCAGATACATCCTCTTCAACCGACGCCTACTCGCCGAATGAAGGTTCCTTTAAATGACGTCATCCAAGATGGCGTCCCTCGAATTCCGATTGGCTGATAGGATTCTATCAGCCAATCGGAATTAAGGTAGGAAAAATCTGATTACTTTGGGGCATGCCTCGCAAAAAGCCATTTTAAGGGCTGGTAAAAGAGCTGATTACTTTGTAATGTAGAATAGGGTAGGGACTTTTATTATTTTTTTTTATTTTTATTTTATTAGGGAGCTTAGATTAGGTGTAATTAGTTTAAACGCCTTGTAATTCTTTTTTATTTTTTGTAATTTAGTGGGGGGGGTTTTTGTATTATAGAATAGTTTATTTAATTGGATTTAATTGTAGGTAATTGTAGGTAATTTATTTAATTAATTTAATGATAGTGTAGTGTTAGGTTTAATTGTAACTTAGGTTACGCTTGGATGAAGATGTCTGCCGGTCCGGATGTCCTCTTAATGTTGGGGGGGTTGTATTTTTTTTTACAGGCAAAAGAGCTGATTACTTTGGGGCATGCCTCGCAAAAAGCCCTTTTAAGGGCTGGTAAAAGAGCTGATTACTTTGTAATGTAGAATAGGGTAGGGACTTTTATTATTTTTTTTTATTTTATTAGGGGGCTTAGATTAGGTGTAATTAGTTTAAACGGCTTGTAATTCTTTTTTATTTTTTGTAATTTAGTGTTTTTTGTTTTTTTTTGTATTATAGAATAGTTTATTTAATTGGATTTAATTGTAGGTAATTGTAGGTAATTTATTTAATTAATTTAATGATAGTGTAGTGTTAGGTTTAATTGTAACTTAGGTTAGGATTTATTTTACAGCTAATTTTGTAATTATTTTAACTAGGTAGCTATTAAATAGTTAATAACTATTTAATAGCTTTTGTACCTAGTTAAAATAAATACAAAGTTGCCTGTAAAATAAATATAAATCCTAAAATAGCTACAATGTAATTATTAATTATATTGTAGCTATATTAGGGTTTATTTTATAGGTAAGTATTTATTTTTAAATAGGAATAATTTAGTTAATTTTAGGAATATTATTTTATTTAATATAAATTATATTTATGTTAGGGGGGTGTTAGGGTTAGAGTTATGTTTAGGGGTTAATAACTTTATTATAGTAGCGGCGACTGTGCGGGCGGGGTTAATAATTGTAGGTAGTGTTTGCGAGGCGGGAGTGCGGCGGTTTAGGGGTTAATACATTTATTATAGTGGCGGCGAGGTACGGTCAGCAGATTAGGGGTTAATAAATGTAGTTAGGTAGCGGCAGCGTTTGGGGGGCAGATTAGGGGTTAATAAATATAATATAGGGGTCAGCGATGTTAGGGGCAGCAGATTAGGGGTTAATAAGTATAACGTAGGTGGCAGCGATGACCGGTCGGCAGATTAGGGGTTAAAAAAAAATTATTAGAGTGGCGGCGATGTGGGGGGGCCTCGGTTTAGGGGTACATAGGTAGTTTATGGGTGTTAGTGTACTTTAGAGCACAGTAGTTAAGAGCTTTATATTCCGTCATTAGCCCATAAAGCTCTTAACTACTGACTTTTTTTTGCGGCTGGAGTCTTGTCGGCGTTAGGCAGATCCAATTGAAAAGATAGGATACGCAATTGGCGTAAGGGGATCTGCGGTAGCCTGGAATCGCGATAGAGAAGTGAGCGTTAGACCCTTTCCTGCCTGACTCTAAATACCAGCTAATGCAAGCTACAGCCTTTCCTATGCTTAAAATCATCAAATCGCAAGTATCCAAATAATTCCATTTTGTTACCTGGACACTGCTACTTAACAAACTCTGAACTTTATTATAAATCAAGTATACTTTTGGTTATCATCACTCTCTAATTATTACAACAGCATCTTACTCAGAACTTTATAACTAAACTCTGCTTATTACTGACATACAGCTCTATATAATATTTTGTACTGTGAACCTGCAACAAACCTTAGTTTGCATATATATATGCACAAACGGTAATTAATGCCTAAAACTTGCAACTTGTCTATCACCTGTGCTGCTCTGCTTAATTCTGACATACAACTCTATATAATATTATGTACTGTGAACCTGCAACAAACCTTAGATTGCATCTAAGTGTCAGTCTTCTACCAGTTTACTCTGAAGGCTGAACATTCCACATTGCTATATTTTTCTCTATATAATATTTTGTACTGTGAACCTGCAACAAACCTTAGTTTGCATATATATATGCACAAACGGTAATTAATGCCTAAAACTTGCAACTTGTCTATCACCTGTGCTGCTCTGCTTAATTCTGACATACAACTCTATATAATATTATGTACTGTGAACCTGCAACAAACCTTAGATTGCATCTAAGTGTCAGTCTTCTACCAGTTTACTCTGAAGGCTGAACATTCCACATTGCTATATTTTTCTCTCATTGAATCCTGCAGCTACTCCTATTAACTAACTATAAGTCACAGTGAAGCCAGAATATATTGTATACAAATGTTGCACTCTCCATGAATTCTACAATAACTTCTAGCAACTATGAATCACAGAATATCATCTATCCACGTCCAGGATACTCTTCCCCGGGTCAGGGGTCGGTGTCTTCAAATCCCTACCACTGCCCTGAGGGTCTGTGTCCTGAACGCATGTACACCGGATCATGACAGGGAGTCTGGGAGCTCCTGTGTTTGTTAGGGAACCTAGGGAGGTGTTTTATATACCGTATAGTAACGTTTATGTGTAATTCATTGTGGACTGTGGACCCAGCACTAATAGGAGAACGCACTATTTATACCAATTAAAGCTCCAATATTTAGTTGGCACTTTACAGAGTGAAACTATTCTTTAATATGGTATTTGAGCCAAATCCAGTATATTTATTTAAGGGCCTGATGGTATGACTGCTAGCTTACACGATAAATGCATAGTGATATTTTGAGCTTTAATAATTATTGAGCTTTAACGGAAGGCAATTTTAGTAATCTTGCTGCTCTACCTGCAATTCTCATATGCATTATAATGTGTAATAGGAGTTAACTGATTGCCCAAAAATTGTTACATACTATGGGGCATATGCATCAAGCGAATGGATCTTGATGCCCTGTGTTTCTGGCGAGCCTGCAGGCTCGCCAGAAACACAAGTTATAAAGCAGCGGTCACAAAGACCACTGCTCCATAACTTGCTAAGAGCAGGCGGACAGACATTGCCGGAAATCAACCCGATCGAGTACGATCGGGTTGATTGACACCCCCCTGCTGGCGGTCTATTGGCCGCGAGTCTGCAGGGGGCGGCGTTGCACCAGCAGCTCTTGTGAGCTGCTGGTGCAATGCTGAATACGGCGAGCGTATTGCTCGCCGTATTCAGCGAGGTCTGGTTGACCTGATCCGCCAGACCTTGATAACTAGAGGCCTTTATCTTAATTTGTATTATGATACAACTATCTAAGAGACAATATTAATTGATTTACAATTTTATGCAGTAATACTTGAAAAATTAGGCACCGTTATCCATTAGATCTGATACTGTGTTAGCTGCCTTTAATACCCGGCTACAACCACTCACACTCAACGGGAGATATATGATAATAAGTATTAAGTAACACAGTTACTTGTAGCTAAGGATCAGCTACCATTGGATCACAGGATATTGAATGTATGTTTACACCAACCATACTGACACACTTATTCAAACATTGCAGCTAGCAGCACCACGTCTATCCATTTATATTATTATTATTATTATTACTATTATTATCATTTATTTGTATAGCGCCGCCAAATTCCGTAGCGCTGGGTACAATGATAGGGGTATACAATGACAAAGATTTGTGATACAATACAAAACATAACAAGACTAAACAAATCTAGCACAGGAGGAAGAGGGCCCTGCTCCAGAGAGATCACAGTCTATAGGTTTAGGGTGCAGAGACATAAGGTTGGGGTAGCTTGTTACATCGGTTGTATTTGCAGCAGTGAGTCAGGCAGTTCATGTACATGTATTAGCTTGGTTCAGATGCGGGATGTAGGAGAGATGGTAAGCCTCTCTGAAAAGGTGGGTTTTCAAGGATCTTCTGAAGCTATACAAGGTTGGAGACAGTCTGTTGGAGCGGGGTAGAGAGTTCCAGAGGACAGGAGCAGCACATGCAAAGTCTTGGAGGCGGGAGTGGGATGTAGAGATAACAGGAGTGTAGAGACGAAGGTCAGAGGTTGATCGAAGAGGACGGGATGGGGAGTATATCACGATGAGAGAGGAAATATAGTTGGGAGTTAGACTGTTGAGTGCTTTGTAGGTTAGGTCTAATACTTTAAATTGTATTCTGGAGTGTATGGGGAGCCAGTGTAGAGACTGGCAGAGCGGAGCAGCTGATGTAGATCGTCGACTTAGGTGGATGAGTCTAGCAGAAGCATTCATAATAGATTGGAGGGAGGAGAGGCGGTATTTTGGAAGGCTATTTAAGAGTAGATTGCAATAATCAATGCGTGACAGGATGAGGGAATGAATAAGTATTTTTGTAGTATTTTGAGTAAGGAAGGGACGAATTCTGGAAATGTTGCATAGGTGTGAACGGCAGGATTTGGTAAGCGTTTTTATATGTGGGTTGAATGTGAGTTCTGAGTCTAGTGTGACCCCAAGGCAGCGGACCTGGGGTGGGGTGTTGAGAATAGAGTCTCCAACCATCAGAGAAATGTCAGGTGTTGGATGTCTCGAAGAGGGGAGAATAAGAAGCAGCTCAGTTTTGGACAAATTGAGTTGGAGGTAGTGTGAAGACATCCAAGAGAAAATTGCAGAGAGGCAGTCATAAATCTGGTTGAGTAAAGAGGGAGAGATATCAGGAGAGGAAAGATAGATTTGGGTATTATCAGCATATAGGTGGTACTGGAATCCAAAGGAGGCTATAAGTTTTCCAAGGCAGGATGTATAAAGAGAGAAAAGCAAGGGACCCATAGGATCACAAGATATGTTGTTAAAGGAAACTGAAAACGAGCGGTTTGAAAGATATGATGCAAACCAGGAGAGGGCTGTGTCTCGGATGCCAAATGAATGTAGTATTTTTAGGAGGAGAGGATGGTCAACTGTGTCAAAAGCTGCGGACAGGTCAAGAAGAATTAGTAAGGAGTAATGGCCTTTTGCTTTAGCTGATAACAGGTCATTTGTTACTTTAGCAAGAGCGGTTCTGTTGCGTGTTTAGGGCGGAAACCAGATTGTAGTGGATCAAGTAAGGAGTTAGTTGTGAGAAATTGAGTTAGACGATTATAGACTAGTAGTTCTGAAAATTTTGAAGCAAAGGGAAGTAAGGAGACCGGTCGATAGTTAGAAGGCGTGGAGGGGTCAAACGAGGGCTTTTTTAGGATTGGCATGATTGACACATGCTTGAATATGTCAGGAAATGTGCCAGCAGTGAGGGATTGGTTAAAGAGATGAGTTAGGGTAGGGGTTAGTGAAGCAGAGAGAGGGGGAATAAGTCTTGAAGGAATAGGGTCAAGTGGGCAGGTTGTGAGATGAGCCGAGGATAGGAGTGCAGAGACTTCTTCCTCTGTTACAGGAGGGAAATAGCATAGATTTTTGTTAATAGAAGGGGTGGGTAGGATTGCTGAGTTTGCGGGGTGCGAGGTGCAGATCGCTTTTCTAATGGTGTCAATTTTATTTTTGAAGTGATCAGCAATAATTTGAGCAGTGAGGTTGGTAGTGGGCGGGGCGCAGGCGGATGTAGAAGGGAGTTAAAGGTTGAGAACAGTTTTCTGGGGTTGGATGCGTGAGATAACACGAGGGAGGAGAAATAGACTTGTTTTGTCAGGCTGAGCGCAGAGTTGTAGGACTTAAGGGTGAATTTATAATGTTGGAAATCAGCAAAGGTGCATGATTTCCTCCACTGCCGTTCAGTAGCCCATGAGCATCGCTGAAGATATCTGGTCTGTTTAGTGTGCCACGGTTGCCGTCGAGTGATTGATGTACGTCGAAGAGTGGAGGGTGCAGTTTTGTCAAGTGTTGATTTTAGTGCCGAATTATACTGTAGAGTCACAAGGGTTGGACAAGAGAGGGATGAAATGTCAGAGAGCAGAGGACTCAGTTGAGTGGAAAAGTCTGTGAGATCCAAGTAATTTAAATTCCTGTGAGGTAGCAGTTTTTTGGGGGTTTGCAAAGATGTAGCAGGTAGAGTGAGAGAGAAAGTTAATAGATGGTGGTCAGAGAGAGGAAAGGGGAAGTTAAGGGAGTTGGAAACAGCACAGAGATTTGTGAAGACCAGGTCTATGGAGTTGCCTTCACAGTGTGTTGGAGATGTTGTCCACTGGGACAGGCCTAAAGAGGTGGGAAGGGATAGAAGTTTAGAGGCAGCAGGCGTGTTAGGCTTATCAAGGGGTATGTTGAAGTCCCCTAAGATGAGAGAAGGGACATTAGAAGAGAGAAAATGTGGAAGCCAGGCTTCAAAGTGGTCCAGAAATTGTGATGCTGGGCCAGGGGGCCGATAGATAACTGCAACACGAAGAGCTATAGGGGAGAAGAGGCGGATAGCGTGAATGTCAAAAGATGAGAAGGAAAGAGAGGGGGGTGAAGGAATGCTGTGAAAGGTACTGTGTGGAGTCAGGAGAATTCCTACTCCTCCTCCTTGTTTGTCTCCAGGCCTGGGAGTGTGACTGAAGTGCAGGCCGCCATAGGACAGAGAGGCTACAGCAGTTGTGTTAGAGTAGGAGAGCCAAGTTTCAGTGAGGGCTAATAGGTTAAGTGAACGTGAAATAAATAGGTTGTGAATAGATGTAAGCTTATTGCATACCAAGCGTGCATTCCAAAGGGCACACGAGAATTGGGGTGTACTTACAGAGGTGCAGTTAGTGAGGTTTAGAGGGTTACGTGTGCAAGGTGTATGAGGTGTCATTTGGGGTAGTGATCTGAGGGAAGCAGGGGGTAGACCTGGGTAAGGCGAGACATCCCCAGCTGCAAGAAGAAGAAAGATGGTGAGTGAAAGGAGATGAGAATGTGTCTTATGTGAGTGTTTAAGTTTAGGATCAGTAAAGCATGGCTGGCTGAGGGATGTGAGATAGGAATAAAGTTCATGTGTATTGTAGAGGGGGGAAGGTAGAAGGGAATGAGAAATATGAATGTTCTGTGTGCTGTTTGTGAATGGAAGAGCTGTGACTTTAAAGAGAAGGGAGGAAAAGGTTAAAGCAGATATTAGAAAGTGTAGCATGTTTGCATTTAATTGTTTGAATTTGAAAGTACTTACTTCTGTTGTCCACTCCTTTGTCTAACTCCGTTGTTATAACTCTCTCTACACTTATGAACTAGCACACTTGAGAACTACACACAGTGCTGCTATGATCTAACAAGCTAAGCTTGATGTAACAAGCTGGGTTATGTTCAATTTAAAGGTAATAACAGTCACATGATCCTAATTAGCATAGGTCATAAATTAGAGCAGGATCAAACAAGGCCTAAACAAACATTGCAAATGGCACCTTTCTTATCAAAATGGAAGACACAGAAAAGAAAGCTTTTTTTTAAGGTAATACAGACATACCAGAGAGATATAAAGTTTGGTGGGGGAAATATGCAGTTCTAATATGTGTTGCAGGGTTAAAATGGAGTCCTTAAGCACATACCTGATGAGAGAGGAGAGACAGCAGTGTAAGCAGGATTAAAAGTTCCAATTATGTTCCAATTATATACCAGTCGCTGTTCTATATTGTTAATATCCATATATAATATATATATAATATATATATAATAACTATATATATATATATATATATATATATATATATATATATATATATATATATATATATATATATATATATAATAACTCTGTTGTTATAACTCTCTCTACACTTATGAACTAGCACACTTGAGAACTACACACAGTCCCATATTAAAATCCTCTCTAGTTTTTTATTTTTGTCAGGGTGCCAGGAATCAGACAGAGACGAGAAGTGCAAAAATAATCACACCTTTATTAATAGCAAAAAATAATAAAAAGTCCACAAAACAAATAATAAGCCAGGAATCAAAACCAAAGCTGGTAGTAAGACGAGCCGAGTCAGGAGCCAAAGTGAATAGTCAGACGAGCCGAGTCAGGAGCCAAAGCGAGTAGTCAGACGACCCGGAATCAGGAACAAGGAGAACAGCAGAGTCAGGAACAAGCCAGGGATCAGGAACCAGGAGGGACGTCAGACAGCCAGGTAATAAACAGGGGCTCTCACAAACAGGTCTGAGACAACACAAGGGCAAAGCATACTGAACAGAGGCCCTTTAAATAATAAGTGATGACATTACAATTCTGCACCAGTCTGGCCATAAAAGGAAGTGCAGGAAATGAGCAGCAACACACAGAATGCACCAAGTCAACAAGAGAGGTGAGTAAAATGGCTGCCAGCACTACATGGCAAACAAAAGAGGAAAAAAACCCTGACAATTTTAATCGTACATCCCAGTATTTTAAATTCTTTATTTTTATGCGTTTTTCTAATAAAAGTTATATTTTAAATGACCTATAGCGAATCTTCTTCTTGACACCTTGGAATCCATACAAAATTATGATTTGAATATGTGACAGTCTGCAGTGAGTGCTGTATGTGTATTCTTAAATGGTCTTTCCCATTTTTCGATATCTTCAGTATACCCAATACACAGCACCCCCTACCCTGTGACCTTATAAGCCGACAGGCCATTATTACTTTATATAGGGTGCAGTCACGTTGATATTTAGGTAGTACCATTGGACCTTCTCCTTTCTTTTAGGCCGAAACGTATATGTGGGGTTTTGCTGTTTCTCTCATTCAGAGAGGGATTGCCTGGTATTTCGGGGCTGGACTGTACTGTGAAGTCAGGATCTGACTGATATGCTTCAGGAAAGTTCTCTGTGAAAGGCACATGTTGAGCAAAAAGAGGCTGCTTCTTGGGTGGTAACTAGCCAAAGAACAAGCTATTATGCTATTGTTCGTTCCCAGGTTGAGTGTTTCTCTCTTTTTATGTATGCAAATTATGACACTTAAGGAAGTCTCCCTAAGTTTAATGCGGGAATCCAGACGTGGACCCGTTGCTAAGTGTGCCTAGAGAGATATGGCTGCACCTTACTGACGAGGCCACAATAGGCCGAAACGTACATCTGGGGTTTTTCTGTTTCTCTCGTTCAGAGAGGGATTGCCTGGTATTTTGGGACTGGACTGTACTGTGAAGTCAGGATCTGACTGATATGCTTCAGGAAAGTTCTTCTCTGTGAAAGGCACATGTTGAGCAAAAGAGGCTGCTTCTTGGGTGGTAACTAGCCATAGAACAAGCTATTATGCTATTGTTCGTTCCCAGGTAGAGCGCTTCTCTCTTTTTATTTATAATAAATATACATCATGTTCTCCATTTATCATAAATAAAACAGCGTCATTATAAAAAACTATTACAACAACAATAACGTTACAAAAATTATTATTCTAAAAGCACCAAAAGGCATATGTCGATGTTCTATATTAATAACTAAGCAAAGATTCTTGTTTACATCCAATCCCTGTGAGTCAAAACATTAGACTTATACAATGACCACATTGTTACGATCTGTAACTATAGCTAATCTAATTATGATCCAATCCAGATCCAAAAGAAGTTACCATGTTGCTCAATTGAGACACCGCATCATATCAAGTAGATGTTTTAAGTGTCCCAATGATACTTTGTATTTATATTCCGTACATACGGTTAACTTACTTCCCCATTGACGATCCAATCACATGACCTGTACAGACCAATAGGGTGAAAGGGGGCGATAAACGTCATAATGAACCAACCAGATTGTATGTGTCAGTAACTATTAACTTATTAATGCACCATATTACCATGTCTAATGATCATGTCTGTCAGACATTTGTTAAATCCTCCTACATATGAATAATTGTTCCCTAATATGTAATTAACAGATAAACTGCTAAATTGTCACAGAACCTTGTATTTAAATAGAAATGGTTACTGTCTAATAAGTGACCTTCTTTGTAAATATTTGAAAATGCAATTCCTTAAACAAGGGATAAAGCAGTAACTAGGTGAGTCAGAAGTGCTCTGTGAGTCCCAAGCTCTTTTTAACATTTTTCTGGGGGGATTAAACATATAGAGGTGCAAGGTGCTAGTCTGGAAATGAATGTTTGTCCCCAGTGCTTACATTATTATTATTATTAATATTTTCTTGTTTATTTCTTGTTTATTTTTATAAACAGGCTTTTTCACAGAGGCTTCTTTAAAGGTTGTGAACAGCAACCACGGAAAAAAAAGGAAGGTGATTATGGCAGAAGTGCAGCGTTGTTCTTCAACTACCTTGAACGAGAAACTTGGATGTCATTTGGATTTATGACCACTGGCTGCTATTTAAGGTGTTGTGTTGCTGTGTGTCAATAAAGCTTTAACTTCTCTTGCATGAAGGTTTTTGTTTTTATTTATATCTCTTTAAGATATGAAATTATGTTTATGCTCTTCATTAGTAACCTTATTTTTGTTTTTTTAGGGACAGAGTCATTGTATTTGCATTGCCAGTTCCTGGTTATACATGGTGACATCACACTCATTGCAAATATTAACAAAGGCAATGACTCATGCTTGATGGAGGGGGGGGAGAACATGAGCATTTAAAATCACAATACCTCTTAGAGGTGCATAAGGCCCCTTCCATTGATAGCAGACAAGACTATTTCAATGCTGGGTTGAATTTCCATCTTAGATGCAGTTGATCACTGTAATCTGGATCACCTACACCCATAAGTAATAGGGTGTTTATTGCTAATAAGTAGCAGGTAGATGAGAGCACACTCATGCACGCTAGTATTGTAGGCATTGTTGCTATATGTGACATCATCACAATTTCCAAGACAGTTCTTGGCAGTACACAATATATCATGTGTTACTATATTATGGCTCCAGAGTGTGCTTTAAGCTGTGTCTTTAAATCATTAATGAGGTTGCACACATTGGGGTTGATTCCTGACTTCTTGATTATATATATTAGCTCTCAGAGCAATCACAATGCAAATCATAACATAATTTCTGTACTGGAAAATGAATGGATCCGATATCGAAAAAGTCACCCATACGATATACGGACAGCATAGACTTTGGTGATAACAATCCATTCAGCCATAAGTTATCAAATACATATTGACGATAATATTGACACACAGAGTTCAGCAGCCAAAGGCACTTGATAAAAACTTGGCACCTACATATCAACACATATCACACATCTAATAAACAATAACTCTATCAGTCACCCCGTCACCTTCAGACCCAGCCGACAAATTGGCGATGACTTCCCTCAACTTTCCGTGTCCCTAATACCTAGGCACAAATATGGGGAGGTAAGCTTTTGCACGAATGCCCTCACCTTCTTTGCTACAATACAGCCTCACCTGCTACTTCAGGCATCACCTGCATGCTGAGGCCTCTAGTTATCAAAGTCTGGCGGACCTGATCTGACAGTGCGGATTAGGTCCGCCAGACTTCGCTGAATACGGCGAGCAATACACTCGTCGTATTTAGCATTGCACCAGCAGCTCACAAGAGCTGCTGGTGCAACGCCGCCCCCTGCAGACTCGTGGCAGGGGGGTGTCAATCAACCCGATCGTACTAGATTGGGTTGTATTGTGGCGATGTCTGTCCTCCTGCTCAGAGCAGGCGGACAGGTTATGGAGCAGCGGTCTTTGTGACCGCTGCTTTATAACTGCTGTTTCTGGCGAGCCTGCAGGCTCGCCAGAAACACTGGGCATCAAGCTATATTCGGAGCTTGATACATATGCCCCTAAATATCAACTCAAACACATCTCAACAATGTATAAATTACTGCAGGAATTTAGTATTGCATCAACACGCATTCCTTGCGGAATAACCATACAACTCAATGTGGCTGCAAGGAAATGACGACTCGATATGGAACCCCTCACGTCTCATTTCTATGTTTGTTTCTAAGGGATCACACAGAAGAAAGGTAAATTAGCATTTGTAAGGATATCTTCAACACCTGGAGACCGATTTATCATGTGTTTGGCGGGCATGATCCGCTGTAGCGATCATGTCCGCCAGACATTGATAAATGCCGCCATATACGCTGTCGGCATTTATCATTGCACAAGCAGTTCTGGTAAACTGCTTGTGCAATGCCACCCCCTGCAGATTTGCAGCCACTAGCAGGGGGTCAATCAACCCGATCGTATATGTCTGCTGCCTCAGAGCAGGTGGATGAGTTAAGGAGCAGCGGTCTCTGTGGCCCTCTCTGCATCGGTCAGCGATGGTGCCGACCGTTGGTGGGTTGGAGCTGTAGCAGGGAGGCAGGTGGGCGGCCAATCGCTGGTCCACTTCCTTCCAGGTGCCGGGAGTGGAGGGCGGGTGCGCATGCGAATGCACAAGAGCGCGCACAGGTGGGCGGGAGCGCACAGGAGCGGGTGGGACTGGGACCGCTACACTACAGAAAAGTCTAAGGGATAGAGGGAGAGGGGGGCAAATAAATATTTGGAAAGGGATCTGGGAGGGGGTAGGGATATGAGGGGGGCAGCTACACTACAGAAAATTGTTTTATTTATTTATTTATAAATAAGGGTATTTTTTTTAACAAACTGGGTACAGGCAGACAGCTGCCAGTACCCAAGATGGTGGCAACTAGGTAGAGGGGGAGGGTTAGAGAGCTGTTTGGGGGGGGGGGATCAGGGAGATTGGGGGCTAAGGGGGATCCAACACTGCAGAATGGCTAGAAAAAAGAAAAGTAAAAAATGGCTTATATTTTAGTACTGGCAGACTTTCTGACAGTACATAAGATGGCGGTGACAATTGTGAGGTGGGGGAGGGAAGAGAGCTGGTTGAGGGGGGTTAGGGAGGGATCAGGGGGTGGGAGGCTGATCTCTACACTAAAGCTAAAATTAACCATGCAAGCTACCTAATTAACCCCTTAACTGCTGGGCATAATACAAGTGTGGTGCGCAGCGGCATTTAGCAGCCTTCTAAATACCAAAAAGCAACACCAAAGCCATACATGTCTGCTATTTCTGAGCAAAGGGGATCCCAGAGAAGCATTTACAACCATGTGTGCCATGATTGCACTAACTGTTTGTAAATAATTTCAGTGAGAAACCTAAAAATGTGAAACATTTAACAATGATTGTCTACTACACTACAGCTAAAATTAACCCTACAAGCTCTCTACAAGTTCCCTAATTAACCCCTTCACTGCTGGGCATAAGTAAATGTGTGGGGCGCAGCAACATTTAGTGTCCTTCTATTACCAAAAAGCAATGCCAAAGCCATATATGTCCAGGGACGAAACTACAGGGGGTGCAGAGGACACAATTGCGTCTGGGCCCCTGAGGGTTTAGATTCTTGCACCTGGGCCCTGTGGTTTCTAGTTACTCCTCTGTATATGTCTGCTATTTCTGAACAAAGGGGATCACAGAGAAACATTTACAACCATTTGTGCCATAATTGCACAAGCTGTTTGTAAATAATTTCATTGAGAAAACTAAAATTTGTGAAAAAGTGAACAATTTTTTTTATTTGATCGCATTTGGCGGTGAAATGGTGGCATGAAATATACCAAAATGGGCCTAGATCAATACTTTGGGTTGCCTACTAAAAAAAATATATACATGTGAATGGATATTCATGGATTCCTGACAGGTATCAGTGTTACAATGTAACTATCGCTAATTTTGAAGAAAAAAAAAAGGTTTGGAAATAGCAAAGTGCTACTTGTATTTATTGCCCTATAACTTGCAAAAAAAGCAAAGAACATTTAAACATTGACGGCTAGATTTAGAGTTTTGTCGGTAACGACCCGCGTAGCTAACGCTGCCTTTTTTCTGGGCGCATCTTTAAAATAACTCTGGTATTGAGAGTCCACAGAATGGCTGCGTTAGGCTCCAAAAAGGGAGCGTAGAGGCATATTTAACGCCACTCCAACTCTCGATACCAGAGTTGCTTACAGACGTGGCCAGCCTCAAAAACGTGCTCGTGCACGATTCTCCCATAGAAAACAATGGGGCTGTTTGAGCTGAAAAAAAACCTAACACCTGCAAAAAAGCCGCGTTCAGCTCCTAACGCAGCCCCATTGTTTTCTATGGGGAAACACTTCCTACGTCTGCACCTAACACTCTAACATGTACCCCGAGTCTAAACACCCCTAACCTTACACTTATTAACCCCTAATCTGCCGCCCCCGCTATCGCTGACCCCTGCATATTATTATTAACCCCTAATCTGCCGCTCCGTAAACCGCCGCTACTTACATTATCCCTATGTACCCCTAATCTGCTGCCCCTAACACCGCCGACCCCTATATTATATTTATTAACCCCTAATCTGCCCCCCACAACGTCGCCGCTACCTACCTACACTTATTAACCCCTAATCTGCCGACCGCACCTCACCGCTACTATAATAAATGGATTAACCCCTAAAGCTAAGTCTAACCCTAACCCTAACACCCCCCTAAGTTAAATATAATTTAAATCTAACGAAATTAATTAACTCTTATTAAATAACTTATTCCTATTTAAAGCTAAATACTTACCTGTAAAATAAATCCTAATATAGCTACAATATAAATTATAATTATATTGTAGCTATTTTAGGATTAATATTTATTTTACAGGCAACTTTGTATTTATTTTAACCAGGTACAATTGCTATTAAATAGTTAAGAACTATTTAATAGTTACCTAGTTAAAATAATAACAAAATTACCTGTAAAATAAATCCTAACCTAAGTTACAATTAAACCTAACACTATACTATCATTAAATAAATTAAATAAAATACCTACAATTACCTACAATTAAACCTAACACTACACTATCAATAAATTAATTAAATACAATATCTACAAATAACTACAATGAAATAAACTAACTAAAGTACAAAAAATAAAAAAGAACTAAGTTACAAAAAATAAAAAAATATTTACAAACATAAGAAAAAAAATACAACAATTTTAAACTAAT
Source organism: Bombina bombina (assembly GCF_027579735.1). Classification (NCBI taxonomy): domain Eukaryota; kingdom Metazoa; phylum Chordata; class Amphibia; order Anura; family Bombinatoridae; genus Bombina; species Bombina bombina. The sequence continues at coordinate 82,683,611 of NC_069510.1, read as the reverse complement.
TACACCTACTCTAAGCCCCCTAATAAAATAACAAAGACCCCCAAAATAAAAAAATGCCCTACCCTATTCTAAATTACTAAAGTTCAAAGCTCTTTTACCTTACCAGCCCTGAACAGGGCCCTTTGCGGGGCATGCCCCAAGAAATTCAGCTCTTTTGCCTGAAAAAAAAAAAAATACAATACCCCCCCAACATTACAACCCACCACCCACATACCCCTAATCTAACCCAAACCCCCCTTAAATAAACCTAACACTAAGCCCCTGAAGATCTTCCTACCTTATCTTCACCTCACCGGGTATCACCGATCGGTCCTGGCTCCAAAATCTTCATCCAACCCAAGCGGGGGCTGGCGATCCATCATCCGGCGGCTGAAGAGGTGCAGAAGAGGCTCCAAAGTCTTCATCCTATCCGGGAAGAAGAGGCGATCCGGACCGGCAACCATCTTGATCCAAGCGGCATCTTCTATCTTCATCCGATGACGACCGGCTCCATGTTGAAGACCTCCAGCGCGGATCCGTCCTCTTCTTCCGACGACTTCCCGACGAATGACGGTTCCTTTAAGGGACGTCATCCAAGATGGCGTCCCTCGAATTCCGATTGGCTGATAGGATTCTATCAGCCAATCGGAATTAAGGTAGGAAAATTCTGATTGGCTGATGGAATCAGCCAATCAGAATCAAGTTCAATCCGATTGGCTGATCCGATCAGCCAATCAGATTGAGCTCGCATTCTATTGGCTGATCGGAACAGCCAATAGAATGCGAGCTCAATCTGATTGGCTGATTGGATCAGCCAATCGGATTGAACTTGATTCTGATTGGCTGATTCCATCAGCCAATCAGAATTTTCCTACCTTAATTCCGATTGGCTGATAAAATCCTATCAGCCAATCGGAATTCGAGGGACGCCATCTTGGATGACGTCCCTTAAAGGAACCGTCATTCGTCGGGAAGTCGTCGGAAGAAGAGGACGGATCCGCGCTGGAGGTCTTCAACATGGAGCCGGTCGTCATTGGATGAAGATAGAAGATGCCGCTTCGATCAAGATGGTTGCCGGTCCGGATCGCCTCTTCTTCCCGGATAGGATGAAGACTTTGGATCCTCTTCTGGACCTCTTCAGCCGCCGGATGATGGATCGCCAGCCCCCGCTTGGGTTGGATGAAGATTTTGGAGCCAGGACCGATCGGTGATACCCGGTGAGGTGAAGATAAGGTAGGAAGATCTTCAGGGGCTTAGTGTTAGGTTTATTTAAGGGGAGTTTGGGTTAGATTAGGGGTATGTGGGTGGTGGGTTGTAATGTTGGGGGGGGGTATTGTATGTTTTTTTTTTCAGGCAAAAGAGCTGAATTTCTTGGGGCATGCCCCGCAAAGGGCCCTGTTCAGGGCTGGTAAGGTAAAAGAGCTTTGAACTTTAGTAATTTAGAATAGGGTAGGGCATTTTTTTATTTTGGGGGGCTTTGTTATTTTATTAGGGGGCTTAGAGTAGGTGTAATTAGTTTAAAATTGTTGTATTTTTTTCCTTATGTTTGTAAATATTTTTTTATTTTTTGTAACTTAGTTCTTTTTTATTTTTTGTACTTTAGTTAGTTTATTTCATTGTAGTTATTTGTAGATATTGTATTTAATTAATTTATTGATAGTGTAGTGTTAGGTTTAATTGTAGGTAATTGTAGGTATTTTATTTAATTTATTTAATGATAGTATAGTGTTAGGTTTAATTGTAACTTAGGTTAGGATTTATTTTACAGGTAATTTTGTTATTATTTTAACTAGGTAACTATTAAATAGTTCTTAACTATTTAATAGCTATTGTACCTGGTTAAAATAATTACAAAGTTGCCTGTAAAATAAATATTAATCCTAAAATAGCTACAATGTAATTATTCATTATATTGTAGCTATATTAGGGTTTATTTTACAGGTAAGTATTTAGCTTTAAATAGGAATAAGTTATTTAATAAGAGTTAATTTATTTCGTTAGAATAAAATTATATTTAACTTAGGGGGGTGTTAGGGTTAGAATTAGCTTTAGGGGTTAATAAATTTAATAGAGTAGCGGTGCGGTCCGCTCGGAAGATTAGGGGTTAATAAGTGTAGGCAGGTGGAGGCGACGTTGAGGGGGGCAGATTAGGGGTTAATAAATATAATACAGGGGTCGGCGGTGTTAGGGGCAGCAGATTAGGGGTACATAAGTATAACGTAGGTGGCGGTCGGCAGATTAGGGGTTAAAAAAATGTAATTGAGTGGCGGCGATGTGGGGGGGCCTCGGTTTAGGGGTACATAGGTAGATTATGGGTGTTAGTGTACTTTAGAGTACAGTAGTTAAGAGCTTTATGAACCGGCGTTAGCCCAAAAAGCTCTTAACTCCTGACTTTTTTCTGCGGCTGGAGTTTTGTCGTTAGATTTCTAACGCTCACTTCAGCCACGACTCTAAATACCGGAGTTAGAAAGATCCCATTGAAAAGATAGGATACGCAATTTACATAAGGGGATCTGCGGTATGGAAAAGTCGCGGCTGAAAAGTGAGCGTTAGACCCTTTCCTGACTGACTCCAAATACCGGCGGTAGCCTAAAACCAGCGTTAGGAGCCTCTAACGCTGGTTTTCACGGCTACCGCCAAACTCTAAATCTAGGCCTGAGTATTTCTAAACTCAGGACAAAATTTAGAAACTATTTAGCATGGGTGTTTTTTGGTGGTTGTAGAAGTGTAACAGATTTTGGGGGTCAAAGCTAGAAAAAGTGTCTTTTTTTTTTCATCATATTTTATAAAACAAATTAAAGTAAATTATAAGATATGATGAAAATAATGGTATCTTTAGAAAGTCCATTTAATGGCGAGAAAAACGGTATATAATGTGTGGGTACAGTAAATGAGTAAGAGGAAAATTACAGCTAAACACAAACACCACAGAAATGTAAAAATAGCCCTGGTCCCAAAGGGTCAGAAAATGGAAAAGTGGTCTGGTCACTAAGGGGTTAAAGGGGCATTAAACCAAAACAATTTATTTCATGATTCAGATAGAACATACCATTTTAAACAACTTTTTATTTAGTGAAAAAACCCCAGGGGGCGCAATACAACAAGTGATAGTAAAATACATGAAGAGGCGAAACTCAATTATTCACAAAAATGGCATCATAGCAGACACTTTACTTCATGGTCTATGTATTGGTCTGAAACAGTCTTGAAGCACTTGTCACCCAACCTGGCATTTTAAATTTTTGCCTAAAACCGGGGAGAAAGGAGAAAAAGGGGGGGGGGAGGTGGGAGAGGGGGAGGGTCAACAGGGAGAGGGGAAAGGAAAGGCAAGGGATGGGGAGAGGGGTTAAGCCTATTGGAAGGGGAAAGGGGGAAGGGAAGGGGGAGAGGAGGGGAGGGGGATGGGGAAACCAACAGAACAACAATCACAACAGCAAAGTTTCCCATGTAAATAACAAAACCTGGATCGGGTGGCATCATATGGAAAAGCAGTACCCCTGGCGAGGCGGCAATCCAATTAACATAATAACAGCTTAAGATGTATGAGGAGATTTATATTTACATCCCATAGCCGGTACAAGTTAAGTAGGTTCCCGGGAAGGTTAGTGTTAATATAAGTGGTCTCCGGGGAGGAGAGGGGACAAAACACTTCCAGATAACGTAAATAGTCAAAACATCAACAACAACAAAGCCCTCCATTAGGGCAGTAGGATTCAGCTTTGTGTTCCGTGAGAGGAGGCGAAAACCCCAAGACCGCTGGGTTTTTGCTGGGGAGGAGGCACCCGGACCGTCCCGCCCGTTATGTCGCGGTTTCCTACACAGATTAGCTCCAGCGCTTCAGGGTCTCATGGGAGAGGTAAGAATAGTCGGGAAAGTGAAGGGAGTAAGAGAAGGAAAGAAGAAGCAGGGGAGAGGAAAGAAGGAAGAGGAGAGGGGGAGGGGGGGGGAGGGAGAGGGGGGTTAGTGTTTTTAAGAAGTATTTAGCCTTCCTATATGTCCTGACTTCTCAGTCTCTCTGTCATCATGAATGTACTGTTGGCAAAAGGTGATATTATCTGTGTATAGATGCTGTCGGGTAAGGTCATTAGGTAGGGTTCCCATTTCCTGTAAAAGGTCTTAATTCTCCTCTCTAGGTCTCCCTTAACGTCCGCCTGCTCAATTAAGAGCTGTGTATGCAAGTGGCTAGTAAAATGTATGATATGTGGCGGTTTACTAGAAACCCAGTGTTGTAGGATTAGTTTCCTAGCTATTAGGATGGCGGTGTTTATGAAGCGGTCCTGTGGGACGCTCCGTGTGTGTCCCCTGAGAAAGAAGACATCATGAATTGTTAAGACTGATGTCTCGCTATGTATCCTGTTCAACCAGAATTGTATCTTATTCCAGTATTGAGTTATTTTAGGGCAGCCCCAGAACAGATGTACGATATCCGGATCAGGTAAGGAGCATTTAGGACATGAATCTACCGCGCCCGGGACCCATTTGGCTCTAAGGTGGGGGGTAATGTAGCTGAAGTGAATGAATTTAAGGTGCATCTCTCTATATCGCATTGCTAATGTGCTAGTAGTAAGCAGCTTAAAGCTGTTTGATATAATGTCTTCACTAATGTCGAGGCCCGTGCAGCAGGACCATTTGGAACTCAGCTGTTGCATGATCTCAGTAGATTTGCTTTCAATAATTAAGCTATAAATGTAGGAAATAGAGTGTGATCCCTGCTTAGTCAGAGAGCAAATGGAGTCTATTGGGGATCTCGTTGTGACGTCTAGACCTTCAGTGAGGAGCTTACGTGTGTAGTGAGCGGCTTGGAGGTATGCAAATGTACTGTGTCTGGGGAGGTCAAATTTATCTCGTAGTTGTGCCAAAGGAAATATTGTATTAGTGAGTGGGTTTATCAGCTGTGAGATTGCACCTAGTCCCTTCTCCTCCCACTGGGCGAATATTCGCGTAGTCATGCCTGGGAGGAAGTTAGGGTTGCCCCTCAGTGGAAGATGCTTAGTGGTTGCAGTGGAGAGCTTCCACCACTTGCATAATTTTGCCCAGGCACGTAATGGATCCCTGAAGAGAATGCTATTTTTGATTTGGGCAGGAAGAGTGTGAATAGGAGCATGTGGGAGGAAGGCTAAGTGAAGAGGGTAGACAAGGGATTTTTCGAGGGTTTCATCATTAAATACTGAGGTTCGTGCTAACCAAAGACTAATTTTGTCAGCGTCGCCCAGTTGTACCATTCAACGTTTGGGAGCTTTAGACCACCCTTGTCAGTAGGTAATGCTAGCTTTGTTCTGCTGATTCTATGTTTCTTTGAATTCCACGCAAAGTTACTGAAAGCACTAGATATGCTCTTCAGGTCCTTCTGTGTCAATAGGAGGGGAAGCATCTGCAATGGGTATAATAATTTGGGCATTGCCAACATTTTAATTAAACTCACTCGCCCTGACAAGGGTATGGGTAATTTAGACCAGCTCGCCAATAGCGAGCAAACTTGCTTGATCACTGGGGGGATGTTTAGTTTGTATATTGAATGCGGGTTAACATGTAGGAGGATGCCCAGGTACTTGAAGGAGCCATCCGTGATTTTGAGTGTAGTTTGTATGGGTGTGGGGGGGAGTCTGTTAGTTAGGTATGTCATTTCCGATTTGTCCAGGTTTACTTTGTAACCTGAAATGGTGCCGAATTGTTGAAATATGGAGATGAGCTTGGGTATGTTATCATAGGGCTTGGTTACATATAAAAGTAGGTCATCGGCATACAGTGAGAGGTGCATTGAATGAGACCCCACTTGTAATGCCGGAAGCTTATTTCTAATATATATAGCTAGGGGTTCTATAGCCAGGTTGAATAGCAGGGGCGATAGAGGGCATCCCTGCCTAGTACCTCTTCCGAGAAGAAAAGGCTGGGACACCTCTCCATTTACTATCACTGAAGAGCGGGGGCTGTGGTATAACGTTTGTATGAGTCTTTGAAAGTCCCCAACTATACCGAATTTTCCCAGGGTAGTCAAGAGGTGATCCCACTCTACTCTGTCGAACGCTTTTTCCGCGTCGACAGAGAGAAGGCAGGCCTCTGGGAGTGCGACAGATTCAGTGTTGTTACAGTCTTTTCTTTGCCAGTAGTACTCTATCACCGACAGGGTCTTACGTATGTTGGTGACTGAGGTGCGGTGTTTCATGAATCCTGTCTGATTTTTATGGATGACTGACCCTAATACAGCAGCTAACCTATTTGCAAGTATGGCCGTAAAAAGTTTGTATTCGCTGTTCAAGAGCGCTATTGGTCTGTAGGAGGCAGGGGATGTCGGATCTCGTCCTGGCTTGAGGATTAAACACATAAGTGCGTCTGCGAAGTCAATTGGGGGGGTAGCTGTGCCCTTCAGATAGGCTGTAAATGTTTGGGCCAGGAGTGGGCTAAGTTCTGCTTGCAATAACTTATAGTATTCAATGGGTATTTTGTCGGGCCCCGGGGTCTTGCCCAGCTTAGCTGATTTTATGGCTTTCAATACCTCGGACGCATGGATAGGGGCATTGAGGAGGTCTAGGTTGTCTGAGCTAAGAGAGGGAGGAGTAATCTGCTTCCAGAATTCCTCCTTGTCATGCTGTGTGCATGGCTGTGCGGTGTAAAGTGCAGAGTAGAAGTTTAAGAATTCTGACATTATGGATTTAGTGTCTGAGTGTGTCACCCCCTGCGCTTGGATTGAGGGGATTATGGATTTGGGGTTGGCCAGTTTCACTACGTTAGCCAGTAGCTTTCCAGTTTTATCTCCAAACCTATAGAACCGGCCCTTTCTATGTGTCTGAAACAAATGATCCTGCTGAGCCAGGGCATCCTCCCTAAGTCTCTTTTTCTCGTAAAATATGTTTCTGCATTGGGGGGAGGGATGAGCTAGGTATTGATTGTAAGCAGCTGTGACTTCTGCCGTAGTGACAGTTTCTACCTTTTTCCGTTTTGCATTGTAGTGGGCAGTAAAGCTGGTGATCTGTCCCCTCATGACCGCCTTTGATGCTCCCCAAAAAATCCCTGGGGTAAGGAGGTGTTGGGCGTTAAAGGCATAGTACTCCTTCCATTGAGTTTTTAGGTGTTTACTGAACTCAATGTTGTGGTATAGGTAAGTAGGGAATCTCCAGGACTTTTGGGTAGGAGAGTTGGGTTTAGGACCAAGTAGTAGCCATATGGGCGCATGGTCTGAGATTATAATGTCTGAAATGTCTGTCTGTGGGATTTGTGTATGTAGCTGGCCCGAACACAGGAAGTAATCAATGCGCGAGAGAGTGCTGTGTGTTTTAGAGGCACACGTGAAGTCTCTCCTGGTTGGATTGCGAGAGCGCCACACGTCTATGAGGTCTAGTGAGTTTTTAAAGGTTGCTATGGTATCTGTTTCTTTTTTCCGTGTCTTAGCTATAGTCTTTTCCTGTCTCTTAGTGTGTGTGTCAGTTCTGCGGTCTAGTGGCAGTTCCTGAGCCAGGTTGAAGTCTCCACCCATTAGGATGGGAGAGTCGGCGAGAGCAGCCAAGTGGGTCTGAATGGAGCGCCAGAACGAAGGTCTGAGTTGGTTTGGGCCATAGATGTTACATATGGTGTATGTGCGATTATCTATCTGTAGACTTGCTATGATATACCTGCCTCTAGGATCTATGGTGGTAGGGGTGATTTGTACTGATATTCCTTTTCTAACGAGTATAGCAACTCCTCTCTTACGTCCTTCTGTAGGGGTATAATAGACTCGATCAACCCATCTGCTTTTTAGTTTCTCATGTTCCGCCCCTGTGAGTCGTGTCTCCTGTAGGAGAGCAATGTCAGTTTGAAGTCGCCCCAGGTGTTGCAGAATGATGCTACCCTTGGCTGGGGAGGTAATCCCCCCCACATTCCAAGATACAATTTTAAGGGGACGCGCCATACTGTTGGGGAGGGGAAGATGTACTTGATAGGTGACGTATAACAGACGTGTAAGTTATAGGTGTATTGTGTCCCTGCTTGAGTCTATATTTAGTAGTGGGTTGTGTAGTAGAACTGTTAGGGAATTGAGAGATAAGAGGGTTGTGTTCAGAGGGGTGTGTCTGGAGTTTTAGTGACTTACGGTCTGAAGCATCTGCCGGTATCAAGCAGAACGGAATCCGGGTGCTCCCCTCACAGCCTGAGGAAAAAGACATGCATGTAAGTAAAAGATTGACATCCTGGTTTTCAAGACATAAAGAGAATGAAAGGGAGTGAGAGAGACATATAAGGGCCAAGGTCAGGGTAGGGGGGGAGGGAAGGACACAAAAGGAAGGAAAAGAGGTAGGGGACTGATCAGCATAGAGAGTGAAAGGGGGTGAGGAGAACACACAATGGCCGGGGTCAGGGTTGGGGAGGAGGGGGAAAACATACGAGGTAAGAAAAGAAGTAAGAAGCTGAGCAGTAAACCCTCAGCAGGTTTAGATATACACATTGTCAGAGTTATTATGCGAGACAAAAGAAATGCAAAAAAATGAACATAGACATATACAGACAGGGGCAAATACTTAGTCCTTGGGTTAGGTGGTAATAGGAGTCTTTGGTATAGGTCATCCATTCCTCAAACTAAGTGAGGCCAGAGAGTGGATGTATGCAGAATGTTCTTTCAACCCTCGCCATTACGGGTTTCAGCATCCAGGAATTCTTGTAGTTGTTGTGGGTTCAAGAAGAACTTGGGGCCTCCAGGTGTCATCAGCCTCAGCTTGGCCGGGTATAACAGTGAGGCTTGCCGTCCCATGGAGTGTAGCTTGGAACAGAGGGGTGCGAACTCTTTCCGCTTTCTAGCCACCTCAGCAGAGAAGTCTTGAAAGATGAGAAGTTTGTGGCCTTCGTAGAGAAGGTCAGGTTTAGATCGATATGCCTTTAGGAGTGTCAGTTTCTCTTGGTATCTGAGCAGTTTGAAGATGACCTGTCGTGGTCTCTGGTTAGGCTTGGATGGCAGGGATTCTGGGCCTATTCTGTGTGCCCTTTCGATATCAAGCGGCATAGTCTCCTGGTCCATTTTCAATAATTTAGGCAAGGTATAAGCTGTGAATTCAAGTAAGTCTTTGTTTTTAATTGACTCGGGGACCCCCACAATCCTCAGGTTGTTGCGGCGGGATCTATTTTCGAGATCGTCTAACTTGTCTTGCAATGTGGAGTTGTGACGTTCTAGGCGTTGTATGGCCAGAGTGGATGTTTGTTGAGAGTCCTCCACATCAGATATCCTTTGCTCTGCATGTTGTAGTCTATTGGCATATTGTCGGATCTCCGTGGTGAGGGTGTCCATTCCTGCCTGCAGTGTTTCCATCTTAGGCAGAAAAAAGGCCTTGAGGTCTTGGAGTAGGTCAGGAGGTGGGTCAGAATTAAAGTCCCTTTGGATGGGGGAGGGAGGATCCTGGTGGATTTCTGCAACATGCTTCTTAGTCTTGTCTGCTGCTTTTTGCCTACCAGACATGATGGGTATAGCCTGTGATGCTGATACCTTGAAATATTTGTCGACTTTCATAAGGGATGATATTCTTTACCTTCTTTCTGTACGTGGTCATAGAGAGTGTTTTGCGTTAGGATACGCAGCTGCCACTGCAGCAGCAGAGAATATTGCAATATATCTGGTTTGTTATGTTTGGACAGGACGTGCAGGAAAAACTCTGTCTCTCTTACTCGCCAAGCAACACTATGCCCTTTGATTGCAAGTTCTTTTTCCTCTTGTGTTAGAGAAGTTAGTGACAAAGTTCCTTGTGTGGAGTGCAAGGGCAGCAATCTTCCCCCTGATGGGGTGGTGGCCATCTGTTAGGTCCGCTGACAGTTGTAGCGTGTAGGGTTAATATTTGTTTCTTGCTGGCTCTGGTTACTGTGATTCACTGCAGCCTTAGGGAGGTCTGAGGCCTAGACCACGTGGAAACAGGTCCCTGTTCTGAAAGCGCAGGCAGCCTAGTGGTCGCTTCACCCCACAATAGTATTCAATAAGTGTGCTTCAAAAACGTCTTAGCAATGAAGCTGTAGTTTTCCAGTGTTTCAGATTTTTCAGGGGGGGTCAATAGCTGTAGAAATAAGTGTCAGCCTGGGGGGGGGTACAGCGGCTCAGTCCTGTGCTTTGCTGTTGTAGTTATAACAGTGATGGAGGGAATATGGTGTAGGACCGTGTGACTGAGAGCGTTAGGCTTTAATGTCTATATAAGGGACCTCACTGAAGGCTGGAGGTTAGGCCTGGTGTATACCCCAGGAGAGTAGCTGGAGCGCTGATAGTTATGAGGAGAACCTTATGAGTATTGGTGTTCCTGCCACTTTGTACTACGGTGGCGCGCCTCAGTCAGGCCTGTCCCTGGGAATAAGTTAGAAAAAATGTCCCCAGCGGCACTATTATGTGATCCTCCTCTCCTGACCCACAGGCTCTATGTTAATGCTAAAGTGTCTTCAATGTCCCCTTCCAAGATGCACCTTAGTTATGTGCTGTATTCCAGTGTGCTCAGATAGGGGAAAGATTGCAGCTGCGTAGACTGATTGGGGGCAAAATGGCGGCGCGCCAAGGGTCAGTGTGTGCGACGCTCCTTTCCACCTTACCGCTGTGATACAGTCCGGTTCGCCTGTGTAGCTTCTGATGCGGCAGAGTAGGTAAGGCCAGAGGGCCGCGAGGACACCACTATCGTCCTATGTCTTCTGCCGCTCCTAAGCGCGGCTCTTTTCGGTAGTCGGTAGCCTGCCGGTGGGGAAGCCGTTTTTGGGGGCTCCTGCAGTTTAAGATGCCAGGCAAGGTGCAGTGGTCACCTGTTAAGGCTAAGGGTTTTGCTCGGGCTCAATCGCCGACTGCCTTAGTATTTCAGCAAGAGATGTAGCGGAGCTCCTTCGTCTTGCGGCTAGTCAGTTCGCCCGCCCACCGGAAGTCTCCTTTTAAACAACTTTTTAAATAATTCTATTGTCAAATGTCCTTTTTCTTGTTACCCTCCAGATTTTCAACAAAGGATAAGTTCAGGAGTGAGCACAGGATATTTGTAGGCAGTATTATAAAAACAGAAAACAATCAGAAAAAACAGCATACTTTTGCATCAGCAAGGCCACTCTCAAAGGGAAATCAGTAAACAAACTGGATACTCAAGATGTGGTATTAAAGCTGTTATAAAGAAATTTGAAAAATCCGGAAAGGTTTTCTCAGAGTTTCTACTTTGAAAAACCGTCCAGCAAAGACCTTGCTCAGCATCTGGCAGTTTCATCGTTATGCCAAGTTGACCCTTCTACAGTACGAAGAAGCTTGATCAGGAATGGTCTTTGTGGAGGGATAGCAGCCAAGAAACCACTTTTTCGGATGGGGAACATGGTGAAAAAGCTAAGATATGAAAGATTGAAATAACAATAACTGGAAAAAAGTATTACGGAGTGACAAAAGTTTGACATTATTGGGTCTAATCGTCAACAATATTTAAGAAGAAGAGTTAAAGAGAGATGGAAGAATGAGTGCTTATGGCCTTCAGTGAAACATGGTGGAGGGTTTGTCCTGGTTTGGAGCTGCATTTCTGAAAGTGGTGTTGGCGATATAGTCTGAATTGATAAGATCATGAATGCTGAAAAGTACAGACAGGTTTCAATTCATCATGCCATTCCTTCTGGAAAACGCATGATTGGGAATGGCTTTATTTTTCAGCAGGATTAACGATCCCAAGCACACTGCTAATGCATGGAAATCATATTCAGAGAGAAAAACAGCTGATAAAACACTGACAGTCATGGACTGACCTCCACTGAGTCCAGACCTGAATATTATAGATACAGTATGGGATCCCCTGGTGTCAGGGTTCAGCCTGGAATTGAACCTGGGACCTGTCTCTATTTCTGCAGCTGTTATTTCCCAGCCTGTTTTACCACTAAGCCACCAGATGGCTTGATCACAGGAAAGGAATAATGTGTTTTTCTGTTTGCTGCAACTTTGGCTCTCTGGCTCCACCTGCTTGCCAGCTGAAAGAAATCATTTAATCAGCAGCCTGCTTTATCTTGGTGGTTTGTTTGCAATTCTGGGCTTTCACATTGAGAGTTATACTCTGAAACACTCTCTGCTCCTGTATCCTGTTGTGAAATACAGATTTCTTGGAATTCCTGGTTCCTGACTTCTGCTACAACTACAGACTACTCTTCTGGATAATTCCTTGGCACTGTGTTTCATTTTTGGACTGAATTCCTGGCAATTGAACTTGCCTAAAACTTAATTTCCTAAGGACTGATTCAGGAACTCTTGCTTGCTTGTTTCCTGATACTACAAAGTTCCAATTGCAGTCTATGCAAATATCCTGTTTGCTTCTACAAAGTACCAGTTTACAGTTTATGCAAGTTTCCTTAAAGTACCAGTCTACAGCATATGCAAATATCCTGTTGTTATTACAAAGCTTTGCATCCCTGCCTGTTATTACAAAGAACTGTTTTCCTGCCTGATACTATACAGTTCCAGTCTACAGCATATGCAAATATCCTGTTTGTTATTACAAAACTTTGCATCCATGTCTGTTATTACAAAGAACTGTTTCCCTGCCTGATACTTCACAGTTCCAGTCTACAGCATACGCAAATATCCTGTTTGTTATTACAAAGCTCTGCATTCCTGGCTGTTATTACAACTGTGTCCAGTCTACTGCATATGCAAATATCCTGTTTGTTACTACAAAGCTCTGCATTCCTGCCTGTTGGTACTAAGAACTGTATTCCTGCTTTATACTACAACCTACAGACTTTGTCTTATCTAAGTGCATATCTCTACTTTGCTTTATCCTATAAAATAAAACCATCTCCTTTATTTCCTAAAACTTTGTACCTGTTTAATTATGCCTAAAAAGAAAGACTCACACAGACAAAACACAACATTAACCCCAAAACCTGACACCTCTGCACAACAGCTCCTTACTCCTGAACCTGCTCCCTTGCAGAGTATGACACCTGGACAGAGAAATAAATTAAAGACAACCTAAATCTAAAGAAGAATTTTGGGAAATGTTGAAAGAAGCCTGTTATAATATCCCAGAAGATTACTTCAGAAAACTTCAGGACACTCTCCCCAAAATAGTTCAATATATGTTTAGTGCCAAGGGAGGTCACACTAATTTGACATTTGCCTGAAGAAGCTATTTTGTTCTGAAAATTGTGTTTTTTATATTTTGTGTACATATTTCCTGTATTTTCTCTTTGTATCTTAATAAAGAGAGTGAAAAATAAATATGGATGGTCATTAAAACTTTGCTAAAACAACAAATGTAATGGTGGCCTAAGACTTTTGCACAGTACGGTGTGTGTATATAAATGGGAAGTGTGGAGATTACCACTTATATCAATAACAGCAGTCTTTATATCGTCCACAATCCGCTTGCTCGTGTGGATACTATATCGGAAACAATTTGGTACTCTGTGGTTCCTGCAGCTTTATCCCTGGAAAGGAAAAACCTAAAATGAAGTAACCCCCACTGGAAACTGGAACGAAAGGAGGGGGAGGGGAGGACAGAACCAAAGGGACCACCTGGTGTAGTATCTCAGATAAAGAGTAAGAGTAAAAATAAAACGACAATTACAAACTCACATGTAGAATCCTCAAAGATATGAGGTATATAGCTGGCTTGTCACAAAACGAGCGTGCCTCTCACTCGTCCAGTCAATTTCCAAGAGGCATGCTATATCAAGGCAAGATACAAGAGCTGCATTGTATAGTAATAAGGCATGCAATATCAAGGCAAGATACAAAGGCTGCATTTTAAAGTAAAAAGCAGTAAATAACAAGCAAACATACAAGACCTGCAATTTAAAGTGAAAGGCAGTAAAAATAATTTGCACAAGAACTGCATTTAAAATATTGTGCTACTTTAACCTGATCACTATGAACCAAGATAAGAGTGTTGATATGATGCAGCAAACTTTAGAGACCAGATCCTATGCCTCTGGCTCTAAATATTCAATGCGCTCCTGCAGATCATCAGCCAGTTCTGCAGGACTCAGAGCCCGTGCTAAAGCGCAAGCAGCCCAGGCACAAGTTTCTTATGCTGAAAAAGAAGCAGACATGATAAAGCAGAAAGCATCACTAGAAGCAAAGGATGCTAGGCACAAGGCAGATATAGAAGCAGAGACAGCAAGGTGTGAAGCTGAAACAGCGCAACTCAAGGCAGAGTTAGAAGCTAATATGCATGTGCTAAAGATTGAAAGGGCAGCAGTTGCAGCATCTGCAGAAGCAGCAGTCTATGAAGCAGCAGCTGAACTAGAAGAGGAACCACAGCAAGATTTTTCAGAAATAACTACCCATGATTCAGTACAAAGGACTCGTGAGTATGTACAGAACCATGCTCTGGACCAAGGTAAAACAGAGCATGCTCCTATCCAACCTATGTCCAGCATAATACCACAGTTTCCTGACTCAACATATTTACAGTCCATTCCAAGTATTCCTGACTTGCACCCTCCTTTCCAGACTGACACTGCAAATGTCTCAACAACAAGGGTGCGCTTTCAAGAAAGCAGAGGCTACGCTGATCCACAACATCCATCACATTATATGGACTCTCACATATCCCCTCTCAGAAATAGTACATTAGGAACTTCCGAGACTACTGACCTAGCAAAGCACCTGATTCGTCGAGAGTTAGTGAGTACAGGGCTACTAACATTTGATGATCGACCCGAGAACTACTGGGCATGGAAGACATCATTCCAAGGTGTCACCAGAGATCTTAATCTTACAGCCAAAGAAGAGCTAGATCTTTTGACTAAGTGGCTTGGTCCAGAGTCATCTCAACAGGCTCAGGTCAGTGCATGTTCATAACCCAATTGATGGAGTTAAAATGGTATGGCAGAGACTAGAAGAATGTTATGGCAGCCTTGAAGCTATTGAGAATGCACTGTTAAATAAGCTAGAAAACTTCCCCAAAATCTCAAACAAAGACAACATAAAGTTAAGAGAACTTGGTGACATGTTGTTGGAGGTGAATGCAGCTAAGACAGGAGGCTTTTTGCCAGGACTGGCATACCTAGACACAGCTTGTGGCATCAAACCAATTATTGAAAAACTGCCATATAGCCTGCAAGAAAAGTGGATTTTTCAAGGTTCCAAGTACAAAGAAGTACATAATGTCTCCTTTCCACCATTCAGTTTCTTCACCAGATTTATTGTCAACCAAGCAAAGACCAGAAATGATCCAAGCTTCATATTCTCAACATGCAGCAACCAAGTTCCAGTAAATACAGAGAAGACAGGAACAAGGTACAGCAACAGACCAATGGTGTCAGTAAGAAAGACAGAAGTGTCAGCTACTAATGCAACTCCACAATTGAAAAGCCCTTCGTGGAAATCCATGGAATCAGACAGTCCATGTCCAATTCATAATAAACCACACCCACTGTCAAAGTGTCGTGGGTTCAGAAGCAAGCACATTGATGAACGTAAAGCTTACCTGAAAGAGAATTCTATCTGCTTTAGATGTTGTGCATCCACCAGACACATTTCCAAATACTGCAAAAATAACATAAGATGCAGAGAATGCAACAGTGACCAGCATACTTCAGCTTTGCATCCAGGTCCAGCTCCCTGGGCAGTAGAGACTCCTTTACCAAAGGGAGAGCAAGGCGGGGACCAAGAGGAAGCTACTCCACCCACTATTGTATCCAAGTGTACAGAGGTATGCGGGAAAGGGACAAGGCCCAGATCATGTTCCAAGATTTGTTTAGTGACTGTATATCCCTCTAATAAACCTGACTGTTCTGTAAAGATGTATGCAGTGTTAGATGATCAAAGTAACCGTTCTTTAGCCAAATCGGAGTTTTTTGATGTGTTTAACATTAGTGATGAAACATTTTCCTACACTCTAAGAACATGCTCAGGCATTACAGAGAAAACAGGGCGTAGGGTATCCAACTTCACTGTTCAGTCTATTGATGGGAAAACACACATAAAACTCTCCACACTCATTGAATGTGACATGATACCTGATGACAGGTCAGAAGTTCTAACACCTGAGATTACACAGCATTTCCCTCATCTGAAATAATTAACAGACAAGATCCCAGCACTTGACCCTAACGCACAAATACTTCTCTTGTTAGGAAGAGACATTCTGAAGGTGCACAAAGTACGTGAGCAGATTAATGGGCCTCATAACAGTCCTTATGCACAACATTTAGACTTAGGTTGGGTCATAGTTGGGGAAGTATGCTTATCAGGAGCTCATAGACCAGCAGATGTGAACTCTTTCAAGACAAATGTGCTGCCTAGTGGACGCACTTCTCTGTTCAGCCCATGCACTAGCTATATACAGGTAAAAGAGACCTTTAATGCTTGTAAACAACAGCCATACACCCATTTGTTGTGTTATTTAGGAAATGCAACTTTCAATGTGGAAAGTTTAGATGATAATGTGTTTGTTACTACTCCAAACGATGACAAACCTGCTATGTCTATTCAAGATGGTATGTTCCTTGATGTAGTTGAAAAAGAGATGTTTATTGATGAAGCAAATTACTGGGTAGCACCCCTACCATTTCGCTCACCTCGTCTTAGACTACCAAACAACTTAGAGCAAGCTCAGAATAGACTACTTGCTCTACAGCGTTCCTTTGTGAAAAAACCTGAAATGAAGGAACATTTTGTTAACTTTATGCAAAAGATCTTTGACCATGACCAAGCAGAACCTGCCCCACCATTGGAACCAGGTGAGGAGTGTTGGTACCTACCAATCTTTGGTGTCTATCACCCTCAGAAGCCAGGATAGATCAGAGTAGTTTTTGATTCAAGTGCTCAGTTTGAAGGCATCTCACTGAATGACACACTCCTCAGTGGACCTGATTTAAATAATACACTACTAGGTGTCCTTTTACGTTTCCGCAAAGAGCAAGTTGCAATTACCACTGATGTACAACAAATGTTTTACTGTTTCATGGTTAGAGAAGATCACCGTAACTATTTGAGATTTCTTTGGTTTCGTGACAATGACCTTAACAAAGAAATTACAGAGTTCAGGATGAAGGTACATGTCTTTGGGAACAGCCCTTCCCCAGCCATAGCCATTTATGGTCTAAGACAAATAGCAAAGCAAGGAAAGAGTGAGTATGGCGAAGATGTAGAACAGTTTATCTTGAGGAATTTCTATGTAGATGATGGACTCGCATCTGTGTGATCGCAGGATCAAATCTCAAGCTACACAAAGTGGCATCCAACTAAAGTCCAGTAATGGAAGCATTTCCCGCAGATGACAGAGCTAAAGATCTAAAGGATCTTGTTCTAGGTGTCGATCCTCTACCCCTCCAAAGGAGCTTAGGAGTAAGTTGGAACTTACAGATCGACAGTTTCACTTTTCAAGTGTCCAAAGAGGTAAAACCTTTCACACGGAGAGGTATCCTGGCTACAGTAAACAGTCTTTATGACCCACTTGGGTTTGCATCTCCAATCACTATGCAAGGTAAATCTTTAGTCAGAGAACTCTCAACAGACCAATGTGACTGGGATTCCCCACTCTCACCAGATAGAGAAGCTCAATGGAGAGCATGGACAGAAGACTTGATCCATCTTGAAGATCTCAGTATTCCCAGACCCTATGTGCTGGTGTCACTATCGTCCACAGTAAGAAAGGAGGTATGTGTTTTTTCTGATGCTTCTACTGTAGCGATAGCAGCTGTGGCATATCTCAGAGTCATAGACAGTAGCGGTCAATGTCATGTAGGCTTTATTGTGGGCAAATCTAAACTAGCTCCAAGACCAGCCCATACAGTGCCACGTCTAGAATTATGTGCAGCTGTTTTGTCACTTGAGCTAGCTGAACTTATTACTGAAGAAATGGACATTGAACTTTATGCAGTTAAATATTACACTGATAGCAAAATTGTGTTAGGTTATATTCACAATACTTGTAGGAGATTTCATGTATATGTCTCAAACAGAATAATTTGTATTAGAAAATCTACTAATCCAGATCAGTGGCATTATATTAACACCAGTCAGAATCCAGCAGATCATGGTACTAGACCAATTCAGGCAGCTCACCTAAAACATACCAACTGGTTCTCAGGCCCAGATTTCTTACATCAGGAAGATACAAGTGAGCAATCTGAAGCTAAAGTATTTGACCTCATTGAACCAGATTCTGACAGTGAGATCAGACCTGAAGTGACAGCTTTAAAAACTGAAGTGTATGAACACCAGTTAAACTCACATAGATTTCTCAGATTCTCAAAGTGGAAGTCCCTTGTGAGAGGTATAGCAATACTTATTCACATTGCCAAGTCATTTTCTAGCAGTACTCAAAAGGAGTCATGTACAGGCTGGCATTGCTGCAAAGAGTTATGCCATTTATTAGATTTCTTGCAAGCTGAAGCAGTGACTATCAAATGTATCCAAACATGGAAATATAGAAAATGGAAAGAGAAACAAAAACGTTCAAGAAGGAGATCTTGTATTGTTGAAAGACTCTCAAGTAAAGCGCAATGAATGGCCAATGGGTCTTATTGTAAAAACCATTCCTAGTGGTGATGGTAAAATTCGCAAAGTAGAGGCTAAAATCATTAAACAAGGGACTGCTAAAGTATACCTTAGACCTGTGTCAGATTTGATTGTTCTTTTTCAAAGTAAAAAGTTATCTGGTTGAATTTAATAATAATTTATAGATCATGTAATAGTGGTATATGCTTATACCAGGCGGGGAGTGTTCTGTCTATTATATGCTTATTATGTTGATGACATCTGGTGGTTTCATGTTGCAATTACAGCTTGGTTCCTCTCAAGAATAAAACAGGAAGTGTTAATAAAGTTTGTTAATAGAAAGTTTTACTTTCAATTTCTCAGCAGCCATCTTAGCTTCAAGAAGCATGGAATCAGCTCTTAATATTTGCCTCTAAATATACATATGCCTGTAAGTTATTGTTTGCTAAGAGTTCATTGTGCATTTGAATTGCATTGCTATTTGCTGTAAGGTTTAAATGTAAGCTCTCTGTGTTAGAAACATGTATTATTATGTATTATAAGCACCACATGTAACTACATATTGTAATTTCAACTTTTCTTATTGTATTGCAGTTTTACAAAATAACTATTCAGAAGTAAAATCAGTTTGGAATAAACACAAAGCTATTTCTGTCTGGTTTGTTAACTAGCTGTCTAGCTATCAGTAGTGAGGACAGTACACAGTCACTCCTTCAAAGTTTCCTTGGGCACTCACTCCAGTGACAAAATGGGAATGTTGCATGATTTGATTTGCAGTCATAACATAGAATGAATTTCCATGAGAAGAAAAAATCTGTCCAAACACAGCTTAATGCTTTATTTTTGAGTTGATGCATTGATTGCTTTATACCAGTCTCTTCACACTCTCTGCAGGGTAGGTAAGTAGCCACGGAAGACAAACACTGTGGCCAAATTTAGCTAACCCTACAGACCGCTCTCAATGCACACATATACTCCTATATATATATATATATATATATATATATATATATATATATATATATATATATATATATATATACACACATATATATATATATATATATATATTTATACATATATAAGTATATATATATATATATTTATACATATATAATATATAGAGATGTCGCAAACTTAAAATTTTCCGGGCGAACCGGGCGAACCGCCATTGACTTCAATAGGCAGGCGAATTTTAAAACCCGCAGGGACTCTTTCTGGCCACAATAGTGATGGAAAAGTTGTTTCAAGGGGACTAACACCTGGACTGTGGCATGCCGGAGGGGGATCCATGGCAAAACTACCACGGAAAATTACATAGTTGATGCAGAGTCTGGTTTTAATCCATAAAGGGCATAAATCACCTAACATTCCTAAATTGTTTGGAATAACGTGCTTTAAAACATCAGGTATGATGTTGTATCGATCAGGTAGTGTAAGGGTTACGCCCGCTTCACAGTGACAGACCAAACTCCCCGTTTAATGCACCGCAAACAG
The DNA here is from genome assembly GCF_027579735.1 of Bombina bombina. Lineage (NCBI taxonomy): Eukaryota > Metazoa > Chordata > Amphibia > Anura > Bombinatoridae > Bombina > Bombina bombina. Next base: position 82,663,747 of record NC_069510.1, on the reverse strand, counting down.
TCCATTTGCACAACCACGAGATAGATAGATTCATAGATACATAGATTAGATAGATAGATCAATAGATGCAATATACATTTGGTAGATACAATAGATAAATAGATAGATTTGATAGATAAATAGATAGATTTGATAGATATATAATTTCCCAGACAGAGAATTACAAGACGTGCGGTCTGGGACCCATGGTAAGGTTCTCAGAGGCAGTTGCGGCACCAGGGGACGTGTATATGGCATGGATTTTAGGAACCGGGAGATGGAAAAAGATGTTTGGTCGGTCCTCCTACTTCAAATTTGGGGCACTGCGCGTGCAATCTACTGTGGCACCAGATGTGAGTGGTGTGTTAAGTAGTACTATTCTGATCAGTTTAATAAATGTTACTCCCCCTATCGGGGGAGGTGTATATGTCATGAATTTTAGGAACCGGGAGATGGAAAAAGATGCTTGGTCGGTCCTCCTACTTCAAATTTGGGGCCCTGCGCGTGCAATTGTTGCCGGACTTTTAGCCGACGGACATTTGTCCGACGGACATTTGTCCGATGGACATTTGGCCGAAACACAAGTGGCTGTCACAAAACAGTGAGGCCACGAGATAGATAGATTTGATAGATAGATACATAGATTACATAGATCAATAGATGCAATATACATTTGATAGATACGATAGATAGTTAGATTTGATAGATAAATAGATAGATTTGATAGATATATAATTTCCCAGACAGAGAATTACAAGACGTGCGGTCTGGGACCCATGGTAAGGTTCCTAGAGGCAGTTGCGGCGCCAGGGGACGTGTATATGTCATGGATTTTAGGAACCGGGAGATGGAAAAAGATGCTTGGTCGGTCCTCCTTCACATTTGGGGCACTGCACGTGCAATCGTGGCCGGACTTTTAGCCGACGGACATTTGGCCGAAACACAAGTGGCTGTCACAAAACAGTCCGGCCACGAAATAGATAGATTTGATAGATAGATACATAGATTACATAGATCAATAGATGCAATATACATTTGATAGATACGATAGATAGTTAGATTTGATAGATAAATAGATAGATTTGATAGATATATAATTTCCCAGACAGAGAATTACAAGACGTGCGGTCTGGGACCCATGGTAAGGTTACTTCCTTTTGCACAATCGAGTACAGGTTGGGGATTGCCTTTTGTGCAAAGAAATTTCGGCCGAGTACCTTCCACTGCGGTGTCCCCTATCAGGGGATGTGTATATGGCATGGATTTTAGGAACCGGGAGATGGAAAAAGATGCTTGGTCGGTCCTCCTTCTTCACATTTGGGGCACTGCGCGTGCAATCTAATGTGCCACCAGATAGGAGTGGTGTGTTAAGTAGCACTATTCCTATCAGTTTAATCCTGTTAAGTGTCTTTTTTTTGGTTTTGTTTTTGAAGCCACAGTGCAGCACCAGAGGCCAGAAAAATTTGGCATGTACACATGCCTGAAAAATTAGGTATTGTTGCAGCCGCTGCTGTAGCAGCGGCCAGAAAAATTGATGTTTGTTTCCCAGGCAGAAAGTGCCCTAAAACATTGCGGCTTTACTCTAGTTGGTGGCGGAAAAGTCACGCAAGTCATCCGGCATTTGAAGATAAAATACAGCAGTGTGTGGACCATTTTTAGCCCAAGGCAGCTCATCTCATCAGGCCTTTTTTACTCGAATGTTTCACCCAATGTCAGTCCCTTCGGGATCCATCCCTCATTCATCTTAATAAAAGTGAGGTAATCTAGACTTTTTTGACCTAGGCGACTTCTCTTCTCAGTGACAATACCTGCTGCTGCACTGAAGGCCCTTTCTGAAAGGACACTTGAAGCGGGGTAGGCCAGAAGTTCTATTGCAAATTGGGATAGCTCAGGCCACAGGTCAAGCCTGCACACCCAGAAGTCAAGGGGTTCTTCGCTCCTCAGAGTGTCGAGATCTGCATTTAAGGTGAGGTAGTCTGCTACATGTCGGTCGAGTCGTTCTCTGAGGGTGGACCCCGAAGGGCTATGGCGATGCATAGGAGTTAAAAAGCTCTGCATGTCCTCCATCAACAACACGTCTGTAAAGCATCCTGTCCTTGCCGGTGTGGTCGTGGGAGTCGGAGGATTACTTTCAGCTCTTCCCCTGTTAGATTCACGTTGTGCTGTGATATCACCCTTATACGCTGTGTAAAGCATACTTTTTAATTTATTTTGGAAATGCTGCATCCTTTCCGACTTGTTGTAATTCGGTAACATTTCTTGCACTTTATGCTTATACCGGGGGTCTAGTAGCGTGGACACCCAGTACAGGTCGTTCTCCTTCAGCTTTTTTATACGAGGGTCCCTCAACAGGCACGACAGCATGAAAGACCCCATTTGCACAAGGTTGGATGCCGATCTAGTCATGTCCCGTTCCTCGTCCTCAGTGATGTCACTGAAGGTATCTTCTTCCCACCAGCCACGTACAACACCACGGGTACCAGATAGGTGACAACGAGCACCCTGGGATGCCTGTTGTGGTTGGTCTTCCTCCTCCTCCTTAAAGCCACATTCCTCCTCTGACTTCTCTTCCTCACAATCCTCTTCCAGCGTTGCCACAGGTCCAGCAAGCGATGCTGATAAGGCTGTTTCTGGTGGTGATGGTGACCACAACTCTTCCTCTTCACGCTCATCTACAGCTTCATCGAGCACTCTTCGCAGGGCACGCTCCAGGAAGAAAACAAATGGTATGATGTTGCTGATGGTGCCTTCGGTGCGACTGACTAGGTTTGTCACCTCATCAAAAGGACGCATGAGCCTACAGGCATTGCGCATGATCGCCCAGTAACGTGGCAAAAAAATTCCCAGCTCCGTAGAGGCTGTCCTAGCACCCTGGTCATACAAATACTCGTTAACAGCTTTTTCTTGTTGGAGCAGGTGGTCGAACATTAGGAGTGTTGAATTCCAACGTGTCGGGCTGTCACAAATCAAGCGCCTCACTGGCATGTTGTTTCACCCCTGGATATTGGAAAAGTGTGCCCTGGCCGTGTATTAACGCCTCAAATGGCCACACACCTTCCTGGCCTGCTTCAGGACATCCTGTAAGTCTGGGTACTTATGCACAAAGCACAATTTCAATGCCGCCACCAAATTACTTCCGTTGTCAGAAATCACTTTGCCGATCTCCAGTTGGTGAGGAGTCAGCCACTGATTCATCTGTGTGTTCAGGGCGGACAGGAGTGCTGGTCCGGTGTGACTCTCTGCTTTCAGGCAAGTCAACCCCAAGACAGCGTGACACTGCCGTATCCGGGATGTGGAATAGTACCTGCGGAGCTGGGGGGGTGCCGTTGATGTGGAGCAAGACGCAGCAGCAGAAGAGGAATCAGCCGAGGAGGTTATGGAAGAGGATGAAGTAGGAGGAGTAGAGGAGGTGGCAGCAGGCCTGCCTGCAAGTCGTGGCGGTGTCACCAAATCCTCCTCTGCAGAGCCACGCATTCCATGCTTGGCAGCCGTCAGCAGGTTTACCCAATGCGCAGTGTAGGTAATATACCTGCCCTGACCATGCTTTGCAGACCAGCTAACAGTGGTCATATGGACCCTTGCCCCAACACTGTGTGCCAGACATGCCATTACTTCCTTTCGCACAATCGAGTACAGGTTGGGGAATGCCTTTTAATATTTAAACTACTGTTACAACAAATATGAGTGGTGGCACTAGTTGGCAAGTGGGCCTGGCACACACGCTGGTAGGCAGGCAACTGCAATTAGATTACACTAGCAGACTGATGTTTCACAGTCAAAAAAGTTTTTTTTTAAAATTTACACTACTGTTACAACAGATATGAGTGGTGGCCCTAGTTGGCAAGTGGGCCTGGCACACACGCTGGCAGGCAGGCAACTGCTATTAGATTACACTACCAGACTGATGTTTCACAGTAAAAAAAGTTTTTTTTTTTACAAAATTTACACTACTGTTACAAGAGATATGAGTGGTGGCACTAGTTGGCAAGTGGGCCTGGCACACACGCTGGCAGGCAGGCAGGCAACTGCAATTAGATTACACTAGCAGACTGATTTTTCACAGTGAAAAAAGTTTTTTTTTTAAAATTTACACTACTGTTACAACAGATATGAGTGGTGGCACTAGTTGGCAAGTGGGCCTGGCAGACACGCTGGCAGGCAGGCAACTGCAATTAGTTTACACTAGCAGACTGATGTTTCACAGTGAAAAAAGTTTTTTTTTTTTAAATTTACACTACTGTTACAACAGATATGAGTGGTGGCACTAGTTGGCAAGTGGGCCTGGCACACACGCTGGCAGGCAGGCAACTGCAATTAGATTACACTAGCAGACTGATGTTTCACAGTCAAAAAAGTTTTTTTTTTTAAATTTACACTACTGTTACAACAGATATGAGTGGCGGCACTGCAGGCAGGCAACTGCAATTAGATTACACTAGCAGACTGATGTTTCACAGTCAAAATTACACAGGCAAAAAAACTAAAAAAAAAAAACTGATGTTCTAGCCCTAAAAAGGGCTTTTTGGGGTGCTGAGATCAGATGAGTCCTTCAGGACTGTAGTGGACACTGAATATACTAGCCTAGCTATCAATTTCCCTATAAAATCAGCAGCAGCTACACTATCCCTCCTCTCACTAAGAATGCAGGATCAGAATGAATCTAAAATGGCTGCTGTCCAGGAGCTGGGAGGGTCTGGGAGGGTGTGTCTGCTGCTGATTGGCTGAAATGTGTCTGCAGACTGTGAGATACAGGGTCAAAGTTTACTCAATGATGACGAATAGGGGGCGGATCGAACATCGCATATGTTCGCCCGCCGTGGCGAACGCGAACAAGCTATGTTCGCCGGTAACTATTCGCCGGCGAACTATTCGCGACATCACTAATAATATATGCACATGTTAGGAAATCTTTGCCCACCTCCTAGTGCAGTGCTTTCCAAACTGTGTGTCGGGACACACTAGTGTGTCGGCAGCAGTGTGTAGGTGTGTCCCTGCTTCAGCACAATTTTTTTTAAATTTATTTATTTATTTTGGTTTCTGACTTTCCGCCTGTCTGCTACGCATATCACATGGTTGACACGTGATTGATACCTTATGAGTCACAGATCATCTTAACCAATTGGTGCAGCTCAGTGGGAACTGAAACTATTCCCATTGGCGGCTTTGGCGGCACATTGGTTCCTGACTGCACGTGTAGTCTACTTAATCGGTTTGTGACTGCATCTGTAGTCAGTGAGTGCGACAGCAGTGTGTTTGCAGCGCGGGCAGTAGTCAATCGGACTCACCGAGCTCTGCGGGTGGCAGATTAAATGCTGAGCTGAAGTCAGAAGTCAGTGGGGGGTTTTTAAAGCTAGCTCCCAGTAGTGCATTGCTGCTCCTGCTCTTGATATATGGATAGGAAGTGGAAACTTAAAAATGCTTGATGATGAAATGTGAGTGTCTTTATCTAATATTCCACCAACTATTCAGAAATTGTGTTAATCCCATCAACCTCATACATCACATTAAAATAGTAAGCAGCTATTGGTGTTATTAAACTTTTTTTTAATTCTTGCACATACATACTGTTACTTGTAAATACATTTCGTTATTATATAATTTATGTATGTGTCCGTATCTCTTAAAACAAGATAGTTTAACCTCTTGTTTGCTAGTACAACTGAATTACTGTGTCGCGAAATGATGTAGGTCTAAAAAGTGTGTCACCAACATGAAAAGTTTGGAAAGCTCTGTCCTAGTGGTAGGGAAGAGTAATTCCCAAGAGTAAAGTATTGTTGACTCTCACTACCATGAAAGAAAGGAATTTATCAGGTAAGCATAAATTATGTTTTTAAGCTGCTGCTGATCAGGTAATAGAAATGTAAAATACTTTTGTTTATATATGCATACAATATATTAGTAATTAAAGGAACATGAGACCCCACACTTTTCTTTAATGATTCAGATAGAGAATACAAGTTTAAAAAAGTTTCCAATTTAATTTTCAAATTTGCATCTTTCTCATGTTATTCATTGTTGAAGATTCCTAGGTAGGTAGTGTACACGTGTCTAAAGGACTACATGACAGGAAATAGTGCTGCCATCTAGTGTTCCTGCTAATGTATAACATTGTTGCTCAACTGTTGCTATATAGTACTGCAGACACGTGCTTGTACTTTAACCCCTTCCTGCCATTAGTGTATTCCATGCCATCCTAACTGCGCTGGGCTTTAGCACCATTAGGATGGCATGGAACGTCCTAGCTGTTTGGCTGTACTGAAATTATAACAGCTTCCTAACTGGGATCTCAGGCTGGAGGGCATGCCTAGCATGATAGGTACTCACCCCTGATCTGATCCTATCATTGAAATCACGCGATTGCATGAATAATCGCATGATTTAAATTTTTACTTATTTCTTTACATCAGAACTTTGTTCCAATGTAGACAAATAAGTACTGTCAGGAAAGGGTTAAGCAAGTAAGGTTTCTATACAAAGTACATTTTGTCAACAATTTTTGCATTGTTTTACAGTCCAGGGACACATCCATTGAAAAGCCTGTGATCAGATATAAATAAGCTCCTGCAACTGTCAAGCAATCATATAGAAAACGCTGGGTCGGGGTTCTGAATACTGCAGAGTGCATTGTAGTCTTTGTGGGGGCAGTGAGAAAAAAAATTCTTTGACATTAATGTTACTTTAAGTTCATTGCTGTGTGCCAAAGTATATTGACTCCCCTATGGGGAAAAATAATCCTATATAATAAATGGCCAAGTATGTTTGTCAGATGCAGTCATGCGCAGTAGAGACTGCACATGACAAACATACCTGGCCGTTTGGATCCTGACACTCAGCACAGAGCAAGGCTGAAGCGGAGTGTCAGGGGGCGTGGCCGATGGGAGCGTTGCGGTGGGAGTGTGACCGGGCGCAGTGAGGGGCGTGGCTTGGTGGGTGCCGCCGCGATGGGGCGTGGCCGGAAGGGTGCCACGATGGGGGCGTGGTCAGAGAGTCAAAGGGTTTGAAAGACATAGCCATAGAGGGGAATAGAGAGGAGGGGGAGAGCAAAAGAAAGGGGGGAGAAGGGCCAAAGAGGGAGGGAGAAGGGCCAAAGAGGGGGGAGGGAGAGCCAAAGAGAGGGGAGAGAGCCAAATAGAGGGGGGAGAGAGCCAAAGAGGGGGAGAGGGCCAAAGAGGGGGGAGAAGGGCCAAAGAGGGTGGGAGAGGGCCAAAGAGGGGGTGAGAGAGCCAAAAAGAGGGGTGAGAGAGAGCCAAAGAGGGGGGAGAGAGCCAAATAGAGGGGGGAGAGAGCCAAAGAGGGGAGAGAGAGAGCAAAAGAGGGGGAGAGAGAGAGCAAAAGAGGAAAGAGAGCCAAAGAGGAGAGAGAGCAAAAGAGGGGAGAGAGCCAAAGAGGGGGGAAAGAGACCAAAAGAGGGGGAGGGAGAGCAAAAGAAAGGGGGGAGAGAGCCAAAGAGGGGGGAAAGAGAACAAAAGCCACACGCACTAGCTGGATCAGTACCAGGTAATGCACATAAATTGTTTGTTCACTTGTTGTTTTGTAAGGTCTGAGGACGGTGGCAACACCGAAAACGTTCACCTAAGTAAAAATTTTGTTGATTAACACGGAGAGTGCCTTTCTTGCTTCATTTTTATACTACATATTAAAAGTGCACCCCGGAGGCTGCTTGTTAATAGTGAGTGTGGGATCCACTTTGAATATTATGTTGATTATTTGATCCCTGCACCCTAGTAAGTTGTACCTGGACTGTTTATGTGTTCCATTGACATTGGATTAACCTGGACATTTTGTTTTTAAACCACGGTGTGGTGATTGGACATTCACTATGTCACAAACACAACCCCAGCAAACAGCAGAGGTGGATGGAATTGAGGGAGCCACTGTGTTTCAATTTAATGATGCAGATGCAAATAGGATAAGGTTTGATGAACTAGCCATTACTAAGAGGGAACAACCAGAACAACTCTATAACCAACTTGTTAAATTAAAAAAGAGGGAGATTGATTTGAAGATGCATGGATGTTATCTCTCAGATTACCATAGGAGGTCATTTATCCCTAAGGGCTTTAGGGTGAAAAATGTCCCCACCATTGGTCGTAACAATGCTGTATTTTATGTTAAATGGTGTGGGATATTGAACAAATGTTCCTTGGACTTGATTTTATTGGTCATTGATGAGGTTACCCCACTACTTAAACAGGTGCAAAATGAGGTGACAACATTTGAAACCTTGCACCAGGATAAACTCGAGGGTGACGGTGAAGAAAACTGGTTATCTAAAATCAAACTCCAAGTGGAACAGTATGAGAGTTAACTCATCACATTTAAGGAACATAAGTGGGAGGCCGTCACCAATGATTACAGGGATAAGAGGGTTTATAAGTGGCTATTGGGTCCGGAGGAACGAAGATTTTCTTTTAGAAATAGGAGACCCAGGGTTTTTAAACCAAGAACCCTGAACACTATCGAAAGTTCGGACAATAGCTCAGACCCTGAACAAGGTGACTTTTCAAGTTCGGGCACTACCACAGGTTCTCAACCCATGACCACCCGGTCAAAAAAACGCCACAAGGGGAGGCCACACCCCAGGAGAAGTGGCCACTGGCGTAAGAGAATCTGTCCGGGGGAGACCACCACGGCAATGGCGCAGGGGTTGGAACTAAGCAACATAATTAATCTTAGTTCCTATCAGCTCACATCTGCTGAACAGGGGATCCTTGAGAAGGGACTCAGTTTTGTGCCCACAGCAAGGTTGGACAGATTTGATTTACATGTGGACATGTACAAATTTAACAGAAAACTGCATCTTAAAGAACACTTTGGGAAAAAGGATTATCCTACCGATACCTTTAAGAGACGCAGCAAGTTCGATCCCAAATCATCTAATGCCAGCATCCACACCTTTACACGTATGGTCAAATAAGATTTTGAGACTACAATTAACACAACATCACCTGGAAGGAACAATTTCTCAAAGGATGAATGGCTGGCACTCAAATCGTTGAAGGAGAATCATAGCCTGCTCATACGTAATGCTGATAAGGGGGGTGCATTAGTCTTGCAGGACTATAATGATTACAGGCAGGAGATAATATCACAGCTAAATGATACAGCAGTATATTGCATATTATCACGTGACCCCACTGTTGAGTTTAAGAAAACCATTGATGAGTATTTGGAAATAATACTAACAGCCAGTATTGTAACCAAGGCAACGTTTGAATTTCTGATGGTGGACTTCCCTATAGTACCAATCATTTATACTTTTCCGAAAGTCCACAAGGACCCAATCAGACCTCCAGGATGCCCAATAGTTTCGGCGAGGGGCTCAGTACTACAGACGCTTGCAGTATATGTTGATGACATCCTGCAACCATTTGTAAAGCAGATGAATTCCTTTCTTCTGGACTCCATTGAAATGATTAAGCTATTACAAGAGGTTGATGATCTTGATGAAAACGATCTGCTGGTTACCCTGGATGTAACCAGCTTGTACACTGTCATCCCGCATGATGAAGGGATGGCCGCAGTCAAATCTATTCTTCTGCACACACCGTATGTAGGTCCACCTGTCGATGTGGTACTTCAGTTGCTGGAATACTGCTTAAAGATGAATTATTTCAAATTCAAATCTAAATTCTATCTTCAAATATCGGGCACAGCGATGGGGTCCAATGTGGCCCCATCCTATGCCAATCTGTTTATGGCTCAGTTTGAGACCTTGGGCACTACTCTCTTTCAGGATCGGAGGATCCTGATGTTTCGCAGGTACATAGATTTATTTATTTATAAAATATTTTACCAGGAAGGATACATTGAGATTTCTCTCGTTTTCAAGTATGTCCTGGGATCACAAAACATTGCATTGATACAATAGGGTACAATAAAATACAAAAACAATAATAAAAATACACATTATATGCAAACATTTAACATAGAGCAGGTATGAAATATTTAATCAACCATGACAGGAGCATTCTGTTTTGAGATATGTATAGAGGGATCTCTTAAAGGATTTTAGGCTTGGGGAAGTTTTTAAAGTGTGAGGGAGGTCATTCCATAATTGTGGCGCTCTGTAGGAAAAGGAGGATCGAGCTGCTTTTTTTTGTATTGAGGCAAGCTAAATAATGTGCTGTTATTGGATCGGAGGTTATAGGAGGTGGGAATAGCAGGGGAGAGCATTCTGCTCAGGTAGGGTGGGAGCTTCCCAGAAAGGCTCTTAAAGACAAGGCAGGAAAGATGGAGGGTGCGTCTGGATTCCAGCGACAGCCAGTTTAGTTCTTTTAGCATGTCACAATGGTGGGTCCTGTAGTTACATTGTAGCACAAAGCGGCAGAGCGAGTTATATAACGTATTTAGTTTATTAAGGTGAGTTTGCGGAGCAGGTGCATATACTATGTCCCCATAATCCAAGATAGGCATCAGCATTTGCTGTACAATCTTTTCCTTTACTGTAGGGCTGAGGCAAGATTTCTTTCTGTACAGGGCACCTAGTTTTGGATAAAGTTTAGAGGCAATTTTTTCTATGTGGAGTCCAAAAGATAGATTGGGGTCTAACAACATACCTAAGTATTTAAAAGAGTGGACTGCGGTCAGCGTGCAATTGGATTTTGTTTTGATGCGAAGATGGGAATTTTGTAATTTATGTATTTTAGGTCCCATTCCAAAGATCATTGTGACCGTTTTGTCAGTGTTTAGGAAGAGTTTGTTTTTCGAGAGCCACTTTTCTACCTCTGTGAACTGGTCTTGGAGCACTGTTTCAAGCTGCAGCAGATCAGATTTGTTTGCATAGATTACCGTGTCGTCTTGCAGGATCTACCTTTTTTCAAAGCAGGGGCACAGCTGAGATAAGTTCTGTATTTTCTTGCAAGGCTTGGGTAGATATGTTTAAAAATCAGGCTAAAGGAGAGAGATAAATTAGCGTCAGATTGGGCTGCAAACATTTAGAGGAATGGGGAGGGAATATCTATGAACATTTGAGCTAAGGGTCATAAAAGCAAAAACACAGGGAAAGTTAAAATTACAGAGATAACACAGAGGTATTCATGTAGGGGAATAAAACCATTAAAGTACAAAAAAAGATACATGGCCTTAGCTGATTAAACTAACTTTTAACATAATGGTCAGACATAATGGTAATAAAATATGCATTTTAAATCATAAAAACAAAATAATAAATAGCCAATACATATAACAATACACACATCAGAAAATAACAGGGTAGGTTAAATATAATGATATAACTATCTTGCAGGATCTACCTTTTTGCAAAGCAGGGGCACAGCTGAGATAAGTTCTGTATTTTCTTGCAAGGCTTGGGTAGATATGTTTAAAAATCAGGCTTTTTGCAAAGCAGGGGCACAGCTGAGATAAGTTCTGTATTTTCTTGCAAGGCTTGGGTAGATATGTTTAAAAATCAGGCTTTTTGCAAAGCAGGGGCACAGCTGAGATAAGTTCTGTATTTTCTTGCAAGGCTTGGGTAGATATGTTTAAAAATCAGGCTTTTTGCAAAGCAGGGGCACAGCTGAGATAAGTTCTGTATTTTCTTGCAAGGCTTGGGTAGATATGTTTAAAAATCAGGCTTTTTGCAAAGCAGGGGCACAGCTGAGATAAGTTCTGTATTTTCTTGCAAGGCTTGGGTAGATATGTTTAAAAATCAGGCTTTTTGCAAAGCAGGGGCACAGCTGAGATAAGTTCTGTATTTTCTTGCAAGGCTTGGGTAGATATGTTTAAAAATCAGGCTTTTTGCAAAGCAGGGGCACAGCTGAGATAAGTTCTGTATTTTCTTGCAAGGCTTGGGTAGATATGTTTAAAAATCAGGCTTTTTGCAAAGCAGGGGCACAGCTGAGATACGTTCTGTATTTTCTTGCAAGGCTTGGGTAGATATGTTTAAAAATCAGGCTTTTTGCAAAGCAGGGACACAGCTGAGATAAGTTCTGTATTTTCTTGCAAGGCTTGGGTAGATATGTTTAAAAATCAGGCTTTTTGCAAAGCAGGGGCACAGCTGAGATAAGTTCTGTATTTTCTTGCAAGGCTTGGGTAGATATGTTTAAAAATCAGGCTAAAGGAGAGAGATAAATTAGCGTCAGATTGGGCTGCAAACATTTAGAGGAATGGGGAGGGAATATCTATGAACATTTGAGCTAAGGGTCATAAAAGCAAAAACACAGGGAAAGTTAAAATTACAGAGATAACACAGAGGTATTCATGTAGGGGAATAAAACCATTAAAGTACAAAAAAAGATACATGGCCATAGCTGATTAAACTAACTTTTAACATAATGGTCAGACATAATGGTAATAAAATATGCATTTTAAATCATAAAAACAAAACAATAAATAGCCAATACATATAACAATACACACATCAGAAAATAACAGGGTAGGTTAAATATAATGATATAACTATCTTGCAGGATCTACCTTTTTGCAAAGCAGGGGCACAGCTGAGATAAGTTCTGTATTTTCTTGCAAGGCTTGGGTAGATATGTTTAAAAATCAGGCTTTTTGCAAAGCAGGGGCACAGCTGAGATAAGTTCTGTATTTTCTTGCAAGGCTTGGGTAGATATGTTTAAAAATCAGGCTTTTTGCAAAGCAGGGGCACAGCTGAGATAAGTTCTGTATTTTCTTGCAAGGCTTGGGTAGATATGTTTAAAAATCAGGCTTTTTGCAAAGCAGGGGCACAGCTGAGATAAGTTCTGTATTTTCTTGCAAGGCTTGGGTAGATATGTTTAAAAATCAGGCTTTTTGCAAAGCAGGGGCACAGCTGAGATAAGTTCTGTATTTTCTTGCAAGGCTTGGGTAGATATGTTTAAAAATCAGGCTTTTTGCAAAGCAGGGGCACAGCTGAGATAAGTTCTGTATTTTCTTGCAAGGCTTGGGTAGATATGTTTAAAAATCAGGCTTTTTGCAAAGCAGGGGCACAGCTGAGATAAGTTCTGTATTTTCTTGCAAGGCTTGGGTAGATATGTTTAAAAATCAGGCTTTTTGCAAAGCAGGGGCACAGCTGAGATAAGTTCTGTATTTTCTTGCAAGGCTTGGGTAGATATGTTTAAAAATCAGGCTTTTTGCAAAGCAGGGGCACAGCTGAGATAAGTTCTGTATTTTCTTGCAAGGCTTGGGTAGATATGTTTAAAAATCAGGCTAAAGGAGAGAGATAAATTAGCGTCAGATTGGGCTGCAAACATTTAGAGGAATGGGGAGGGAATATCTATGAACATTTGAGCTAAGGGTCATAAAAGCAAAAACACAGGGAAAGTTAAAATTACAGAGATAACACAGAGGTATTCATGTAGGGGAATAAAACCATTAAAGTACAAAAAAAGATACATGGCCTTAGCTGATTAAACTAACTTTTAACATAATGGTCAGACATAATGGTAATAAAATATACATTTTAAATCATAAAAACAAAACAATAAATAGCCAATACATATAACAATACACACATCAGAAAATAACAGGGTAGGTTAAATATAATGATATAACTATCTTGCAGGATCTACCTTTTTGCAAAGCAGGGGCACAGCTGAGATAAGTTCTGTATTTTCTTGCAAGGCTTGGGTAGATATGTTTAAAAATCAGGCTTTTTGCAAAGCAGGGGCACAGCTGAGATAAGTTCTGTATTTTCTTGCAAGGCTTGGGTAGATATGTTTAAAAATCAGGCTTTTTGCAAAGCAGGGGCACAGCTGAGATAAGTTCTGTATTTTCTTGCAAGGCTTGGGTAGATATGTTTAAAAATCAGGCTTTTTGCAAAGCAGGGGCACAGCTGAGATAAGTTCTGTATTTTCTTGCAAGGCTTGGGTAGATATGTTTAAAAATCAGGCTTTTTGCAAAGCAGGGGCACAGCTGAGATAAGTTCTGTATTTTCTTGCAAGGCTTGGGTAGATATGTTTAAAAATCAGGCTTTTTGCAAAGCAGGGGCACAGCTGAGATAAGTTCTGTATTTTCTTGCAAGGCTTGGGTAGATATGTTTAAAAATCAGATGACCTATTCCTGATTTGGAGGGGCAAGAAGCAGGAATTGGAATCTTGGTTTACTGATTTGAATGAAGCTGATGTCAACTTAAAATTCAAAATTAATTTTGATCATCAGACAATTGATTTCCTCGACTTAAGAATTTACAAATCTGGTACAGGTCTAAATACAACGCTGTACCAGAAACCTACTGATCGGAACTCCATTCTACAGGGTTCAAGTTGTCATCCTCCATTCTTGAAAAAGGCCTTGCCCAAGTCACAATTCATGCGAGTGACCAGAAACAACAGTGAACAGGTCAAGAAACAGATACAGCTGGATGAGATGAGAAATAGGTTTGAACAACGCGGATACAAGAATCAGCATCTGACGTCAGCCTACACTGAGGCTACCAGGACATCGCAGATGGAGGCACTAAAGAAACCGATACCTGAAACACCACAGAAAGAACGGATGATATTAACAACCACATTCACTCCAGATAAAGTCGTCCTGCCGAAGATATTGCGTGATCATTGGGACATTGTCTCAACTGATAAGGGACTATCCTGTGACTCTATGGACTTACCGATTGTTGGTTAAAGGAGGGCGGCCTCCTTGAGGGATCATTTGATGCGACCTGATAACAAATTAAGTTATAGGTCCAAAACATGGTTAGACACCACCAAAAATGGGTGCTTCAGATGTAGTGGATGCACCACATGCAGTGGGATGACCCAGAGCAAATTTTTCACACATCCTTGGACAAATAAAAGATTTGCTATCAGACATAGGGTCACATGCACCACAAAATATATTGTGTACATGATTCATTGCCCTTGCGGCAAATTCTATGTTGGTAAGACACAGGATGATGCCCGCACTAGAATGGCCAATCACAGGTCAGCGATCAGGGCGGCCCTCAACAGTGGCAAATCAGATCAGCCGGTTGCCAGACACTTCCTTCAGGCAAAACACAAAAACACTGACTTAAGATTCATCATTATAGATCATATTCCTCCCCTCTCCAGAGGGGGAGATAGGTGTAGGCTGCTATTGCAGAGAGAAAGTAGGTGGATCTTCACATTGGACACCCTGGTCCCTAAGGGATTGAATGTCAATTTGGATATGCAATGCTTTTTGTAATGGTTGGTCATATGATTAAGGTACGTTGAGTTCCACGTAGTTGATATCTGTCCTTGGTATTACTTGATTTACTGCTTTTGGTTATGAAGACTCACCTCTATGATATTAAATTATGAAGCAGTTTAGATACTACATATGATATAATTATGTATCTGCACATTGAGTTTGAAGTGGCGGGCCGTTCAACGCCCCTTGTTTTACCTTTAGCAACACAGGTGACTTATCAATTCTTTGTATAATTTTTTGTATAATTTTTTGAATTTTTGGTATTTTTTTAATTTTCTGTATTTTTTGTATTTTTTCTATTTTTCCAATTTTTAAAATTTTTAGTTTAGGTGGTTTTTCCTAATAGTGTTTAACCAATGGGCTTCTTGTTTGAAGTCGAGTTTGTTTGAAGTCGAGTTTGATTATGGTATAAGTTGTATATACGTGGCGTGTTTAATTAACTTAGATTACTTCTGACTCTTCAGGGTCAGTATGAGGATGTGATCACATCTTCATACCGTTTAACTATTCAGCTTCTAGATGTACGATGTATATACATGAGGAGTATCTGCTTGTGGCATAAATTGATATAATACTATTACAGTATGGTTCACACTAGAATGTGCATCAGGGTTCATGGCACTAGTATTTGATATTTAGGATGGCTGGTTCTTGTAAGTTGCAGGTTCTTAAGCCAGTTTTTCATCTGTATCATATTAGACTCCAGTCGTAGTGATTTGACTCCTCGTGGTTATGGATCTGTTTGGTATATATTGGTTGAAAGTAATGAGAAGATCTCTGGCTATTATCGTGAGGCAGGCTGAATCATGTTGTTGACCTATTTGGATCAGGGAGCCCCACTGCAAGGGGGTCACAATATTATGCAAAGTACTCAATGTTGTTTGTTGTCTTTGGTTGCTTAGCAACCTTATATGATTAGTTGTATTATTAAGCAAGCATGAGCAGGGAAGGTAACGCTATTGAACGTTTATGCATTATGGATAAATCATTTACTAGTCAGTTGGTTTTATGATATATGTTTACAGTATGGAATATCCTGGTTGCTAGGCAACCATGTGTCAACAATCCATGGATAGATCGGGCACTTACTAGAGCGCTATGGGATTTATGTTATTCAAAGCTGTAGATTGGGACTGGTTTGAACATTTATGTGACCAAATATGTGAAATCTATGTCCAGCACTGATCTCTGCTGCAGCAGCGATAGACACATACAGGCCCATTTATCAAGCTCCGTATGGAGCTTGAAGGGCCGTGTTTCTGGCGAGTCTTCAGACTCGCCAGAAACACAAGTTATGAAGCAGCGGTCTAAAGACCGCTGCTCCATAACCCTGTCCGCCTGCTCTGAGCAGGCGGACAGAAATCGCCGGAAATCAACCCGATCGAATACGACACGACACCTCCCTGATTGGCCGCGAGTCAGCAGGGGGCGGCGTTGCACCAGCAGCTCTTGTGAGCTGCTGGTGCAATGTTAAATGCGGAGAGCGTATTGCTCTCCGCATTTAGCGAGGTCTTGCGGACCTGATCCGCAGTGTCGGATCAGGTCCGCAAGCCCTTTGATAAATGGGCCCCATTGTTACAAAGTTGCGCACCACTAGAATACATCATAGATTGAAAATATGTAATACCATATTCTATTTTACACCATATTTCATTCAAATGAAGTATACATTCAATACCTTGTCACCTTAATATGATGCTGTATGCTGGGGAAGGTTATACTGTTATACGATTTTAATTTTTTACTTGGTAACTTTTTTGACCCTCTAGGGCCTCTGTAAGGTCTCTTGCGCATGCGCAGTTGCGCTGAGGGGACGCCACACGCACTAGCAGGATCAGTACCAGGTAATGCACATAAATTGTTTGTTCACTTGTTGTTTTGTAAGGTCTGAGGACGGTAGCAACACCGAAAACGTTCACCTAAGTAAAAATTTTGGTGATTAACACGGAGAGTGCCTTTCTTGCTTCATTTTTATATATATATATACACATATATATATATATATATATATATATATATATATATATATACACATATATATATATATATACACACTCACATATATATGCACATGTTAGGAAATCTTTGCCCACCTCCTAGTGGTAGGGGAGAGTAATTCCCAAGAGTAAAGTATTGTTGACTGTCACTACCATGAAAGAAAGGAATTTATCAGGTAAGCATAAATTATGTTTTTAAGCTGCTGCTGATCAGGTAATAGAAATGTAAAATACTTTTGTTTATATATGCATACAATATATTAGTAATTAAAGGAACATGAAACCCCGCACTTTTCTTTAATGATTCAGATAGAGAACACAAGTTTAAAAAAGTTTCCAATTTAATTTTCAAATTTGCATCTTTCTCATGTTATTCATTGTTGAAGAGATTCCTAGGTAGGTAGTGCAAACGTGTCTAAAGGACTACATGACAGGAAATAGTGCTGCCATCTAGTGTTCCTGCTAATGTATAACATTGTTGCTCAACTGTTGCTATATAGTACTGCAGACACGTGCTTGTACTTTAACCCCTTCCTTCCATTAGTGTATTCCATGCCATCCTAACTGTGATGGGCTTTAGCACCATTAGGACGGCATGGAACGTCCTAGCTATTTGGCTGTACTGAAATTATAACAGCTTCCTAACTGGGATCTCAGGCTGGAGGGCATGCCTAGCATGATAGGTACTCACCCCTGATCTGATCCTATCATTGAAATCACGCGATTGCATGAATTAAAATTTTTACTTATTTCTTTACATCAGAACTTTGTTCCAATGTAGACAAATAAGTACTGTCAGGAAAGGGTTAAGCAAGTAAGGTTTCTATACAAAGTACATTTTGTCAACAATTTTTGCATTGTTTTACAGTCCAGGGACACATCCCTTGAAAAGCCTGTGATCAGATATTAATAAGCTCCTGCAACTGTCAAGCAATCATATAGAAAACGCTGGGTCTGGGTTCTGAATACTGCAGAGTACATTGTAGTCTTTGTGGGGGCAGTGAGAAAAAAATTTCTTTGACATTAATGTCACTTTAAGTTAATTGCTGTGTTCCAAAGTATATTGACTCCCCTATGGGGAAAAATAATCCTATATAATAAATGGCCAAGTATGTTTGTCAGATGCAGTCATGCGCAGTAGAGACTGCACATGACAAACATACCTGGCCGTTTGGATCCTGACAATCAGCACAGAGCAAGGCTGAAGCGGAGTGTCAGGGGGCGTGGCCGACGGGAGTATTGCGGTGGGAGCGTGACCGGGCGCAGTGAGGGGCGTGGCTGGGTGCCGCCGCGATGGGGCGTGGCCGGAAGGGTGCAACGATGGGGCGTGGTCAGAGAGTCAAAGGGTTTGAAAGACATAGCCATAGAGGGGAATTGAGAGGAGGGGGAGAGCAAAAGAAAGGGGGGAGAAGGGCCAAAGAGGGGGAGAGAAGGGCCAAAGAGGGGGGAGGGAGAGCCAAAGAGGGGGGAGAGAGCCAAATAGAGGGGGGAGAGAGCCCAAAAGGGGGGTAGGGCCAAAGAGGGGGGGGAGAAGGGCCAAAGAGGGTGGGAGAGGGCCAAAGAGGGGTGAGAGAGCCAAAAAGAGGGGTGAGAGAGAGCCAAAGAGGGGGGAGAGAGCCAAATAGAGGGGGGGAGAGAGCCGAAGAGGGGAGAGAGAGAGCCAAAGAGGGGGAGAGAGAGAGCAAAAGAGGAAAGAGAGCCAAAGAGGAGAGAGAGCAAAAGAGGGGAGAGAGCCAAATAGGGGGAAAAGAGAGCAAAAGAGGGGGGAGAGAGAGCAAAAGAAAGGGGGTAGAGAGCCAAAGAGGGGGGAGAGAGAACAAAAGAGGGGGCAGAGAGAGCTAAAGAAAGGGGGGAGATAGCCAAAGAGGGGGGAGAGAGAACAAAAGAGGGGGCAGAGAGAGCAAAAGAAAGGGGGGAGAGAGAGAGCAAAAGAGGGGGGAGAGAGCCAAAGAGGGGGGAGAGAGCCAAAGAGGGGGGGAGAGAGCCAAAGAGGGGGGAGAGAGCGCAAAGGAGAGGGTCGAGAGAAAGCAAAAGAGAGGGGGAGAGAGAGCAAAAGAGAGGGGGGAGAGAGCAAGGGGTGGGACTGATGTACTGCAAAAAATGGCCTGTGTGCACAAGCTTTAGTACTAGTATATAAATAATAGAAGTATAATAAAAAAAAATGTTGTTGGTTCAAAAGGGAGAATGTACATAAACAAATTATAACCCCCCCCCCCACACACACACACACACACTTTTCAAATGTCACCACTTTTTTTGTGATGTAAAAATGTTCCTTAGAGAACACTTGACATCTTTGTTCCTCAGGCTATAGATGAAGGGGTTCAGGACTGGAATTACTAAACAGTAAACAGCAGAAATAGCACTGTCCATCCTTCCTGAATCGCTGGACTTTGGTATTAAATACATGAAAATGAGAGCTCCATAATACATAGTCACCACCGTGATGTGGGAAGTGCAGGTAGAGAAAGCCTTCTTTCTCCCAGCTAGAGATGGGATTTTTAAAATGGCAGCGATTATAAAAATATAGGAAATCAAAATAAAAGTCATGAATCCAATTCCAAAAATTGTAGCAGAGGCTGTGGTCAGCATTTTGTTCAGTGAAGTATCACTACAGGAGACCTGCAGCAGTGGCTGGACCTCACAGTACAACCGATAGATCTTATTAATATTACAGAATGGGAGACGGGATGTAGGAAGGCTCTGAATCATTGAATGTACAATGCCGCTCATCCAGGCTGTAGTAGATAACTGAAGGCAAAGATGGCGGCTCATGATAAGTCTGTATCTTAAGGGCAGGCATATTGCAACATATCTATCATATGCCATAAGGGCCAGAAGAATGCACTCAGTGGTGGCACAAAGTGTGAAAAGATAAACCTGGCAAATGCAAGCCCTGAAAGAGATCTGATTATTGTTGGTTACGATAATGGAAAGTATATTAGGGACTGTTATAGTTGTGTAGCACATCTCTAAGACAGATAGGTTAGATAAAAAGAAGTACATCGGAGTATGAAGATGATAATCAGATATTATGGCAGAGAGGATCATCAGATTACCCAGCAAGGTCAATAGATAAATACTCAGAAACAAGGCAAATGAAGCGGCACGGAGCTGAGGGGCGTTAGGCAAGCCAAGAAGAACAAATATAGCCATGCTGGTGTGATTATGGTCATCCATCTGGTCTTATCACTTCAGCTGAAAAACGTAGGCAAGATGAGGCTTCAAATGAATCTGGGCTACTCTGAAAACAAAAGAAAGAACAGTATTTTGTATAAAATAAGCACCTGTGTGCCTAACATATAATCAGAATAAGTGTGTTGGGATTTCAAAATGTAGGGTGGTAGGCTCAGGAGCTGCTTGCCTAAGCCCTTCTTTTTACATTAAAGGGTAACTAATGCATTGAATAGATTTCCAACAGAAGTTGTAGGGACATTAAAAAAAAGGGATTACAAGAATGCACGAGTTATGCAAAATTATTCCATTCCGTTTTAGATTGAATGGGATTTTTTATTCTTAACAAGCATATAGAGGTAAGTTTCTCTCTATGTTTAGATTGTAAACTTTAGGAACAACACTGTCAAAAAAGGGTACTGTTGGGGTCAGTTTGTGAACACTTAGGGTAGAACTGCTGTGGTTGTACCCTCAATCGGTCACAATTAAACCTTAAGGAACTAACAGATACGGTACAAAAAAGGTACAATCTCTTGTGTGACCAAAAGGTTGAGGGGGATGGGTGGTTCAAGGCTGCCAAACCCTGCAAGTCCATATAAGTTGTGAACCAGAGCTTATTATTTCCCAAGATGGTAAATGGTTATTTTATTCTTAGGCTACATAGAGTTATCCACAGTGATCTCAATTATTCAATGAACACATAATTGGCAGTCACCAAAAATGAATTCAATATACATGTTGTACAGCAAAATAGTTCATGTTCAATGGTTATATGCAAGAGGTGGACAAAACAAAAAAAAACTGGCTTAACAGCCCATGGCCTCTATTTATCAAGGTCTGTCGGACCTGATCCGACAGTGCGGATCAGGTCCAACAGACTTTTCTGAATACGGCGAGCGATACGCTCGCCGTATTCAGCATTGCACCAGCAGCTCACAAGAGATGCTGGTGCAATGCCGCCCCCTTCAGACTCGCGGCCAATAGGCCACCAGCAGGGGGGTGTCAATCAACCCGATCAGAGCTTGATAAATATGCCCCCATATCTTTACTGACGCTGTGTTGCTGGTTCTAAACAGCACACAAGCACTTAATTAACATTTTAATGTTTATATTTAGAGCATCAAGATGATAACTTTTACACATAAAGCAAATATTATGAGGCCCATTTATCAAGCACCAAACAAAACTTGAGGGCCCGTGTTTCTGGCGAGTCTTCAGGCTCGCCAGAAACAGCAGTTATGAATCAGCGGTCTAAAGACTGCTGCACCATAACCTGTCCGCCTGCTCTGAGCTTATTGGAAGCATACATTTACCCACCAATAAGCAAACATAACCCAGGTTCTCAACCAAAATTGGGCCGGCTCCTATGCATCACATTCCTGCTTTTTAAATAAAGATAGCAAGAGAACGAAGAAAAATTGATCATTAGAAAGTTGATTAAAATGGCATGCTCTATCTGAATCATGATATAAAAAATTTGGGTTTAGTGTCCCTTTAAGGGAAGCCTTAGGGGACGATTTATCACGGCCCGAATGGGGCAGTATACACCTGTTTCCGTGTGAGCCTTCAGGCTCGCTGGAAACAGGAGTTAAGAAGCAGTGGTCTTAAGACCGCTGCTCCTCTGCTCCTTAACGCGTCCGCCACCCCTGAGGAGATGGATAGAAATCAGCCCGATCACATACGATTGGGTTGATTGACATCCCCTGCTAGAGGCCGATTGGCCGCAAATCTGCAGGGGGCGGCTTTGCACAAGCATTTCACACTAAATGCTTGTGCAATGATAAATGACAGCGTATGCTGTCAGCATTTATCGATGTCTGGCGGACATGATCGCTACAGCGGATCATGTCCGCCAGACACATGATAAATCGACCCCATATGCTTATATATTTGAGTAAGAGGACAGAAGGTGAATGTATATTTGAATGCAATACATTAAGCAGCTTTTTGGCATTTTTAATATGCTGTGTTGAGTACTAATTTGCCATTATGAGGTACAAAGTGCTTGTTACTGGGGTACCCTTAAAAGGCCAAATTTGTACCATTTTTAAAGGTACATTATGGTACCATAGTACTGAGGTCCGATCTAGTCACCAAAGGTACATTTTTGCCTTTAAAAGGTACTATCTGCAAGGGTACCAATATGTTCCCATATTAAGGGTACAGCGGCTGTGCCTTTGAGGGTACTGACCCAGTGACAAGCTGTTGTACTCCTAAAGGTACAATTTTTGCACATTTTTCTGACAGTGCAGGCTCTCTAATCTAGAGTTGCCCTGTCTTGTTTTTATTTATTGTACCCGTGTGACACTGCAGAATCTGTTGGTACAAATAAAAAAAATAATTATAATAAGAATCAGAATAAGAATAATACAATGGCCAATATAACCCTACAGAATGATCCTGTCTGCACAGGTACACATATTAAATCCTCAAATTAGAGCTGTACACACAAAATTTCTATTCCGACGAATCTTTCAAACTGAATATTATTATTTTTTTTAGCTTTTTGAATATTTGGTGATCGTGCTATTCAATATTAGTTTAGTTTTAAACAAAGCGAATACTGAATATTTGTGGAACATTTACATTTGTTTTCGTTAAACAAATGTAAATGTTCCTTTGCTACAGGAGAAAATGTACACCTGTACCTTTAAATACTTACCTTTAGCTCGCTGGAGAGCCACGTACCACCCTAACAGGAGGCTCCAAAGAGCGCTATAGGTAAGTGTAGCCAAGATTTATTTAAAGGAAAACCAATAATCTTAAAAAATACATTGTCACCTAGTATCCCAAGATTAATGAAACATGGAATCAATGACATATATGGTAGAAAAATCAAAGGTTTCTTCCCATGCCCAAGCTGCAAAGCTTGCAAAAATGGCACGAAAACAAAAGACTTTATTTTGGAATCACTATCTAAGACATTTTTTTTACATAAAAAACATTTTTTTATAAATTTGATGCAATTTTGATACAATTTTTTGAAATTTTTGATATTTTTTGTATTTTTGCCCTTTTTTGTTCATTTTTTTATTTTTTATTTTTTTATATTTTTTATTTATATTTTTGCACTTTCATCACCTTTTTAAGGTATCGGATTTATAATTTTTGTATAGTGAATTCATCTATCTGCAACACTACATCACTTTAGGATTCTACACGGATTTTTTATAGACTTTTCTTCACAGACTTTTATCTTTTTGGGACTAACCAACCATACCACTAACGTGGTCCGTTCATTAGTTCTACTATATTGTCTTTTATTTATTGTACTGTTTTTATATGTTTTTATATACATTTAGAGCTCATTGTACACATAGATCCATGTTATATATTTTAACACTGTGAAATAATTCTCTTTTTATAGATACAGAATAAATATGTTTTAATAGACATAGCATTGTAATAGTCACTGCATTCTATGCAAGATTGTACTCATATATGTTTTAAGATAGAACCACGAACTTTGCACACATTGTACTCTAATCTGTCCCAGCCTTTTTTAGTGCGCTTCTAAATTATATCTCATTATCAAATGTAAATGTTCCTTTGCTATAGGAGAAAATGTACACCTGTACCTTTAAATACTTACCTTTAGCTCGCTGGAGAGCCACGTGCCGCCCTAATAGGAGACTAATAGGTAGGGTGACCATATTGCCGCTTTAAAAAGGGACACATATGAAAAAGACATATGTCAGGGTTCTTATACAAAACATTTATTTAAACAGCCCTGACAAATGTATGTTTCATATGTGTCCTGTTTTAAAGCGGAAATATGGTCACCCTACTAATAGGAGGCTACAAAGAGCGCTATAGGTAAGTGTAGCACGCTGTGCAGCCGTGCTAATCCCGACCCTTTTTCACATATCTTTAAAGGGAAAAGACAATTCATATCTTTCAGCTTCTGATGGAGCATTTCTAAAGACCAACATCCACCAATAAAGTCATGTGTCCTTCACAAGGATAAATCTGGCTGATTCCAGCCTTGCTGTGGCACCCCCAGATCATAACTGATCCTCCACTAAATTTCACAGTCGGTGCGAGACACTGTGGCTTTTAGGACTCTCCAGGTCTCCATCTAACATTAGACGACCAAGTGTTCAGCAAAGCTGAAAAGGCTGAACACTCAGTAAAAGAGGCTTGAAAAAGAGGAATAGCAGACACTCCCCCTCCCCCTTTCCCTGCATATGAAAAGGCAGATTATACAAACAGGAGTCACAGGAATCTGTAGACATCAGTATACATCTAAAATGTGGGGCTTGGTTAGGAGTCTGAAAATCAGCACAATGTTATTAAAAAATAAGCAAAACTATACATTGTTACAAAAACACTCCCAGATAGGCTGTATACATGTATCTACAAAACATTATGCAAAGAAAAATCTAGTGTACAACGTCCCTTTAACCATCTGTTATTTCCTTAAATAAATGCTATTTTATTTGAAAATTGGTAGAAATGTTATCTGTAGTTTGAGTATTTTTGTCTATATATATATATATATATATATATACACACAAATTGTAAGTCTTTCCAGTCAAATACATTCAATTATAATATTTCATTTTTATTATTTTTTAATATATTTTTAATGCATTTTGTTTTTCACTTATTTTTAAATAGATATTTATCTATATACAACATATATATTTACTGTATATATATATATATATATATATATATATATATATATATATACATATATATATTAATATAGCTATATATATAGATAAATATTTACCAAAAAAAATCATATACTGTATATATAGAAATAGTATATTTAAAAACTAAAAAGAAAAGTATTCCTAACGCACCTTTGGCTTTAGCACAGTTGATCTAGTGTAGTGTTGGGTTAGAGCACAAAAACTATCAGGCATTTCTTCAGTGCACCTTATAGAAATCTATCCGGAGAAGGAGCTAGGGCGGTCACAATATCCAAGGTCCTTAAGTTAGCTCACCTGTGTCTTTTGCTTGTGTGCTGACTTTTTACATTTAAAGGGACATTAAACCCAATTTTTTACTCTCAAGATTCAGATAGAGAATACCATTTTAAACAACTTTCTAATTTACTTCTATTATCTAATTTGATTCATTCTCTTGCTATTCTTTCCTGAAAAGCATATCTAGATAGGCTCAGAAGCTGCTGATTGGTGCCTGCACATAGATGCCTCGTGATTGGCTAACCCATGTGCATTGCTATTTCTTTAACAAAGGATATCTAAAGAATGAAGCAAATTAGATAATAGAAGTAAATTGGAATGTTGTTTAAAATTGTATTCTCTGTCTGAATCATGAAATAGTTTTTTGGGGTTTAATATCCTTTTAACTTGTAATATATACGCTACTCCAGCTGCGCTAATTTTTTTACATTGAGCGAAGTTAGTGCCACTTGTAATGTGGCCTTATGAGTATTGGCAATGCCTAGCCAAACAGTGCAGAGGTATGTTTAGCTGTGAAATAGGTAAGATTGTTTTATTAAAAAATGTATATTATTTGGTTTTGAAAAAATGCCAAGTCTTTTTCTAACACTTTCTTTTTAAATTTATGATGATTCATCTAAACTTTAACTATGCTTTTAGTTCATTTAAAGGGACAGTCTACTCCAGAATTTTTAATGTTCAAAAAGACAGATAATCCCTTTATTACCCATTCCCCAGTTTAGCATAACCAACACAGTTATAGTAATATACTGTATACCTCTGTGATTACCTTGTATCTAAGCCTCTGCAGACTGTTAGCTCACACCTACAGCAATATCTCTGAAATTTCCCCTGCAATTTTCAAGCTCACACCTACAGCAATATCTCTGAAATTTCCCCTGCAATTTTCAAGCTCACACCTACAGCAATATCTCTGAAAATTTGCACGAACTAGCCCCCCAAGCCTCCCTCAATCTCCCACCCTGGTGTTTACCTTAATATATAAACACCTCCTAACAGCAATTAGGTGCAGCTGTCGCTAACGAACCAGGTTAGAGACAAAAATTCACACTCACAGCCTCTGTACTGACACTTTACCATATTCTGTTACACTCTCCCAACCCTCATTTTCTTGCCACACACTTCACCCACTCTCAGTTTACCCTGCCTTATATCAGACTTATTTCCCTTACCTTTCGTGTCCATTACCTCTCCCTTAGATTGTAAGCTTGAGAGCCTTTCTATCTGCAGGACACTTTGTATTTAAAGTGAACTACTACTGATTGTGCTCAAGGGCAGGGCATTCCTCTCCTTTTGTATAACTCATTATTGCACCTACAACTGTAATGTACCCCAATACTGTACTTGTTTGTTTGTGTATGTAATGCATCCTTGTAGTATTTTATTATTACTTGTATAGCGCTGCCAAATCTGTTGGCGCTTTATAAATATCTGATAATAATAATAATTTCAGTTATTTTGACAGACTTCACGAGAGTGAGCACAATCTTATCTATATGGCACAAATCAAAAATGTAAAAAAAAACTATCAAAATGCACTGATATAAAGGGACGGCCTTCATGGACTTAGAAATTAGCATATGAGCCTACCTAGGTTTAGCTTTCAACATAGGCTACCACAAGAAAAAAGCAAATTTGATGATGAAAGTAAATTGGAAAATTGTTTAAAATTGCATGCCCTATCTGAATCATTAAAGTTTAATTTTGACCCTGTCCCTTTAACTGCTAAATAGATACCTAATTTATAATACTCATCACTTACAATGTTTATATAAGGTAAAGAGAGTTATACTAAGTTTCTAAATTAAATAATAAAAAATCCACACCTGTGAATGTAATTTGTACTGTTTAGTATTTTCTTGCCTGAGACATACAATATAATAAACATATAACTGTAGTTAACGTACTTACGTCGTTTTTTACTCACAACTTGTGAATATCCCAATAGAGTCTGTATTGTTCTGCTTACTCAATGTCAGAAAAGCTAGATACTATATTTGTTCCTCCCTGCAAACAAAGAGAGGGGTGAAAGACAATCGAGCAAAAAAGAATGAAAGAATGAGAGATAGAGGCAAAGAGAATGAGTCAAAGAAACGTGAAAGAAGAAAAATAAAATATAATAAAAATAAACATAAAGGAAAAAACAACCAAAAAAAAAAGTAAAGAAAAGTAAAGAATACAAAGTGACTTCTATAGAATCAATTTCAAAATGTTTTTCTTACCATTCTGTGCATTTTTATACCTTTGAATTGCCTTTGATCTAGTTGAACACTCAGAGATTGATAATTACCAACCTGTAAGGCTCCTCTGAGGATGACAAATTTGGGAACTTTCCTCCAAGGATTTCTAAGAAGGAAAACATGATGCAACCTGTAATAAAATATGTATTTTCAGTGTATGTTATATTCTATTGATCTATAAATGTGAAATAATATTATATTTAAAATATGCTAATTATTGAACCTGTGTTTCATCAATAATTACACTGGCCCAAGTAAACCACTGTGATTGGTCAACAAAACAACTTCTGTGCTGCAATCAACCAATACTTACAGTTATTTTCAGTTATTCACTGGCAGTGGCAGTTCTAAGAAAGCTTTTGGGGTGTATGATATGCACCCCTTTTTTACTGTAGCACCCTCAAACCTAAAATGTGTCAATTGAGTTCCTTTTTTACATGTTCAAGGACAGAGGTAATGGAGGGATTACAAAATTAATGGTATGAATATGTATAGAACATTAAGTACCCCACTCCTGTGTTCTGGTATGTTGCTAAAAAGAAGGCAATGGAGAAGTTCCTCATATGTTAAATAAGTAAGCTTTATTTCATGACAGGATCAGACATAGAGGCCTATCTATCAAGCTCCGAATGGAGCTTGAAGGGCCGTGTTTCTGGCGAGTCTTCATAACCCTGTGCCATGCTGAAAACGGAGAGCGTATTGCTCTCCGCGTTCAGCGAGGTCTTGCGGACCTGATCCGCACTGTCGGATCAGGTCCGCAAGACCTTTGATAAATTGGCCTCATAGACACAACGTTTTGGGGCCATTGCCCCTTAATCATGTGATAAAATAATGAAGACTGCACAGCTGCTTAAATAGGCATTTACCTGGGAATTTAACCCTTAAAATCTACACAGTGCATGTTTAACACAATAATTAGCGCCCTCTTCAGGTCGTTTAATGTAACAGTGCAAGAATTAAAAAATAGCTAGGAAACCGCAAGGATACAACACATGTACAATATTGCCAGTACACTTAGCAACAAAAAAACAGAAATCAATGCAACCATTAGAATATATTAGGAATGCAAAACCTCAAATATTTACTACTGGTAACTAGCACTCCAATGAGGGCATTTTCGAATGGAATACATTATATCACAAAATGTAATTAAGAGATGGAGGAATATCAACCCCATAAGGATGTATTTATCAATGAATAATGAGCATATTGTAAATGACTCGTATATAAGGGGACAATAAAAAGCAAAAAGAAATAATAAAATAACAAAAACTAACATAGCAGAAAATGTATTAATAAAACACTGCCCAATTGATTTCCCTATTCATCCCCTTCAGTTCCAAGGTATCTAATTTGTAGATCCAAAATGTTTCCCGTTGTTTGAGCAACAGTTCCCCGTTGCCACCCCGCCTGGGGGTTTTGATCTGTTCGATAACTTGGAATCGAAGTTGACTAATTTGATGTCCTGCTGATAGAAAATGATGTGCTACAGGGGCCGTGATCACTTTACATCTAATGTTGCTCTTGTGTTCGTTGATGCGTTCGCCAATGTGTCTGGTGGATTCACCAACATAAACACGCCCACATGGGCATTTAAATAAATAAACAACACAATTAGTGTTACAAGTGTAATAGTCCCTATATTTAAATTTATAACCGGTTTGGAGATGTAAAAAATATGGACTTTTGATGATTGAACTACAGTTTACACAACCTAGGCAAGGAAAACATCCTAAGCTCTTTTTAGTGATGTAACTCAGTTGTTGAGCTCTGCCAGAGCCAATGTCAGCTTTAACAAGAACATCTTTCAAGTTTTTACTTCGTTTATATGCAGGCATTGGATATTGGCAGAACTCTTCAATATCAGGGTTACATCCTTGTAGAATACCCCAATGTCGGCAAATAATCTTTAATATAGATTTACTTTGTCTGCAAAATTCAGACACAAATGTGATTCTTTTTTTATTGTTTTAGGGGGCCTAGGTTTTAACAGGAAATCCCTTTGAATAGGTAATACCGATTTGATGGTGTCAGAGATTAGTGCCTTAGGGTAACCTCGTTGTAAAAAATAATCAGCCATTTCAGATAATCGGATTGCAGCTTTTTCATGGTCATCTACAATGCGTTTCACTCTAAGCAATTGACTGCGTGGAAGCGACCTGACAAGAGAAGGATGATGATCACTATAAAAACATAATAAACTATTCCTATCGGTATCTTTTGTATAAATATCAGTCTTAAAGCCACATCCATCCTTTATTACTGTCACGTCCAAGAAGTCAATGCTTGATTCACTGCTTGTTAATTTCAATTTAATATTGGTGGTAGAGTTATTGAGGTCAGCCACAAAGGATTCCAGAGCCCCAACGTCACCCAGCCCATTCCCAAAAAAATCATCTATGTAGCGCCACCAGGTGGCACCACACTGACAAAACATTGGGTGTTCGAATAGAAATTTTTCTTCAAATGAGTTCATGTAAATATTGGCATAATTAGGGGCGACGTTGGAGCCCATGGCTGTCTCCTGTAGTTGAAGATAAAACCTTTCTTCAAATAGGAAATAGTTGTTATATCGAATCACCTCAAGTAGTTGTAAAATGAAGGTAATTTCCAAATTAGAATACAAGCCAACTGAATGTAATGCGTTGCTAACAGAGCCCACACGACTAGCATGCATGTGATATGGAGGTGTAAAGACTAGTGACATCCAGACTGAATAAAATAAACTTATCAGTCCGCAACTGTATATTTTATATCTTCACCAAAAAGTAATTTGTGTCTTTAATAAAAGTGCATGACTGCTCAACCAAGGGCCTTAATATCTTATCCGTATATATCGCTACATTGGAAAAAATAGAGTTGGTACCTGCCACAATTGGTCGGCCAGGTGGAGCAGTCATGAACTTATGAATTTTAGGCAACACATAAAGGACCAGAGTAACCGGATCCTTGACCTGTAAAAATTGTGCAATTTTAGAGTCAATTATTTCATGTTTTAATGCAAATTTCACATCATCTGTATCTCATTATTTATCTTAAAAACTGGGTTACACAGTATTATTTTATAAACAGTATGGGAACTCAATTGTTGGTAGATATCTTTTTTAGTCACCTTTATTGAGAACTACTGTGGCTCCGCCTTTATCGGCAGGCTTCAGAATGAGGTTGCTGTTGTTTTTCAAATTATTTAAAGCTAATCTCTCAGAAGCAGTGAAGTTAACAATTTTCTCTTTACCCTTTTGTCTCTTATGTGTTATGTTAGATTGTAATTTATCTAAGTCATGCAATACCAATCTTTCAAAAGTTTCTATACTAAAATGTGTGTTTTGTGGACAAAAATAACTTTTATTACGTAAGCCTAAATCCTTGATACTCAGGGATTTATTGATGGAAAAATCACCTTGCAGATTAGTAGTGGTCGGGAGCAAATCACAACCTTTAGCTATTATATTAGTTTTAGATGTAAACTGTAATGGCAATTTAGTAGGTATAGTATCCCCTAAATGGGTAGTAACATGCCAATATTTAAGTCTAATATTGTGAAAGAAACGGTAAACATCTTTTTTTATACCAAAAAAGTCACAGTCTGTGAAAGGACAAAAGGACAAACCTTTTTGTAATAATGCAGATTTAATTTCACTCAGTGAGTGATCCGAAATGTTCACAACTATGTCTTGTGGGATCGAGTGGTTCTCCAAGGTTGTAATTTGTCCATCTGTTGTGGTTTCGGAGATGGTTTGTTTCCAATGTTGGTGTTTGCGGCCGCTCCGCCGCCAGGGCCTCCTTCCCCCTCGCTTAGGGAAAAATCCGTGGACTCCAAGCTGCTGTTACTCGAAGCTCCCTGTCGATGCTGCGGTCTTCTCTGAAAACCGGAAGTGGCGTTGCGTTCTCTGCCTTGGGGGTTACTCGTTTTAACATATGAGGAACTTCTCCATTGCCTTCTTTTTGATATTATTTGGAGCCTGGCAGTAGCTCCTGGAAGTTTGTTCCTCTTTGGGTCTTCAGTGTGCTGGACGCTACTTTTCTATTAGACCACTGGACACTATTTTAAAAAACTTGCTCCCATAGAAGATTGGCAATGGCAATAAACATAATCTCAATGATTTGTGTAGCTTACATTTTTAGTTGTTTGAGTTAACGTGTGGGTATCCCAAGCACCATATTGGCTATTTGCATATTCTTCTTACCCACGTGGATTTTTCTATCCGTCGGATGGCGCCTTGAGCAGTTCAGCTTGTCGTTTCAGAAACAGTTGATAATCCTCCAGGTGTTGGCGACTGGTAAGTAAGCGGAATAAATATCACGGATCTTCCGCTGCTTTGTCACTGCTTGCAGTCAGGTTTCAGTTGTGGCGCATGTGTAGGCCACAGCAGGTCCGATGCAGACACTCACATTTTCAGCACGATCCAACCAGCTCACCTCGTCTCTGCAGATCTTTGCAGGCTATTTTGAGCTGTGGTATGTCTAGGTTGCTGGCTTATTTCCGCTTTGCACTTCACTAACCACCCAGAGCTCCGAGCTCACATGACCATCTTGGAGCTCAGTCAAGCTCCAACCCCTTAATTTACTTTTATTATGTAATATACTTCATTCTTGTGCAACATCCAACATAAGCCTTCTGTGTTTTCAGACTCCCATTGAGTTCTATGGCATCCGCTACCACAAGGGTGGAGGATTGAAACCTAGGTACGCTGCGTCAGAATAGATGCTAGCATACCTGTTAAATGTTTGATAAATTGGGAAAAGGCTCAAATAGAGTCAAATGTGAATTCGAAACATCTGTAATGAAGCAAGCATCAATCTGCATCAGATTGAGATCGTGGGATCCTATTTTAAGTCAACATTTGCCGATCTTGATGCTTTAATTAACTACGGCGGATCAATTTTCCGACAAATACGATGTGGAATTCAAGCGTATTTTCAGTTGACGCTTTGATAAATCGACCCCTTGGGGGCCTATTTAAGATGGTGTGAACGGACATGATTCGATAATGCGGATCATGTCCGCTGCACATCGATAAATGCCGACAGCATACACTCTCTGCATTTTTCATTGCAGCAGCAGTCCTGGTGAATCGGCCGCTAGCAGGGAGTGTCAATCAACCCGATCGTATTCGATCAGGTTGATTTCTGGCAATGTCTGTCCGCGGCCTCAGAGCCGGTTATGGAGCAGCGGTCTTTAGATCGCTGCTTCATAACTTGTGTTTCCGGCGAGCCTGAAGGCTCGCCAGAAACACAGGGCATCAAGCTCCATATGAAGCTTGATAAATAGGCCCTGTGATCCTTCTTAAATGTTGTTCAATTGATCTATAATAATTCTCAAGCCTCTATATTAGTTAATGGCCTTCCTACTCCCTATATTCCTCTTCAAAAATGGACCAGACAGGATTGACCTCTTTCACCATACTTGTTCAATCTTGCAATTGAACCTTTGGCTTTATTGCTTAGAAAAGACTTAGAAGGGATATGAATTGGACATATTAAGATTGGGTTGGCTTTATATGCAGATGACCTGCTAATTTTCCTCAAAAACATATTCCAATTTTAATGCATATTATGGACAATTGTATTTCCTTTTCTGGATACAAAGTCAATCATAGTAAGTCTGAAATATATGTTTATATAAACATAAGGATAGTTTACAAAAGACTACTTTTACAGAAGTGAGTAATTATATTAGATACCTGGGTATTAAAATAAGCAGAAATCCTAATGAATGGCACATACTAAATTAATCATCATTGTGGGCTGAAGTAAAAAAAGATCTGCTAAATTGGTCTAAATTCCCTCTTTCCTTGTCGGGCAAGATTAAACTGATTAAAATTATGATTTTTCTTAAAATCCTCTATATAATGCAAAGTATCCCCATATTTATCATCAGGAAAGAGCTTGTACTTTACAGGCAGATTTGTCTAGGATTCCCATGGAATAAAAAGAGGAAGGCATTGGCTTTAAACAGGTTGAGACTTCCCGGACTTAAAGGTGGATTAGATTTCGCTGATCTACAAGTCTATTATTAGGTATGCATAGGGAAGTTTGTTCTTAATTCTAACTGGATTACAGACTCAGATTATTATTATCTTCTTTGGATCAACAAGTAACTAAACCTTATTCTTTAAAAGCATTATTGCATCTCACAAAGAGTAACTTACCAGAAAAAAATAAAAAATACAATCAGCACAAAGAATATCATACTGGCATGGCATGAAATCTGCAAGTGTCTGTGGATTAAATTTTTGCCTATTGTTGGGAATTCAGAGTTTCCATATGCCTTGAACTCTAGAATTTTTAAAAGCTTGGATGAGAAGGGTCTGCTTTATATGTTTCAACTGCATGATAATAGTCTAGTAAAGTGTAAATATTTTGAAGATGGAATTTAACATACCTAATAAGGAATTATTTGCTATTTTGCCATTATATGACGGAATTTGTCAGAGATTATCCTAATAATTAGATTTGGGATTTTATGGATCCTACTATTAATTGTTATAAAGTAGGAAAGAGAGCTATTTCCACCCTTTAAAAAACCATTACAGACCACCAGGGTCATGATTATATACACAGAATCTCTAACAACTGGCAGTTATTTATTATTTATATTATTTATTTATAAAGCGCCCACAGATTCCGCAGCGGTGTCCATGTGTACGAAGATATAAGTACAATGGTTAAACAATACAAAATAAGACAACATTTCTCAGACAAATACAGGGGGAATTAAGGGACCTATTCCCATGGGAACTTACAATTTAGATTGGTAGGAGGGTGGGAAAGAGGATGTGGGGACTGCAAAGGTGAGAATGATGTTAGTGAGGAGTTAGATGAGGGCAACTGTTAGTTAAGTGAAATTAATTTGTTAGTGAGTTGGTGATAAGCTTCCCTGAACAAAAAGGTCTTTAGGGAGCGTTTAAAGGAGGACAGGTTAGGGGAAAGTCTGACAGCTCTAGGAAGTGTGTTCCAGAGAGTTGGTGCCAAACGGGAGAAGTCCTGTAGTCTAGCATGGGAGAAGGTAATGGTTGAGGAGGCAAGGAGCAGGTCATTGTTGGATTTTAGAGGGCAGGCTGGAGTATATTTGTTGATGAGGGAGGACTGGTAGGGTGGGGCAGCATTGGTGAGGGCTATGTAGGTCAGGATGAGTATTTTGAATTTAACTCTGCTGTAAATGGGGAGTCAGTGAAGGGACTCACAGAGAGGTGCAGTGGATACAGAGCGTCGGGAGAGGTGGATTAGCCTGGCAGAAGCATTTAGGATGGATTGAAGGGGGGAGAGGTGGGAGAAAGGGAGGCCAGTTAGTAGGTTATTACAGTAGTCAGGTCGGGAAATTACCAGGGAGTGGATTAGCTGTTTAGTAGTTTCAGCACTCAGAAACGGATGAATTTTGGAGATATTGCGTAGGTGGTTGCGGCATGATGAAGAGAGCAATTGAATATGGGGAAAGAAGGACAGATTTAAGTCAAGTGTGACTCCAAGGCAGTGGACTTAGGGAGATGGGAAGATAGTGGTGCCGGCAAAAGTGATAGAAAAATTAGAAACTGGAGTAGAATTAGAGGGGGGGATTAGAAGTAGTTTGCTGATGTGAGAATTGACAGAAGGAGAGAGTGCAGGGGTGGAT
Source organism: Bombina bombina (assembly GCF_027579735.1). Lineage (NCBI taxonomy): Eukaryota > Metazoa > Chordata > Amphibia > Anura > Bombinatoridae > Bombina > Bombina bombina. The sequence continues at coordinate 82,628,706 of NC_069510.1, read as the reverse complement.
AGGTAGATCTGAGTAACATCAGCATAGAGGTGATAGTTGAAGCCATAGAGTCCATAGGAGGAGGGGATAGTCAACAGTGTCAAAGGCAGCATAGAAATAATTTAGATGTATAGAGCGGCAAGAGGAAGTTATTAAAAAAAGTTCACATTAGCCGATAAAACCACCATTTCCACAGCATGGAGGGAATCGCATATGAAAATATTGCACAAAATGTGTATTACAACATACATAAAAACCAAATGGGATAAAAGAACACCAAGTTCTTGTAGCAAGTGCAATTTTCCTGCAGCAGATATATATCCAATTAATTTTTCATTTGATAGATTGTGTAAATGGTTATTTAAGATGCAAGAAGATCACATATTCTTACTGTCCAATAGATTAAACAAACTAGTCATTAACAACTTTTTGAATATTGTAATTCTAGCTGGTAGAAACTTGATTTTGAAACATTGGATTTCTAAGAAAAGTCCCCCATTGGTTGAATTTAAGCAATTACTACAGAATCAGATGACTCTTGAACAATATGATACAGCAATTGACTCAGAAAAGAAAATCAATCTATTTTTCTCTAAATGGAAGCCACTAATTAGCTTTTTTCCTAAGGAAATACAAGTCCAAACAATGTACCCTTTCCAAGGCTACTTGGAAAGGGTACATTGTCTACTTCGAGGAGGCCATGCTAAGATGAGATTTGCCCAGCTGGTTGGAGGGGGGAGAGAGATGGGAACTACACAATTATATGAATCTTTTTTCCCACCTTTTCTATTACATTTTTTATTCTTTTTCTGCGTTATTGTATTTATGTACATATTTACAGGCTTGTTCAATGAACTAGCACAAACTTGAGATGATGGGGGGTAGTTATCAAGCCGTCAACCTCAAATACGCTGGAATTCCGCAGCGTATTTGTGGCGAGGCTGATTCGCCTTAGTTATCAAAGGCTAGAGACCGGCAAAAGTAGAATTTTGTGACGTAAACTTCGATCCGCCGGACTCAGTCCGACACAGATCGATTCTTACGTCACTCCAGATGTTCCGCACACAAGTGCGGCACAATCTGACTACTTTTGCTAGTTATCAAAAAACTAGCAGGTACGCTCGGCACTTTTCCGGCCCAGCGTACCTGGTTTTCAAACCGCCACCCTGGAGGCGGCGGATCCCATAGGAATCAATGGGAGTCTGACCATAGCGAAAGTACAAGTTCGCTGCTGCCAGATATCCCATTCATTCCTATGGGAGCTGTCTACACCTAACACCCTAACATGTACCCTGAGTCTAAACACCCCTAATCTGCCCCGCTACACCGCCGCAACTAAATAAAATTATTAACCCCTAAACCGCCGCTCCCGGAGCCCACTGCAAGCTATACTAAATATGTTAACCCCTAAACCGCCGCTCCTGGAGCCCACCGCCACCTACATGATACCTAGTAACCCCTTATCCTGCCCCCCTATACCGCCGCCCTCTATAATAAAGTTATTAACCCCTATCCTGCCAATCCCGCACCTCGCTGCAAATAAATAAATAGTTTAACCCCTAAACCGCCGCTCCCTGACCCTGCCGCAACCTATATTAAATTTATTAACCCCTAATCTGCCCCCCCTACACCGTCGCCACCTATAATACATTTATTAACCCCTATCCTGCCCCCCACTACACCGCCACCACTGTAATAAAATTATTAACCCCTAAAAGTCTAACACTAACCCTAACACCCCCCTAACTTAAATATTAATTAAATAAATCTAAATCATATTTCTATTATGAACTAAATTAATCCTATTTAAAACTAAATACTTACCTTTAAAATAAACCCTAATATAGCTACAATATAAATAATAATTATATTGCAGCTATCTTAGGATTTATTTTTATTTTACAGGTACCTTTCAATTTATTTTAACTAGGTACAATAGCTATTAAATAGTTATTAACTATTTGATAGCTTACCTAGCTAAAATAAAGAGAAATGTACCTGTAAAATAAAAACTAACCTAAGTTACAATTACACCTAACACTACACTATACTTTAATAAATTATTCCTATTTAAAACTACTTACCTGTAAAATAATCCCTAAGATAGCTACAATATAATTAATAATTACATTGTAGCTATTTTAGGATTTATATTTATTTTACAGGTAACTTTGTATTTATTTTAGCTAGTTAGAATAGTTATGAAATAGTTATTAACTATTTAATAACTACCTAGCTAAAAGAAATACAAAATTACCTGTAAAATAAATCCTAACCTAAGTTACAATTAAACCTAACACTACACTATCATTACATTAATTAAATAAATTAACTACAAATAACTACAATTAAATACAATTACATAAACTAACTAAAGTACAAAAAATAAAAAAAGCTAAGTGACAAAAAATAAAAAAAATAAGTTACAAACATTTAAAAAAATATTACAATTTTAAGCTACTTACACCTAATCTAAGCCCCCTAATAAAATAACAAACCCCCCAAAATAAAAAAATGCCCTACCCTATTCTACATTATAAAAGTTCAAAGCTCTTTTACCTTACCAGCCCTTAAAAGGGCCTTTTGTGGGGGCAGTTCCATCGGTGGCTCGGCTGAGTGAAGATGACTAAAGGTAGGATGATCTTCAGGGGATTAGTGTTAGGTTATTTTAAGGGGGGTTTGGGTTAGATTAGGGGTATGTGGGTGGTGGGTTTTAATGTTGGGGGGGGTTGTATTTTTCTTTTACAGGCAAAAGAGCTGAACTCTTTGGGACATGCCCCCACAAAAGGCCCTTTTAAGGGCTGGTAAGGTAAAAGAGCTTTGAACTTTTTTTAATGTAGAATAGGGTAGGGCATTTTTTTATTTTGGGGGGGTTTGTTATTTTATTAGGGGGCTTAGATTAGGTGTAAGTAGCTTAAAATTGTTGTAATATTTTTTTAAATGTTTGTAACTTATTTTTTTTATTTTTTGTAACTTAGCTTTTTTTATTTTTTGTAACTTAGCTTTTTTTATTTTTTGTACTTTAGTTAGTTTATGTAATTGTATTTAATTGTAGTTATTTGTAGTTAATTTATTTAATTAATGTAATGATAGTGTAGTGTTAGGTTTAATTGTAACTTAGGTTAGGATTTATTTTACAGGTAATTTTGTATTTCTTTTAGCTAGGTAGTTATTAAATAGTTAATAACTATGTAATAACTATTCTAACTAGCTAAAATAAATACAAAGTTACCTGTAAAATAAATATAAATCCTAAGATAGCTACAATGTAATTATTAATTATATTGTAGCTATCTTAGGGTTTATTTTACAGGTAAGTATTTATTTTTAAATAGGAATAATTTATTAAAGTATAGTGTAGTGTTAGGTGCAATTGTAACTTAGGTTAGTTTTTAGTTTAAAGGTACATTTCTCTTTATTTTAGCTAGGTAAGCTATTAAATAGTTATCAGCAGGATAGGGGTTAATAACTTTATTATAGAGGGCGATGGTATAGGGGGGCAGGATAGGGGTTAATAGGTATCATGTAGGTGGCAGCGGTGTCCGGGAGCGGCGGTTTAGGGGTTAATACATTTATAAGACTTGCGGCGGGGTCTAGGAGCAGCGGTTTAGGGGTTAATACATTTATAAGACTTGCGGCGGGGTCTAGGAGCGACGGTTTAGGGGTTAGTAACTTTATTTAGTTGCAGGGGGCGCCGGTATAGGAGGTAGAACAGTGTAGTTAGTGTGAGTGCTTAGTGACAGGCTAGCAATAAAGCTGTCAAACAGCCGAAGAGCAGCGAGATCGGATGAGTGATCACAGTCCGCTGCTCATCGCCCCGCGGCTTTTTGACAGCTTTACTTGATAACTTAGGCGAATTTTTTCAGGTCCGCGGCGGCGATGTGAGGCGAGCTTAGGCGGGCGTATTGGGCCAGCGAAGGCAGAAAAGTTGACATGTTGATAACTACCCCCCGATATCTATATGGGTTTCTTTCCATAAAAAATAGGGGTTTTTTTGTCATAATATACAAGAAGTGTATTTTTGGAATTCATTGTTAACATGTTGATCTTGTTAAAAACTAAATATCTTATGTTTAGATTATAAGATATGAGATGGATATTATTGAAAGTCATATCAATATGTTATTTCATGTCTATATCCATGAATATCATGTAACCCTGTTCTCTTTTGTATTTATTGTCTAAACCTCAATAAAAAGATATAAAATGAAAAGAAAGAAGAAAGAACCGTGTGGATTGAGGATAAACTCTGAAGCTGTTTTAAAAGAGAATATTGATGCCCTAAAATGAATATTAAGAAATATTAAAATTAAAAATAAAAACAGAGTGGGTGCTATATAATGAATAAAGGATACAAGAGGTACAGATGCTGTTTGTGTACCAATAGACCACAATAATGTGTAACAATAGTCCTCAGCATAAACTGGTGCTGTGCACCAACAGTAGACTCATATAAATCCTCCCCAAGGGATAAGGTGATGGTGGCCGCTCTCCTCCTCACAGGAATCTCCAGATGGTACTATAAAGTAGAAAACATAGAGGGGCGCCTCATGTGTAGATCAACCAAACGTACTTCCAAGCAGTGATAGATAAATAGCCAAAAGGGTACTCACATTTAGGTAAAGCATGCTGATGTGCTAGCAGTAGCAGACTGATAGCTCTGGGTGTATCAGATCCCCATCTCCTGGTTCCAGGAACAGGCAGAGTGAATGCAGGAAACACAGAAACCAATGCTGGGCTCCACAATATGTAAATAAATGTGCTATCACTTAGCTTAAGTTAAAAACAAGTTTATTAAAACCATGTTAAAAACAAAAAGCAATCAGTGAGCGGGAGTTATCATTACAGACCCCTTAAATGCAACACATTTCTCGGCTTACTGAGCAGTCGTTTCATCAGGCATATAGCACCATATGAAAATATAACCCTTTTAAATACTAAAATAGCCAATCAAATTAAAGACCACCGATTCTGGGTGTGTTTTACACATGTGAAGCAATCTACAAAATCACAAACTCTTCAGTTTCATGTGGAACAATCAACAAAATCACAAACTCTCCAATTTCACAGATATAATAAATAAATGTACGTCTGGGGTTTTGCTGTTTCTCTCTTTCAGAGAGGGATTGCCTGGTATTTCGGGGCTGGACTGTACTGTGAAGTCAGGATCAGACTGATATGCTTCAGGAAAGTTCTTCTCTGTGAAAGGCACATGTTGAGCAAAAAGAGTCTGCTTCTTGGGTGGTAGCTAGCCATAGAACAAGATATTATGCTATTGTTCGTTCCCAGGTTGAGCGCTTCTCTCTTTTTATTTATGAAAATTATGACACTTAAGGAAGTCTCCCTAAATGTGATGCAGGAATCCAGACATGGACCCATTGCTCAGTGTGCCTAGAGGGATATGGCTGCACCTCCCTGACAAGGCCCACAATAGGCCTTCAAATCAGAGGAACAGCAATGGGCACTGCCTGTGCACCTACCTACGCCAACCTATTTTTAGGTTGGTGGGAGCAACAAATAATCTTCTCGGATGTCAACTTACAGCACATGTCACACATACCTATGTGGATACAATACATAGACGACGTGCTGTTCCTCTGGGAAGGAACTAAAGAGGAATTGGATTTGTTCCTGGTAAATCTGAACACAAATTATTTAAATATCAAACTCACATATGAAGCAATCCTAATGGAAATAACATTTCTGGACCACCGAATACATAAGAACATAGATGGAACAATTAGCACTGACGTGTACAGAAAATCCATAGCAACTAACAGCATCTTGCACAGTTCAAGTGCACATGCTCCCAGTACATCAAAATCACTCCCGATTGGAGAATCAACCCATGAACAAACAAGATTCATTACTACCTACAGCCCCCAGACTAAACAAGTTGTCAGGATACTACAAGATAAGTGGCATATTGTCATGCTGCCCGGTTTCTAGGGGCGCAGCGTCTTCCCCAAGCTCGTTGCCTAGGGCTGTGTCGGCTCAGGATGCGTGCGGCGCTGACGTCATCGCCGCACACTAATGATGCCGGTCGGTCTCTGGGCGCCAATCTGCAAGTATTTTTACATGCAGCAAATGACCTGTCACTGCCCAAGTATAGGTGCTACTTCTTGTGCTCCTGGGAGTGACAGATCTTTGCTAGATTGATACTTTCTTACTGAACCCTGCCTGTCTCACTACGCTACCTGGTTAACCCCTAAATTGCTGGACTGATACTTTGGTACTGAACCCTGCCTGTCTTACTACGCTATCTGGTTAACCCCTAAATTGTTGGACTGATACATTGTTGCTGGAGCCTGCCTGTCTCACTACGCTATCTGGTTAACCCCTAAATTGCCGGATTGATACATTGTTGATTAACCCTGCCTATCTCACTATGCTACCTGGTTAACCCATGAATTGCTGGTCTGTTTTTCTGCTTGCTGTATCCTGTCTGCCTATTTGCCTTGTGCTGTCCTGCCTGTGGTGACTGCCGCTCTCTTCGTTTTCCTGATATTCTCTGCTCTGGGATATTCCCTATCTTTCCGACTCAACGCCGGGATAACAAGACTACTGGCCGAGTCCTGTCTGATAGAGGAGTATCCCACGAACCTTACACATATATTGAAATCTGATCCAGTACTAGGACCTCTATTAGGAGTCATTATTTCAGAGGGCTACAAAAGAGCACATAACCTCAAAGATATGATCAGTCCAAGTCACTTCTCTGGCTCCAAGACAACAACAAAGCTAACTAAAGAATCTGTCAAATGTAGGACTTGTAGCACCTGTAGCTTTATGCAAAAAAGGAATTCTATTGCTGACAGATTTGGCAAAATGCACCAAATCAATGCTCATATTACTTGTCAAACCCAAGGGGTGATATATGGTCTTCTCTGCAAATGTGAGCTAATCTATGTGGGCATGACCACTAGGAAAATTAGATGTTCCTGTAATCTTATTCTAAGAAATATTAAAAACGCTCAAAAAGATGCTAACACAGGCAAAACAATCACCTCTGTTGCCAGGCATTTTCTAACAAAACATAACTCCAAACAATCAGATCTACAATGTTTTGGGTTACAAAAAAATCAACCTAGGAATCAGAGGTGGCAACTTAGAATCAGTGTTATTACGTGCAGAAAGCAAGTGGATATTTGTACTCAACTCTGTCTATCCACTAGATTTAAATGAACAGAGCAATTTTGCCCCCTTCTTGTAAGTTGCATCACATAATCTTTAATCATGTATTGATTGACACCATGAGTATATTAGCCCATGCCTCTAATTAGTTGGAAACTTACAATGTATGAGTTAATATATACTGACCATACACCTTAATTACAGTAATCTCATACATGCAGTGGCAGCTTTAGATTAACAACAATTATCAACATTATAAGTATACATATATACAGTATACATGGGATTGCAACCAACGATATATATGATTCTGACATAGTGTAAACACTTCCTACAACTATTCTGTAGATTTTAACTTGTCACCCCAATAATATATTTACTTAAGTTATTTATTTCTCATCTTTGACAAAAATTTAGTTAACTCAATTCATAGTTACATTTCTATATATATACTTTTTGGTAATCACGTCTAACACTATGTTATGATTACCACTATTATTTATGATGGGCTACGTCTTTATTAGACAGTAACGCTCAATGCACAGTAAGCACTATATTTTTGTGCTGAGGATTTATACCCATATATAACTCTTAATTTATATCAATATAGTCTAAATAAATATATTATAATGTATTTAGGCACATGCACATGTTGTCACATAGGGATAAGATATTATCCACTTCTTTATTTTATAATTTTATATGTATTTCACTTACACTCATGGAACAACAGGATCACCCTACATTTATGTCCATTTACAAACAGAAGCATTGAAATGTATGTCACACACTGTAAGAGCATACATGGTTACCATAATGAGTTAACACTCATTACTAATTCCAGTCATATTTTGTGACTTGAATTGCACAACTGAGACTCTAACGGCAGATTGTCATCAATGCCTCTGACAGCTAACATCACAGTGACGTCAGGCAAGGGGCGTAGACTGTTTTCAGCTGATGCATAAAAACTCGCCTCCAGCGCGACGCGTGCTTACCCTTCAAAAAAGCCGTGATACGGTGAAACATGTAAGGGGACTGGTGAGGAGTCTGGGAGCTCCTGTGTTTGTTAGGGAACCTAGGGAGGTTCTTTATATGCCGTATAGTAATGTTTATGTGTAATTCATTGTGGACTGTGGACCCAGCACTAATAGGAGAACACACTATTTATACCAATTAAAGCTCCAATATTTAGTTGGCACTTTACAGAGTGAAACTATTCTTTAATATGGTATTTGAGCCAAATCCGGTATATTTAAGGGCCTGATGGTATGACTGCTAGCTTACAAGATGAATGCATAGAGAGTGATATTTTGAGCTTTAATAATTATGTGACAGCTAACGGAAGGCAATTTTAGTAATCTTGCTGCTCTACCTGCAATTCTCATATGCATTATAATGTATAATAGGAGTTAACTGATTACCCAAAAATTGTTACATACTTAATCTTAATTTGTATTATGCTACAACTATCTAAGAGACAATATTAATTGATTTACAATGTTATGCCGTAATACTTGACAAATTAGGCACCGTTATCCATTAGATCTGATACTGTGTTAGCTGCCTTTAATACCCGGCTACAACCACTCAACTGGAGATATATGATAATAAGTACTAAGTAACACAGTTACTTGTAGCTAAGGATCAGCTACCATTCGATCGCAGGATATTGAATGTATGTTTATAACAACCATGCTGACACACTTATTCAAACATTGCAGCTAGCAGCATCACGTATATCCACTTATATGGTCCAGAGTCCCCATATTAAAATCCTCTCTAGTTGTTTATTTTAATTGCACATCCAGTATTTTAAATTCTTTATTTTTATGCGTTTTCCTAATAAAAGTTATATTTTAAATGACCTATAGCAAATCTTCTTCTTGACCCCTTTGAATCCATACACAATTATGATTTGAATATGTGACAGTCTGCAGCGAGTGCTGCATGTGTATTCTTAAATGGTCTTTCCCATTTTTATATATCTTCAGTATACCCAATACACAGCACCCCAGACCCTGTGACCTGATAAGCCGACAGTCCATTATTACTTTATAAAGGGTGCCGTCTCCTTGATATTTAGGTAGTACCATTGGACCCTCTCCTTTCTTTTAGGCCGAAACGTACGTCTGGGGTTTTGCTGTTTCTCTCGTTCAGAGAGGGATTGCCTGGTATTTCGGGGCTGGACTGTACTGCGAAGTCAGGATCAGACTGATATGCTTCAGGAAAGTTCTCTGTGAAAGGCAAAAAGCAAATGTTGAGCAAAAAGTGGCTGCTTCTTGGGTGGTAACTAGCCATAGAACAAGCTATTATGCTCTTGTTCAATCCCAGGTTGAGTGCTTCTCTCTTTTTTATTTATGCAAATTATGACACTTAGGGAAGTCTCCCTAAGTGTGATGCGGGAATCCAAACGTGGACCCATTGCTCAGTGTGCCTAGAGGGATATAGCTGCACCTCACTGACAAGGCCACAATAGGCCGAAACGTACGTCTGGGGTTTTGCTGTTTCTCTCGTTCAGAGAGGGATTGCCTGGTATTTCGGTGCTGGACTGTACTGTGAAGTCAGGATCAGACTGATATGCTACAGGAAAGTTCTTCTCTGTGAAAGGCACATGTTGAGCAAAAAGAGGCTGCTTCTAGGGTGGTAACTAGCCATAGAACAAGCTATTATGCTATTGTTTGTTCCCAGGTTGAGCGCTTCTCTCTTTTTATTTATAATAAATACACATCATGTTCATGTTCTCCATTCATCATAAATAAATGTCATTATAAAAAAACTGTTACAACAATATTGTTATAAAAATTATTATTATAAAAGCACCAGAAGGCATATGTCGATGTTCTATATTAATAACTTATCAAGGATTCTTGTTTGCATCCAGTCCCTGTGAGTCAAAACATTAGACTTATACAATGACCACATTGTTACGATCCGTAACTATAGCTAATCTAATTATGATTCCATCCAGATCCAAAAGCAGTTACCATGTTGCTCAATTGAGACTGCACATCATATCAAGTCGATGTTTTAAGTGTCCCAACAATACTTTGCATTCATATTCCATACATACAGTTAACTTACTTCTCCATTGACGATCCGACCACATGACCTGTATTGGCCAATAGGGTGAAAGGGGGCGATAAACGCCATAATGAACCATCCGGGTTTTATGTGTCAGTAACTATTAACATATTAATGCACCATATTACCATGTCTAATGATCATGTCCGTCCGACATTTGTTAAATCTACCCCTACATATGAATAATTGTTCCCTAATATGTAATTAACAGATAAACTGCTAAACTGTCACAGAACCTTGTATTTAAATAGCAGTAGTTGCTGTCTAATAAGTGACCTTCTTTTGTAAATATTTGAAAATGTAATTCCTTAAACAAGGAATAAAGCAGTAACTAGGTGAGTCAAAAGTGCTCTGTGAGTCCCAAGCTCTTTTTAACATTGTTGTGGGGGGATTAAACATATAGATGTGCTAGTCTGGAAATTAATGTTTGTCCCCTGTGCTTACATTATTATTATTATCTTGTATATTTTTATAAACAGGCTTTTTCACAGAGGCTTCTTTAAAAGTTGTGAACAGCAACCACGGAAAAAAGATTTTAGCAGCTCTAATTCCAATTGGCTGATTCAATTTTTTCAGCCTGGGATCAAGATAGAAGATGCCGCCTAGATGAAGATTGAAGAGGTTGCCTGGATGAAGACTTCTCGCCGCTTGGATGAGGACTTCGCTGTCGGGATGAATATTGAAGAGGCCATCTGGATTAAGACTTCTCGTCACCTGGATGAAGATCGTTCAAGCGGGACTTCAAAAACTAAGTGGATCTTCGAGAGTTAGTGATAGGTTTTTTTTAAGGTTTTTTTGGGTGGCTTTTTATTTTAGATTAGGGTTTGGGCATGTAAAAGAGCTAAATGCCCTTTTAAGGGCAATGCCCATCCAAATGACATTTTCAGGGCAATGGGTAGCTTATTTTTTTTTTTAGAGTTAGGTTTTTTATTTTGGGGGTTGGTTGGGTGTTGGGTTTTACTGTTGGGGGGGGTCTTTGTATTTTTTTTCAGTGAAAAGAGCTGTTCTCTTTGGGGCAATGCCGCACAAAAAGCCCTTTTAAGGGCTATTGATAGTTTATTGTAGGCTAGGGTTTTTCTTTTATTTTGGGTGGGCTTTTTTATTTTGATAGGGCTATTAGATTAGGTGTAATTCTTTTTTATTTTTGATAATATTCTGCTAGATTACGAGTTTTGCGTTATGAGTGAAAAAGCAGCTTTATGACTCTTTTTCACTACCGCTGCTATTATGAGTCTTGTAGTTATAGCTGTACCGCACACCTTTTTGGCCGTAATGCAACGTAACTACCTGTCAAAAAGTCCTTTTTCAATGGGACTTCCATAGCGCCGGTATTACGAGTTTTGCCTGGGAGGCCAAAACATGAGCGGTACAGCGTAAACTGACAAAATTTGTTCTGCCATCTAAAGTCAGTAGTTATGGGTTTTGCGCTAAACTGTTACAAAGTAGACTAACACCCATAAACTACCTATTAACCCCTAAACCGAGGCCCTCCCGCATCGCAAACACTAAAATAAAAATATTAACCCCTAATCTGCCACTCCGGACATCGCCACCACTATAATAAACATATTAACCCCTAAACCGCCGCACTCCCGCATTGCAAACACTAGTTAAATATTATTGACCCCTAATCTGCTGCCAAAATGTCACCAACATTATACTAAAGTTATTAACCTTTAAACCTAACCTTAAGTCTAACCCTAACCCTAATGTAGCCCTAACCCTAACACTCACTAACGTTAACATAATTAAAATAAATCTAAATAAAAATTACAATTAATACCTAAATAATTCCTATTTAAAACTAAATAAATACCTGTAAAATAAAACCTAAGCCAATAGGATTGAAGCTTTAATTCCGATTGGCTGATAGAATCTTGGATGACGTCCCTTAAAGGAACCTTCATTCTTCAGTAGCCATCAACATAAGAGAATGCTCTGTGCCGGATGTCTTGAAGATGGAGCCACTCCGCGTCGGAAGAATGAAGATAGAAGATGCCATCTGGATGAAGACTTCTGCCCGCCTGGAGGACCACTTCTTGCTGCTTGGATGAAGACTTCTCCCGGCTTCATTGAGGACTTCTGCCCGCTTAGATGAAGACTTTTCCCGGCTTGATGAGGATGGATGTCCGGTCTTCAAAAACTGTAAGTGGATCTTCGGTGGTTAGTGTTAGGTTTTTTAAGGGTTTATTGGGTAAGTTTTATCTTTAGCTTAGGGTTTGGGCAAAGAAAAAGAGCTAAATGCCCTTTTAAGGGTAATACTAATCCAAATGCCCTTTTCAGGGCAATGGGGAGTTTAGGTTTTTTTTAGATAGGATTTTATATGGGGGGTTTGGTTGTGTGGGTGGTGGGTTTTACTGTTGGGGGGTTGTTTGTATTTTTTTTTACAGGTAAAAAGAGCTGATTTCTTTAGAGCAATGCCCAGCAAAAGGCAGATTAGGGGTTAATAAGTGTAATGTAGGTGTCGGCGATGTTGGGGGGCAGCAGATTAGGGATGTTTAGACTCAGGGTTTATGTTAGGGTGTTAGGTGTAAACATAAATTTTCTTTCCCCATAGAATCAATGGGGCTGCATTACAAAGCTTTACACTCCTTTATTGCAGGTGTTAGGCTTTTTTTTAGCCGGTTCTCCCCTTGATGTCTATGGGGAAATCGCGCACGAGCACGTAAAACCAGCTCAAAGCAGCGCTGGTATTTGTGTGCGGTATGGTGCTCAACGCAACCATATTAGCCGCTAATGCCGGTTTTTGCAAACCTGTAATAGCAGCGTTATTAAAGCTGAGCGGTGGAAATAAATTGCAAGTTATTACCGAGCCGCTCCATAACGCAAAACTCGTAATCTGGCCATTTGTCTGATTTTTTCCATAATTTTGTGTTTGTTATTTTTTGTAATTTAGTATTTTATTTTTTTTGTAATTAGATACTTTTTTAGAGTAGTGTAAGGATTTTTTTAATGTGTAGTTTAGTTTTATTTTAGTGGTAGTTAGTTTAATTTTAGTTTAATAATTATAATAATTTGCCATGCAAAGCAGACGCATTACTGAAGAGCTCCTCTGTTAAATCGACTAGCTAAGTCTTTTTTTATGTTTTAAAAGTTTTCTATCTACTTTAAACTACCTCTTTGCATATCTGAGGGGTAACCCTGTGCAAATAGGGGTACTTCAGGACCAAACAGCCAAGCTGGTATTGTGGAGTGACCGGGAGAGATCTTGGCCCTGCAGAACGGGACCGCACATTTCACACCACAAGAACTCCGCAGCTCAAGCACATTGCACCTGCCACCGCTCCAAGAGGGTCGGGGATCCGCTACGGAGCCTGCACTGATAGCGAGGAGTGAGCGGTGTGCTATGGAGTTCCGAGCATCGACCTGTGGGGTTTCCTTGGATGATCAGCCCTGTCCTGCAGCTCCGGATCAGAGTGAGTCTCCCACTGTGCTACTATAACCCCCTTACCTGCACAGTTTAGGGTCCTCTTGTCCACCCGCCACGCCCATAGCCATTACAGCACTTCAGAGACATTTCATAGCTACAGCTGACTCCAGCAATTTTGGCGCAAGTCGCCATTTCTCTCTCCATTTCTTTTCTAGCTGCGTCACTGAAATTGTCATAGCACATAGTGCAGCTTGGGCTACCATATAGAGACACCCACAAAGTTCAAAACGCTTTGATAGTTTGTGAAGTTGGGGTTTATAAGACTGTTTAATAACTGATGGGCTGTGGCACACAGGGGGAATTTACAATATAAAAAGCACAGGATACTATAATCTGATTGCTTCCCTATCTCTGCATATCTCCACTGAGCGTATCTCCTCAAGAAAACGTTGCCTAGCATCAACTACACACTTCTTTTCTGGAAGAAGCGCTATCCCTTTTGTATCTGGACTTTTACTCTTTATGTGAATTGTGTGTTTTTGATGCCCAGTTTAGCTTTGTAGCTGCTTTTTTTGGAGGCGACTAAGGTAGTGCACAACAACAATTTTAAGGCTTGCAATTCTGATGGACATTATACTATAACAAACATGATTTGCTAATTGCACTCCCTAAGGGGGGGGAGAGTTTACAGACCCCGGCATGTTCACATTGCACTGACCTCCTTTTTAAATTTAATCTGCTTAAACTGGCCTCCTCTTCGTCTTATCACATTGATATACGTGGTTCCCCTGTACCCCTCAACCCATACAAATGGCACAGCCAAATAAAAGAAAACCGAAGCTAGCTGCAGCCCCCAAGAGGACAGTGGCGGATCATTTCAACCCTATTTCACCGTCCATTCATGAGGACTCGCAGGACAGCTCAGCTCTCCCTACACCTATATCAGACACAGTGGCCACTACCCTCCGGGCCTTACAGGATGCTGCTCCAGCAGCTGTGACACCCTCATTTATTTTAACGTCCCTACTCATCCTTCCAAACCCAAATCACAGCCTCACTAGCAGATCCACGGCGAGACTTAACCTCTACCTCACCACGGTTGGATACTGTGGAGAGAAAGCAGGAAGATATGGTAGTAGATCAAGCTAATGTTCTCACATATGCCCAAAGTTTGGCAGAGCAACTTGCCGCATTAGAAACCAAAATTGCGGATATTGAGGATCGATCCCGCCGTAATAACTTACGCCTTAGAGGCATCCCTGAGAGTGTGGCCCCAGGCGACCTGGTCACTTTTCTGTCTGAATTCTTTGGCCATCTTGCACCACTTTCTACCCCGAGTGAAGGGCTCATTGACAGGGCACATAGAGCCTTACGTCCCAGAAGTTTAGCTTCAGATAAGCCAAGAGATACTATTGTGAGGCTTCATTCTACACTATAAAGAGCGGTTGGTTAGAGCCTCTCTAGCCAAGGCCTCTCCTGCCGGATCAATTTAAAGACATTAACATCTTTGCAGATCTGTCTTTCCATACCCTGCAGCAACGGAAATCCATTTGGAGAATTTACAAAATTTCTTAGGGCTCACAATATCAAGTATAGATGGGGGACACCCAACTAGACTTTTTGTTCTCAAGGATAATCAACAACATATTGTCACTACGCTGGAACAGAGCCAACATCTTCTGAAAATCTGGAACTCTGAATCATCACAACATCCCCCAATTCAAAGCTTGTTAGATCCGTCGGTCCCACAATGGGACCCGCTTCCACAAAGACGCTCCAACTCTTCTGTTGCCCTAAGCCAAACTCAAGAGGAAGAAGATGACTGAACTAAGATGGTAAAGAGGGTAATATGTCTATATCCATTTCAGCCATAACACTATGCTAAGACTGTAAACCACTTTTGACTTGTGGAGTTTTATTGTTATTCAACTCCCAATGCAATATACAGGTCGGTCAGTGTGAATATGTCCCTTTTGTGTATATATGTATACATATTGTTTTGTTTCGTTTTGCTTTGTTTTGGTTTGTGTGGTTTTGCTTGGTTTTGTCTTTTATTATTCCGTTTGTTTTTTGTTTTTTTTCCGTCTTGTTTTGTACGTGTGCTTTGTCCCGTAACATTTTTGTCTGTTCTGATTTATGCTATGCTACTCTACCCTACGTTACAGACTTCAATTTGAAGCAGGAGGTAGCGTGTTTAAAATTTAATACTGTATTTTCACATAGGTAGTGATGTTCCTATCACTTCCTATATCACTGCAATGTCTTTACTCATATTGATTACAATGCTCATATAGTTAAGTTAAGATATTAGGTAATTTGAGCAAAAGGCAAATATCACCTACTGTTATGCTAGGGTAAAGTTTTATCTTGAAGTTTAAATAATGTTTTTATCTTAGTTATCACTGTTGTATTGGTGTATTGTAATCACTTATACCAACTGTACTGACCATACAGATGATTAACCCCTTAAGGACCAGCGACGTACCCTGTATGTCACTGGCCTTTTTTTGGGACTTGATTGTTTTATAGCACGGTCTTGCCACCAGCGTTGAGACTGCTCTATTCCACAAAGCCTGCTGGAGGGAGGGCATTAATAGCGTGTTCTTGCTAGACTTGTGCTATTATGTCCAGAAAAAACCCTTAACGACCAGTGACATACAGGGTACATTGTGGTCATTAAGGGGTTAAAGTTGTTCCTACTCTGTTATAGTATATGAAAATAATATCGATGCCAACTGTCACTACATTAGAGTATGACCCTTTTTTTGGTTTAAATGGTGTTTTTATCTCAGCTACCAGCGCTCTGTCGCTGCTCTGCGGCCACTCCCGCTACTCACACAGCTCACGCAGATACTATTATTGTGTATTGTCGTCTGTGTGAAACACCAATACAATTTAGTGCTACGCTGAAGTATAACCTCATCTTATAGTTTAAATGTTGTCTTTGCTTTAGCCACTGTTGTTATATTGGCACATTGTAACCATTTATACCAAGTGTATTGTTTAGATAGTCAATTCACCTTATTTTTACTATGTCATGTTATTTGAGTGTGATATTTATGCAATGCATTGTCATATTGGGGTAAAGCCTCACCCCAAATTTGAATGCTGCCCTTGCTATAACTATTACCAGCACACTGACACCTTTTGAGCACTTATACCAACTATACCTTCGTACAGTTTATCTAACTTATTTTTAGGGAGTTACTCCAATTGAGTGAAATACCAATCTTCACTGTAGCACAACTTTCGGTTTGTTTTTCCCTCTTTTTTTTTTTTTCCCCTCCCTTCCGGGTCCGGAACCCTGCTTCTCTCTCCCCCTCCTTCCTTGTTTGTCTATCTCTCTACTTACTATTTAGTCGACAATAACTACTGCTTTCTGGTACTTGTTACCCCCCCCCCTTTAAAGTACTCTGAATTGTATTTCAGGGGCTACATACGCGGTTTGAATATATACCGCATCTACATATTTGCTATATTGGTTATACCATTGTTCTGGAGATTGTGCTGAGTTTTTTTGTTTGTTTTTTTTCTCTCTCCTTCCCCCCCATCTCTTAACCCTACCCCCTTCCAGTACCCTTCCTCTAACATCTCTTTACTTAAAACAGCAGGCGATAATATCAGGGAACCATGCCATATAATTGTGTGACCCACAATGTAAGGGGACTTAATTCCCCGATCAAACGCAGTCTCTTCCTTCGATCCTTAGCCAAATCTAAAGCCCATCTCGTCTTTATTCAGGAAACCCACTGGGTAAAAGGCGTGAAAATACCTATTCAATCTAAGTTGTTCCCCAGTGATTGAGGCCGCTAGCTTCTCTCAGAAATCTAGAGGACGGCTATTCTCATACATAAGGATGTCTCCTACGAGAACATCCTGGTTGAATCGGATCCTCAAGGTAGATATTTGATTCTCATCTGCAAATTGGATGGTACTACTTATACATTGGCTTCTTACTACGGACCCAATAAACAACACATTCGATCACTACGTAAATTCCTTCAAAAACTGGAGTCTTTACGCCAAGGTCTCTTATTGTTAGCCGGAGACTTTAACATCCTTTGGGACCCCCAGTTAGATCAAAAGTCTGACGTGACTCGCAGGGTTATCAAGCCCGTAACCGAACTTTCTCACAAATTCCGGAATTTGATATATCAATTCAATCTGTTTGATGTCTGGCGTGCCCTCAATTCCTCCGCCCGAGATTACACCTACTTTTTTTCTGTCCATCATTCATATTTGCGGATTGATTTCTTTTTCTGCGACCCAGGACTTCTAGATAGCGTGACCCGTTCTTGGATTCCCCAATGCCCATGGTTGGATCATGATCCGGTCCACATAACTTTGCATTCTCTGGTGGAGTTACAACACTCCCCAACGTGGCGACTATCCCCTCACCTGTTCTCCTCTCCAGAGACGCAGGTCTCTATCACTAAAGATCTTACAGAGTTCCTCCTATTAAACGATACTCCCGAAGTGAATGATTTCACCTTGTGGGCTACATTGAAGGCATATATCCGACGTTCATTTATAAAAATTGCTACAGCGCTGAAGAAACGTAAAGGGGAAACGCTAGCACAACTCTCAATGAACCTCCGTAAAGTGTCAGGCGAGCATAAAGTCAATCCCACTTTCCAAGAAATTGGCGGATCTTAAAGCACAGATAGTTAGGCTGGAAAATGAGAGATCGGCGGAGAGGCTCCTCAGGCTTAAAGAAATATATTACCACAAGGGGAACAAGGCCGATAGGTTACTTGCTAACAGGCAAGTACGGCAGCGGCACGCATTCCCATGCTGAGGGTGGGGGGACAACCCATCACTAGGCCTAAGGACATCGGCAATTTTTTTGCAGCATATTATGCCTCCCTGTATAATTTGAAACAGGACGACGCACTTCCTTCACCAACTCCAGCTGTCATTGATACCTTTCTTGCCACCTTGGACCTCCCCAAGGTTTCCCAGGACCAGGCGGACTTTTTACAGAGCCCCATCTCTGTGTTAGAAATTAAGACAGCTATTAAATCTCTCAAAGCCTTTAAAGCACCGGGACCGGATGGCTTCTCAGATTTATTTCATAAAAAATTCCAGACAAAGCTGATCCCCATACTAGCGCACTTCTTTACATTGGCGTGTTCTCAAGGTACCTTCCCGGCGGAATTTCTGCAGGCCAGTTATCATTACTCTCCCAAAAACAGGGGAGAGACTTGACGTTATGCGGAAGTTTATAGGCCTATATCGCTGCTAAATCTCGACGTCAAGCTATATGCCAAAAATATTAGCTTCCCGCCCTAAAACACTCTTTTACCCATACCAATTGATCCGGACCAGGTGGGTTTCGTATGTTAGGAAGCCAAGGACCTGATAACACCAGAAGGCTCTTGAACGTTCTACTTGAGCCAATAGAAGCGCCTACCCTGTGTCACCCCTGTCGTTGGACACTGAGAAAGCCTTTGACAGGGTGGACTGGGGATATATGTTCGCAATGTTGCAAAGGTTTGGACTCCCAGGATCTTTTATCAAATCTATAGCAGCGTTATACTCCAATCCGTCGGCAATAATTAAAGGGCTGGGATTTTGCTCCGAGCCATTTTCAATAACCAACCGGCAAGAGACAGGGGTG
The DNA here is from genome assembly GCF_027579735.1 of Bombina bombina. NCBI lineage: Eukaryota > Metazoa > Chordata > Amphibia > Anura > Bombinatoridae > Bombina > Bombina bombina. The sequence continues at coordinate 82,609,519 of NC_069510.1, read as the reverse complement.
CCCACTGTCGCCTCTTGTCTTTGCCTCATTATGGAACCACTGGCCGAAGCATTAGATCCTGTCCCCAGATTAGGGGGGGCGAAATTACACCATACAGAGCAGAAAATAACGCTGTTCGCAGACGATGTGACAGTACTTACATCTTGATCCTCTCACTTCTCTGCCTCACCTGTTCTCTTTGTTATAGAGATTCGCCCTAGTTAGTTACTATAAGCTCAATGTCCTTAAAAACGGAAGCATATGCCCCTAAATATCCCGGAAGAAACCCTTGATATCCTCCAAATTAGGTACAAATTCTTGTGGGTCGACATCACACATCAAACACCTGGGGGTTTATCTATCCCCGCCATATACCAACCATAATAGATCTAAATTTCTCCCCCCTGTTATTGACCATTGGAAAATCACGAAACATGGAATCTCCCCTCTCTATCTTGGCTGGGGCGAATCGCCGCATTTAAAATGATTTCTCTCCCTAAATTGACCTATCTCTTACCGCTCTCTGTCCCATCCCAATCCCCAGATCTACGATAGATCTACCAAAATCCTGCAACAGCCAATATTGGCGGGAGGAGCAGCGGCCCCTAGCTAGTTGAAGGTACCATGAAGCCTGCAAGGCTATCCCAAGTGACCCAATGGGCTTAACCTTAGAAAGTAAATGGGCTGCAATTGAGCAGGCATCTATCCCAGAGAAATACGGCATTGAGGGATCTGATATGGATCCCCAAGCATGCAGACCACCCGCTCTTTCTTTTAATCTCATCATAAAGTCGAACCTGAAATTTTTGGGACAAGATTCACAATCTGTCTAATGTCGCCCCGCATCCATCGCCAACTCATTCACTTAGAGGGTTACTGGTATCTCTACCTGACACCCACCCGAATATTTGGTCTAATATGGGTCTGACTAAGGCTGCAGACCTCTATGTTGGTGAATAAACTGCCTCACTCTCCAAGCCTTCCTTCGGAAGTTTAACCCACCCCTCAATCCTACATTTTGAACTTTTGGAGACTACGTAGCTTCCTCAGATCAGGGGGTTTCGATAGCGACCCCTTGAGAACCAGACTAGAATGGGAGATGAGGTGGGATTCAGCACGTTCCCCCTAGAGACTGTTGTCTCTATCATATTTAGACATCTTAAATCCCCCCGTCTTTCAACAAATCTCCCCCAATAAAACACTGGAATCTTCTCTAGCTCTCACGCATGAACCCCAACTCTGGAGGACTACAAACTCAGCTAAACCAGAAAAGCTGTGCATTGTACAACTTTGTACGAATTATTCCTTAAAGTTCTCCTACAATGGCACATGACGCCTATCCGCCTGTTCAAAATCTCATCTGTCAACTCCCCTAGGTGTTGGAGAGGCCTGCAAGGCACTGGGGTACCCCACAACATATCTGGTGGTCTTGACCGCACAAAATTCAATCCCTTTGGCAGCGAGCCGCCCAGTACTGTACCACGAAAGGTATCCAGGTACCGGTATCACCGAGCTGTGGTTATATTCCACTTACTACCCACACATCTGACCTTTGCCGCAGAAACTATTCTGTATCTACCTATTCCTAGCCATAAAAATTGGCTATAGCTCGAATGCGGGCTTCAGCGAACCTCACCTTCCTGGGACCAGGTGGGGATATTTTACGGTTTGTAAAGACAATGGAATCATATGTCTCCCCACATACATGGATCTGAAGACCTCCAGATTCAGATTTGGGCAATATGGTCCGGAAATAAGTCCTGAATGCAAGCCCTCACCCCTTTCTGCCGCACCCCCACCTACATATACTATGCCCTCTACAGTAGCTTGATCCTATAACACTCTATGGATATTTAGGCAACCTACCATATCCCCCCTCCCTTAATCCTACCCCATCCCTCAGTATGAAACCACCCTCTCCCCCAATCCCTACCCCTTCTTTCTCTCTCCCCCTTCCTTTTTTTTCTCATCTACTTCTATTTTATTTTATAGCTCAGCACAAGCTTGAAAAGGTTAGTTTAGCACTCTATACTTACACACAATGGATACATTATGGTGTTGGTAATGACAGCTCTCTCATGGTCTCATGTAAAATGTGTATAATGCTATCTCATTCAGACAAATGGATTGCAGGTTATCCCTTTATTGCAAGATGGGTCTGTAATGATCCCTTCCAGATGGGTAAGAGGGGGCCTAGAACACTCATGGACATTAGATTATACTGATCTTGCATATTCCCCTTCTGAATGTATCTATTATGTAAAATGTAATACATAGAAACTATTGCACTATTTACCGATGTTGTGTACAAATTTTGCTCTTGTTGTTATTATTGACATTTCTTTGAATAAAAAAAAAAAAAAAATGGCTGATGTCATAAATATGTGATTATGCATATTCCAATCAAAAGTGATGGAAAAAATTATTTAGGAGTTATTTAGGAGTTTGCAATCATAATTGGTGTGAAAAGTGTTGAGTCAATATTGCGAAAAGTGTTGAGTCAAATATTGCGCAAAGTGGTGAGTGGCACTTGTATACATGGTTTTAAACATGGTTGCACATAGATTTTCCAAAAATTAAAAGGAAGTTAACTATATTATGTTGTGTATTTATTTCCATTTTTATCTCTATATCTATTAGTGCAACAAGTTTGGGGCAAAACTTTGCACCAAATTTGTAGAAATTATATGCTCCATTGTTTTGTAATGAGAGACCAAAGTTGTAGCATAATCCATAAGTAGTAATGTATTCAATTTTATCCCTATATCTACTAGTGCACCACAATGTGGAGCACTAATATTGTTTGATTTAGAAAGGTATACAATTTTAATACATTTTCAAATTTACTTTATTATGTAATATACTTTCATTCTCTTGCAGCATTGAACATAAGTTTTCTGTGTTTCAGACTCCACTGAGTTCTATTGGTATCCGCGACCTCAAGGGTGGCGCATTGAAAACTAGGTACGCTGAGTTGGAAAAGACACAAGCTAAACTATAGAATTTTTGATAACTTAGTGAGAGCTTCAAATAGTGTTGATTAGGAGAGCGAATGAACAGAATTCACTCGAATACAACGGTTTGCAACTCGCATTGATCTGTGTTGGATTGAGATTGCGGGATTGTATTTTATGTCACAAATTTCAACATTTGCCGATCTTGATGCTTTGATAACTATGGCGGATCAATCTTGCAACAAAGTAACAATGTGGAATTCAAGCGTATTTTCAGTCGACGCTTTGATAAATAGGCCCCTTAGCATGAGCCGGTCAGCACAAGGAGTAGAAACTTAACCGCATACCTTCAGATCGGCTAATCTGCCGTAGTACCGACATTGCTTGCCTCTCTCTAGAGAAATATAAGGGTTTCAGGATCCTCCCCAAATATTTAAGTACATCGATAAATTTGAGAGAATTTTTATCTTAATTATACATACATAAATTAGGAGGGACCGAATTCAGTGATTCATTTACAAAAGGGGTTCTATTTTTATCTTTTTTACATTTACACTGGAATTAAGTTTATATTTAAATATATTTAAATCTTTTTTATGATTAATTTGTTTGTAGGGGATAAAGATTGTTTTTAAGATATGGGTTGATAAATGTGTTTTTATATCCATTCCATAAGTTTGAATGAATGCTAAGTAACCTGTTATAACAGGTGTAAAGACAATTTTTGGATAAGGTTCATAATGTCAGGTGCCAGGAATCAGACTGAGACGAGAAGTGCAAAAATAATCACACCTTTATTAATAGCAAAAAATAATAAAAAGTCACAAGTCAAATAACAAGCCCAGGAGACAAAACCAGAGCTGGTAGTCAGACCGAGCCGAGTCAGGAGCAAAGCGAATAGTCAGACGAGCCGGAATCAGGACAAGGAAAACAGCAGAGTCAGGAACAAGCAGGGATCTGGAACAGGAAGGGACATCAGGCAGCCAGGTAATAACAGGAACTCTCACAAACAGGTATGAGACAACGCAAAGGCAAATCATACTGAACAGAGGCCCTTTAAATAATAGTGATGACATCACAATTCTGAGACTGCATCCTGTCTACATGGATGATGCACCCAGTCTGGCCATACAAGGAAGTGTAGGAAAAGAGCAGCATCCCCCACAATGGACCATAGTCAGGAAGAGAGGTGAGTAAAATGGCTGCCAGCAGCACATGGCAAACAACAGGGAAAAAACACTAAGAAGTAATGAACGGACAAATCCTCTGATCAGCTGATTTTAAATAAAGTTTTATTTGAAACATCAATATATATATATTGTCAGTATATGGCCGGGTTATAAAACAATATATTTAATAAGTTTTCTTTAAAATACATATACAAAACAATTAAATTAATGTAAATTCCCTAAATTCTTTGTATTAGTTAAAATTTATAGACACATTGAATTATATTTATAGAAAAACAAGATAGAATCAATACTATACAAGTTTAAACTGTTACAATATTCTTTACACAGCAAACCAAATGTACCTTAGAACTAGCCTTAGTCACAATTGAATTGCATTACCTCACCACAATGAAATATCACAGTATGGGTCACTAACTTCCAGACAACTATACTTTAACGGTGCTTAGTTAAACATAGGAACAATATACACTCTAATTAAAAACACCAGAAGTTATATATATTACTAAATGTAAACAGCGAGTTTATATGCCAATTTATCTAGGCTGAAATAAATTCTTTAGCAGCAATAAAGTAAAATTCTAATATATATATATATTATATATATATATATATATATATATATATATATATAATATATATATATATATATGTGTGTGTCGTGTTGCAAAAATCAATTACTTAGCATTAATGATTAGTTTTAAATACCACAGGCTATGAAACACATGGTTTAAATACAAAGTGCCCTTTTAAATCTGCTAACTGCAGTTTAGTTATAGTTACTAAATACCTTTGATTTAAATATATAAAAAAATAGAACAATCATACATCACCAGTTTGAGCCAATTTGTAGTTCAATTTTTTCCAAATATTTTCAGATCACCTCATATGAAGAAAAGAAGTTATTGCATAGATCCATGATCATGTTTTCGGTTACGCCCAGGTTGCTGTCTTGGATTGGCCCTAACAGAGCTGAACATCTCATTGGTCACATAGATTTGCATCTGTTTTAATAGACAATTCATTTGGCTGTCATACCAGTTCCAATCCCCTAGGGGGCAGCAGACAACCAGAAATATAGTCTTACCATTCATTTTTGCTACAATTTAATATATCCTTATAAAGTGATTATTTAAACTATTCTAACTTTTTGCATTAATCACTTATAATTTGAATTATAGATAGGATAGTATAATGTCATTTTTCTGATCATTCCAATAAAAAATACAAGCCTGTTCTTAGTGATCATATTAATAAACAGTTACACTATTAATAATTTACTCTTCCACAGCTTTCTGGCATTGTATTGCATCTCAATAGGAATGCAATGTATTTCATATTTCTAATGAATTTTGAATACATAGATCCATGTTTATGGCTAATGACATCTTGTCTGTAAAACAAAGGAAAAATGTCAAACATGTATACATTTACTTGTAGTATTTATCAGCTCAGCAAATCTTTATTTAATATAGTATGTCCCAGATCAATATATATATATTCATCTGAGTATCTTACACTTACATGAAGATTATATATATTATTTCTTTATCTGAAATATAGCTTTCTCATGTCTGTAGGTAACCTGAGTTCAAACATCCCATGTGTATTTAGATCTCAGCAGTAATACTTTATCATGTAGATGATAAATTACAATGTTTGTATATTCAATTATCCTTCCAGACGGACTGTCCACTCCTCTAGATAGGGGAACTCTTTATGCAGGCTTTCTTTGAAGTGATCTTTTTTTAAGATTACTGTCCCAATTCATCAAAGGAATTGTTTTCAAAAGGACTGCAATGTCTCCCAGATAAACAATGAGACAGGGGGTTTGTTTATCAGCCAAGAATCATTTGGCAGAGAGGACTGCAATCTACAGTAAATAGAACTGATGCAAATAGTCTCATATATAATTAATCCTGTGGTCTTATCTTAAATCTATGTGCAGATAAATATACATAAATATATATATATATATATATATATATATATAATATATAATATATATATATAATATTATATATATATATATATATATATATTAATAATACTCAGATAACCCTGATAATATACCTATTCAGACCATTTTTTACACATTGGAAAAAGCAAATCATATTATATATTATATTTTAAATTAAATCAAACTACATAAGTAAATACAAATGGGGGAACTGTTTGCCCAGAACAAAGATGGAGGATGGGCACTCATTAGTTCATGAGTTGTGATGCAACATGAGAGTTGTAGGGGGGCGTCACCTACTTCTGAAAAAGCAACCAATAGAGTCGCGAAACGCGTCAGGATCCGCCCCTTGACATTTTACACTGTTGTACTACGGCAGATTAGCCAATCAAAAGGTTTGTGGTTAAGCTTCTGCTCCTTGTGCTTACTGGCTCATGCCTAAGTATACAAAGTGATTTTAACAATCTTTTTTTTCTTGCTGTGTTAACGTTAATGTGAACAAGTGTATTTTGCTGTGACACTTTATAAAAATGATGTAACCAACCTAAAATACGGTTTCGCTATTTGCTTCTCTAAGAGATATTTATATTCTGAGCCCCCTATAGATCCCTTTCAGGTGTGTGAGCATCTTGATAGGTGCATTTATATGAGAGATCATCTGGGCTGCTGTGAATTCGCTGCCTCTCTCTGGAAAAGTTCTGAGTGAGACCTCAACAGTGAGACAAATTAACAGACGGTTTTTCAGGGCTGCGAACAGCCTCCTGTTACTACCATACCTCATATTGTTTGAGGGTATTACAAGTGAATGCTTATTTTGCTTGTTTTCTTCTGCCTTTTTGTGGAATCTGGCGATACTACATCTAGATCCAGTTCTTCTGTGCGCCCTTGCCCTCTTCTGTTTGCTGTAGATTTCACTTGAACTCTCTTTCTGGTTGGATCTGTTCTTTGGGAATTAGCAGCAGGTTGTTCCTAGATTTCCTATATAATGTAGTGCACATGTTAGGAATTCTTTGCCCACCTCCTAGTGGTAGAGGAGAGTAATTCCCAAGAGTAAAGTATTGTTGACTCTCAACCACCATGAAAGAAAGGAATCAGGTAAGCATAAATTATGTTTTTAAGCTGCTGCTGATCAGGTAATAGAAATGTTAAAAATACTTTTGTTTATATATGCAAACATATATTAGTAATTAAAAGGAACATGAAACCCCACACTTTTCTTTAATGATTCAGATAGAGAATACAAGTTTAAAAAAGTTTAAAATTAAATTTTCAAATTTGCATCTTTCTTATGTTATTCATTGAAGAGATGCCTAGGTAGGTAGTGTATACGTGTCTAAAGGACTACATGACAGGAAATAGTGCTGCCATCTAGTGTTCCTGTTAATGTATAACATTGTTGCTAAACTGCTGCTATATAGTACTGCAGACACGTGCTTGTACTTTAACCCTTTCCTGCCATTAGTGTAATTCCATGCCATCCTAACCGGCGATGGGCTTTAGCACCATTAGGACGGCATGGAACGTCCTAGCTATTTGGCTGTACTGAAACTATAACAGCTTCCTAACTGGGATCTCAGGCTGGAGGGCATGCCTAGCATGATAGGTACTCACCCCTAATCTGATCCTATCATTGAAATCACAGGATTGCATGAAAAATTGCGTGATTTAAATTTTTACTTATTTCTTTACATCAGAACTTTGTTCCAATGTAGACAAATAACATAATTTATGTAAGAACTTACCTGATAAATTCATTTCTTTCATATTGGCAAGAGTCCATGAGCTAGTGACATATAGGATATACAATCCTACCAGGAGGGGTAAAGTTTCCCAAACCTCAAAATGCCTATAAATACACCCATCACCACACCCACAATTCAGTTTAACGAATAGCCAAGAAGTGGGGTGATAAAGAAAGGAGTAAAAAGCATAAACAAAGGAATTTGGAAATTGCCAATATGAAAGAAATTAATTTATCTGGTAAGTTCTTACATAAATTATGTTTTCTTTCATGTAATTGGCAAGAGAGCTAGTGACGTATGGGATAGCAATACCCAAGATGTGGAACTTCCACGCAAGAATCACTAGAGAGGGAGGGACAAAATAAAAACAGCCATTTCGCTGAAAAAATAAATCCACACCCAAATTATTAGTTTATTCTCAAAAAAATAAAAATAAAAACTTAAATCATAAGCAGAAGAATCAAACTGAAACAGCTGCATGAAGAACTTTCCTACCAAAAACTGCTTCTGAAGAAGCAAATACATAAAAATGGTAGAATTTAGTAAATGTATGCAAAGAAGACCAAGTTGCTGCTTTGCAAATCTGATCAACTGAAGCTTCATTCTTAAAATCACAAGAAGTGGAAATCTAGTAGAATGAGCTGTAATTCTCTGAGGTGGGGATTTACCCGACTCCAATTAAGCTTGATGAATCAAAAGCATTAACCACGATGCCAAAGAAACTGCAGAAGCCCTCTGACCTTTCCTGGAACCAGAAAAGATAACAAATAGACTAGAAGTCTTCCTGAAATCTTTAGTGGCTTCAACATAATATGTCAGAGCTCTCACCACATCCAAAGAATGTAAAGATATCTCCAAAGAATTCTTAGGATTAGGACACAAAGAAGGGATAACAATTTCTCTAATTATGTTGTTAGAATTCACAACCTTAGGTAAGAATTTAAATGAAGTCTGCAAAACTGCCTTATCTTGATGAAAAGGAGATTCACAAGAGAGAGCGGATAATTCAGAAACTCTTCTAGCAGAAGAGATGGCCAAAAGGAACAACACTTTCCAAGAAAGTAGTTTAATGTCCAAAGAATGCATAGGCTCAAATGGAGGAGCCTGTAAAGCCTTCAAAATCAAATTAAGACTCCAAGGAGGAGAGATTGATTTAATGACAGGCTTGATACGAACCAAAGTCAGTACAAAACAATGAATATCAGGAAGTTTAGCAAATTTCCTGTGGAATAAAACAGAAAGAGCAGAGATTTGTCCTTTCAAGGAAGTTGCAGACAAACCTTTATCCAAAACCATCCTGAAGAAACTGTAAAATTCTAGGAATTCTAAAAGAATGCCAAGAGAATTTATGAAAACACCATGAAATGTAAGTCTTCCAAACTCGATAATAAATCTTTCTAGAGGCAGATTTACGAGCCTGCAAAATAGTATTAATCACTGAGTCAGAGAAACCTCTATGACTAAGCACTAAGCATTCAATTTCCATACCTTCAAATTTAATGATTTGAGATCCTGATGGAAAAACGGACCTTGAGAAAGAAGGTCTGGCCTTAATGGAAGTGGCCAAGGTTGGCAACTGGACATCCCGAACAAGATCTGCATACCAAACCTGTGAGACCATGCTAGAGCCACCAGCAGCATAAATGATTGCTCCTGATGATGTTTGGAGATCACTCTTGGAAGAAGAACTAGAGGCGGGGAAAATATAAGCCAGTTGATAACACCAAGGAAGTGTCAACATATCACTGCTTCCGCCTGAGGATCCCTGGACCTGTAAAGGTACCTGGGAAGTTTTTTGTTTAGATGAGAAGCATCAGATCTATTTCTGGAAGCCCCCACATCTGAACAATTTGAGAAAACACATCTGGGTGCAGAGACCATTCTCATTCTCCTGGATGTAAAGTCTGACGACTGAGATAATTCGCTTCCAATTGTCTATACCTGGGATATGAAACCGCAGAAATTAGACAGGAGCTGGATTTCCGCCAAACAAATATCTGAGATACTTCTTTCATAGCTTGAGGACTGTGAGTCCCACCCTGATGATTGACATATGCCACAGTTGTGATATTGTCTGTCTGAACACAAAATAATGTTTCTCTCTTCAACAGAGGCCAAAAACTGAAGAGCCCCTGAGAATTGCACGGAGTTCCAAATATTTATTGTAATCTCGGCCTCTTGAGATTTCCAAACCCCTTGTGCTGTCAGAGATCCCCAAACAGCTCCCCAACCTGAAAGACTCGCATCTGTTGTAATCACAGTCCAGGTTGGACGAACAAAAGAGGCCCCTAGAATTATACAATGGTGATCTAACCACCAAGTCAGAGAAAGTCGAACATTAGGATTTAAGGATATTAATTGTGATATCCTTGTATAATCCCTGCACCATTGATTCAGTATATAAAGCTGTAGAGGTCTCATATGAAAACAAGCAAAGGGGATCGCGTCCGATGCTGCTGTCATGAGACCTAAAACTTCCATGGACATAGCTACTGAAGGGAATGAATGAGACTGAAGGTTCCAACAGGCTGCAAACAATTTCAAACGTCTCTTGTCTGTTAGAGACAAAGTCAAGGACACTGAATCTATCTGGAAACCTAAAAACGTTACCTTTGTCTGAGGAATCAAAGGACTTTTTGGTAAATTGATCCTCCAACCATGTCTTTGAAGAAACAACACTAGTTGCTTTACATGAGATTCTGCAGAACATAAAGACTGAGCGAGTACCAAGATATCGTCCAAATAAGGAAACACACGCCAATACACTGCTCTCTGATTACAGAGAGTAGGGAACCGAGAACCTTTGAAAATATTCTTGGAGCTGTCGCTAGGCCAAAAGGAAGAGCAACAAATTGGTAATGCTTGTCTAGAAAAGAGAATTTCAGGAACTGATAGTGATCCGGATGAATCAGAATATGAAGATATGCATCCTGTAAGTCTATTGTGGACATATAATGCCCTTGATGAAGAAAAGGCAGAGATAGTCCTTATAGCTCACCATCTGAAAGTTGGTACTCTTAATATCGATTCAAAATCTTTAGATCCAAAACTGGTCTGAATGAATTTTCTTTTTTTGGGACAATTAATAGATTTGAATAAAACCCCAGACCTTGTTTCTGAAACGGAACTGGCATGATTAACCCTGATAACTCCAGGTCTGAAACACACTTCAGGAAAGCCTGAGCCTTTACTGGGTTTGCTGGAATGCGTGAGAGAAAAAAATCTTCTCACAGGTGGTCTTACTCTGAATCCTATTCTGTACCCCTGAGATACAATACTCTGAATCCAATGATTTTGGACCGAACTGATCCAAACATCTTTGAAAATTTTTAATCTGCCCCCTACCAGCTGAGCTGGAATGAGGGCCACACCTTCATGCGGACTTGGGGGCTGGCTTTGATCTCTTAAATGGCCTGGATTTATTCCAATTTGAGGAAGGCTTCCAATTGGAAACAGATTCCTTTGGGGAAGGATTAGATTTATGTTCCTTATTATGTCGAAAGGAACGAAAACGGTTAGAAGCTTTAGATTTACCTTTAGGTTTTTTTATCCTGAGGCAAAAAACTCCCTTCCCCCCAGTGAAAGTTAAAATTATTGAATCCAACTGAGAACCAAATAATTTATTACCTTGGAAAGAAAGAGAAAGCAATCTGAACTTAGAAGTCATATCAGCATTCCAAGATTTGAGCCACAAAGCTCTTCTAGCTAAAATAGCTAAATACATATATCTAACATCAATTTTGATGATATCAAAAATGGCATCACAAATGAAATTATTAGCATGTTGAATCAACTTAAAAATACTAGACAAATCATGATCCGATACTTGTTGAGCTAAAGTTTCCAACAAAAAAGTTGAAGCAGCCAAAGAAATTGCAGGCCTAAGAAGATGACCTGGATATAAATAAGCTTTCCTTAGATAAGATTCAAGTTTCCTATCTAAAAGATCTTTAAAAGAAGTACTATCTTCCATAGAAATAGTAGTACGTTTAGCAAGAGTAGAGATAGCCTCATCAGCTTTAGGGATCTTTTCCCAAAACTCCAATCTAACTTCTGGCAAAGGATACAATTTTTTAAACCTTGAAGAAGGAATAAAAGAAGTACCAGGCCTATTCCATTCTTTTGAAATCATATCAGAAATAGCATCAGGAACTGGAAAAACTTCTGGAATAACCACAGGAGGTTTATAAACAGAAATTAAACGTTTACTAGTTTTAATATCAAGAGGTCTGGTTTCCTCCATATCTAATGTAATCAACACTTCTTTTAATAAAGAATATACAGGCAGTCCCCGGGTTACGTACAAGATAGGGACTTTAGGTTTGTTCTTAAGTTGAATTTGTATGTAAGTTGGAACAGGCACTTTTTTTAGGTGAAACTCTAGCCAAACATTTTTTTTTTTTTGGATAGCATAGGATAAAGTTTGTTTTGCTATCTGTGCCCCTGTTCAGAAAATTTCACATCCCTTTCTGTCCTTGTGACAATTGGATTTTCAGTATTTTGGATTATCCTGGAAAGAAGGATTGTCAATAAAGCTCTATTTTCTCTGTATGTAAGTATGAGTTGTACTTAAGTCGGATGTCTGTAACCCGAGGACTGCCTGTACTCAATTTTAAATAAATAAGAGGATTTGTCAGTGTCAATATCTGAGGCAGGATCTTCTGAATCAGAGTGATCCTCATCAGAGAAGGATAATCAGTATGTTGGCAGTCATTTGAAATTTCATCAACTCTATGAGAAGTTTTAAAAGACCTTTTACGTTTATTAGAAGGCAGAATGGCAGACAAAGCCTTCTGAATAGAATCAGAAATAAATTATTTTAAATTTACAGGTAAATCTTGTGTATTAGATATTGAGGGAACAGCAACAGGTAATGAACTACTACTGATGGATACATTTTCTGCATGTAAAAGTTTATCATGACAACTATTACAAACCACAGCTGGAGGTATAATCTCCACAAGTTTACAACAAATGCACTTAGCTTTGGTAGAACTGTTATCAGGCAGCTGGGATCCAACAGTGAATTCTGAGACAGGATCAGATTGAGACATCTTGCAAATGTAAGAGAAAAAACAACATATAAAGCAAAATTATCAATTTCCTTATATGGCAGTTTCAGGAATGGGAAAAAATGCTAACAGCATAGCCTTCTGACATAGAAAAAGGCAAGAGGCAAATAGGAATGGGGTCTTAAATAATGAAAATATTTGGCGCCAAGTATGACGCACAACAAACAGAAAAATATTTTTTGGTGCCAACAATGTCCGGAAATGACACACTCGCTTCACACAGATGACACAACCTTTGTGAAGGACACGGCATCAACTAAGACGCCGGAAATGACGAATTTGCATCAACGAATGTAACTTTGCGCCAAAAAATCTTGCGCCAAGAATGACGCAATAAACTTTGGCATTTTGCACCCTCGCGAGCCTAATTCTGCCCGCAAATTTAAAAGACAGTCAATTTGAAAAAGAGACTATACCCCAGGTAAGAAATAAATTTTCATAAAAAAGCATTTCCAAAATATGAAACTGACAGTCTGCAAAAAGGAAATATACTGAAAACCTGAATCATGGCAAATATAAGTACAATACATATATTTAGAACTTTATATAAATACATAAAGTGCCAAACCATAGCTGAGAGTGTCTTAAGTAATGAAAACATACTTACCAAAAGACACCCATTCACATATAGCAGATAGACAAACCAGTACTGAAACAGTTATCAGTAGAGCTAATGGAATATGAGAGTATATCGTCGATCTGAAAAGGGAGGTAGGAGATGAATCTCTACAACCGAAAACAGAGAACCTATGAAATAGATCCCTGTGAGGAAAACCATTGCATTCAATAGGTGATACTCCCTTCACATCCCTCTGACATCACTGTACTCTGAGAGGAATCAGGCTTCAAAAATGCTGAGAAGCGCATGTCAACGTAGAAATCTTAGCACAAACTTACTTCACCTCCATAGGAGGCAAAGTTTGTAAAACTCAATTGTGGGTGTGGTGAGGGGTGTATTTATAGGCATTTTGAGGTTTGGGAAACTTTGCCCCTCCTGGTAGGATTGTATATCCCATACGTCACTAGCTCATGGACTCTTGCCAATTACATGAAAGCAAAGTACTGTCAGGAAAGGGTTAAGCAAGTAAGGTTTCTATACAAAGTACATTTTGTCAACAAAATGTGCATTGTTTTACAGTCCAGGGACACATCCCTTGAAAAGCCTCTGATCAGATATAAATAAGGTCCTGCAACTGTCAAGCAATCATATAGAAAACGCTGGGTCAGGGTTCTGAATACTGCAGAGTGCGTTGCAGTCTTTGTGGGGGCAGTGAGAAAAAACAATTGCTTTGAGATTAATGTCACTTTAAGTTCATTGCTGATGCTGTGTGCCAAAGTATATTAACTCCCCTATGGGGAAAAATAATATATAAATAATAGAAGTATAATTAAAAAAAAATGTGTTGGTTCAAAAGGGGGAATGTACAGAAACAAATTATAACCCCCCCATCCCCACTTTTCAAATGTCACCAGTTTTTTTGGGATGTAAACATGTTCCTTAGAGAACATTTGACATCTTTGTTCCTCAGGCTATAGATGAAGGGGTTCAGGACTGGAATTACCATACAGTAAACAGCAGAAACAGCACTGTCCATCCTTCCTGAATCGCTGGACTTTGGTCTTAAATACATGAATATGAGAGCTCCATAATACATAGTCACCACCGTGATGTGGGAGGTGCAGGTAGAGAAAGCCTTCTTTCTCCCAGCTAGAGATGGGATTTTTAAAATGGCAGCGATTATAAAAATATAGGAAATCAAAATAAAAGTCATGAACCCAACTCCAAATATTGTAGCAGAGGCTGAGGTCAGCATTTTGTTTAGTGAAGTATCACTACAGGACAACTGCAGCAGTGGCTGGACCTCACAGTACAATCGATAGATCTTATTAATATTACAGAATGGGAGACGGGATGTAGGAAGGCTCTGAATCACTGAATTTACAATGCCGCTCATCCAGGCTGTACTAGATAACTGAAGGCAAAGATGGCGGCTCATGATAAGTCTGTATCTTAAGGGCAGGCATATAGCAACATATCTATCATATGCCATAAGGGCCAGAATAATGCACTCAGTGGTGGCACACAGTGTGAAAAGATAAACCTGGCAGATGCAAGCCCTGAAAGAGATCTGATTATTGTTGGTTAAGATAATGGAAAGTATATTAGGGACTGTTATAGTTGTGTAGCACATCTCTAAGACAGATAGGTTAGATAAAAAGAAGTACATCGGAGTATGAAGATGATAATCAGATATTATGGCAGAGAGGATCATCAGATTACCCAGCAAGGTCAATAGATAAATGCTCATAAACAAGGCAAATGAAGCGGCACGGAGCTGAGGGGCATTAGGCAAGCCAAGAAGAACAAATATAGCCATGCTGGTGTAATTATGGTCATCCATCTGGTCTTATCACTTCAACTGAAAAAAGCAGGCAGATGAGCCTTCAAATGAATCTGGGCTATTCTGAAAACAAAAGAGAGAACAGTATTTTGTATAAAATAAGCACCTTTGTGCCTAACATATAATCAGAATAAGTGTGTTGGGATTTCAAATTGTAGGGTGGTAGACTCAGGAGCTGCTTGCCTAAGCCCTTCTTTTTACATAAAAGGGTAACTAATGCATTGAATAGATTTCCAACAGATGTTGTAGGGACATTAAAAAAAGTGATTACAAGAATGCACGGGTTATGAAAAATTATTCCATTCCGTTTCAGATTGGATGGGATTTTTTATTCTTACAAAGCATATAAAGGTAAGTTTCTCTCTATGTTTAGATTGTAAACTTTAGGAACAACACTGTCAGAAAAAAGGGTACGGTTGTGGTCAGTTTGTGAACACTTAGGGTACAACTGCTGTGGTTGTACCCTCAATCGGTTATAATTACACCATTAAAAGGTAAATTAGGTACTAAAATGTTTCCAACTGTCAAAGGGTCCATGTCTGTACCATTTAATCCCAAAAAAAGGTACAATCACTTGTGTGACCAAAAGGTTGAGGGGGATGGGTGGTTCAAGGCTGCCAAACCCTGCAAGTCCATATAAGTTGTGAACCTGAGCTTGTTATTTCCCAAGATGGTAAACGGTTATTTTATACTTAGGCTACATAGAGTTATCCACAGTGATCTCAATTATTCAATGAACACATAATTGGCAGTCACCAAAAATGAATTCAATATACATGTTGTACAGCAAAGTAGTTACATTGGCTATATGCAAGAGGTGGACAAAACAAGACAAATTACTTAACAGCCCATGGGACATATTTATCAAGCTCCGTATGGATCCTTCAGGCTCGCCAGGAACACAAGTTATGAAGCAGCGGTCTAAAGACAGCTGTTCCATAACCTGTCCACCTGCTCTGAGGCGGCGGACAGACATTGCCGGAAATCAACCCGATCCAATACAATTGGGTTGATTGACACCCCCTGCTAGTGGCCGATTGGCCGCAAATATGCAGGGGGCGGTATTGCACCAGCAGTTTGCCTACAATCGGGTTGATTGTGATTGACACCCCCTGCTAGAGGCCGATTGTCCGCAAATCTGCAGGGGGCCGCATTGCATAAGCATTTCACCCTAAATGCTTGTGCAATGATAAATGCAGACTATGGGGGGTAGTTATCAAGCCGTCAACCTCAAATACGCTGGAATTCCGCAGCGTATTTGTGGCGAGGCTGATTCGCCTTAGTTATCAAAGGCTAAAGACCGGCAAAAGTAGAATTTTGTGACGTAAACTTCGATCCGCCGGACTCAGTCCGACACAGATCGATTCTTACGTCACTCCAGATGTTCCGCACACAAGTGCGGCACAATCTCACTACTTTTGCTAGTTATCAAAAAACTAGCAGGTACGCTCGGCACTTTTACGGCCCAGCGTACCTGGTTTTCAAACCGCCAACCCTGGAGGCGGCGGATCCCATAGGAATCAATGGGAGTCTGACCATAGCGAAAGTACAAGTTCGCTGCTGCCAGATATCCCATTGATTCCTATGGGAGCTGTCTACACCTAACACCCTAACATGTACCCCGAGTCTAAACACCACTAATCTGCCCCCCTACACCGCCGCAACTAAATAAAGTTATTACCCCCTAAACCGCCGCTCCCGGAGCCCACCGCAACTATAATAAGTGTATTAACCCCTAAACCGCCGCTCCCGGAGCCCACCGCAAGCTACTCTATACCTATTAACCCCTAAACCGCAGCTCCCAGAGCCCACCGCCACCTACACCGCCACCTAGTAACCCCTTATCCTGCCCCACATATAATAAAGTTATTAATCCCTATCCTGCCGATCCTGCACCTCGCCGCAAATAAATAAATAGTTTAACCCCTAAACCGCCGCTCCCTGAACCCGCCGCAACCTATATTAAATTTATTAACCCCTACCCTGCCCCCCCTACACCGTCGCCACCTATAATAAATTTATTAACCCCTATCCTGCCCCCCACTACACCGCCGCCACTGTAATAAAATTACTAACCCCTAAACCTAAGTCTAACACTAACCCTAACACCCCCCTAACTTAAATATTAATTAAATAAATCTAAATAATATTTCTATTATGAACTAAGTTAATCCTATTTAAAACTAAATACTTACCTATAAAATAAACCCTAATATACCTACAATATAAATAATAATTATATTGTAGCTATCTTAGGATTTATTTTTATTTTACAGGCACCTTTCAATTTATTTTAACTAGGTACAATAGCTATTAATTAGTTATTAACTATTTAATAGCTTACCTAGCTAAAAAGAGAAATTTACCTGTAAAATTAAAACTAACCTAAGTTACAATTACATCTAACACTACACTATACTTTAATAAATTATTCCTATTTAAAACTAAATACTTACCTGTAAAATAAACCCTAAGATAGCTATAATGTAATTAATAGTTACATTGTAGCTATTGTAGGATTTATATTTATTTTACAGGTAACTTTGTATTTATTTTAGCTAGTTAGAATAGTTATTAAATAGTTATTAACTATTTAATAACTACCTAGCTAAAAGAAATACAAAATTACCTGTAAAATAAATCCTAACCTAAGTTACAATTAAACCTAACACTACACTATCATTAAATTAATTAAATAAACTACCTACAAATAACTACAATTAAATACAATTACATAAACTAACTAAAGTACAAAAAATAAAAAAAGCTAAGTTACAAAAAATAAAAAAAATAAGTTACAAACATTTTTAAAAATATTACAACAATTTTAAGCTACTTACACCTAATCTAAGCCCCCTAATAAAATAACAAACACCCCCAAAATAAAAAAATGCCCTACCCTATTCTACATTAAAAAAGTTCAAAGCTCTTTTACCTTACCAGCCCTTAAAAGGGCCTTTTGTGGGGGCATGCCCCACAGAGTTCAGCTCTTTTGCCTGTAAAAGAAAAATACAACCCCCCCCCAACATTAAAACCCACCACCCACATACCCCTAATCTAACCCAAACCCCCCTTAAAATAACCTAACACTAATCCCCTGAAGATCATCCTATCTTTAGTCGTCTTCACTCAGCCGAGCCACCGATGGAACTGAAGAGGACATCCGGACCGGCAGAAGTCTTCATCCAAGGGGCGCTGAAGAAATCTTCCATCCGATGAAGTGATCCTCCAAGCGGCGCTGCCGAAATCTTCCATCCGGGCGAGGTCATCTTCCAAGAGGCGCTGAAGAAGTCTTCTATCCGGGCGAGGTCATCTTCGAAGCCGGGTCTTGAATCTTCATCCCGCCGACGCGGAACATCCTTCTTTCCCGACGAACTACCGACGAATGAAGGCTCCTTTAAGGGACGTCATCCAAGATGGCGTCCCTTCAATTCCGATTGGCTGATAGGATTCTATCAGCCAATCGGAATTAAGGTAGGAAAATTCTGATTGGCTGATGGAATCAGCCAATCAGATTCAAGTTCAATCCGATTGGCGATCCAATCAGCCAATCAGATTGAGGTCGCATTCTATTGGCTGATCGGAACAGCCAATAGAATGCGAACTCAATCTGATTGGCTGATTGGATCAGCCAATCGGATTGAACTTGAATCTGATTGGCTGATTCCATCAGCCAATCAGAATTTTCCTACCTTAATTCCGATTGGCTGATAGAATCCTATCAGCCAATCGGAATTGAAGGGACGCCATCTTGGATGACGTCCCTTAAAGGAGCCTTCATTCGTCGGTAGTCCGTCGGGAAAGAAGGATGTTCCGCGTCGGCGGGATGAAGATTCAAGACCCGGCATCGAAGATGACCTCGCCCGGATAGAAGACTTCTTCAGCGCCTCTTGGAAGATGACCTCGCCTGGATGGAAGATTTCTTCAGCGCCGCTTGGAGGATCACTTCATCGGATGGAAGATTTCTTCAGCGCCCCTTGGATGAAGACTTCTGCCAGTCCGGATGTCCTCTTCAGTTCCATCGGTGGCTCAGCTGAGTGAAGACGACTAAAGGTAGGATGATCTTCAGGGGATTAGTGTTAGGTTATTTTAAGGGGGGTTTGGGTTAGATTAGGGGTATGTGGGTGGTGGGTTTTAATGTTGGGGGGGGTTGTATTTTTCTTTTACAGGCAAAAGAGCTGAACTCTTTGGGGCATGCCCCCACAAAAGGCCCTTTTAAGGGCTGGTAAGGTAAAAGAGCTTTGAACTTTTTTAATGTAGAATAGGGTAGGGCATTTTTTTATTTTGGGGGGGTTTGTTATTTTATTAGGGGGCTTAGATTAGGTGTAAGTAGCTTAAAATTGTTGTAATATTTTTAAAAATGTTTGTAACTTATTTTTTTTATTTTTTGTAACTTAGCTTTTTTTATTTTTTGTACTTTAGTTAGTTTATGTAATTGTATTTAATTGTAGTTATTTGTAGGTAGTTTATTTAATTAATTTAATGATAGTGTAGTGTTAGGTTTAATTATAACTTAGGTTAGGATTTATTTTACAGGTAATTTTGTATTTCTTTTAGCTAGGTAGTTATTAAATAGTTAATAACTATTTAATAACTATTCTAACTAGCTAAAATAAATACAAAGTTACCTGTAAAATAAATATAAATCCTACAATAGCTACAATGTAACTATTAATTACATTATAGCTATCTTAGGGTTTATTTTACAGGTAAGTATTTAGTTTTAAATAGGAATAATTTATTAAAGTATAGTGTAGTGTTAGGTGTAATTGTAACTTAGGTTAGTTTTTATTTTACAGGTAAATTTCTCTTTATTTTAGTTAGGTAAGCTATTAAATAGTTAATAACTATTTAATAGCTATTGTACCTAGTTAAAATAAATTGAAAGGTGCCTGTAAAATAAAAATAAATCCTAAGATAGCTACAATATAATTATTATTTATATTGTAGCTATATTAGGGTTTATTTTATAGGTAAGTATTTAGTTTTAAATAGGATTAACTTAGTTCATAATAGAAATATTATTTAGATTTATTTAATTAATATTTAAGTTAGGGGGTGTTAGGGTTAGTGTTAGACTTAGGTTTAGGGGTTAATAATTTTATTACAGTGGCGGCGGTGTAGTGGGGGGCAGGATAGGGGTTAATAAATATATTATAGGTGGCGACGGTGTAGGGGGGGCAGGATAGGGGTTAATAAATTTAATATAGGTTGCGGCGGTGTCCGGGAGCGGCGGTTTAGGGGTTAATACATTTAGCAGAGTTGCGGCAGGGTCTAGGAGCGGCGGTTTAGTGGTTAATACATTTTTAATAGTTGCGGCAGGGTCTAGGAGCGGCGGTTTAGGGGTTAATACATTTTTAATAGTTGCAGCAGGGTCTAGGAGCAGCGGTTTAGGGGTTAGTAACTTTATTTAGTTGCGGGGGGCTCCAGGGGCGCCGATATAGGTGGTAGAACAGTGCAGTTTAGTGTGAGTGCTTAGTGACAGGCTAGCAATAAAGCTGTGAAAAAGCCGAAGAGCAGCGAGATCGGATGAGTGATAACTCTCACAGTCCGCTGCTCATCGCCCCACGGCTTTTTGACAGCTTTATTTGATAACAGGCGTATTTTTTCAGGTCCGCGGCGGCGAAGGTAGGCGAGCTTAGGCGGGCGTATTGGGCCGGCGAAGTCAGAAAAGTTGACGGCTTGATAACTACCCCCCAGTGTATGCTGTCGGCATTTGTCGATGTCTTGCGGACATGATCACTACAGCGGATCATGTCCGCCAGACACATGATAAATCAACCCCATATACTTATATATTTGAGTAAGAGGACAGAAGGTGAATGTATATTTGAATGCAATTTAATAAATATCATTAAAGGGACACTGAACCCAAATTTTTTCTTTCATGATTCAGACAGAGCATGCAATTTTAAGCCACTTTCTAATTTACTCCTATTATCAATTTTCTTCCTTTTCTTGCTATCTTTATTTTAAAAAGAAGACATCTAAGCTTTTTTTTTTATTCAGACCTCTGGACAGCACTTTTTTATTGGTGGATGAGTTAATCCACCAATCAGCAAGAACAACCCAGGTTGATCACCAAAAATGGGTCGGCATCTAAACTTACTTTCTTGCATTTCAAATAAAGATACCAATAGAATGAAGAAAATTTGATTATAGGAGTAAATTAGAAAGTTGCTTAAAATGTCATGCTCTATCTGAATCATGAAAGAAAATGTTTAGGTACAGTGTCCCTTTAAGCAGCTTTTTGGCATTTTTAATATGCTGTGTTAAGTACAAATTTGCCATTATGAGGTACAAAGGGCTTCTTACTGGGGTACCCTTAAAAGGCCAAAGTTGTACCATTTTTAAAGGTACATTATGGTACCATAGTACTGAGGTCCGATCTAGTAACCAAAGGTACATTTTTGCCTTTAAAAGGTACAATCTGCAAGGGTATCAATATGTTCCCATGTTAAGGGTACAGCGGGTGTGCTTTTGAGGGTACTGACCCAGTGACAAGCTGTTGTACTCCTAAAGGTACAATTTTTGCACATGTTTCTGACAGTGCAGGCTCTCTAATCTAGAGTTGCCCTGTCTTGTTTTTATTTATTGTACCCGTGTGACACTGCAGAATCTGTTTGTACAAATAAAAAAATAATTATAATAAGAATCAGAATAAGAATAATACAATGGCTGATATAACCCTATAGAATGATCCTGTCTGCACAGTTACACATATTAAATCCTCATGTTAGAGCTGTAGACTGGTTAAAAATTCTATTCGGACGAATCTTTCAAACTGAATATTAAAAAAAATTTGATTTTCAAATATTTGGTGATCGTGCTATTCGATATTAGTTTAGTTTTAAACAAAGCAAATACTGAATATTCGTGGAACATTTACATTTGTTTTCGTTAAACAAATGTAAATGTTCCTTTGCTACAGGAGAAAATGTACACCTGTACCTTTAAATACTTACCTTTAGCTCGCTGGAGAGCCACATACCGCCCTAATAGGAGGCTAATAGGAGGCTCCAAATAGCGCTATAGGTAAGTGTAGCACGCTGGGGAGCCGTGCTAATCCCGACCCTTTTTCACATATCTTTAGAGGGAAAAGACAATTCACATCTTCAAAGGGAAAAGGTACTCACCGGGCTTCTTTAAAGAAATACACAATTTATTAGTCTAACATGTAAAAACAGGTCAATGTTTCAGCTTCTAAAGGAGCATTTCTAAAGACCAACATCCACCAAAAAAGTCATGTGTCCTTCACAAAGATAAATCTGGCTGATTCCAGCCTTGCTAAAGCACCCCCAGATCATCACCGATCCTCCACCAAATTTCACAGTGGGTGCGAGACACTGTGGCTTGTAGGCCTCTCCAGGTCTCCATCTAACATTAGATGACCAAGTGTTCAGCAAAGCTGAAAATTGGACTCATCAGAGAAAATTACCTGGAATCGGACAAATATATCTTTGTGAAGGACGCGTGAATCAAGCCACGTATGAGGTTAAATTGGAAGAAAACTTTCTTTCTTCTGCTCTGACAATGCTCCCCAACTCTCTACTGACAGGACAATGCTTTATCAACCAGCAGCCAGGTCTAGAGGACCATCAGATCAAGACCCTGTCATGGTCAACCCAATCTCCATGCCTGAACCCCATTGAAAACCTTTGGAATATGATCAATAGGAAAATGGATAGTCACAAGCCATTAAACAAAGTTGAGCTGTTTTAATTGTTGGGCCAGGAGTGGCATAAAGTCATCCAACAGCAATATGACAGACTGGTGGAGAGCATGCCAAGATCCATGAAAGCTGTGATTGAATATCAGGGTTAAAGGGACATGAAACCCCCAAAAATTATTTCAGGATTCAGATAGAGAACACAACTTTAAACAACTTTCTAATTTACTTCTATTATCTCATTTGTTTCATTCTCTTGGTATCATTTGTTGAAGGAGCAGCAATGCACTACTGGTTTCTAACTGAACACATGGGTGAGCCAATGACAATCAGAATATATATGCAGCCACCAATCAGCAGCTAGAACCTAGGTTCTTTGCTGCCCCTGAGCTTTCCTACATAAACATTTCAGCAAAGGATAACAAGAGAAGGAAGCAAATTAAACAATAGAAGTAAATTGGGAAGTTGTTTAAAATTGTATTCTCTATCTTAATCATGAAAGAAAAATTTTGGGTTTCATGTCCCTTTAATTCACCAAATATTGATTTCTGAACTCTTGCTAAGTTAAAACATTAGTATTGTGTTGTTTAAAAATGAATACAAACTTGTTTTCTTTGCATTATTCAATGTCTGAAAACACTGCATATTTTTTGTTATTTTAAAGGGACAGATACACCATTTTTCATATAACTACTCTAAAGAAGAATATGCACAGATACTGATCTAAAAATCCAGTATAAAACCTTTTAAAAACTTACTTAGAAGCTCCCAGTTTAGCACTGTTGATGAGGTTAGGCTGGGACACTCAGTAAAAGGGGCTTGAAAAAGAGGAATAGCAGACACTCCCCCTCCCCCTTTCCCTGCATATAAAAAGGCAGATTATACAAACAGGAGCCACAGGAATTTGTAGACATCAGTATATATATCTAAAGTTTTGGGGCTTGGTTAGGAGTCTAAAAATAAGTACAAAGTTATTAAAAAATAAGCAAAACTATACATTGTTACAAAAACACTCCCAGACAGGCTATATAAATGTATCAGCTACAAAACATTATGCAAAGAAAAATCTAGTGTACAACGTCCCTTTAACCATCAGTTATTTCCTTCAAATAAATGCTCTAAATAATATTTAATTTGAAATTTGGTAGAAATGTTGTCTGTAGTTTGAGTAAAATTAACATTGTTGTCTCTATTTTTTGCACTGCTGTATATACACACACACATTGTAAGTCTTTCCAGTCAAATACCTTCAAATGTGATATTTCATTTTTAATATATTTGAATGCATTTTGTTCTTCACTTATTTTTAAATAAATATGTATCTGTATATACAACATATATATATATTAATATAGCTATATAGGTATAGATAAATATGTAATGTTAAAATTTACAAAATAAATAGTCCAGGATAGTGACCTGGATGAAAAAAGACAGGGATTTCAGCACTCTTTTTGAAAATAATTAATATTTTACTAGCACAATGTTAGACATCGATTACAAAGGAGATTGACAAGGAGGGCCCTTCCCCCCTATCCACGCAGTGCAAGGAAGGTAATATATACAATACAAAGGTACAAATCAGTTTGCAACAAAAATATATCACAACAATAGTATTAGATATGTCAAGTCTAATACGCTAAACCTGACCGGTAAGGGGATGTGCGGTAAAGATAGCCTTGTAACTTGTGTATAACTTATAAAAAGAAAGGCAATCAATTGAAGATGGTAAGGCACGTCAAAACTTTTTACACCCTGCTGCACACAGCCCCTCTTTCCAGAGGTATAGGCTGGGCAGGTTAAATAGCAAGTGGGATCTAAGAAAGAAATGACAGTCTTAAAGTATACGGTAAAGAAGTATTAGGCATGCCCAAAAGTAATGTACAACATGGATAATATATACAGAGGGAAAGTGTACTACAAAGATCAACTACACCCTGCTGCAACCGACACCTCACCTCTGAGGTATACACTGCCGGGCAGGTAATTGTAATGGGATCTAAGTGATCAATGTCGACACACCCTCAGGATATGTACATCAAAGTATAAACGTAACACTTCAAAATGCTTATAACATGGCATATACAGTCTTAGTATCAAGGTATAAGCGGTCGTAGGTTAAATTCAAAACAGTGACCTAAAGCAGTAATATAAGCACATGCAATTAGAGCAAACAAGCAAGCATGTTAGTGCTAAAGGTAAATCCATCCATTATTAAGTAAGCTTGAATTTTGGATAGTTCCTGAGGAAAGCTGGACGCCCTCTCGATAGAGCGGCGTTTGCCAAAATTAGTGCACAGTATTCAAACTGATTAGTGCAGTCAAAAGCAGAAGGATAATAATGTGGAACCATACGACCTGAAGGATACAGTCAGTGTTAGCCGTGCCAAGTTGCTGTGAATCCGCGGCAGATATTGCCAAATGCTGATCCAAAGTTTCTTCGGGATGCCTGTAAGATAGCCGTAAAGACGTGCTGGAAGTTACTTTCATCGAGATGCACACACGCACATCACATGATCCGGTCGGCTGGACCTATGCCGACGTGCGTTTCACCCGTGCGTCCAAAAAGCTCAACGGGCTTCGTCAGGGCTTTTTGGACGCACGGGTGAAATGCGCGTCGGCATAGGTCCAGCCGACCGGATCATGTGATGTGCGTGTGTGCATCTCAACGAAAGTAACTTCCAGCACGTCTTTGCGGCTATCTTACAGGCATCCCGAAGAAACTTTGGATCAGCATTTGGCAATATCTGCCGCGGATTCACAGCAACTTGGCACGGCTAACACTGACTGTATCCTTCAGGTCGTATGGTTCCACATTATTATCCTTCTGCTTTTGACTGCACTAATCAGTTTGAATACTGTGCACTAATTTTGGCAAACGCCGCTCTATCGAGAGGGCGTCCAGCTTTCCTCAGGAACTATCCAAAATTCAAGCTTACTTAATAATGGATGGATTTACCTTTAGCACTAACATGTTTGCTTGTTTGCTCTAATTGCATGTGCTTATATTACTGCTTTAGGTCACTGTTTTGAATTTAACCTACGACCGCTTATACCTTGATACTAAGACTGTATATGCCATGTTATAAGCATTTTGAAGTGTTACGTTTATACTTTGATGTACATATCCTGAGGGTGTGTCGACATTGATCACTTAGATCCCATTACAATTACCTGCCCGGCAGTGTATACCTCAGAGGTGAGGTGTCGGTTGCAGCAGGGTGTAGTTGATCTTTGTAGTACACTTTCCCTCTGTATATATTATCCATGTTGTACATTACTTTTGGGCATGCCTAATACTTCTTTACCGTATACTTTAAGACTGTCATTTCTTTCTTAGATCCCACTTGCTATTTAACCTGCCCAGCCTATACCTCTGGAAAGAGGGGCTGTGTGCAGCAGGGTGTAAAAAGTTTTGACGTGCCTTACCATCTTCAATTGATTGCCTTTCTTTTTATAAGTTATACACAAGTTACAAGGCTATCTTTACCGCACATCCCCTTACCGGTCAGGTTTAGCGTATTAGACTTGACATATCTAATACTATTGTTGTGATATATTTTTGTTGCAAACTGATTTGTACCTTTGTATTGTATATATTACCTTCCTTGCACTGCGTGGATAGGGGGGAAGGGCCCTCCTTGTCAATCTCCTTTGTAATCGATGTCTAACATTGTGCTAGTAAAATATTAATTATTTTCAAAAAGAGTGCTGAAATCCCTGTCTTTTTTCATCCAGGTCACTATCCTGGACGATTTCTTTTGTAAATTTTAACATTACATACCTTTATAAGGGTCTGCACCACTATTATTCATAATAAAAGGTATAGCCGGTTTTGGCCACCATTTGCATACTAGCCCCAAGCAAATGCTTCTCTCCTGTATTTATTTCTTGATTTCATAGATAAATATGTACCAAAAAAATCATATACTTTATATATAGAAATAGTATATTTAAAAACTAAAAAGAAAAGTATTCCTAACGCACCTTCGGCTTTAGCACAGTTGATCTAGTGTAGTGTCGGGTTAGAGCACAACAACTATCAGGCATTTCTTCAGTGCACCTCATAGAAATCTATCCGGAGAAGGAGTTAGGGTCACAATATCCGAGGTCCTTAAGGTTTTTTTTACCTTTAACTTCTAATACACACGCTACTCCATCTGCGCTAATTTTTTTTACATTGAGTAAAGTTAGTGCCACTTGCACTGTGGCCTTATGAGTATTGGCAATGCGTAGCCAAACAGTGTAGAGGTATGCATGTTTAGCTGTGAAATAGGTAAGAATATTTTATTAAAAAATATATATTATTTTGTTTTAAAAAAATGCCAAGTCTTTTTCTAACACTTTCTTTTTAAATTTATGATGATTCATCTAATCTTTAACTATGCTTTTAGTTCATTTAAAGGGACAGTCTACTCCAGAATTTTTAATGTTTAAAAAGACAGATAATCCCTTTATTACCCATTCCCCAGTTTAGCATAACCAACACAGTTATAGTAATAACTGTACTGTAATACCTCTGTGATTACCTTGTATCTAAGCCTCTGCAGACTGGTCCCTTATTTCAGTTATTTTGACAGACTTCTATTTTAGCCAATCAGTGCTCACTCATTGGTAACTTCAAAATGCACTGAGATAAGAGACGGCCTTCAAGGACTTAGAAATTAACATATGAGACTACCTAGGTTTAGCTTTCAACATAGGATACCACAAGAAAAAAGCAAATTTGATGATGAAAGTAAATTGGAAAGTTGTTTAAAATTGCATGTCCTATTGAATCATTAAAGTTTAATTTTGACCGTCCCTTTAACTGCTAAATAGATACCTAATTTATAATACTCATCACTTACAATGTTTATATAAGGTAAAGAGAGTTATACTAAGTTTCTAAAATAAATAATAAAAAATCCACACCTGTGAATGTAATTTGTACTGTTTAGTATTTTCTTGCCTGAGACATACAATATAATAAACATATAACTGTAGTTAAAGTACTTACGTTGTTTTTTACTCACAACTTGTGAATATCCCAATAGAGTCTGTATTGTTCTGCTTACTCAATGTCAGAAAAGCTAGATACTATATTTGTTCCTCCCTGCAAACAAAGAGAAGGGTGAAAGACAATCGAGCAAGAAAGAATGAGAGATAGAGGCAAAGAGAATGAGACAAAGAAACATGAAAGAAGAAAAATAAAATATAATAAAAATAAACATAAAGGAAAAAGCAACCAAAAAAAAAGTAATGAAAAGTAAAGAATAGAAAGTGACTTCTATAGCATCAATTTCAAAATGCTTTTCTTACCATTCTGTGCATTTTTATACCTTTGAATTGCCTTTAATCTAGTTGAACACCCAGAGATTGATAATTACCAACCTGTAAGGCTCCTCTGAGGAGGACACGTTTGGGAACTTTCCTCCAAGGATTTCTAAGAAGAAAAATTTGAACCTGTAATAAAATATGTATTTTCAGTGTATGTTATATTCCATTGATCTATAAATGTGAAATAATATTATATTTAAAATATGCTAATTAATAAACCTGTGTTTCATCAATAATTACACTGGCCCAAGTAAACCACTGTGATTGGTCAACAAAACAACTTTTGTGCGCAAATCAACCAATACTTACAGTTATTTTCAGTTATTCACTGGCAGTGGCAGTTCTAAGAAAGGTTTTGGGGTGTATGATATGCACCCCCTTTTTACTGTAGCACCCTCAAACCTAAAAGGTGATAATTGAGTTCCATTTTTACATGTTCAAGGTCAGAGGTAAAGGAGGGATTACAAAATGAATGGTACGAATATGTATAGAAAATTAAGTACCC
The DNA here is from genome assembly GCF_027579735.1 of Bombina bombina. Lineage (NCBI taxonomy): Eukaryota > Metazoa > Chordata > Amphibia > Anura > Bombinatoridae > Bombina > Bombina bombina. The sequence continues at coordinate 82,580,728 of NC_069510.1, read as the reverse complement.
CTAGCATTTTTTATATTAAACTTTGTGGTCACCTTTATGCACATTTAATTATTGTGGTCTATAACCACTCCTGTGTTCTGGTATGTTGTTAAAAAGAAGGAAATGAAGAAGTTCCTCATATGTTAAATAAGTAAGCTTTATTTCATGACAGGATCAGACATAGACACGAAGTTTCGGGCCATTGCCCCTTAATCATGTGATAAAATAATAAGCACTGCACACCTGCTTAAATAGGCATTTACCTGGGAATGTAACCCTTACAATCTACACAGTGCATGTTTAACACAATAATTAGCGCCCTCTTCAGGTCGTTTAATGTAACAGTGTAAGAATTAAAAAAACAGCTAGGACACCGCAAGGAAACAACACATGTACAATGTTGCCATTATTTACACAGTACACTTAGCAACACAAAAACAGAAATCAATGCAACCATTAGAATATATTAGGAATGCAAAACCTCAAATATTTACTACTGGTAACTAGCACTCCAATGAGGGCATTTTCGAATGAAACACATTATATCACAAACTGTCATTAAGAGATGGAAGAATATCAACCCCATAAGGATGTATTTATCATTGTATAATGAGCATATTGTAAATGACTCGTATATAAGGGGACAAATAAAAAGCAAAAAGAAATGATAAAATAACAAAAACTAACATAGCAGAAAATGTATTAATAAAACACTGCCCAATTGATTTCCCTATTCATCCCCTTCGGTTCCAAGGTATCTAATTTGTAGATCCAAAATGTTTCCCATTGTTTGAGCAACAGTTCTGTGTTGCCAACCCGCCTGGGGGTTTTGATCTGTTCGATAACTTGGAATCTAAGTTGACTAATTTGATGTCCTGCTGATAGAAAATGATGTGCTGGGTGGCGGAGCTGGCTGGCGAGAGACATGGCCGCACTTTGATGTGAGCTCCGACTGTAATTGCCCAAAACAGCATGTACAGGGACACTTGAGCACCATCCAGCAGTGAGATCACCCATAACTATCACTAGAACGGAAGGGTAGATAAAAGGTCGCGGCCACTACTTTTCAAAGCTCGGACTCTAGCACAGCTCAGTGTTGGGGCCTCGGTCACGGCCGCCATCTTTGCAGCCTGAGGGTAAAGTATGTAACACCGGAGCCCTCCGGAATATTACCTAATACTGCGCAGCTAGTTAGGGGACTTCAGAGACTGCACCGGCAAAGCACAGATTACTGCCGATCGCTCATAAACTGTGAGGTACGTTGAAAATACAGGGCTTTAACACGGCCGCCATTCTTACAGCCCTAGGGCACAATACAGTATACCGGACCTCTCAGGAACAATACTGGTAACACACCACTGGAATAGAGACTGTTAAAATATACCCACCGCAAAAGCAAACACAGTCAGCTGCCAGTATAACACGAGCTATGAAGTAGCAACTGCAGCAATATAAAGTACGCACTTAGAAGCAGACCACAAGCTCTGAAAAGTAAATAGAAGACAGAGAAAGGTTTTTTTTTATTCCCCCCCCCCTTTCTTTATAACTGCAGATACATTTTAGCTAATAGCCAAAATCACCACTGTGCCTATATAGTTATGTCTCAGCAAAGAGGATGTGCTTAATGCTAGCCATGCTGATATGATACTGCCCACCTGCTTAATCACAGCTCACAATTGCTGGGGAGATTTTATATTCATACACCTTTCATTATTGTAAGACTTAATCTCTTGTTTTAGCCCAAAATTTGAAAGGTGAAAGTGACAGCAAACCAGGAAAAAAGAAGCAACTCATAATCCTCTATAAAAATGTCACCAAAAAAGATAACCAAAACAGGCAAGGATGCAAAAAAACCTACAACTTCACGAAACTCAGTAAGCTCCTTTTTTAGGTCTGCAGAAGCCTCACAGCCTGTTTTATCTGAACACGCTACAACGCAGAGATCTGAGGTGTCACCCTCAGACAGTGAAGATAGTGATATAGAAGATTCCGTTCAGATAACCAAGTCCTTCTTGGCCACTATACCATCTAAAAATGACCTGGATAACATAGTTGTCAAGGTCCGAGATTGCATAAAAGAAGAACTAGCTAATCTAAGAAAGGACATGTCAGAGATTAGTAACAGGGTGGAGGCCCTGGAGGAGGATAATGAGTTCAATCTTCAAGAAATTTCTAATTTGCAGACCACAGCTCATGTACATGATTCAATGCTTATGCAACGGCAAGATAAATTAGAAGACTTGGAGAACAGAGAGCGACGTTAAAATCTTCGTGTTAGAGGGATCCCAGAAACAATCCTGCCAAACACTATTCCTGAATTTCTTAAAGGTCTCTTCTCCTTTCTACTGGGCCCTTCATCTACTACAGATCTATCAATGGATAGGGCCCATAGGGCTCTAAGACCAAGGCCTCCAGACCAAGCACCTCCAAGAGACGTTATACTCAAACTGACACACTCTCAAACCAAAGAAGATATATTAAAAGCGGCAAGGCGAATTAAAGACATCAATTTTCAGAACTGTCGTCTGCAAATATTCACGGACCTTGCTCCTCGTACTCTGCAGAGACGGAAAGAGTATCAACATTTAACAGCACTACTCAGAGCAAAAGGGATTCCATATCGCTGGGGCTTCCCATGCTCCCTTAACATCTCCCATAGAGGCAATAAGCTTACATGTAAGGTACTGGATGATATTCCAGAATTATGTGCGGCTTTGGGGATAGATCCCCCTCAATCAGCAACATCAAGAGAAGATAAAGAACCGGATACAGCAGTAAAATCGGCGAGACCTCCCAAAGCACAGTGGCAACAGCAAAAGACCAAGAAATCGAAGAAATCCCAAGACCAATTACCCGCTGACAATCCAGGATGATCCAGGAATGAGCCAAATGGGTGAGATGAATCCATGTTATATAAGTGTAAAATTATTTTTATTTTCTTAAGGAACACTAGCTTCCTTCCCACCTTCTGAACTCCTCAAGTAAAGAGACTGAACATTTTATTATCACTATTTGAAGCAGATATAGACCGATAGCTTTCAATTGTAACAATGTCCTTGTACCCGTACACCTATTTACTTATAAGTTTTCATTAAGGGCAAGCTAATTTTCCCCCTGTGTTGTGACATGATATGTCAATTTATTTGTTATTTGTTATTGTTTTTGTTGTTTTTGTTTGCATTAATATTATTGTTACTGATGTTTTTGTTTATACTTTGCTTATCTATAATCAACAAACTCCAAGAGCACGTACCTTTTCTATTACTTCTATACAGTTCTTGCAATTTTATAAAGGGACTTAGCAGTCAGATAGGTACTGACTTACAGAAGATGTTATGACTGATATGAAAGCGATTATATTTATGACGCAAAACGTAAAAGGGTTCAATATACCTCATAAAAGACGTATAGCATTTAATGACATTATACATAAACAAGTAGACGTCCTATTTCTGCAAGAGACACACTATATAGAGGGGCAAGAACCTGGGTTTTTTATGTCCACTTACACTAGACACTACCACAGCAGTTACGACCAAAAAGATTTCTGGAGTTAGTGTTTTACTTCATAATTCATTACAGTTCCATGTCCAACAAATAGATAGGGACAATGAGGGGAGATATCTGGCCCTGAGAGGGTTACTTCACGGGAAACCAATTACATTAGTCAATATATATGCCCCAAACACACACCAAGCATCCTTTTTTCGTAAGATATCCAATAATATTTTAGCTTTTTATAAAGGGTCCCTCATTGTTGGGAGTGACCTAAACACACCATTGAACCCACTGCTGGACAGTTCTACCACACAATCACTAGTGTCGAAAAAATCAATTAGGTCTATTAGGGAAGATTTGACATTACTGGGGATACATGACGTTTGGCGTGTCCAACACCCAGCTAACAGGAATTTCACTTTCCACTCAGCGCCACAAAACACCCATTCCCGTATAGATTACATATTTGTAGATCACAATACCATTTCCTTGGTGGTATCCACCGACATTACCCCGACTAGCTGGTCTGATCATTCAGCAGTTATTTGCAAGATACATTGGTCCTCACTCCCTGTTAAACCATTTCAATGGCGCTTTGATGACACCTTACTTAAAGAGGACCCAATATCACAACAGGTAGAGAAGTCTATAATGGAATATTTTGAACACAACAATACTCCAGGTATAGACCCATTCTCTTTGTGGGAGGCTCATAAGTGTGTTATAAGAGGCGAAATGATAAAAATTAAAGCTTTGATCTTACCGCCACTTATCAGAATACAGAGAGCTTATATAAAGACAACCTACACGACGAATCTCTAAAATCACAACGGGATCAAGCTAGGCAGAAACTCAAAAAATTTCTAGAACTGGCAGTCCAGAAACAAGCGCTAAAATTACAACAGAAATTTTTTTTAGAAGGTAACAGGCCGGGTAAACTTTTAGCAAGAGCACTTAAAACAAAACAGTCGGCCCATTACATCACTATGCTACAGGACCCTTCTAGTGGACTAACTGTGGAGACTCAAAAGATGACAGAAATATTCAAGGACTATTACACTGCGTTATATAATTTAACACCACACAGGAATAATATAACACATCATATTAAATGTCGCAAATATTTAGATACTATCACATTACCTATCATACCCAAGGACGATCTCGACTCCTTTAACTTAGCAATAACGGCTGAAGAGATTGAAAATGCCATACACTCACTAAAACAGGGGAAAAGCCCTGGGCCGGATGGCCTCACTAGTGGCAATTACAAAAAATTTAAACATCTTCTCATCCCACACCTACTCTCAGTTTTTAATTATATTGATGAATCTCACGTCCTACCCTCCTCTATGCTTGAAGCAATAGTAACAATTATACCGAAACCAGGTAAAGACCCAACTATCCCATCAAACTACCGACCAATATCCCTCTTGAATATAGATATAAAAATATATGCCAAAATATTAGCCACCAGAATTAATAAAATACTACCTTCACTGATTCATCCGGATCAGGTGGGCTTCGTGCCGCAAAGGGAAGCTAAAGACAATACTGTAAAAGTCCTACATTTAATACAACATGCAACCACACATGACATCCCTTTTATCTTACTATCGACTGACGCTGAAAAAGCTTTTGACAGACTAGACTGGACTTTCCTAAAAATTACCCTGCAGAAATTTGGCTTCCCGGACAGTTTTATTCAGAAAATTCTAGCCCTTTATACTAGCCCCACTGCTAAAATCAAAGTTAATGGCACACTTTCCAGCCCCTTCCCTATCCTAAACGGCACTAGACAGGGTTGCCCTCTATCGCCCCTGTTATTTGTACTTTCAATGGAAACTCTTGCTACCAAACTACGTGACAACCCTGCAATAACTGGACTCACTATAAACTCTACCCATCATAAATTAGCACTTTATGCAGATGACCTACTACTGACATTAACTCACCCGACTACATCTCTCTCTGCGGCACAGAGCACATTGGAGGAATTCGGTCTTTGCTCTAATTATCTAGTTAATAAACATAAATCTGAACTACTCCCCATTAATTTAAACAAGACAGACATTCGCGCACTCAGTTCCCAGGTACCATATCTGATACAGAGGTCCTCATTGAAATATCTAGGTGTTCATCTGGCTGGCACTGTCCAACAACTACACGAACTGAATTATGAACCACTCTTGGCACCTGGATTATCCCATTATGTCAACTAATGAAGAAATAACAAGCTCTTAGACTTTTGCCTATACAGAATTGGAAGCCGCAAGGATCACAACCTAGTGCAGGGTTCCCGCAGTTTTCTACACACAGCACTATCGGATTTGGCAGGTACACAGCATGATAAACTGTCTAAACGATTACTTGCCTATGATCTGCATGCTACCACTTTAGCGGTATACTATAGGGTCAAACGGATCCCACGGGGTCTTCGTATGAGCACTAGACCCACTCTTCTGAAAAATAATCAAGAGTATTGCCGCAAATTTGAGCAGATTCTGAACAAATGCTCTTACGACATAATTGTTCTCACAGCCGAATACTTACAGAAGGATATCGATGGATTAAAAGTTTCCATTGCTAGACTCGAAGAAGAAATTTGACAAACAAATTCTACTGAGAACTTTGATAAGCTGATCTTGGAGAATCGCAATCTATTGGCAGATTTGTGTAAAACGATTGAAGAAAGAAAAAGGGTCAAATTCCATTGTGACGAACAAGACTATTCGTCCAATCGGGTATACCGCTAGATCTATGACCCTCAAGGCAGTTAACGCAACGCCACTTCTGGTTTTCGGAGAAGACAGCAGCATTGACAGGGAGCTTCGAGTAACAGCAGCTCGGAGTCCACGGATTTTTCCCTAAGCGAGGGGGAAGGAGGCCCTGGCAGTGGAGCGGCCGCAAACACCAACACTGGAAACACACCATCTCTGAAACCACAACAGATGGACAAATTACAACCTCGGAGGGCCACTTGATCCCACAACAAGACATAGTTGTGAACATTTCGGATCACTCACTGAGTGAAAGTGAATCTGCATTATTACAAAAAGGTTTGTCCTTTTGTCCTTTCACTGACTGTGACTTTTTTGGTATTAAAAAGATGTTTACCGTTTCTTTCATAATATTAGACTTAAATATTAGCATGTTACTACCCATTTAAGGGATACTATACCTACTAAATTGCCATTACAGTTTATATCTAAAACTAATATAATAGCTAAAGGTTGTGATTTTCTCCTGACCACTACTAATCTGCAAGGTGATTTTTCCATCAATAAATCCCAGAGTGTCAAGAATTTAGGCTTACGTAATAAAAGTTCTTTTTGTCCACAAAACACACATTTTAGTATAGAAACTTTTAAAAGATTGGTATTGCATGACTTAGATAAATTACAATCTAACATAAAACATAAGAGACAAAAGGGTAAACAGAAAATTGTTTACTTCACTGCTTCTGAGAGATTAGCTTTAAATAATTTGAAAAACAACAGCAACCACATTCAGAAGCCTGCCAATAAGGGCGGAGCCACAGTAGTTCTCAATAAAGGTGACTACAAAAAAGAGATCTACCAACAATTGAGTTCCCATACTGTTTATAAAATAATACCGGGTAACCCAGTTTTTAAGATAAATAATGAGATACAGATGACTGTGAAATTTGCATTAAAACATGAAATTATTGACTCTAAAACTGCACAATTTTTACAGGTCAAGGATCCAGTTACTCCGGTCCTTTATGTGTTGCCTAAAATTCATAAGTCCATGACTGCTCCACCTGGCCGACCAATTGTGGAAGGTACCAACTCTATTTTTTCCAATGTAGCGATATATCTGGATAAGATATTAAGGCCCTTGGTTGATCAGTCATGCACTTTTATTAAAGACACAAATTACTTTTTGGTGAAGATAAAAAATATGCAGTTGCGGACTGATAAGTTTATTTTATTCAGCCTGGATGTCACTAGTCTTTACACCTCCATATCACATGCTAGTGGTGTGGGCTCTGTTAGCAACGCATTACATTCAGTTGGCTTGTATTCTAATTGGGAAATTAACTTCATTTTACAACTACTTGAGGTGATTCTATATAACAACTATTTCCTATTTGAAGATAGGTTTTATCTTCAACTACAGGGGACAGCCATGGGCTCCAACGTCGCCCCTAATTATGCCAATATCTACATGAACTCATTTGAAGAAAAATTTGTATTCGAACATCCAATGTTTCGTCAGTGTGGCACCACCTGGTGGCGCTACATAGACAACATTTTTGGGATTTGGCTGGGCGACGTTGGGGCTCTGGAATCCTTTGTGGCTGACCTCAATAACTCTACCACCAACATTAAATTGAAATTAACAAGCAGTGCATCAAGCATTGACTTCTTGGACGTGACTGTGATAAAGGATGGATGTGGCTTTAAGATTAATATCTATACAAAAGATATCGATAGGAATAGTTTATTATATTTTTATAGTGCTCATCATCCTTCTCTTGTCAGGTCGCTTCCACGCATTCAATTGCTTAGAGGGAAACGCATTGTAGATGACAAAGAAAAAGCTGCAATCAGATTATCTGAAATGGCTGATTATTTTTTACAACGAGGTTACCCTAAGGCACTTATCTCTGACACCATCAAATCGGTACTTCCTATTCAAAGGGATTTCCTGTTAAAACCTAGGCCCCCTAAGAACAATAAATAAAAAGAATCACATTTGTGTCTGAATTTTGCAGACAAAGTAAATCTATATTAAAGATTATTCGCCGACATTGGGGTATTCTCCAAGGATGTAACCCTGATATTGAAGAGTTCTGCCAATATCCAATGCCTGCGTATAAACGCAGTAAAAACTTGAAAGATGTTCTTGTTAAAGCTGACATTGGCTCTGGCCAAGCTCAACAACAGAGTTACATAACTAAAAAGAGCTTAGGATGTTTTCCTTGCCTAGGTTGTGTAAACTGTAATTCAATCATCAAAAGTCCATATATTTTACATCCCCAAACCGGTTATAAATTTAAATATAGGGATTACACATAATTAGTGTTACACTTGTAACACTAATTATGTTGTTTATTTAATTAAATGCCCATGTGGGCGTGTTTATGTTGGTGAATCCACCAGACGCATTGGCGAACGCATCAACGAACACAAGAGCAACATTAGATGTAAAGTGATCACGGCCCCTGTAGCACATCATTTTCTATCAGCAGGGCATCAAATTAGTCAACTTCAATTCCAAGTTGTCGAACAGATCAAAACCCCCAAGCGGGGTGGCAACAGGGAACTGTTGCTCAAACAATGGGAAACATTTTGGATCTACAAATTAGATACCTTGGAACCAAAGGGGATGAATAGGGAAATCAATTGGGCAGTGTTTTATTAATACATTTTCTGCTATGTTAGTTTTTGTTATTTTATTATTTATTTTTGCTTTTTATTGTCCCCTTATATACGAGTCATTTACAATATGCTCATTATACATCGATAAATACATCCTTATGGGGTTGATATTCTTCCATCTCTTAATGACATTTTGTAATATAATGTATTCCAATCGAAAATGCCCTCATTGGAGTGCTAGTTACCAGTAGTAAATATTTGAGGTTCTGCATTCCTAATATATTCTAATGGTTGCATTGATTTCTGTTTTTTTGTTGCTAAGTGTACTGTGTAAATAATGGCAAAATTGTACATGTGTTGTATCCTTGTGGTTTCCTACCTGTTTTTTAATTATTGCACTGTTACATTAAACAACCTGAAGAGGGCCCTAATTATTGTGTTAAACATGCACTGTGTAGATTGTAAGGGTTAAATTCCCAGGTAAATACCTATTTAAGCAGGTGTGCAGTGCTCATTATTTTATCACATGATTAAGGGGCACTGGCCCAGAAACGTCGTGTCTATGTCTGATCCTCTCAAGAAATAAAGCTTACTCGTTTAACATATGAGGAACTTCTCTTTTTCCTTCTTTTTGATATTATTTGGAGCCTGGTAGTAGCTCCTGGAAGTTTGTTCCTCTTTGGGTCTTCAGTGTGCTGGACGCTACTTTTCTATTGGACATTTTCTGGTATGTTGTAAACCGCTTCCATATGTCCTCCAGGTTTTGTACATCTAGCTGCAAAAGATTAAAAGCTTAAACAATAAAGGCAATTTTTCACAGCCTTCTTTACTTATATTTATCAAGGGTGCCAATAAATAAATATATTTGAGGCTTAATAACCTCTAAATACAATATTTTTTTTAAATAATTTTTATTAGATGGTGTTATGAGCGTAGGTGTACTTTGTAACATATTTTTGATGTGTTTTGCTGCACTTTTATTTTGTGAAACAGTTAACCAGAGCTCTGAAGTCACAATCAGTGTAGCATAAATTCCGCTCAAGCGATAACGTTTACTTTCATCTCGCAATACCTGTGATAAACCCCATTATCCCTTGTGTACAAATATCGGCGCTACACTCGTTATCTGGCCCATTATGAGGTACAACCCCAATTCTGAAAAAGTTGTAACAGTATCGAAAAATGGGTAGGTTTTTTAGAGTTATTTATTTATTTATTTATTTTTTTGGGGGGGAAGAGTGGGTTTTAAAAGTAAAAGAGCTGATTACTTTAGGGCAATGCCCTACAAAAGGCCCTTTTAAGGGCTAGTGGTAGTTTTGTGTTAGATTAGGGGGTGTTTTTATTTTGGAGTGGTTTTTTTGTTTTTATGGGGGCATTAGATTAGGTTTAATTTTTTATTTTGGATAATTTGGTTTATTATTTTTTGTAATGTTAGATTTTTTAACATTAATATTTTAAAACAATTAAATTAACAGAAAAAAATTACATATTTTTACACTACAAAAAAAAATACATTACAAAAAAATAAAAACTCTAAAATTACAAAAAATAAAAAAACTCCAAGATTACAAAAAATAATAAACAGAATTATTCAAAATAATAAAAAATATTACCTTAAAAAATTACAAAGTTCCCCCTAAAAGTAAAACCCACCACCCAACAAACCCCCCAAAATAAAAAACCTAAATCTAAAAAAAACCTAAGCTACCCATTGCCCCTAAAGGAGCATTTGTATGGGCATTGCCCTTAAAAGGGCATTTAGCTCTTTTGTTCCCAAAGCCCTAATCTAAAAAAAAACATCCAAAATTTAAAAAAAACAACCTAATACTAACCCCAGGAAATCTACTTACATTTCCTGAAGTCCGGACATCCAGCGAGAAGTCTTCATCCAGGCGGCGACATCTTCATCCATCGCGGGGGCATCTCCTATCTTCATCTCGGTGGCCCAGCGTGGAGGATCCTTTTCATGCGATGTACACTGAAGTTTGAATGCAAGGTACCTGTTTAAAAATGGGGTACCTTGCATTCCTATTGGCTGATATTTTCAAATCAGCCAATAGGATGAGAGCTACTATTGGCTGATTTTCGTAGTGTTAGAATTTTTTTAATTTGTAATTTTTTATTTTTTTATTTTTCATTAATTGTATTGTTTTTAAATAGTAATGTTAACTTACTTTATAGTTTAAACTTAGTTTTTTTTTAAATTTACAGGTAAGTTTTTATTTATTTAAATATAATTAAATAATTTAATATTGTAAATTTAATTTAAAATTAGGGGGATGTTAGTTTTAGGGGTTAATAGTTTAAAGGGACAGTCTACCATAGAATTGTTTTTGTTTTAAAAGATAGATAATCCCTTTATTACCCATTCCCCAGTTTTGCATAACCAACACAGTTATATTAATATACTTTTTACCTCTGTAATTACCTTGTATCTAGGAACCTTCTTCCAGCCCCGTGATCACATGACTGTGACTGTTTATTATCTTTTGTCTTAAATTTAGCATTGTGTTGTGTTGTTAAATAACCCCCTGTGCCTGAACACAGTGTTATCTATATGGCCCACGTGTACTTTCTGTCTCTTTGTGTTGAAAAGAGATTTAAAAAGCCTGTGATAAGAGGCAGCCCTCAAAGGCTTAGAAATTAGCATATGAGCCTACCTATGTTTAGTTTAAACTAAGAATACCAAGAGAAAAAAAGCTAATTTGATGATAAAAGTAAATTGGAAAGTTAATTAAAATTAAAAGTCCTATCTGAATAATGAAAGTTTAATTTATACTAGACTGTCCCTTTAATTTAGTGTGTTGCGATGTGGGGGTGGCGGTGTAGGGGTTAATAGGTTAAGTTTAATAGTTGCAATGTGGGGGGTGGTTTAGGGGTTATTAGGTTTATTATAGTAGTAGCGATGTGGGGGGTGGTTTAGGGGTTATTAGGTTTATTATAGTAGTAGCGATGTGGGGGGCCGGTGGTTTAGGGGTTAATATGTTTATTTAGGCCTAGATTTGGAGTTTTGCGTTAGAAGGGTGCGTTAGCTACGCATGCTTTTTTCTGGCCGCACCTTTTAAATACCGCTGGTATTTAGAGTTCACAGAAGGGCTGCGTTAGGCTCCAAAAAGGGAGCGTAGAGCATAATTTACCGACACTGCAACTCTAAATACCAGCGGTGCTTACGGACGCGGCCAGCTTAAAAAATGTGCTTGTGCACGATTCCCCCATAGGAAACAATGGGACAGTTTGAGCTGAAAAAAAACCTAACACCTGCAAAAAAGCAGCGTTCAGGGGGGGGCGGAGCTAGCCAGTGCCCAAGATGGTTGCAGGCGCATAGAGCTCCGAAGTGTGGTCGGCAATATCACTTTACTAGTGTCATAGTTATGTGAATCGGGAGCCGCAAACACCTGTACCTGTTCTCTGAGGGCATGTACCACATCAGGCGACCATCATCGAAGCACCGGTGCGGCACTTAGCCGGACACAGCAAACCGCGGACCCACGCGGCTTCCTTGAGGCCTAACAAAGTTTTCAACTCAGGCGCACGGCCGCATCACCCGGGCCATAGGAAGCATATAGAGCACCTCCTCTCCTCTTGCTACACTGCGGCAGTGGAGAAACGCAGATGTGACCGGTGACTGAATCACTACACGGAGCGCGCCTGTGGGGTAAGAGGGGATCTGAATCCCATCATAGTGCAGCACATACAACACATCGGGCCCTTTCTGCCCCGGGGCTGCGCTACCGCCAAGCACACTTGATATGAACAGGAGGGTTCCCTCCGGGCAGCAACACTAACAACTCAGACAACCATGCAAGGCTAATGTAGAGCAGAAATAGCTGCAAGATGTCTCCGTGAGGGGAACTAATAAGGCACCAGTTTTTTAGGCATGTGTGGGCCTGCTTACTTATCCACCGCATAAAGGAGCGGATACTTGGACTTTCCACAATATAAGCCCTATAATTGAACCTATCATTATTATCGTGGGGTGCATGATCTGATAAGGGGACCCCCCTATTTTTTCCACTCTGACATTGCAGTAAACTTTTAACAAGGGCCATTTTTATCTGCCTATTATGACCTCTAAAAGAGCACCCAGAGCTGAAAAGGCGGGAAAGGGTAGCACCTCTGCGGCCTCCACTGTACACAGTTTTTTTAAAGCCGTGGAAGCGGTAGCTACTGAACAAGCTGACAACTCGGCGAAAACGCCACCCCCAACTCAAAATTCTGATCTAGAGGAGAGCCCAGGGACAATGTTAACTAAAGCGGACTTGCAAACTCTGCCCTCCAAAGAGGACTTTAATAAGTTTATTGGGCAAGTTAGCTTGATGATAAAATCCAGTCTATCAGAGGTTAAGAGAGAAATAAGTGAAATAGGTTCCAGGATAGCACAAATCGAAGAAGATGCGGAACAAACTGACAGAATCCTTGACCTCCAGACCCGCCAAATGTCCCATCATTCCACTATCATAACCCAACTACAGGACCAGGTTGAAGACCTGGACAATAGGGGGCGGCGTCAAAACATCAGAATCAGGGGGATATCGGAAAATATCAAGACCCCAGAGCTCCTATCATATCTACAAACTTTATTCAACAAACTAATGGACAATGAGGAAGCGGTGGACTATCCTCTAGATAGATACCACAGAGCTCTGAGATCCCCCCCCCGAAAGATACTGCCCCCCCGAGAGACATCGTCATCAAGTTTACTAGTTTCAGGGACAAGGAGAATATCCTCACGGCAGCCCGGAAAAAATCTCCCATCACACACAACGGAAGCGCCCTTCAATTCTATGCAGATCTCAGTCAAATGACCCTAAGCAAAAGGCGGGAAGCCAGATATCTCACACTGCACCTAAGAGATCTTGGCATCCCTTATAGATGGGGATTCCCCTTTAACCTAAAAGTGATTAGAGACAATTTGACTGCTGTATACAGAACTCCTGAGGATTTGGAGGACTTCTGCTCACTCTTAAAGATCTCACAGCCCAGGCCTCCCGATTTGAAGGAGGCTCCAAAGGACCAGCGCACACCAAATCCACAGAGACAGAAGTGGACGCAAGTCCCCTATGGAAAGAAGAGAAGACCCACCGCCAATAATTTGGGCGATCAGGAGGAAACCGCCTGAACCATGGAACTACCACTAAACAGACCACCTCACTCTATGAGGTTGTTTGGCAGCGTGTGGCTCCTTCTCCCTCCCCTTATGGGCCGGGCGTGGGACACGTACGAACTTGTGTTGGTTACTCCACTTCACCAGTGACTACTGAAAACAGTAATGTATAACTGTCGTTTTTTCTTTTGTTTTCTTATGCCTTGTACCCCCATATGGATCGCTACAAATGCCAATAGTATGTTAGACTGTCTTGCATTAGTTAGATGCCCTAGTATGTTTAACTCTATGACTTATTGTTCTGCTGCCGACCTGCTACCATAAGTTGTAGCAGTCACTTAAACCCCCTTCCCCTAGTTAAGTAGTTAGAAGCGAACAATGCTTCATGTTCGTGTTCAAGTTTTTGTGTTAAGTTTTGCATTTTCTGTTTTATTAATATGTGCTCTTTACCATTACAGAACCGTCCTCTCCACCCTACTTTTATTGCATCCTCTTACCTCTCCCTATTACCTGAGGCCTGGCAGGGGCTGTAGACGCTACTTATCAGTTCACTTCCAGGTAACAGCTCACCACACCGTATCGCAAACACACTTAGTTGCTACCCTTATATGGAGACTCCCTGGGCAAATTATTAACGATCCCCTCAACACTGCTGGTGGGCTGGTATGGCTCCGCTGTTGACCCATGGTTCCCCTCACGCGGGGCAACACCATATCAAACTAGTATCCCAGAATGCGAAGGGGCTAAATTCACCCACAAAGCGCTCAGTTGCTCTCTCATGTTTTAAAAAATCTAAGGCTGACCTGGTCTTCGTTCAGGAGACCCACTTCCCTAGAGATAATTCCCCAAAATTTACTAATAAGGACTACCCCACTGCATACTTTGCGTCACATACAGGTAAACGGGGGGGGGGGGTGGGTATCTTGTTTCATAAGTCACTGCCGTTTCAGTTAACAACTATGGAAACGGATCCAGGGGGAAGATGGCTTATTCTCATCGGCCTCCTTTATAGCCGACCAGTTACGTTGGTCAACGTTTATGCCCCAAATTTGAAGCAAGCACAATTTTTTAAAAAAATTACAACTAAAATCCTTCAAGTTCAGAAAGGTGCTTTAATCTTAGCTGGCGACCTAAATGTAGCACTTGAGCCAGGTATTGACTGCTCCCAGGGTCGAGGCAGTATCCCCATTAAGACCCTACAGGACTTCAGAGCGCTTGCACATAAGCTTACTCTGATTGATGTGTGGAGGGCCAAGCACCCGGGCCAGCGGAACTACACCTTTTTTTCCAATCCGCATCAGTGTTACTCACGCATAGACTATGTATTCATAGATCAAGTCAATTATAGTCTAGTACAGGAGGCTGACATTGAGCCAATAAGCTGGTCTGATCATGCCGCAGTGTCGGCCACTCTGCGCTGGTCTGAACGACCGCTATCCCCTTACACATGGCGGCTTGATGAATCCCTGCTAAAGCACCCAATCTTTTCTAAAAAATTAGCGGAGATGATAAAAGATTACTTTGCACTTAATAATACGCCAGATATATCACCGCACACTTTATGGGAGGCTCACAAATGTGTAATTAGGGGGGAATTGATAAAACGCAAGGCAGTCCTCACCAAACAATATCGCGAGGCTTATAACTCAATGATGCAAAACATCCGCGAATTAGAGCAGACTCACAAACACTCCCCACTAGATAAAGTTATAGCTGAAAAGTTAAGGCAGGTGAGGAACGACTTAAACAGGCTAATATACAAAGAAGCCCAATCCAAAGCAATATACCTCAAGAAAATGTACTTGACCAACTCAAATAAGATAGGCCCGACCTTAGCAAGAACCCTTAGGGAACAGAAGCTGAACTCATATGTACATAGTATAGTCGATCCTGCGGGTCGTCAGGCTCTAAGCAGCCACCAAATTGTAAACGAATTTAGAAAGTTTTATAATGAACTATACAACCTGCCGAAACCACCACTGGCAGCTAACCCCCAGGAGCGAGAGAGGTATATAGAGGAGGCCGCACTCCCGGCCCTTACTGCAGAACTAAATCAGAAATTAGAGGCCCCAATTACCCTTCAAGAAGTCCTCCTAGCTATAAAATCCCTTCCCTTGCGTAAGAGCCCAGGACCAGATGGGTTCACAAACCTATATTATAAAAATTACAGGCAACTCCTGGCCCCGCACCTTACTTCCTTGTTTAGAGCAATAGATGACAGGATACCCTGGCCCAAGAGCAGCCTAGAGGCTCATGTTATAGTTCTACCGAAGGCGGACAGAGACCCCCAGAAAGTGGAAAATTATAGGCCTATATCCCTACTTAATTCTGATGTTAAGATTTACGCAAAGATCCTAGCAACCCGTTTAAACTCCATTCTCCCTCAAATTATTCATGTGGACCAAACGGGGTTTATCCCCGGGAGGGAAGCACGGGATAATACCATAAGAGTAATTCAACTAATAGAGCACGCCAGCCGGTCGAAGATCCCATCAATATTAATATCGACAGATGCTGAGAAAGCCTTCGACCGGCTGGACTGGAATTTCTTGCACTCATGCCTGTCCGCCTTCGGTATTGGAGACCTGATGTCCCATAGACACACAACCCTCTGTACACACAACCCTCTGCGAAAATTAAAGCTAATGGTGTCCTGTCAGATAGCTTCAGCATTGGGAATGGGACCAGGCAGGGTTGCCCCCTGTCCCCACTCCTCTTTGCTATCTCCATGGAGGTGCTCGCGGCGCACATTAGACAAAACCCCAAAATTACTGGTATAACCCTGGGCCCCAACTCCTTTAAAATAACCCTCTACGCGGACGATGTCCTTATTCTGTTAACTTCCCCTTCCACTTCAATCACTTATTTACTAGAGGAATTCAACCGATTCAGTGCCCACTCTAATTTCCACATAAATGCACAAAAGTCTGAAATCCTAAATATCAATATGAAAAAACAATCCTTTGAAGCCTTAAGGACTCACTGCCCATACAAACTAAACATGGACAAACTTAAATACTTAGGAATCCAGCTCACGTCGGGGAGTAGTAAATTATTTAAGCATAACTATATACCCCTCATGCACAGACTCAAAAAGGAACTCGACGGCTGGCAGAATAAACCGCTCTCGTGGTGGGGCAGGATACAAGCAGTAAAGATGACAGCCCTCCCACAGCTACTCTATGTTATGCAGACGGTACCTATTCACCTGCCGAACACATACATTAATCAACTACAATCATTGATAAACTCTTTTATATGGGGTAACATTAAACCGCGTATTAGTAAGAAAATTATCACAGCCCCATTGGGTGCGGGGGGGTTGGGAGTGCCGTCAGTACTGTCATATCATAGGGCCGTGGTCCTGCAGAGAATTATCGAATGGCACAACCCGGCTAATAACAAAGCATGGGCATCTATAGACTCCTTCCTCTTAAAATCTCCAAATATTGGCCCCCTTAGCTGGGTCAAACATTCGGCTAGACCCCCCTAGCAAAACTATCCCCAATATATAACCACCTATTCAAAACATGGGATGGAATTCGAGCAAAAATAAAGGGCATTTCGTCCCTTATCTCCCCAATGTCCCCAATTTCTTATAACGCAGAATTTATGGGAGGCGTACTGGCCGAGAGACCTAACCCTATAGGCTTGGAGTGCACCATACCGTTCACCAATCTGGTTCTCAACCATACCTTAAAGACTCGTACCCAGCTAGCTGACGTGGCGGGAGGCGCTTTCTCTAGGTGGCTCAAGTATGCACAGCTCACACACCTACTGAAAATTTCACCTTACAGGGATAGCCTACTCAGAGACTTGACCCGCTTCGAGGGACTGTGCCTCTCTGCTACGGTCCCTCGCGGCTCTCTGTCGAAGGCCAAGAAGATGCTAGATGCGGCACTGGTGCCCGCGTCCCCTTCTTATAAACTACATTGGCAGAGGGAACTGGGAGTGGAGATCCCCGAGGAACATTGGCAAAACATACTACACTGCACCGCCAAGTCCTCATCCATACCTAGATCCCTGGAGCTCAACCATAAGGTGTTGTTCCGTTGGTACCTCACACCAGAGAGACTTAAATTGATCTACCCAGGAGCGGGTGCTACTTGTTGGAGGGGGTGCGGGTCCAATGGGACGATGGCACATATGTGGTGGCAGTGCCGCTCAATATCCCCCTTTTGGAGGGGAGTGGAGCAGCTCCTTAGGGAACTACTGGGAGCAACATTTCACCTCTCGCCCTCTATGGCCCTTCTAAACCACAAACCTGACAAAGTTTGTAAAATTAAATGGAAACTAGCACAAATCAGCCTGAATAGCGCAAAGGCACTTATTGCCTGCAACTGGAAATCTGCACGCATCCCCACTATGCAGGAATGGCGTACACACACCTCGGAACTTTTAGCGGCGGAAGAATACTCTTATTATAGCAACGGTAATTTATCGTTTTTCCATAATGTCCAGTTTTACTGGGAGACTTTAATTAATGCCCCAGTTACAATGGGAGATCGTGCTTCGGTAGGGGAGCCATAATTTATAGAGTGGGTCTCCCCAGGCCAGGCCTCCCTCTCTCCCTCCTCTCTCCAGACCTGCCATCCTCCCTCCCCTCCCCCTCTCCCTCCCCACCCCCTATCTCCCCCCCCCTTATCGCTACATAGTAGGTATGGAGTAAAGAGATTGAATACAAGGCACATATAACTGTTGTAGATTTTTTTTTTTTTTTTTTTCCTTGTAAGATGTTAAGCTTTTTGGAAATGGTATAACTTAACCTTAGATACACTAGTCATTGTGTCGCCAGAATGTGCATGGGACTATGTTAATCAGTACAGTGCGAGATGTCTCAAGGGCGGCATCCCCATAAAGTCTTAATGGACAATAACCCTACGATGGATGGTCTTGGGTTTCGACGGGTCACCCCAAATGGGAGGACTCTTACCGTATAACTTTGTTGGTAGGGACCATACTATGTAATATTATCCTTGACTTGTGTATCAATTACTAAAATGTATTGCTGTTGATTTCCAATAAAGCTTGTTTGAAAATTAAAAAAAAAAAAAAAAAAAAAAAAAAAAAAAGCAGCGTTCAGCTCCTAACGCGGCCCCATTGTTTCCTATGGGGAAACTCTTCCTAAGTCTGCACCTAACATCCTAACATGTACCCCGAGTCTAAACACCCCTAACCTTACACTTATTAACCCCTATTCTGCCGCCGCCGCTATCACTGACACCTGCATATTTTTTTTAACACCTAATCTGCCGCTCCGTACACCGCCGCAACCTACGTTATAGCTATGTACCCCTAATCTGCTGCCCCTAACCCCTGCTGACCCCTATATTATATTTATTAACCCCTAATCTGCCCCCCCCCACGTCGCCGCCACCTACCTACAATTATTAACCCCTAATCTGCCGACCGCACCTCACCGCTACTATAATAAAGTTATTAACCCCTAATCCGCCTCACTCCCGCCTCAATAACCCTATAATAAATAGTATTAACCCCTAATCTGCCCTCCCTAACATCGCTGACACCTAACTTCAATTATTAACCCCTAATCTGCCGACCGGACCTCACCGCTACTCTAATAAATGGATTAACCCCTAAAGCTAAGTCTAACCCTAACCCTAACACCCCCCTAAATTAAATATAATTTTATTCTAACGAAATAAAATAATTCTTATTAAATAAATTATTCCTATTTAAAGCTAAATACTTACCTGTAAAATAAACCCTAATATAGCTACAATATAAATAATAATTACATTGTAGCTATTTTAGGATTAATATTTATTTTACAGGCAACTTTGTATTTATTTTAACCAGGTACAATAGCTGTTAAATAGTTAAGAACTATTTAATAGCTAAAATAGTTAAAATAATTACAAAATTACCTGTAAAATAAATCCTAACCTAAGTTACAATTAAACCTAACACTACACTATCAATAAATTACTTAAATAAAATACCTACAATTATCTACAATTAAACCTAACACTACACTATCAATAAATTAATTAAATACAATACCTACAAATAAATACAATGAAATAAACTAACTAAAGTACAAAAAATAAAAAAGAACTAAGTTACAAAAAATAAAAAAATATTTACAAACATTAGAAAAATATTACAACAATTTTAAACTAATTACACCTACTCTAAGCCCCCTAATAAAATAACAAAGCCCCCCAAAATAAAAAAATGCCCTACCCTATTCTAAAATTAAAATAGAAAAGCTCTTTTACCTTACCAGCCCTTAAAAGGGTCATTTGCGGGGCATGCCCCAAAGAATTCAGCTCTTTTGCCTGTAAAAAAAACCCATACAATACCCCCCCCAACATTACAACCCACCACCCACATACCCCTAATCTAACCCAAACCCCCCTTAAATAAACCTATCACTAAGCCCCTGAAGATCTCCCTACCTTGTCATCACCACACCGGATTCACCGATCGGTCCAGAAGAGCCTCCGAAGTCTTCATCCAAGCCCAAGCGGGGGCTGAAGAGTGACGTCCATCCTCCGGCTGAAGTCTTGATCCAAGCGGCGAATGAAGAAGTCCATCTTCGGGCAGAAATCTTCATCCTATCTGGGCAGAAGAGGACATCCGGACCGGCAAACATCTTCATCCAGGTGGCATCTTCTATGTTCTTCTATCCGATGACGAGCGGCTGATCTTGAAGACCTCCGGCGCGGATCCATCCTCTTCTTCCGACGACTAGACAACGAATGAAGGATAGGATTCTATCAGCCAATAGGAATTAAGGTAGGAAAATTCTGATTGGCTGATGGAATCAGCCAATCAGATTCAAGTTCAATCTGATTGGCTGATTGGATCAGCCAATCAGATTGAGCTCACATTCTATTGGCTGATCAGAACAGCCAATAGAATGCGAGCTCAATCTGATTGGCTGATAGAATCCTATCAGCCAATCGGAATTCGAGGGACGCCATCTTGGATGACGTTCTTTAAAGAAACCTTCATTCGTCGTCTAGTCGTCGGAAGAAGAGGATGGATCCACGCCGGAGGTCTTCAAGATCAGCCGCTCGTCATCGGATGGAAGAACATAGAAGATGCCGCCTGGATGAAGATGTTTGCCGGTCCGGATGTCCTCTTCTGCCCGGATAGGATGAAGATTTCTGCCCGAAGATGGACTTCTTCATTCGCCACTTGGATCAAGACTTCAGCCGGAGGATGGACGTCACTCTTCAGCCCCCGCTTGGGCTTGGATGAAGACTTCGGAGGCTCTTCTGGACCGATTGGTGAACCCGGTGTGGTGAAGACAAGGTAGGGAGATCTTCAGGGGCTTAGTGTTAGGTTTATTTAAGGGGGGTTTGGGTTAGATTAGGGGTATGTGGGTGGTCGGTTGTAATGTTGGGGGGGGTATTGTATGTTTTTTTTTTACAGGCAAAAGAGCTGAATTCTTTGGGGCATGCCCCGCAAATGGCCCTTTTAAGGGCTGGTAAGGTAAAAGAGCTTTTCTATTTTAATTTTAGAATAGGGTAGGGCATTTTTTTATTTTGGGGGGCTTTGTTATTTTATTAGGGGGCTTAGAGTAGGTGTAATTAGTTTAAAATTGTTGTAATATTTTTCTAATGTTTGTAAATATTTTTGTATTTTTTGTAACTTAGTTCTTTTTTATTTTTTGTACTTTAGTTAGTTTATTTAATTGTATTTATTTGTAGGTATTGTATTTAATTAATTTATTGATAGTGTAGTGTTAGGTTTAATTGTAGATAATTGTAGGTATTTTATTTAAGTAATTTATTGATAGTGTAGTGTTAGGTTTAATTGTAACTTAGGTTAGGATTTATTTTCCAGGTAATTTTGTAATTATTTTAACTAGGTAGCTATTAAATAGTTATTAACTATTTAATAGCTATTGTACCTGGTTAAAATAATTACAAAGTTGCCTGTAAAATAAATATTAATCCTAAAATAGCTACAATATAATTATTCGTTATATTGTAGCTATATTAGGGTTTATTTTACAGGTAAGTATTTAGCTTTAAATAGGAATAATTTATTTAATAAGAGTTCATTTTTTTCGTTAGATTTAAATTATATTTATCTTAGGGGGGTGTTAGTGTTAGACTTAGCTTTAGGGGGTAATCCGTTTATTAGAGTAGCGGTGAGGTCCGGTCGGCAGATTAGGGGTTAATAATTTAAGTTAGGTGTCGGCGATGTTAGGGAGGGCAGATTAGGGGTTAATACTATTTCTTATAGGGTTATTGAGACGGGAGTGAGGCGGATTAGGGGTTAATAACTTTATTATAGTAGCGGTGAGGTCTGGTCGGCAGATTAGGGGTTAATTATTGTAGGTAGCTGGCGGCTACGTTGTGGGGGGCAGATTAGGGGTTAATAAATATAATATAGGGGTCGGCGGTGTTAGGGGCAGCAGATTAGGGGTACATAAGTATAATTTAGGTGGCGGCGGTGTGCGGTTGGCAGATTAGGGGTTAAAAAAATTTAATCGCGTGGCGGCGATGTGGGGGGACCTCGGTTTAGGGGTACATAGGTAGTTTATGGGTGTTAGTGTACTGTAGAGCACAGTAGTTAAGAGCTTTATGAACCGGCGTTAGCCCAAAAAGCTCTTAACTCCTGTTTTTTTTCTGCGGCTCGAGTTTTGTCGTTAGATTTCTTACGCTCACTTCAGCCAAGACTCTAAATACCGGCGTTAGAAAGATCCCATTGAAAAGATAGGATACGCAAATGGCGTAGGGGGATCTGCGGTATGGAAAAGTCGCGGCTGCAAAGTGAGCGTTAGACCCTTTAATGACTGACTCCAAATACCAGCGGGCGGTAAAAACCAGCGTTAGGAGCCTCTAACGCTGGTTTTGAAGGCTACCGCAAAACTCTAAATCTAGGCGTTAGTGTTGGCTATGTGGGTGGGCGGCAGATTAGGGGTTAAAAAGTTTAATATAGTATTTGTGATGTGGGAGGGTGGCGGTTTAGGGGTTAATAGGTAGTTTATGGGTGTTAGTGTACTTTGTAACATTTTAGCTATGAGTTTTGTGAAACATCTTTGTTTTGCAAAATCCATAACTATTGCTCTCAGATCAGAATGGATCAGGGCAGTATAGGCTATATTGCAAGCATTTTAGCCGGACTGCAAAACCTGTAATATGGCGCTATAAAAATCCTGCACTCAAACATCATTTTTTGAGTGCGGAATGGATCGTTGTGTTACAGGCTAAAATGCTTGCGTTATAGCTATACTGCAGCGACTTGTAATATGGGAGACCTTCCATTCCATGTGCAATTGCCAATTTTTCAGTGGTATAGCCGTACCGCATCATAGCGCTAAACTTGTAATCTAGGTGTTTATTAGTTAGATTGCGATGTGGGTTAATGGCGAATTAGGGGTTAATACTTTTATTTAGTTATTGTGGTGACCCATGGGACCGAAGGAGAAGAGCTCTCGAGTGATCCTCCACCAGACTGTAGGACGGAGCCTGGACCAGGATATCGTCCAGATACGTTGCCACTGCAATCCCTC
Source organism: Bombina bombina (assembly GCF_027579735.1). Lineage (NCBI taxonomy): Eukaryota > Metazoa > Chordata > Amphibia > Anura > Bombinatoridae > Bombina > Bombina bombina. Next base: position 82,557,303 of record NC_069510.1, on the reverse strand, counting down.
TGGCTCTCGCTACTGCGAGAAGAGCTCCCAGAACCTTTGAAAAGTCTCTTGGGGCAGTCGCCAGACCAAACGGAAGGGCCACAAACTGGAATTGCTGGCGAATCTTAGAAATTTAAAGTGATCCTTGTGGATTGGAACATGAAGGTAAGCATCCTTCAGGTCTATAGTCGTCATGAATTGCCCCTCTTGAACCAGGGGCAAAATTGACTTGATCGTCTCCATCTTGAACGATGGAACTGACAAAAACCTGTTTAGTGCCTTTAGGTCCAGAATTGGATGAAACATGCCCTCCTTCTTTGAGACCTTGAAAAGGTTTGAATAATACCCCAAACATCTTTCCACCGGTGGGACTGGGAAGATTACCCCGAGATATGAGAGATCCCTCACAAGCCCCAGGAAGGCATCTCTCTTTTCTGGTCTTGAAGAGATGTTTGACAGGAGGAACCTGCCTCTGGGCGGATACGATTTGAAACCTATCCTGTACCCCTGGGCAACGACCTCCAGGACCCAAGGGTCTGTAACGTCTCCCCTCAAGGCCTCCGTAAAGAGAGATAGTTTGCCCCCTAGCTGGTCCAAGGACGGGTCGGGGGCTGCCCCTTCATGCCGACTTTGACTCGGCGGGCTTCTTGTTCTGCTTGGACTTGTTCCAAGAGTTTGCTGGCTTCCAAAATTTTGCGGAGAGCTGCTGGCGCTAAGACTTGTCCGAACGAAAGGGATGAAAAGTAGATCCCTTAGGTTTGGCCTTCTTATCCTGAAATAAAAAGGCACCCTTGCCACCCGTGACTGTAGATATGATAGAATCCAGGCTCGGGCCAAAAAAACCTTCCCCTTGAATGGTAGGGAAAGCAAGCGAGACTTAAACATCATGTCAGCAGACCAAGATTTTAGCCACAGAGCCCTGCGGGCTAAAACAGAAAACCCTGATGTCTTAGCATTCAGGTGAATAATCTGCATGTTAGCATCACAAATGAACGAATGCGCTACCCTTAAGGTTTTGATTTGATCCAGGATCTCATTGAGGGGAGTCTCCACCTCGACCATTGCTGATAGTGCGTCACACCAGTAGCTAGCCGCACCAGCCATCACAGTGACTGCCACTGCCTGTTGGAAAACGAACCCCGTCAGTTGGAACATCTTCCGCAACATCGACTCCATCTGTTTATCCATGGGTTCCTTAAAAGAGGAGCTATCCTCAAGCGGAATGGTCGTTCTCATAGCGAGCGTGGAGATAGCACCATCCACCTTAGGGACGGTTCCCCACAGTTCGAGCTGCACGACCAGAATGAGGAAAAGCTTCTTAACAGATGAGGGAGAAAAGGGCGAACCCAGTTTCTACTATTCATTCTTAATAATGTTCGCCATTTTGATAGGAACCGGGAAGGCCTGGGGCACTACCCTGTCCTCGTAAACCTTATCCAGTTTAGGGATCGAAGGTTCCTCCGGGAGCTTTGGTTCCAGAACCTCCAGCGTCACAAACACTTCCATCAGCAGAAAACACAAATGCTCCATCTTAAACTTGAAATCTGGTTCCTCTGCGGACAGAGTCGGAGTTGTCCTCCTCAGCGGATAATCTGTCTGAGACATCCAGCGGAGTTGAAGACCCCTGAGACGGATTGCAGTGCCATACCTTCCGCTTGTGCTTAGTAGGACGAGGCATAGCACTCATGGCCACAGAAACCGCCGTCTGCAACTGATCGTTGAAGTCTGGAGGCCAAAGGGCCCCTCACGGGGGAGGATTAGTAGTGCCCTAGGGAACTGCTTATGTAATTGGAGATGATTGTAGGGAACGCACCTCGCAGGAAGTTACAGAGGCCACACCCGGTCACATGGAGTGCCATGCAGGACCGCCCCTGCACTCGACAGAGACACGCCAAAAAAAAGCCTGCCTCAATCTCTCGCTAATGACTGTTCCACACTGAAAGAGCCTCATCTCACACAAGTGCAGCAGAAACACAATAAACAATATAAAGTATAATAAAATCCCCACTGTTCCATAACCCCCTTCCAAGGGTATATTCTATAAATATAAAAGGAGTCACACTGTGACCCTGTCTTCTTGCGTTATAACATATATATATATATATAATGAAACAATCTTACCAGAATCAACGCCGTGGAACAGGAACACAGCCCTTCAAGTGTGACAGGTTAATAGCATCGCTCCTGACATGGACTTGAGAGAAGAAAAGCAGGCAGCGAAACTCGTCAACGCTGATTGCTTAAGGAGCTGTTAATCATGAGTCGGGATGGTTTAGCAGAAAGACTCTCCCTGCATCTCCGGACCCTAACATTCACCCATGCTCTCACTGAAAGGCTGACAGGACTACTTAAAACTCCAGTCCCATTTTGAAGAGTACTAACTCCGTAACAGACTACTCTGAATCTTCCAACACTTCTCTGCCAACCTCCTGTGATGAAAGACAAAGAATATCTAGGGGATGAGGGGAGTGGGGGAGGTGTTTGTGCCTTTGGCTGAGGTGTCTTTGCCTCTTCCTGGTGGCAGGGTTTTTATTTCCCACAAGTAATGAATGAAGCAGTTGACTCTCCTCTCATTAAGATGGAAAAACCTCAACACGACTAAAGCGAACCTGAGGTTGCGAAAGACAACCACCCAAATGAGAACTCCCTAGGAGGAACAGGACCAGAGATCAACACTACACCGAAAGGTGCTTTCCTGAGAACCCCAAAAGTCTATCTCAGATCTATGATACAACACCCTATGACTTATGGTGCTACAAGGAAGCCACAAGTTACCCCAGCACCCTAGTCTAGCTACACAGTAGCTAAACTAGACAACATAGGTAGCTAACCTCTAAAAACCCAAAGTAATTTGGATCTTTTAGACAAGGATGATTATCCTATGAGAGAAAAAGGCTAGCACATGAAAATACGTAGCCCCTTCTGAACAAGAACTCGCAAATTAAGCCTCAAGCCAGCGAAGCTGACCCTACGCCAACGTGGGATACTATCCCACAGAGAATGCCGAAATATCAACGACAACTCTCGTCTAGGGTACCAGAGCCTAGAAGAACGTCCCACACCAGCAACCTATGCAGCCAGTAGCGGACCATGACCTCCCACCGAAGGCAGGAACAAGGTCAGAGAGCTGCAACAGTAGGATTCAAACTGCCAACCCTCATCTATTGGACTGGGAGATAACCCATAGGCCACCTAGACCTGTAGCAACTGGAGCACACAGTCAAAACTCAACAGAGCAGCCAGATCCCCAACCCCCCTTCCGAGGTAACAGACCCAGTTCAAAGAATTGGCAACGTCTGAATTAAGATGCAAAAATCTCCAGACCACCTCTCAAGGACAAAAAAGGGGGGCCTGAATGGAACAAACCCATGGGAGAACAACTCTGGCTGGCATCCAGAACACCTACGCAGCTCCCTTCCTAGAAGGATCACTCCCAACAAGGGCGATAGGACAATGAACTACAGCGCCCCAATACCAGATCCCAGCCACAGGACCTCTTGCATGCAAAGAGGGCAGAAAACCTCGGAAATGAGAATAGAAGGACCTATGAGGCCTCAAGGAAACCACTTCAAAGCCCCCCTCCCCCGAAGGGGGTCAAACGCAAAGGAACCGCTTCCTCAGCCATAGACTTGGCGAAGAGAAGGAAGAAATTGTAAAAAACATTAAAAAAAGATATTGACAGCTCAGGCAAAACAATGACCACGAGGCCCACATCAAGGTACATTAGTTGTCTCCTGACAACAACCACAAAATCTCAGCTGAGAGACAGCAAAATTAGCCCTCAGACAGATACCAACTCGTCTCTGGTGGGACAAGTGGAGGTTGCAAACCCCCAGGCATGAACCTTAAACAGCATGGAAACACACATTCAAGGTGTAAAAAGCTGCAGCTGGGTCCCCTAGGCACGATCCAGATTCAAATCACAGACAAGGATGTGGCCATAAGTCAGACCCCCAGGACCCAAAATCAGTTGAAGATGAACCCCCTGAAGACCATCCAGTGATCTCAGATGGAAGAGAGCATCCAGCAGAGCACTCTCATATCTTAATGGCCATGGATCATGGTCTACTCAAAAGAGATACAAACCAAAGAGTCTAGGAGACATCCTAACAGGTCAAGTAAGAGGGCAACCAGTACCCGAAGGTGCCACCTAATCCCGGACCCGTTGCTGAAAACCACGGAGTAAGATTTCTTAGAGAGTTGAAGAAGACACCACCCTCTACCGACCAAGGGGTACAAGGGACAGGCACAAAATAAGTCCATAGGATGAAGATGACAATATCTTCAAAGATCCTTGCAGGATCAGTCTCCCAGAAATCCTTTACCTCACAGGAAACTACATGGGAGCCTCACAGCCCCTGACAGACAAGTCAACCAAGGGGAAAAAAACGGGGAAAACCCTCGACCCCTGCACTCCTATAGAAGAGCGCAACATATTGAAGGAGGAAGTAAAAGGAGCAAACCCGAACTTCCAAACCCCGATGACCCGACTCCCAAGAAGGGGTTAAGTAGCCTAGAGGCGCCTAACACTAGCCACAAAATTTAGACATCCAGGGCTACCAAGAGGGAAAACAAAAAACGCTATCCAACTTGTACCCCCGATGCCTAGGGGTCATCCAGCCTCCAAACCCGTGGGAATGGAGAAAACTCGATCCCCAGGCCAAAGGCCTCTCACGATGAGCCTCGGCAGGCTCTGATCCCGGAACCACCTAAAGAGTAGCACATGGGGATGTATTCAAACTCCTATACTGAGCTTAATAATCAGGCATGCTACCACAGAAAGAAAACCCTCAAGGTATAAAACCAGGGGGAGGAACCTTGCTAGGCATGATAGTTATCCCTTAGGCCACATAGTCCTACTAAGCAACCCTCCGTCTTCCAACAAGGAGGCAACAAGAAAAACACAAACACTTATCAAAGTGAACAACTCAGCACCCGACAGGGTAACCAGTATACCGGCACCACGTGGATGACATGAACCATAAAGGAACAACATCTAGTGTTTGACCAGGACCTGCCTGGCACGAGAACATTCTGAAACTGTCCCCGGTCCAAGAAAAATCCCCGAAGGGATCGATAACATGAATAATAAACATAACTATGTATTATATAGTACTGCGCAACTTCTGAAGAAGTGCTCACGCGACCAAAAAATCATGAGTATCAGTTCCAGAGAAAGAAACGTTCCAAACTCGAACTATAACCAACATAAGCTTTGTAAAACAAATTAAACACATCATGAGGACTTCTGGCTGGGGGCGGAGCGAACAGGTAGCATGCAGGTAGCTGTCTGTGCTCTGATTCTCAGCGTTTGAGACCCGCTCCATTCACCAGCCTCACTGCAGTTGCCCTTGGCCTGACTGAAAGCGTTCGGTCCGGATACTGGATCCTTTGATCATGTAGTTGAAGTCCCTGCTAAAGCCATGAATGTGCTTGGTCACTGAAGCACCCTATTCATATCTTTGCTGTTTCTAACTGCACCCCACTTAAAACATGTGCCAGTCTCCCTGAATGGATCTTCCCCTAGCGTACTCTCTAAGGCAACCGGGGGTGTTTAAAGGACAGACTTGGTTTAAAGGTGCCCGGTTTGAACTCACTGTTGAGAGTAGAGCAGCAGTACCCATTGGAAGCTGAGGATATTGGCAACACGGGCGGTACTTGGACTTTAAATTGACCTGATACGGATCACCGGTCAGTATACGGATTGCCGGTTTGTATACCGGGAGCTGATACTCTATATAATTTCCTGCCTACATTGGAGGGATGGGTAAATCCCGTGGCCCTATGCAACAAACTTAGTATCTGCTCTTTGCTGGGAAAATACAGCCTTTTTTTTGTATAAGAGACTCCTGATGTTGGCTGTTGGACAGCGGCTCATTGCAGAGGGACGGGCAAATCCCACGGCTCCCTGCATATGCCACCCGGCTGATTACGTTTGTGTGGGCTTCTTACTATCTATTGTCTCCTTTTGGTGTGCCTCCCTGCCTGGTGTGGTTGTGTGGGACCCGATTCCAGTTCCACTCTTGCTTGTCCTCCTCTCACTTAAAGGGTGCTGCTGCGCTGATTGAACGCCAGGAGGTGACGGGCTGTAAGCGCTGCTGATTAGAAGAATCACTATAGTGGCTATCCGGGAATCAGCAGGACACTAGAAAGGCTCCTGTTGCTTTTTGTCTACGTTTAGCAAGGACTAAGGTTGTTGCTCTGCTGTCTCAGTATGCTTTTGCTCATCTGATTTTCGGCCTCATTTCAGGTCGGTAAACTTCAAGCATTTCACTAAGTTCATCTGAGCCTTGCTATCTACAGCTATACTGAAGCCTGGATTTTGTTGACGGATTGCCACTTTCTTTTAGCTACGGGTAACACGCTGTTAGATCCAACATATCCCCTAGGTTCACCTAAAATTTTAAAAATGTTTGTGCAAGTATTGCCTTCTCACCCTGCATTATTATTGAATATATAATGCATATATAATATAATATATAGTCACTGTAACACTTGATTTTGTAGCGCAACAATATTGTGCTCAAATGTAATTTTAAAGAGCACTAGGGTATTTTGGTATCCCCTTATTTTCTTATCATCTATATTTGATATTAAAGTTTTTTGCGCCCCTAATAACCCATCCAATATTTGTTAATTGTTGCCTCTAGGTTTTGAGGCGGGAAAAAGGTAAAAAGGGAGAGAAAGTGGTGGGGAAGGTCTTTTTGGGCCTTTACTACTTTTTGTAACTGCACTTTTTTTTTCTGTGTTTTTTTTTTTTGGTTAAATCACACAGCGTCTATCGATGCAGAGTTTAGCACATATCACACTTTTAACTTAAGGTTCATGGATAGATTTATTTTACTTAATAAAGGCTCTTCTCCTAATATGCTACCTAAACAAAGAGACAGGAAAGGGAACAATAAAGTCCCGGACCCTGCCTCTGACATATCTCAAGATAGAGGGGCGGCTAACTTTTCCACAAATGATATGTCAGAATTTGCCGCAGAAATTGTTAAAATGATTACTCCTCAGTTAGAGGCAGTTAAACAGGAAATTAAGAAGGAAATATCCAGCCTGACTATCGAAGTCAGACAGTTTGCAGCAAGGCTAGAGGAGGTGGAGACTAGAATGTCTGATTTAGAAGACAGATGTAATCTTCAAGATCCTATTTCAATAACCCAAGGCAATGCTATTGCATTGCTCCAGTCTAAGATTGAGAATCTTGAGGAACGTTCTAGACCCAATAACTTAAAGGTCATTGGTCTCCCTGAATCAGTGGAATTTCAAGACTTAATGACCTTTGTCTCAATCACTCTACCTCAGACACTCCAGATCATGTCTCCTTCAACCCCCTTTCAGATAGAAAGAGTACACAGAATAGGTCACATAAGGGTGAATACTGATAATGTCAAACCAAGACCCATTATTTTCAAATTCGTGAATTTTTAAGATAAAATGTTGTATCTTACACACTGCAGGAAATTCAATCCTTTTGTAATTGGTTCTCATAAAATTTTGATCTTCCAAGATTTTTCATCTGAAACGCTGACTAAGAGAAGGGAGATGGGAGATGTCGCCTTTTTATGGTAAGCTTATGAGGGCAGATTACATTATCAGTGTCAGGGTGCCAGGAATCAGACTGAGACGAGAAGTGCAAAAATAATCACACCTTTATTAATAGCAAAAAATAATAAAAAGTCCACAAGTCAAATAACAAGCCAGGAGTCAAAACCAGAACTGGTAGTCAGACGAGCTGAGTCAGGAGCCAAAGCGAATAGTCAGACGAGCCGGAATCAGGAACAAGGAAACAGCAGAGTCAGGAATGAGCCAGGGATAAGGAACCACGTCAGGCAGCCAGGTAATACACAGGAACTCTCACAAACAGTTTTGAAACAACGCAAAGGCAAAGCATACTGAACAGAGTCCCTTTAAATAATAAGTGATGACATCACAATTCTAAGACTGCATCCTGTCTCACATGGATGATGCACACCAGTCTGGCCATAAAAGAAAGTGCAGTAAATGAGCAGCATCCCCCACAATGCACCATAGTCAGGAAGAGAGGTGAGTAAAATGGCTGCCAGCAGCACATGGCAAACACAACAGGGAGAAAACCCTGACAGTACCCTCCCCTCAATGACCCCTCCCCCACGGGAGGACAAAAGGCTTATTGGGGAAACGGGCATGGAAGGCACGGAGGAGGGCGGGAGCATGAACATCAGAGGAGGGAACCCAAGAATGCTCCTCCGGACCGTAGCCCCTCCAGTGAACCAAATACTGTACACGGCCCCTGGACATACGAGAGTCAATAATGCTGCTGACCTCATACTCCTCATGGTTGTCAACAAAGATAGGACGGGGATGAGGCAACACAGTGGTAAACCGATTACAAACCAATGGTTTCAAGAGGGAAATATGAAAAACATTGGAGATGCGCATAGCAGGAGGAAGGTCAAGAGCGTAGGCCACAGGATTAACCCGTTGGAGTATTCGAAAAGGACCAACATAACGGGGAGCCAATTTATTGGAAGGCACACGAAGGTTCAAGTTGCGGGAGGACAGCCAAACTCTCTCACAAACCTGGTAGGAAGGTGCGGGCAGACGCCTACGATCAGCCTGGAACTTTTGGCGCTGCATAGAACGATGAAGGCAATCCTGAATCTGCACCCACGTGGAATGGAGTTGTCGGAGATGCTCCTCCAAAGCCGGAATACCTTGAGACATGAATGAATCGGGCAACAAGGATGGTTGAAACCCATAATTCGACATGAACGGGGATAACTTGGAGGAAGCATTAATAGCACTATTACGAGCAAACTCTGCCCAAGGTAACAGTTCAGACCAATTATTGTGGTGATCTGAGACATAGCAACGGAGGAACTGTTCAAGAGCTTGATTAGACCGTTCCGCACCCCCATTGGATTGAGGGTGATATGCCGAGGAGAAGGAAAGCTGGATCCCCATTTAAGCACAAAAGGAACGCCAAAATCTGGAGACAAACTGGCTACCCCAGTCTGACACTATCTCCTTGGGTAACCCATGTAAACGGAAGACCTCCCGGGCAAAAATTGAAGCAAGCTCCTGAGCGGTAGGCAGCTTCATCAAGGGAATGCAATGTGACATTTTAGAAAAACGGTCAACCACCATAAGGATAACAGTATTGCCATTGGAAACAGGGAGCTCGACAATGAAGTCCATGGAAAGATGTGTCCAAGGACGCTCACCATTAGCAATAGGTATAAGAAGACCCACAGGAAGACGTCAAGGAGTCTTATTCTGTGCACAAACTGAGCAGGAGGCAACATACACAGCAACATCAGAACGAAGACCTGGCCACCAGAATTGTCGAGTGACAGACCAAATCATTTGGTTCTTGCCTGGGTGACCTGCGGCTTTAGGATAGTGGTAAGTGTGCAAAAGTTTAGTTTGAAGATTATCAGGAACAAAACACTTACCACTAGGTTTCTCAGGAGGTGCATTGGTTTGTGCAGCCAGGATCTCCTCCCCCAAGGGAGAAGTCAAATTAGTACGTATGGTAGCCAAAATATGGTCAGGAGGTATAACAGGAGTAGGTACAGACTCCTCCTTGGACAGAGGCAAACATTGTTGAGAGAGGGCATCAGCCCTAACATTCTTACTACTAGGCAGGTAGGAGACCACATAATTAAACCGAGACAAAAATAGCGCCTATCTGGCCTGTCGGGGCGACAAACGTTTTGCTTCAGATAGATAAGTTAAATTCTTGTGGTCAGTAAGAATGAGCACCGGCACGCTAGTACCCTCGAGAAGATGCCTCCATTCCTTAAGCGCCAAAATTATGGCCAGTAATTCCCTGTCGCCAATTTCATAATTGCACTCCGCTGGAGACAATTTATTAGAGAAGAAACCACACGGATGCAAGGAACCATCAGGCGTAGGACGTTGAGACAAGAGGGCACCTACGCTAGTCTCAGACGCATCAACCTCAAGAACGAAAGGCAGGACAGGGTTAGGATGAGCCAGAACTGGAGCTGTAGCAAAGGCATCCTTAAGACTATCAAAGGCCTTAATGGCAGTAGGTGACCAATGGAGTGGATCATTCTCTTTACGGGTCATGTCTGTGATAGGTTTGTCAAAGTAAGAAAAGTTTTTAATAAACTTTCTATAGTAATTGGCGAACCCCAAAAAAACGTTGAATAGACCAAAGACAAACTGGGCGAGGCCACTGCAGAACTGCAGATAACTTGTCAGGATCCATGGAGAACCCTCCAACGGAGATAACATAACCTAGGAAGGTTACTTGAGTCTGATGGAACTCACATTTCTCGAGTTTACAAAACAGGCCGTTCTCGCATAGTCTCTGAAGAACCCGTGTAACATCAGAACGATGAGCCTCAAGTGTGGGTGAGTGTATGAGGATGTCGTCTAAGTATACCATAACACACTGTTGCAACATATCTCGTAGGACATCATTAATAAATTCCTGAAAAACAGCAGGAGCATTACATAGGCCAAAGGGCATTACAAGATACTCATAATGCCCGCTCCTGGTGTTAAATGCTGTTTTCTATTCGTGGCCCTCCTTAATCCTAACGAGATTGTACGCTCCTCTCAAATCAAGTTTAGTAAAGACCGTAGCTCCCTTGAGGCGGTCAAAGAGTTCCGTAATAAGCGTAATAGGGTAAGCATTCTTAATGGTAAGACAATTAAGACCCCTATAATCGATACATGGTCTTAACTCGCCACCCTTTTTCTTCACAAAGAAGAAGCCAGCCCCTGCAGGAGAACAGAGCATCGGCAACATACTCCTCCATAGCACAATTCTCTGCAACAGACAGAGGGTACACCCGACCCGGAAATACATTGCGGGAACCACGACAAAATTTCGGACCTGCGCCAGTCGAGACTGGGATTGTGCTTTTGGAGCCAGGGAAAACCCAGAACAACCGGAAAATGGGGAGAGTTTATCACCTGGAACTGGAGGGTTTCAAAATGGAGAGCCCCAACAGCCATGGACAACGGAGCAGTTTCATAACGAGTACGCGCTGAAGGGGCCTGCAATCAATGGCCTCAATAGCGAGCGGAATGGACTGAGGCAAAACAGGAATGGAGTGTTTTGAAACAAAAGCACTGTCAATGAAATAGCCTGCAGCACCGGACTCAACAAGAGCCTGAGTGACTATAGGGGAGTCCACCCAGGAAAGGACAACTGTGACCAAAGGTTTCTCCTTAAGCAGTTCCGGAGACGAGGATAAACCACCCAAGGTCTGCCCCCCGACAGGACCTTAGGTGTGAGCATTTCCCGGCCGTGTAGGACAAGACTTCAAAAGGTGGCCCTGTAACCCACAATAGAGGCAGAGCCCCTCCCTCCTCCTAAAGGCCCTCTCCTCCGTGGAGAGATGCGTGAATCCCAGCTGCATCAGCTCAGCAGTACCTGGTGACTCGGGACCAGGAGGCATGGGAGGCATGGGTGGGAACGAACACGTAGGAGACAACGGAACAGGAGGCTTCCGCAAGCTCTCCTTGAAAGAGGGCCTCTCTGTGAGTCTGATGTCAATTAGGATAAAAAAAGACACCAATGCCTCGAGATCCTCTGGTAAATCTCTGGCAGAAACTTCGTCTTTAATCACATCAGAGAGCCCATGAAAGAATGTGGCAATAAGGGCTTCATTGTTCCAAACTACCTCTGCGGCAAGCGTACGGAACTCAATAGCATACTGAGCAACAGATCTTGTACCTTGCTGAATGGACATGAGTCGTTTAGCAGCAGAGAAGGAGCGAGCCGGAACATCAAATACCCTTTGAAAGGAGGCCACAAATTCAGGGTAATTTGAAATCACAGGTTTATTAGTCTCCCACAAGGGATTAGCCCAGGCAAGAGCTGTGTCAGAGAGTAACGAGATGAGAAATCCCACCTTAGCTCTGTCAGAGGGAAACGCCTGAGGTAACATCTCAAAGAAAATACCCACCTGGTTCAAAAACCCTCTGAATAGGATCGCCTCCATATCGCTGAGGTAGAGTTGCAGAACCGGACATTCTCCTGGTAGGACTAGGTGCAGCAGCGGAAACAGGAGCAGCCATAACTTGCGGGACACTTTGGTCCAAATGTGCAGTGCGAGTCAGAAGGGTTTGCAGGGCTAGTGCAAATTGATGCAAGGGGTGATCCTGTTCATCCATCCTGGAAATGATGGCAGTTAAAGGTGGATGATTAGCACCATCAGGATTCATGGCCTTTGCGTAATGTCAGGGTGCCAGGAATCAGCCTGAGACGAGAAGTGCAAAAATAATCACACCTTTATTAATAGCAAAAAATCATAAAAAGTCCACAAGTCATATAACAAGCCAGGAGTCAAAACCAGAGCTGGTAGTCAGACAAGCCGAGTCAGGAGCCAAAGCGAATAGTCAGACGAGCCGGAATCAGGAACATGGAAACAGCAGAGTCAGGAACGAGCCAGGGATCAGGAACCACGTCAGGCAGCCAGGTAATACACAGGAACTCTCATAAAAAGGTCTGAAACAACGCAAAGGCAAAGCATACTGAACAGAGGCCTTTAAATAATAAGTGATGACATCACAATTCTGAGACTGCATCCTGTCTCACATGGATGATGCACACCAGTCTGGCCATAAAAGGAAGTGCAGTAAATGAGCAGCATCCCCCACAATGCATTATAGTCAGGAAGAGAGGTGAGTAAAATGGCTGCCAGCAGCACATGGCAAACACAACAGGGAGAAAACCCTGACAATCAGATTGATTTATCCAGCTACACTGTTAGTGATTAGAGCAGGAATCTCCCATATGCTAAATAATGTTTTGGAAGTTGAAACTTTTTGTAAGGAGGTTGGCATATCTTAAACATTAAGTAATGGGTACACTCTCCATAATTTTTGATTTATTGATTTGATATAGAATGGAGTTGTTGTATAATTTGTGTTTCGTTTTTAATTTCCTTCTTTTTTTTCTCTCTCCCCCCCCCTCTCTCCCTATCTGTTACCTATCTCATCCTCCTCTCTCACCTACCCTCATAGTGTGGGTCGATGCCAGAGACCCTTAATTTAATATCATGGAATGTGGACGGTATCTAATCATTTTAAAAATTCATATAAAGCTTATGTTGATAATCCCTCTAGCCCACGTTGGATTACATATGTGAACGCTAAGACACACGCAATATTTTTCTTAAACAAAAACATGCTCAAGAGGATCTCAGAATGAAAACTATATACAGGGGTCACATGGGCAGGTCCGCCAAGTTTCTCGCTAGAATTACTAGGTCAATCTCTAAAAATACTATATCTGCTATTAAACATGGCTCTGATAGATTTACGAATCAATCCGAAACTGAAAAAGTTTTTTTTAACTTTTTTAATGACCTATACAAATGTGATGGATTCGATCTATTTTAGAAAAAAGAATTCTGGGAAAGATGTAAACTTTCCTCCGAAATTATGTCTGAAATTAATATGCCCATCTCGGAGGCTGAAATTTTAGATGGTATTAAGGCTGCCAAATTAAATAAAGCCGCTGGACCAGACTTTCTCCCTATAGAATTCTACAGTTACAAATTACTCCCACCTTAAACAATCTATTTAACTTTTATTTTTCAGACAATACTAAATGCTCGCCCTATTTTGCCGCCGCGAATATCTCTCTAATCCTAAAAAAATAAGGATCCAGGAATCCCAGCCTCATATAGGCCTATTCCGGTGTTGGATGCTGATTATAAACTTTTAACATCTATTGTAGCAAATCGGCTTAAACCTCATCTTGGAGGAATAATCCATGAGAACCAATTTGGTTTTATGCACGGGAGAAACCCTGTGAGAAACATGAGGAAGGTCAAATTAGTTCTTGATTTTTTCTGGAATAAATTTAAATCTTCTAGGCGGAGAGACTTGGCTGACATGGCCATATTGACAGTCGATGCGGAAAAAGCCTTTGACCGTATTTGTTGGGATCATCTCTTTTGTTCTTTGGAGCAATTCGGCCTGATAGGCTACTTTAATAATAATCTATTACTCCCCTGTATCCGCGTTAATTATTAATAATTCTATTTCACAATGGTTTGCACTTCTGAGGGGCACCAGACAGGGGTGTCCACTCTACCCATTACTTTTAAATATTTCTTTAGAGCCTTTGGCGATCCTTCTCAAGTCAAGAACTTGAAGGAATTCAACAGGGCGGCCAGAAGTTGGTTCTGTTAATCTATGCTGATGACCTTCTGTTATTCCTAAGTAATATTAAGAAGAGTCTACCATTATTATGCAATATTATCCATATGTTTGGATTGATTTCAGGTTATAAAATTAACCTTCTAAAATGAGAACTTCTTTGGCTGCACAAGGAACATGGCAATAGGACTAAACATCCATTTACTGAGACCACTCAGATCACCTATTTGGGGATAAGACTGAGTTTTAATCCTGATGAGTGGAACAATTTAAACTATCCCCAATGCTTTAATAACTGTAAAAAAAAAATAAAAAAAATTAGAGGACTGGTCTAATCTCCCTATATCTTTGATATCCCGTGCCACACTTATTAAAACTATACTCTTTCCCAAATTATTCTATATAATTCAAAATATTCCGGTCTTTGTACATAAATCTGATATTCTCAGGTATAATAAATCTTGCGCCAGCTTCCTGTGGAAAGGTGCCAAAGCTCGGATAGCTATACATCGTTTTATGAACTCTAAGCTTTCCGCAGGGCTGGCGCAGCCTAATATTCAATTTTATAATCGTGTTGCCCTCTTTAAAATAGCTTTGGATTGGATTACGGAAAAAGAACAGCTCACTTTGCTTGTATGTGAATTTAATCTCGTTGCTCCCTTCCACCTGAATGCACTATTACATTATCCAATAACATCATACCTTCGACTGTTTTTTATTTGATGAACATTAAAAATATAATAGTGGCATGGTAGAAGTTTGAGATAGGCTGCTTCCCCTATGTTTCTCCCTATCAGAGGTAATCCTAACTTCACACCAGGTTTTTTTAATTTGGTGTTTAGGCAGTGGTCTATTAAGGCCTGAAGTGGATTAATCAAATCTTAAATCCAGATTCTTCTACAGAAACATTTTATGTCTTAGCTAATAAATTTGGTCTTTTAAAGCAAGATTTCTATGCCTACTTAAAACTTAGACATTTCATACATGAATTAAAACAAAACTTTGGCGCAGATTGGTACTTAGGTGAATTACACAGCAGAATTATTGGATACCAATCCGGCATATATTCTATCTCCCCTTTTTATGCCATACTAAACCAACGTCCTTCAGCTAAGCAAACTAATGACATAGTAGTGAAGTGGACTAAAAACTTTCCTGGAATTAATGCCCAGATTATAGTGGACAGTTTTAAAATAACGAAGCAAGACTGGACTATGACATCATGGAGGGAGTCCCAGATAAAAATAGTTCTGCAGACCTATCTTACTCCAGACATTCTATCTAGGTGGTATAAAACAAATATTATATGTTCAAGGTGTAGTGCAATGCATGCTGATCTCTTACATTGTTTCTGGGGATGCCCAAAAATGATGCAGTTTTGGAAGAAAGTGACATATTGGATGAATTCAGTATTATTGTTGGATTTTTATATTAAACCAGTTGAGGTTTTTTTTTCTTGCTAAATTTCAAGGAGCTTCTTAAAACGTTAAGCTTATTAACACAATTATATTAATAGGCCGTAATCTTATTTTAAGGCTTTGGAAAGCACATTTTGCTCCTAAATTTTCAGAGCTAAAAAATGCTTTGATTACTCAATGTACGATTGAACAGTATAACTTGCTGAATGCTTCAGATGAACAATTGGCTCTATTTTTAATGGAAAGCGTTTAATCTGTCACTGCAGGAGTCGGCGCCAAGAGTGTTAGTTAAACCATTGGTTAAATCCCCCTAAGTTCAATTGAATATATACGCTGGGCATCTTCCCAACTTTTGGCTGGGTGCTGGGAGTGAGTGAGAGAGGGGGGTTCCCTCCTTCTTCCCTTTTTTTGTTTTTTTGTTGTTGTTTTGTTTTGTTCTATTTTTGTCCATGGATTTCTGAATATGTTGAGTATAAAATCCCACTAATGGAGATAGATGACCTCTTGATATGGCATGTAATATTTCTCTTTTTCGTTGTATTCTAGATTGTGGGATGTTTTGGGTCCTGCGCGATGCAATTTCTTGTTTATCTGTATGCTTTATTTGCCTTCATTTTTGGTTAAAAAACGGGTGAATGCCAAAGGGGAATTGGCACCCCAACGGAACCAGCTGATTAGAGGCCCCAATCTCCTAAGCTCAGAACTGAAACAGATACCTTAAAGGAAAATAAAGGCGACGTGAAGGGGATTAACTTCATCCCCCCACGTCTAACCTAGTTTGCACTCTGGCACAGAAGACTAAGGATCCCTCGGCCCAGCAGGACCAGAATCCTCCAGCACCGCCAAAACATGCCTCAGTAGGATACAAAGGTGTGTCAGTCTTTAACGGAAGGCAAAAATGTTCCCCCGCCATATCGATGGACGACCCCGGCCCCGAGGGAGGGTCCCCTGAAGTCTCAGAGGCCATTGCTTCTCCAGAAGGTCGAACTGACTCAGGCGATCTCAAGCTCGATGGACCCTGGTTAACAGAACATAGACAGTATCTTAGAAATACTTGTCTTGGGAGATATAAATGCGCCAGTGCCATAGATATGGCCATGCAGAACCGTGGCGTAACCTCTGAAGAAAACAAACCGCCTTCCGGAGAAGGAGTAATGGCTCTAGGGACACCAGCTTGCATAGCAAAAGAATGTTCTGGGGCAGGTGCCTCACTGGACATGGAATCCTTGTGGCGGATGACTCAATGCACCCTATGCTCCCTGAATCATGGTACTCTAGTACGGAAATCGGAACGTAAATGATGGGCATGGATATCCCATTTCATACTCCTCACAAGACGTATACTCCGAATCAGAGATGTCCGTCTCTAAAAAATCAGAATCCTTCATAACTTGGAGATTGCAAATATTAACTTGGAGATTGCAAATATGGGCAAAAGCTAAACGGCACCTTACACCACCAATGGCTGGGGCACACACCACCTCCTGTGAACCAGACTATCAACGAACAGACTCGCTCCGTCGTTACTCGGTCAAAGTACAGAAATGGAAATACAACGTGACCCCACCCGGTCACGCGGTGCACCATGTAAGATTTAGCAAAAGGCGAGCCGGTCCAAAAGGACCGCGCAATCTGATTATAGGCCGTTATGTTCCGAATAGCCCTGAGCCCAAGTATCACTACACATTTAGCAGACAAAATCACATAACAAACATGATTAAAGTCCTCCCTGTTCAATAACCCCCCACAGGAGAAATTAACCCTTGATTCCATAAGATAAAAGGAGTCTCACTGGGACCCTAACTTCTTTCGTTAACATTACATTCCCATATTGAAATAAAATGAAACGTTCTTACCGGAATCTATGCCGTGGAACAGGAAAAGGGCCCTTCAAGTGTGACAGATAGTAGCATCGCTCCTAACATGGACTTGAGAGAATTGAGGCGGGCAGCGAAACTCGTCAACGCTGATTGCCAAGGAGCTGTTAACATGAGTCGGGATGGCTTCGCAGAGACAACATCTCCGGACTCTAACTTATACCCATGCTCTCACTGAGAGGCTGACAGGATTACTTAAAACTCCAGTCCCATTCCGAAGAGTACTACCCTCCATAAGAGACTATCTTCAATTCTCTTCTCTGCCAACCTCCTGTGATGAAAGGCAAAGAATGACTGGGGGATGAGGGAAGTGGGGGAGGTATTAAAGC
The DNA here is from genome assembly GCF_027579735.1 of Bombina bombina. NCBI lineage: Eukaryota > Metazoa > Chordata > Amphibia > Anura > Bombinatoridae > Bombina > Bombina bombina. The sequence goes on along the minus strand of NC_069510.1, from coordinate 82,539,567 downwards.
CTTTGGCTGGGGTGTCTTTGCCGCCTCCTGGTGGCCAGGTTCTTAATTCCCAAAAGTAATGAATGCAGCTGTGGACTCTTCCTGTTTAAGAAGAAAATGTGTAGTTATCTGTAGTAAAAGAAATTTACACTATAAGTTCATTGTTTTGTCCCCTTTTAATGTAATTAAGCTCTGTAAATTCTTAGAAGTGTAAATGTAAATTGTGCACTTATCAAGGCTAACTCTGCTACATATCCCTAATTAGCTTCAGCATAGATGATAAGATATGAAACCCCAATTTCCTTCTCCAAATAAGGCAGGTGGGGAGTGGAGTTTGATTAGAGAAAAACAATTATGGAAAAGAGGATTTTAATTTGGTTGAATAAGGTTTAGACTTGGCTGATATGTTATTCTATAGAAATATATAAAAGGTATATGTATTTTTCCAAAGTTATGACATTTTTTTTAAAACATTTCATTTAAGCAGATATTATTAAGCAATCAGAAACAATTATGAGAGTGCACTTTTCTTTATTGTGTACACTGACATAACAACGTGCGTGCATAAATACGTACAAATCAAAATGAACCCTGCATCCTAAAGTTCCCAATCCATGCTACAGCTAAAGCACTAAATTCCATACATTGCAAACACGCAGTCAGGTTAGTGCGGATATTACAATTTGAAAGTAAAAATGTTCACGTGAGCTAAACGCATTAGACCTACAGTGCTAAAGCCGAAGTGAGTTATAAATATTTAACATTCCATTGTTCTGCACATAGAATAAAATGTTATTTTTTATTTAAAATATTTATTTCTATATATATGATTTTTTTTGGTAAAATATTTATATATATATATATATATATATATATATATACCTATATATATATACCTATATATATCTATATGAATATATACAGGTATATATAAATAAATAAATGAACATTTGAATGATAAATATTTCTATTAAAAAAACAGCAAGACACATTACAATATATAAAAAAATTACTCAAAATTATTTTTCATATTTAAAGTTATTTGAGTTAAAGGGACAGTCAAGTCCGAAATAAACTTTCATGATTCAGATAGGGCATGTAGTTTTAAACAACATTCCGATTTACTTTTATCACCAATTTTGCTTTGTTCCCTTGGTATTCTTAGTTGAAAGCTAAACATAGGTAGGCTCATATACTAATTTCTAAGACCTTGAAGGCCGCCTCTAATCTGAAGGCATTTTGACAGTTTTTCACCCCTAGAGGGGTTAGTTCATGTGTGTCATATAGATAACATTGAGCTCACGCACAAGAAGTTACCCAGGAGTGAGCACTGATTGGCTAAAATGCAAGTCTGTCAAAAAAACTGAAATTAGGGGGCAGTCTGCAGAGGCTTAGATACAAGGTAATTACAGAGCTAAAATGTGTATTATTATAACTGTGTTGGTTATGCAAAACTGGGGAATGGGTAATAATGGGATTATCTATCTTTTTAAACAACAAAAATTCTGATGTTGACTGTCCCTTTAAGAGGGCTCCAAAGTGTCTGTGTGTGTATGTATATATATATATATATATATATATATATACTGTATATACATGTGTATACATATTTACACATATAAATTTATAACCCTTCCTAATCAAATACCTTGTCATATACCATATCTCTTTTTACCCTTAATAACATTTTTATTAATAATTATATAAAAAAAATGTTTTTCGGAAATACATTTGTGAGTGTAATTCTTTATTTTAATGTATTTATGTTGTGTTTGGTTAACATTTTTTGACACTTTATGCAAGGTCTTCGGGCGTGCCAATCCTTTGAACGCAAATTTTGTTAGAGCTTGAGCCCAACCGTTTACTTTTAACTTGTAATATGCGCGATAGTTAGAGTGGTCACGATATTGCTAATTGCGTCCCACACTAACAATAACTAACTACCTAACCACTTGTAATCTAGCCCATTATATGGTACTACAAGTGTTGGCAGATCAGATGCTGCTTATAATAAACTTATAATAAAATTGAGACATTTATAATACAATATTTTCCACCACCAGTCTTTTGGAAGACATCTTTTGCTTTTATATATATATTTATTTATTTATATTTCCACTTTAAACTTCTGTTATACAATGGAGACTTTATTGAGATCCTTTACTAAGGAAAATTACACCAAAATTGTCTCAATTCAATATTTTCTTTTAATATATTTTGAGTTCAAGTACATTTGATTGTTTTGTTGCTTGAAGGTGCGTCTGACTTTTCTTTCAAAACTTTAGCTTTTAGTCTTTGAAGACATTAAATACTCTTTGGTATTCATTGATGGCCTGAAAATAATTATATAGCATTTTGGGCAAAATATACAAGCAAAAAGCCCAGTGCTAGACAGCAATATGGCAAAAATCTCAACTCCAGTAATATATTTTCCTTTTGTGCTGAGATAGGCTGGAATGAATGATAGCCAGACGCTTAGAAATGTCAGCATGCTGAAGGTTATGTGTTTGGCCTCATTAAAGCTATCAGGTAAATTCCTGGCTAAGAAGGCAACTACAAAACTCAACAAGGACAAAACACCTAGGTAGCCAAGACTACAGTAGTACATAGTAATGGAGCCCTCGTTACATATGAGGAGGATCACACCAGCCACCATGTGGGCATTGCGTTCTAGGAAAGGTGGGGCTATGACCAGCCAGAACATGATGATTACCACCTGTATGCATGTAGAGGTAAATACAACAAGGATGGTTGTCTTGGTTCCAAGCCATTGTCTCATACTACTGCCTGGTTTCGTGGCCTTAAAGGCTATAACCACAATGATTGTTTTGGCTAAGACACATGAGATACATAGAGCGAAGGTAACTGAAAAAAGGGTTCGTCTTATAGTGCAGGCCATATTGGTTGGACGACCTATGAAAATCAGAGAACAAAGGAAGCAGAATGTCAAGGAGAGTAGAAGAAGGTAGCTGAGGTTTCTGTTGTTGGCTTTTACCACCGTAGTGTCCTGGAATTTGAGGTAAACACAGAGAACCATTACAGTGATAACAGAGAAGATTATGGAAAATGATGCCAAAACCATCCCAAGTGGCTCGTCATAGGACAAAAATTCAATGACCTTAGGGATACATTTGTCTTGTTTGCTATTTGGCCACTGGTCTTCTGGGCAATATGCACAATCAATAGCATCTGCGTTAGAAAAGTCATGTTAAAATAAAGTTTCATGTATTATTGTTGATAGACCATAAATGTATATGTAACCCAAATATTTTCTTTTGTGATTAGGAGCACAGAACTTAAAAAAAATCCATTTTTTTTCTGTTATGAAATTTGCTTTGTTCCCATGGTATTCTTTACTACTTTACTGGAAAACAACATAAATAGTGCTGCCATCTAGTGTTCTTAGAAATGGATAATATAGTGCTGCCATCTAGTGTTCTTGCAAATGGATAACATAGTGCTGCCATCTAGTGTTCTTAGAAATGGATAACATAGTGCTGCCATCTAGTGTTCTTGCAAATGGATAACATAGTGCTGCCATCTAGTGTTCTTGCAAATGGATAGCATAGTGCTGCCATCTAGTGTTCTTAGAAATGGATAATATAGTGCTGCCATCTAGTGTTCTTAGAAATGGATAATATAGTGCTGCCATCTAGTGTTCTTAGAAATGGATAATATAGTGCTGCCATCTAGTGTTCTTGCAAATGGATAACATAGTGCTGCCATCTAGTGTTCTTAGAAATGGATAACATAGTGCTGCCATCTAGTGTTCTTAGAAATGGATAACATAGTGCTGCCATCTAGTGTTCTTGCAAATGGATAACATAGTGCTGCCATCTAGTGTTCTTGCAAATGGATAACATAGTGCTGCCATCTAGTGTTCTTAGAAATGGATAATATAGTGCTGCCATCTAGTGTTCTTAGAAATGGATAATATAGTGCTGCCATCTAGTGTTCTTGCAAATGGATAACATAGTGCTGCCATCTAGTGTTCTTAGAAATGGATAACATAGTGCTGCCATCTAGTGTTCTTGCAAATGGATAACATAGTGCTGCCATCTAGTGTTCTTGCAAATGGATAGCATAGTGCTGACATCTAGTGTTCTTAGAAATGGATAATATAGTGCTGCCATCTAGTGTTCTTAGAAATGGATAATATAGTGCTGCCATCTAGTGTTCTTAGAAATGGATAATATAGTGCTGCCATCTAGTGTTCTTGCAAATGGATAACATAGTGCTGCCATCTAGTGTTCTTAGAAATGGATAACATAGTGCTGCCATCTAGTGTTCTTAGAAATGGATAACATAGTGCTGCCATCTAGTGTTCTTGCAAATGGATAACATAGTGCTGCCATCTAGTGTTCTTGCAAATGGATAACATAGTGCTGCCATCTAGTGTTCTTAGAAATGGATAATATAGTGCTGCCATCTAGTGTTCTTAGAAATGGATAATATAGTGCTGCCATCTAGTGTTCTTAGAAATGGATAATATAGTGCTGCCATCTAGTGTTCTTGCAAATGGATAACATAGTGCTGCCATCTAGTGTTCTTAGAAATGGATAATATAGTGCTGCCATCTAGTGTTCTTAGAAATGGATAATATAGTGCTGCCATCTAGTGTTCTTAGAAATGGATAATATAGTGCTGCCATCTAGTGTTCTTGCAAATGGATAACATAGTGCTGCCATCTAGTGTTCTTGCAAATGGATAACATAGTGCTGCCATAAAGTGTTCTTAGAAATGGATAACATAGTGCTGCCATCTAGTGTTCTTGCAAATGGATAACATAGTGCTGCCATAAAGTGTTCTTAGAAATGGATAATATAGTGCTGCCATCTAGTGTTCTTAGAAATGGATAATATAGTGCTGCCATCTAGTGTTCTTAGAAATGGATAATATAGTGCTGCCATCTAGTGTTCTTGCAAATGGATAACATAGTGCTGCCATCTAGTGTTCTTAGAAATGGATAACATAGTGCTGCCATCTAGTGTTCTTAGAAATGGATAACATAGTGCTGCCATCTAGTGTTCTTGCAAATGGATAACATAGTGCTGCCATCTAGTGTTCTTAGAAATGGATAATATAGTGCTGCCATCTAGTGTTCTTAGAAATGGATAATATAGTGCTGCCATCTAGTGTTCTTAGAAATGGATAATATAGTGCTGCCATCTAGTGTTCTTAGAAATGGATAATATAGTGCTGCCATCTAGTGTTCTTGCAAATGGATAACATAGTGCTGCCATAAAGTGTTCTAGATACATACACTCTCCTGCTTTTAAACAAAAAAAAACAAGAGAACAAAGAAAATGTGATACTAGAAGTAAATTAGAAAGTTGTTTAATATCGCATGCTCTGTTTGAATGAATGAACAAAATGTGGGTTACATGATCATTTAAGACCTTTTACTATTTGATAATTTGCTAAAATAATTTTCCTATTATTTTCTTAATGTTTCAGAGGTATAAAGAAAGAAATTAAAGAGTTAACACTTTAGATAGGAGCATAGACAGACTGGGTGGTCCTTTTGGTTGTCACCAGCTGTCAAAATCTAATTTTCTATGTTTTTTACAATATGTACTTTAGGGTCATCTTTTCTTCTATTAAAGGGATAGTAAAGTCAAAATTAAACTTTCATGATTCAGATAGGACATGTAATTTTAAACAACTTTCTAATTTACTTTTATCATCAAATTTGTTTTGTTTTCTTATTTTTAGTTCAAAGCTAAACCTAGGTAGGCTCATATGCTAATTTCTAAGCCCTTGAAGGCCGCCTCTTATCTCAGTGCATTTGACAGTTTTTCACAGCTGGAGGGTGCTAGTTCATGTTTTCATATAGATAACACTGTGCTCATGCATGTAAGTCTGTCAAAAGATCTGAGATAAGGAGGCAGTCTGCAGAGGCTTAGATACAAGGTAATCACAGAGGTAAAAAGTGTATTAATATAACAGTGTTGGTTATGGAAAACAGGGGGATTGGTAAATAAAGGGGATATCTATCTTTTTTAAACAATACAATTTTTGGTGTTTACTATCCCTTGAAATAAGTTTGCTCTTGCAATTTCAAAACAGTCTGGAACTAATTTGTGACAAAGGGAGGCTATAGCATATATAAAGCACAATGGGGAGCACTCAATAAGTGTCTAAAAATATATAACGCATATATAAAGGGTATCAACAACTGCATGTTGGTAGAATAGTGATATAATATATAATATTTGTCTTTGTTATTGTAACAAAAATTAAAGGGACACTGAACCCAAATTTTTCCTTTCGTGATTCAGACAGAGCATGCAATTTTAAACAACTTTCTAATTTACTCCTATTATCAATTTTTCTTTGTTCTCTTGCTTTCTTTATTTGAAAAAAGAAGGCATCTAAGCTATTTTTTTGGTTCAGACGAAGGAAAGCACTTGTTTATTGGTGGGTGAATATACCCACCAATCAGCAAGAACAACACAGTGTGTTCACCAAAAATGGGCCGGCATCTAAACTTACATTCTTGCATTTCAAATAAAGATACCAAGAGAATTAAAAGAATTTGATAATAGGAGTAAATTAGAAAGTTGCTTAAAATTGCCTGCTCTATCTGAATCACGATAGACAAAATTTGGGTTCAGTGTCCCTTTAAAGTTCTGCTTCAACATAGAAAACATTACTCATAAGGTGATGTCCAGCAATCTGTCCTGGAGACTCAGTGATAACTGCTAGATTTGTTTAGAAAATTGTGAGCTGGATAAACGTGGGGCTACTCAGATATATAGACGCATGCAAGGGCACATACATTTCTGTACACACAGACATACATACTGGAACTAAAGGCATAAATACTTGAAACCCATATACCAGAGCTAAACTAACACATAGCAGAGTAATCAATGTATTCATATGGAAGAACCGTACAGTATGACTTGTAATGAAATTACCTGTTTGACTGGAAATCATTCCATCTGGACACAGGACACAGTCAAAACAGCAGACTGGCTGACCTCTCTGGGGGGCTTTCCTATAGCCCGGAGAGCAGCTTTCACTACAGATTGAGTGAGGAACCTTGAAGGATAATAATGGTCAAGAAAATTAGTGAAAATAAAGATGACCAGAAAAGATAGAGATATTTGGGCAAACAACTTCTAATAAAACTTTAAAGTTATTGATTTATTTATTATTTTTGCACTAATTTTAATAAATGTATTACAGTCAGTTTTATGCAAATAAAGCTGTTTCTGTTGTGATTAAAATGACTTATAAATACTGGTGTAAACATTTCACTATCAACCAGCCCTGTGTGTAGGTTTTCCTTATATTAACTAATTTGCTTTATACTCTTAGTATCCTTTATTGATAAGCATACCTATTTAGACTCAAGTGTTCCAATTAGCTACTGGAAGCTAGCTGAACACATCAGGTGAGCCAATAACAATACGAAGCTAGCTCCCAGTCATGCATTGCTGCTCCTGTCTACATACATACGTTTATCTACTAAGAAATATCAAGAGAACAATGCAAATTAGTCTTGTAACCGCCGCTCACCACATCCACATGTTGTGAGTCACTCTCCATTACAATCAATAAAGTTGCATTTACCTTATAACTGGTCACCTTAGCGCATACAGTAAGTTCCACTGTGACAGATGCCAGGATCATCAAAATATTACAAAACAAACAAATGAAAAAGGGAAACAAACTTCATCTATAAAACAGTCCTCTCTAACATATGCAGAAAAGAAGCCTTGAAAAATGTTAAAGTGAAGGTAAATGATTATAGTTTTAAATGGACCTGTAGAAAGGATTTGACATCTCCATCAATAACGCTATAATAATTATTAAATTATTGACGTTACAAAAAAAAACAACCTAAAAACGTATTCTTTTCCTGTTCCTTCATATTCCATCTGCCTTCTTTCACTGTCTTCTCTGTAGTCTAGAGTGGCCCCACCCGCCCTATACATATTAGGTGATGCACGTTCCCATTAGTTAGAAGAACTGTGCATGTGCAGACCGGCTGTACAGTCACTTCAATGCAACCAATGAGTCTTACGATTCCCTGTTTACATTGAACGCTGCAAGTACATCTGAAATTTTGGTCCACTCACTTTAGACTGCAATATTATATCTGGCAGTTCTCCAAGTAAACAGTGAATCGGACAATGAGTTTTGATTCCCTTTTTAAATTGATGTCATTGGGACTCCCATGGGCAATAGCGCAAATCCGTCTCTCCACAAAAACCAGGCGGCACATAAAAATCAGTGAGCCGTGTGACAACACTGGTGATTGGTTGAAGGAAATAAAAGAAAAAAATACTTAAAGGGACATTATACACTCATTTTTCTTTGCATAAATGTTTTGTAGATGATCTATTTATATAGCCCATAGTTTTTTTTGTTTTTTTTAAATGTATAGTTTTGCTTATTTTTAAATAACATTGCTCTGATTTTCAGACTCCTAACCAAGCCCCAAAGTTTTATGTGAATACCGTCAGCTACCTACTTCAGCTTGCTCCTGTTTGCGTAAAGGGTCTTTTCATATGCAAAAGAAGGGGGAAGTGTCTTATTTCCCACTTGCAGTGGGCTTTCCAGCTACCTTTTCGACAGAGCTAAACTGACAGCTTCTAAGTAAGTTTTAAAACAGTTTTATACTGGATTTTTATATCAGTATCTGTGCATCTTATTCTTTATAGTAGTGTCTATTACATGCAGTTATATGAAAATGAGTGCATACTGTCCCTTTAATCAAGGGGGGCAGGCAGGGTTATTAAATGTGAGTACTATTAATAAATTAATTAAAAATATTTATAAGGATCTTAATGTGGAAAAAAAATCAATAAACATATGAAAAATAGGACTATAATTGAATATTAAGAAAAGCATTTGACTTTGCCATCACTTTAATGAGAAATTAAAAATAATAAACATAATATTAACATAATAATAATAGTAATAATAATAAAAACAAGACAACCTCATCAGCTTTGCAATAGCCAGACACAACCTCAAGACTAGATGCGTCACAAGGGCAATAGAGTCTTCCACATGCCAAGCCTAAGTGTAAGTGGAAAAAAGCAATCACCCCTCTAGAACGCACACGTCCAACCCCTGGAGATTCCTTTTGTTCTATACAGTAAAACAACTTTACCCAAACAATACAGACATGCAAATATTTTACAATTGCAAGCGTTTACCTAAACCATTTTTCAAGCGTATTTCCTTGGTGTTTGGGATGTAATTATTGTTTTTCTAAATCGTTAGTGTATTGTGCATGATTTGCACAATTTGACCACGTTACACACAAACCCACACACACATATATATATTTATAAATATTAAACATTAACGGCTAGATTATGAGTGGAGCGCTATCTTAATATTTACGGGTGCACAATAAATAACCAGTCATTACAAGTGGCTGGTTATTGCTCCTGCAAGCTAGCGGTTTTTACTTTGCGCTAAGCGCAATTAATCAGAGGTCAGACTTCTCGTTAAATATTAAGTGATCTGCTGGCCTGTATGAATCATTACACACTCATCGCAGTGTGTAATGCCCGCCCTTTCATTCGCGCAACCAATCGTGCGACTGAAGGGGATGTCAATCACAGAGAGTGAGCGAGCTCTCAGTGATTTTCCCTCACCACCTCAGAATTGGCGTAGGGTGTAAGAAGCTGCTTCTTACATTGCGGAAAACAGGCTCGTATATGCGAACCTGCCTCGCAAGGGATCCGGAGCAGCTCTCGCTGCTTCGTACATGGAGCCCACAAGGCTTTAAAGTGAGGGGATGTACGGTGTTAGAAGAAAAATGGCAATGAAAGTGCCTTTACACAGAGGTGAATTGGGGACTGTGTTTTTACTCTAAATATATATGTAAATTTTTTTATTTTGCTGCCTAACGCTGCACGAATTTGCCCCCCTGCACTGCGCTAGGTGTTTTGCCGTGTCTCACAGCATGAAAGCAAGGCTCCAATTGGAGCCTATGGCCTAGATTTAGAGTTGGGCGGTAGCCATCAAAACCAGCGTTAGAGGCTCCTAACGCTGGTTTTTACCGCCCTCTGGTATTTGGAGCCAGTCATTAAAGGGTCTAACGCTCACTTTCCAGCCACGACTTTTCCATACGGCAGATCCCCTTACGTCATTTGCGTATCTAATCTTTTCAATGGGATCTTTCTAACGCCGGTATTTAGAGTCGTGGCTGAAGTGAGCGTTAGAAATCTAACGACAAAACTCCAGCCGCATAAAAAAGTCAGTAGTTAAGAGCTTTCTGGGCTAACGCCGGTTTATAAAGCTCTTAACTACTGTGCTCTAAAGTACACTAACACCCATAAACTACCTATGTACCCCTAAACCGAGGTCCCCCCACATCGCCGCCAATCAGATTGAGCTTGCATTCTATTGGCTGATCGGAACAGCCAATAGAATGCAAGCTTAATCTGATTGGCTGATTGAATCAGCCAATCGGATTGAACTTGATTCTGATTGGCTGATTCCATCAGCCAATCAGAATTTTCCTACCTTAATTCCGATTGGCTGATAGAATCCTATCAGTTAATCGGAATTCGAGGGACGCCATCTTGGATGACGTCCCTTAAAGGAACCGTCATTCGTCGGGAAGTCGTCGGAAGAGGAAAATGGGTCCGCGGTGGAGGTCTTCAAGATGGAGCCGGTCCTCATCGGATAAAGATAGAAGATGCCGCTTGGAAGAAGATGGTTGCCGGTCCGGATCTACTTTTCTTCCCGGATAGGATGAAGACTTTGGAGCCTCTTCGGGACTTCTTCAGCCGTCGCTTGATAGAAGACTTCAGCCGGATGATGGATGTCTAGCCCCCGCTTGGGCTTGGATGAAGATTTCGGAGCCTGGAACGATCGGTGATACCTGGCATGGTGAAGACAAGGTAGGACGAACTTCAGGGGCTTAGTGTTAGGTTTATTTAAGGGGGGTTTGGGTTAGATTAGGGGTATGTGGGTGGTGGGTTGTAATGTTGGGGGGGGTATTGTATGTTTTTTTTTACAGGCAAAAGAGCTGAATTCTTTGGGGCATGCCCCGCAAAGGGCCCTTTTAAGGGCTGGTAAGGTAAAAGAGCTTTGAACTTTTGTAATTTAGAATAGGGTAGGGCATTTTTTTGGGGGGGGTCTTTGTTATTTTATTAGGGGGCTTAGAGTAGGTATAATTAGTTTAAAATTGTTGTAATTTTTTTCTAATGTTTGTAAATATTTTTTTATTTTTTGTAACTTAGTTCTTTTTTATTTTTTGTACTTTAGTTAGTTTATTTAATTGTATTTATTTGTAGGAATTGTATTTAATTTATTTATTGATAGTGTAGTGTTAGGTTTAATTGTAACTTAGGTTAGGATTTATTTTACAGGTAATTGTGTAATTATTTTAACTAGGTAGCTATTAAATAGTTATTAACTATTTAATAGCTATTGTACCTGGTTAAAATAAATACAAAGTTGCCTGTAAAATAAATATTAATCCTAAAATAGCTACAATATAATTATAATTTATATTGTAGCTATATTAGGGTTTATTTTACAGGTAAGTATTTAGATTTAAATAGGAATAATTTATTTAATAAGAGTTAATTTATTTTGTTAGATAAAAATTATATTGAACTTAGGGGGGTGTTAGTGTTAGGGTTAGACTTAGCTTTAGGGGTTAATACATTTATTACAGTAGCGGTGAGCTCCGATCGGCAGATTAGGGGTTAATTATTGTAGGTAGCTGGCGGCGACGTTGTGGGGGGCAGATTAGGGTTTAATAAATATAATATAGGGGTCGGCAGTGTTAAGGGCAGCAGATTAGGGGTACATAACTATAATGTAGGTAGCGGCGGTTTACGGAGCGGCAGGTTAGGGGGTTAAAAAAAATATGCAGGTGTCAGTAATAGCGGGGGCGGCAGATTAGGGGTTAATAAGTGTAAGGTTAGGGGTGTTTAGACTCGGGGTACATGTTAGAGTGTTAGGTGCAAACGTAGGAAGTGTTTCCCCATAGAAAACAATGGGTCTGCGTTAAGAGCTGAACGCTGCTTTTTTGCAGGTGTTAGGTTTTTTTTCAGCTCAAACTGCCCCATTGTTTTCTATGGGGATATCGTGCACGAGCACGTTTTTGAAGCTGGCCGCGTCCGTAAGCACCGCTGGTATCTAGAGTTGCAGTGGCGTTAAATTATGCTCTACGCTCCCTTTTTGGAGCCTAACGCACTGAAAACCCAGCCATTCTGTGAACTCTAAATACCAGCAGTATTTAAAAGGTGCGGGAGAAAAAAAGCATGCGTAGCTAACGCACCCCTTTGGCCGCCAAACTCTAAATCTAGCCGTAAGGAAGCGCACTATCCTGAGAGCAAGGCTTCCAGGCAATGCCAACAATTGCGCCTGACTTGTAATATCAGCGCACATTTACATGCGCTGGTATTGCTATCCACTTGTTATCTAGGCCTAATAAATTCCGAAAACATATAAAATAATAAAAGAATTATAAAACTACAAACGAATGTCCCAAAAAATAAAATAAATAATTAACATCTATAAACATAGGAAGGACTGTGTTTATTATTTCTATGTTTTGCTGACCTTGAAATAACCTTTGGGCCATTGGATGAGACTTTCATTCATCACAAGTTTCTGCAAATTCGTTATATAGTTATTGAAGATTCCCACTCTTACATGAGTACTTGTATCAATTCCTGCAAGCTGCCAATTTAGAATGTCAAAGTGTCCAAGTATATCTCCGTTAGCATTAAAATTAATTTGTTCTCCAGCTGTATTTTCAAACTGAACTCTCTTCAAGTAATGAAGAACCTGTTGGAGGAAAAAAAATTAAACACTGATTATATTAATTTTTATTTTTATTTTAAAATTCTTTTTTTTTTCAATTATTCAAATTTTTGGGGACCGGAAAAGGTTTGGATTTTAGAATAGTTTGGATTTTGGAATATTTGTATCTTGAAAATGGGACAGTTTAGAGAGAGGATGGAACCAAGGAGCCGATTTATCAATGTCTGGAGGAAATGATATGCTGTAGTGGATCATGTCCGCCAGACATCGCTGAACTGCTTGTGCAATGCCGCCCCTGTAGATTTGCGGTCAATCGGCCGCTAGCAGGGGGTGTCAATTAACCCGATCGTATGTGATCAGTCTGATTAATGTCCGCAGCCTCAGAGGCAGAGGACAAGTTAAGGAGCAGCAGTCTTAAGACCGCTGCTTCTTAACTCCTGTTTCCGGCGAGCCTAAAGGCTGGCGCGGAAACAGGGGCATTTGGCCCCGTTCGGGCCATGATAAAACGGCCCCCAAGTGTAAACGATAACAAAATGTATTCTTACCTGATAAATTCCTTTCTTCTTGGAAGTGAGAGTCCGTGATCCTTACTCTTGGGATTACATCACCAGGCCACCAGGAGGAGGTAAAGACACCCTACACACCCTACACCAGAGCTTAAATATTCCTCCTACTTCCCTTTACCTCACAGTAGTTCATATAGCCGAGGATAGGAATAAGTAAGAAGGATAGTAGGAAAAAAGAGGTGCAAAAGAGGACTGCCACCACAAACAAAACCATCATACATTGGGTGGCCTCTCACTACCAAGAAAAAAAGTAATTTATTAGGTAAGAATACAATTTGTTTTCTCTCTAATGTTAGTGAGAGTCCACAATCTTATTTTTGGGAATCAACACCCAAGCTATGGAGTCCACCATGGAGAACCGGTGGAAAAAAGAAAGAAAGACAGGCCTCTATTTGTTAGATACCACTGCAAGAAGAATTTTTAAACCAAAGGCCACCTCCGCTGAGGCAAAAACATAAAAATGATAAAACTTTGTAAAGGTATGCAACGATGACCAAAGAGCCTCATTCTTAAAGGCCCAAGAAGTCAAAAACGAACCAGTGGAATGAGCAGTAATTCTCCAAGTAGGCAGAAAGAATAACACTTCTCAACCATAAAGCCAGCAAAATGGCTGTAGAGTTCTGATTCTTACGTTTACCAGAATACAGGACAAACAAACTAGAGGACTGCTGAAAATCTTAAGTCGTCTGAAGATAAAACTTCAAAGCCCCAAATCCAAATTGTATAAAAGCCTCTCTTTGGATGAGCTAGGATTTAGACACAAGGATGGAACGGAAATCTCCTGATTAATATTGTCAGATAATACCACCTTAGGTAAAAACCCAAATTTAGTCTGAAGGTCTGCCTTATCCTGATGAAAAAACAAATAAGGTGGATCACAAGAAAGAGCTGACAATTCAGAAACTCTACAAGTCAAAGTAATAGCTAGTAGAAACAACACTTTCAAGGACAACATCTTGTTATCCAATTAATGCATAGATTCAAAAGGAGGATGTTGTAAAACTCTAAGAACCAGATTAAGATTCCAAGGAGGAGCTATAAGCCTTCAGGCTCCATAACCTGTCCTCCTGCTATGAGGTGGCGAACAGACATTGCCTTAAATCAATCCGATCCAATATGATCGGGTTGATTGACACCCCCTGCTAGCGGCCGATTGTCCGCGAATCTGCAGGGGGCGGCGTTGCACCAGCAGTTCACAAGAACTGCTGGTGCAATGATAAATGCCGACAGCATATGCTGTCGGCATTTATCGATGTGCGGCGGACATTATCAGCAATATCGGATCATGTCCGCTCGCACATTAATAAATAGGCTTAATCACAAGATGAATGCATACAAAAGATTGAACATATGGTAACTGTGCCTATTTTCTATGCAAAAGAACAGAAAGTGCCAAAAGCTGACCCTTTATCAAACTAGCAGATAAATCCTTGTCCAGGCCTGGAGAAACTGTAAAAAATGCAGATTTTTAACAGAGTGCCAAGAATAACTGTGATCAGAACATCAAAACAGATAAACCTTCCAAACCTTGTGGTAAATATGCCTAGTAATCGACTTGCGCACTTGAATGAGTGTATCTATAACAGAGTCAGAAAATACTCTCTGAGAAAGAATTAGCGGTTTAATCTTAACACAGTTAAATTGAGTGAATGAAGATCTTGATGAAAGAACGGACCTTGACACAAACGATTTGGTCGCAGAGGAAGTCGCCACAGAACACTGCTGGACATCTGAACTATGTTCAAATACCATGTTCTGTAAGGCCAAGCTGGAGCAATCAGAATTGCAGAGATATTTTTCTAAGCAAGGAAAAAAAGAGGAAACAGTGCTGATTCTCAGTACACTTAAAATTGGAGTATCTACTCCAATAAAATAGTTATATATACATAATATATATATATATATAAATACTCTATATACAGTATATATAAATATATATATAAATACCGTCCACTGTACCATGTTGCCCTCCTAGGGACAGCTGCCTGGGTGCAGAAATGAATTAGATATTCCTTGCAAATGAATGCACTCACAGGTCTTTCTCAAGGTGAAAAAAACATAATTTATGCTTACCTGATAAATTCCTTTCTTCTGTAGTGTGATCAGTCCACGGGTCATCATTACTTGTGGGATATTAACTGCTCCCCTACAGGAAGTGCAAGAGGATTCACCCAGCAGAGTTGCTATATAGCTCCTCCCCTCTACGTCACCTCCAGTCATTCGACCAAGGACCAACGAGAAAGGAGAAGCCAAGGGTGTAGTGGTGACTGGAGTATAATTTAAAAAATATTTACCTGCCTTAAAAAACAGGGCGGGCCGTGGACTGATCACACTACAGAAGAAAGGAATTTATCAGGTAAGCATAAATTATGTTTTCTTCTGTTAAGTGTGATCAGTCCACGGGTCATCATTACTTGTGGGATACCAATACCAAAGCAAAAGTACACGGATGACGGGAGGGATAGGCAGGCTCTTTATACAGAAGGAACCACTGCCTGAAGAACCTTTCTCCCAAAAATAGCCTCCGAGGAAGCAAAAGTGTCAAATTTGTAAAATTTGGAAAAAGTATGAAGCGAAGACCAAGTTGCAGCCTTGCAAATCTGTTCAACAGAGGCCTCATTCTTAAAGGCCCAAGTGGAAGCCACAGCTCTAGTGGAATGAGCTGTAATTCTTTCAGGAGGCTGCTGTCCAGCAGTCTCATAAGCTAAACGAATTATGCTACGAAGCCAAAAAGAGAGAGAGGTAGCAGAAGCTTTTTGACCTCTCCTCTGACCAGAGTAAACGACAAACAGGGAAGACGTTTGTCGAAAATCTTTAGTTGCCTGTAAATAAAATTTAAGGGCACGAACTACATCCAGATTGTGCAAAAGACGTTCCTTCCTCGAAGAAGGATTTGGGCACAAGGATGGAACAACAATCTCCTGATTGATATTCCTGTTAGTGACTACCTTAGGTAAGAACCCAGGTTTAGTACGCAGAACTACCTTATCCGAGTGAAAAATCAAATAAGGAGAATCACAATGTAAGGCTGATAACTCAGAGACTCTTCGAGCCGAGGAAATAGCCATTAAAAATAGAACTTTCCAAGATAACAACTTTATATCAATGGAATGAAGGGGTTCAAACGGAACACCCTGTAAAACGTTAAGAACAAGGTTTAAACTCCATGGTGGAGCCACAGCTTTAAACACAGGTTTAATCCTGGCCAAAGCCTGACAAAAAGCCTGAACGTCTGGAACTTCTGACAGACGCTTGTGTAACAGAATGGACAGAGCTGAGATCTGTCCCTTTAAGGAACTAGCGGATAACCCCTTTTCTAAACCTTCTTGTAGAAAAGACAATATCCTAGGAATCCTAACCTTACTCCAAGAGTAACCTTTGGATTCGCACCAATATAGGTATTTACGCCATATTTTATGGTAAATCTTTCTGGTAACAGGCTTCCTAGCCTGTATTAAGGTATCAATAACTGACTCAGAAAAACCACGCTTTGATAAGATCAAGCGTTCAATTTCCAAGCAGTCAGCTTCAGAGAAGTTAGATTTTGATGTTTGAAAGGACCCTGAATCAGAAGGTCCTGTCTCAGAGGTAACGACCAAGGTGGACAGAATGACATGTCCACCAGATCTGTATACCAAGTCCTGCGTGGCCATGCAGGCGCTATTAGAATCACTGATGCTTTCTCCTGTTTGATTCTGGCAATCAATCGAGGAAGCATCGGGAAAGGTGGAAACACATAAGCCATCCTGAAGGTCCATGGTGCTGTCAAGGCATCTATCAGGACCGCTCCCGGATCCCTGGATCTGGACCCGTAGCGCGGAAGCTTGGCGTTCTGTCGAGACGCCATGAGATCTATCTCTGGTTTGCCCCAACGTCGAAGTATTTGGGCAAAGACCTCTGGATGAAGTTCCCACTCCCCCGGATGAAAAGTCTGACGACTTAAGAAATCCGCCTCCCAGTTCTCCACTCCCGGGATGTGGATTGCAGACAGGTGGCAAGAGTGAGACTCTGCCCAGCGAATTATCTTCGATCCTTCCATCATTGCTAGGGAGCTTCTTGTCCCTCCCTGATGGTTGATATAAGCTACAGTCGTGATGTTGTCCGACTGGAACCTGATGAACCCCCGAGTTGTTAACTGGGGCCAAGCCAGAAGAGCATTGAGGACTGCTCTCAATTCCAGAATGTTTATTGGAAGAAGACACTCCTCCTGATTCCATAGTCCCTGAGCCTTCAGCGAATTCCAGACAGCGCCCCAACCTAGTAGGCTGGCGTCTGTTGTTACAATTGACCAGTCTGGCCTGCTGAATGGCATTCCCCTGGACAGATGTGGCCGATAAAGCCACCATAGAAGAGAATTTCTGGTCTCTTGATTCAGATTTAGAGTGGAATGAAGGATAGGCATGCATTTTGAAGTTTTGTTAACCTGTCCTCTGTCAGGTAAATCTTCATTTCTACAGAATCTATCAGAGTCCCCAGGAAGGGAACTCTTGTGAGTGGAAAGAGAGAACTTTTCTCTTCGTTCACTTTCCATCCATGCGACCTTAGAAATGCCAGTACTATCTCTGTATGAGATTTGGCAGTTTGAAAGCTTGAAGCTTGTATCAGTATGTCGTCTAAGTACGGAGCTACTGAAATTCCTCGCGGTCTTAGTACCGCCAGAAGAGTGCCCAGAACCTTTGTGAAGATTCTTGGAGCCGTAGCCAGTCCGAATGGAAGAGCTACCAACTGGTAATGCCTGTCTAAAAAGGCAAACCTTAGATACCGGTAATGACTTTTGTGAATCGGTATGTGAAGGTAAGCATCCTTTAAATCCACTGTGGTCATGTACTGACCCTCTTGGATCATGGGCAAAATTGTTCGAATAGTTTCCATCTTGAACGATGGAACTCTTAGGAATTTGTTTAGGATCTTTAAATCCAAGATTGGCCTGAAGGTTCCCTCTTTTTTGGGAACTACAAACAGATTTGAGTAAAACCCTTGTCCTTGTTCCAACCGCGGAACTGGATGGATCACTCCCATTAATAAAAGATCTTGTACGCAGCGTAGAAACGCTTCCTTCTTTGTTAGGTTTGTTGACAACCTTGACAGATGAAATCTCCCTCTTGGGGGAGAGGATTTGAAGTCCAGAAGGTATCCCTGAGATATGATCTCTAACGCCCAGGGATCCTGAACATCTCTTGCCCAAGCCTGGGCGAAGAGGGAAAGTCTGCCCCCCACTAGATCCGGTCCCGGATCGGGGGCCCTCAATTCATGCTGTCTTAGGGGCAGCAGCAGGTTTTCTGGCCTGTTTGCCCCTGTTCCAGGACTGGTTAGGTTTCCAGCCTTGTCTGTAGCGAGCAACAGCTCCTTCCTGTTTTGGTGCAGAGGAAGTTGATGCTGCTCCTGCTTTGAAATTACGAAAGGAACGAAAATTGGACTGTCTAGCCTTGGCTTTGGCCTTGTCCTGAGGCAGGGCATGACCTTTACCTCCTGTAATGTCAGCAATAATCTCTTTCAAGCCGGGCCCGAATAAGGTCTGCCCTTTGAAAGGAATATTAAGCAATTTAGATTTAGACGTAACATCAGCTGACCAGGATTTCAGCCACAGAGCTCTGCGTGCCTGAATGGCGAATCCTGAATTTTTAGCCGCAAGTTTAGTTAAATGTACTACGGCATCTGAAATAAATGAATTAGCTAACTTAAGGAATTTAAGTTTGTGTGTGATGTCATCTAGTGTGGATGATTGAAGTGTCTCTTCCAGAGACTCAAACCAAAATGCTGCTGCAGCCGTGACAGGCGCAATACATGCAAGAGGTTGCAATATAAACCCTTGTTGAACAAACATTTTCTTAAGGTAACCCTCTAATTTTTTATCCATTGGATCTGAAAAAGCACAGCTATCCTCCACTGGGATAGTGGTACGCTTAGCTAAAGTAGAAACTGCTCCCTCCACCTTAGGGACCATTTGCCATAAGTCCCGTGTGGCGGCGTCTATTGGAAACATTTTTCTGAATATAGGAGGGGGTGAGAAAGGCACACCGGGTCTATCCCACTCCTTAGTAACAATGTTAGTAAGTCTCTTAGGTATAGGAAAAACGTCAGTACTCGTCGGTACCGCAAAATATTTATCCAACCTACACATTTTTTCTGGGATTGCAACTGTGTTACAATCATTCAGAGCCGCTAATACCTCCCCTAGTAACACACGGAGGTTCTCAAGCTTAAATTTAAAATTTTAAATGTCTGAGTCCAGTTTATTTGGATCAGAACCGACACCCACAGAATGAAGCTCTCCGTCTTCACGTTCTGCAAACTGTGACGCAGTATCAGACATGGCCCTTGCATTATCAGCGCACTCTGTTCTCATCCCAGAGTGATCACGTTTACCTCTTAGTTCTGGTAGTTTAGCCAAAACTTCAGTCATAACAGTAGCCATATCTTGTAATGTGATTTGTAATGGCCGCCCAGATGCACTCGGCGCTACAATATCACGCACCTCCTGAGCGGGAGATGCAGGTACTGACACGTGAGGCGAGTTAGTCGGCATAACTCTCCCCTCGTTGTTTGGTGAAATATGTTCAATTTGTACAGATTGACTGTTTTTTAAAGTAGCATCAATACATTTAGTACATAAATTTCTATTGGGCTCCACTTTGGCATTAACACATATAGCACAGAGATATTCCTCTGAATCAGACATGTTTAACACACTAGCAAATAAACAGCAACTTGGAAATACTTTTCAAAGTAATTTACAAATAATATGAAAACGAACTGTGCCTTTAAGAAGCACAGAAAAATATTATAACAGATAAAATAATTAAGTTATAGCATCAATCTTTGTCAGAATATACAGTTTTAGCAAAGGATTGTTCCCCTCAGCAAATGATAACTAACCCAGGCAGCAGAAAAAAATACACAAATAAACGTTTTTTATATCACAGTCAATACAATCAGCACAGCTCTGCTGTAATGATTACTTCCCTCAAAAAAAGGCTTTGGAGATCCCTGAACTCTGTAGAGATGAACCGGATCATGCAGGAAGAAAATGAACCTCTGACTGAGTTTTTCTGATGCTTAGAAAAAGCGCCAACAATCGCCCCTCCCCCACACACATAACAGTGAGAGGGATCAGTGAACTGCTCTAATTTAAATCAAAACTATTGCCAAGTGGAAAAATAGTGCCCAAAACATTTTTTCACCCAGTACCTCAGAGAAAAAAACGTTTTTACATGCCAGCAAAAAAAACGTTTTACCTCAATAATTAATTGTCATTTAAAACCTATTGCAAGTCCCTGCAAAATAGGTTAAGTCTATGTATACAGTTTAAAAGCCAGAGAAGTACCATTTCCCAGAAAACTGAAGTGTAAAATATACATACATGACAGCCTGATATCAGCTACATCTACTGCATACAAGGCTGAGTTTACATTATAACGGTATGGCAGGATTTTCTCATCAATTCCATGTCAGAAAATAATAAACTGCTACATACCTCTTTGCAGATTAATCTGCCTGCTGTCCCCTGATCTGAAGTTTACCTCTCCTCAGATGGCCGAGAAACAGCAATATGATCTTAACTACTCCGGCTAAAATCATAGAAAAACTCAGGTAGATTCTTCTTCAAATTCTACCAGAGAAGGAATAACACACTCCGGTGCTATTATAAAATAACAAACTTTTGATTGAAGATATAAAAACTAAATATATCACCATAGTCCTCTCACACATCCTATCTAATCGTTGGGTGCAAGAGAATGACTGGGGGTGACGTAGAGGGGAGGAGCTATATAGCAACTCTGCTGGGTGAATCCTCTTGCACTTCCTGTAGGGGAGCAGTTAATATCCCACAAGTAATGATGACCCGTGGACTGATCACACTTAACAGAAGAAACAAAGCTTTCTTTAATGTAACGTTTTCAGGGATTTCTTCCCCTTCATCAGCATAACAAAGTGAGAAAAAAACAAACAAATTTATACACATGTGTACAATCAATTAACAATTCATACCTGTGTCCACTCAGTGAAAATTGCGGCAAACTGTTGTGTGGAACGCATAGCTTGCGTTCCACTTGTGCTAGACCGGAAGTGTCTATTTCTACCTCATCCGGTTTACAACATCAAAAAAATGTCAAAAAATATATATATATCTTTGTGTCTATATTGCTTAAATCACATGTGCCAATACTATTAATCAAGCTTATGTAGCTAATGTGAAAATATTTATTACCCATAGTGTTTCACTTGAAGATTGCCTATTTTCTTTACGTGCGCTACTGGGGATTCTATCTCCTAAATTTGTGCTCATCTAGCTTCCTTACTTGTGCCTGTTATGGTCCCAATATATAGTACATACTGTTATCCTTACTCGATAACATTCTCTCTGTGACCATTCATATGTGAGTGTGCTATCGTGCCTGTATTAGAATGTCCGTGTCGGGTTTGTTAATGCGGTTGTCATTGAAACCATACTCGGCCGGAACTTTTTGGCGTAGGGATCTAATACTACTATCTTGTTTATATTTAGCTGTTGTTATTCTGTATTCGATATACGTCCCCTATCACTGTTGTAGTCATATGTACTATCAACTTGGCACACATGAAATCACATAGTTGCACCAATCATACAACATTCTTAACTATACCTTATATATATATTTTGTACATATTCACATTAAATTTATGTTAGTGTATTCACTAACTACTATGCACTGCTGCATAGGCTACTATTAACTACTGCAAGTTGCCAGGGAGTATAAATATTGTCCATAGATATAATTTAGTTGTCCAAATCTTTTATAGGACCATATATTATCCAGAGTGGTCAAGATTTATTCATATACAGTTCCTGTACTGGTATATTGTTCTTATTCGTGGTATTGCTTGTAGGACCCTTATAATCTTTCTTCTCTCTTTCTCTTCTTTTGAAGGTGTTGATGGTATTAATGGGCAAGCTATACCTTGTTCTTGATACTGTCGCTGTTCATTCTTTCTATGTGTACACCATTTCATATCCCTCCTTAGATAGAGTGATTTCTTCTTCTTGTGTCCTTTTGTGGGGACTCTCCGCACAATTAGTAGTAAATTCCAGCTCATTTTTTATATAGATATAGGAGAAAAATGTCTTTATATATATAAAAGACAACTAACCTATGTGTACCACTTGTTCCATAACTGGTGGGTGGCACTTCTGTGTCTCCCTCCTACTCAGGTATTTGGTATATATTAGATGGTTCACCCCCTCAGTGGGCAAGCCCGCTAAAGTACCAAAGTATACAAGTGTTGACCACTGGTTGTGCCTGGTAGTGTGTCTCCGATCTATATGAGCACTTTATAATCCGGCGGAGAGTTAAGACCCCCTGGGGCTATGGTGCCCAGTCTGTACATCCACTCCGCTTCGCGCCTCAGTAGGGTCTTGTTCCGATCACCCCCTCTGTCCAATGGGGGGATGTGGTCGATGAGTATGTACCTGATGGTTGATACTTGGTGCGACCTTATTGCACAATGTCTCGCAACCGGGTGGTCTGAATCCCCTTCACTGAGTGCTAATCGGATAGCTCTCCTATGGTTGGCCATCCTTTCTCGGAGTGTGCCACTTGTTTTCCCGACATAGAACTGGGAGCACGGACAGAAGAGCAGATATATCATGTGTGTTGTATTACATGAAATGGAGTGTTTAATGGTGTACACTTTATTGGATCAGGGGTGATTAAATGTTTTGATGGCTATTAAGCCGTTGCATGTGGTAGAGTAGTGAGCTATTTTGACTAGCGCTGTGTGTATATGCAAATATTTATTTTGCTTTTAATAAATTCCTCCTGATGTATTTCAATAGCAGCTAAAACTAAAAATTCCACTATCATCAATAGAAAGAGAGTGTAGGGGTGAGCAGTGAGGTCCCAGATTTCAGCGCTTGTAGAAGGGAGGAGACATAAACAAAAAACAATTTATGGTGCAGTATTACTAAACTAGTACACTGTGTAGCATAAAGATATAGAAAAATGCTCACCTTTTTGGACCTCAAACATATGAGGTATGTTGGAAGTGATGAGGGGAGTATATCCCTATCTGTGCTAAAGATGATGATATGTTTATGACCTGTTGGAGTATGATGCTTCTTTTTATTTCCTGTATCTTTGGGAAGTGGTGTTCTTCTTCCTCTATGGAGTACGGTATCTTTGTTTCTTTTAAGTTGAGGGTAGAATTCTTATGTGTGTTTATGCTTACCAGAGACTGTGGCACTGTACTATGAAAAGTGCAAATTCGCTTGCTAGCACTTAAACAGTGGCTAGTACACTGCAAGACGATACACCTCTTGAGGATCTCCTCTCGGTTATGGCTCAGTGAGCACCTCCTGTTGTAGCCGTAATGTCCTTTGTTTAAAAGAAGCCGGTCAGCTTTCAGTAATGCTTAAAAGCACTAAGGTAAAATGAAGTGAACAACTTCCAAATGTAAAATAAACAGCTTTATTTTATGACGCGTTTCTCAACCCCAGACGGGTCGTTTCATCAGATAAAAAGCGGATGAAATTAGTTACAATTCGTAACAATATATACACATTGCATCAGTTAAAAGCAGAAGTTGTCACTATAATTCTAAACCAATAAGAAAACATCTGAAAGATTCAACTGGCGAGCCGATTAAAACTCACAGCTGTTACAATTATAACAACAATCAATCAATATTATACACAGAAGAATAAATAAATAACATTGCCCAAATCCGGTCGCTAATGTACATATATCACAAAACATCTCAGAACTGTCAATTGCCGAAAAAAACTTATCTAATCTGTATAAATACATTGTGTTAAACAGGGGATTTTGCCAAATCCTTTCATTTGTCAGAGTGTGTGAAAAAATGATAAAGACGGTTACGAACATATCAAATACAAAAACCAATTGTCTATTGTCTGTATTAATTTCACCAGTTTTATGGAGCAAGTCACATCTGTTAGTAGTCCTGCTTTTGATGCAATGTATATGTATCGTAATGGATCCCTTAATGCTTACATATGGATCCCTTAATGTTTACATGTGGATCTGCTTGTTTATATGCTCTAGCACGTAATGTTAAAAAATTCCTGAAGTACAATTGTCGGGTATCTTAACCCTTCATAGTACGCTCGATGTGTGTCTAGAATCTATCCTTATTTATATATATATTAAAAATGAATAAAATAAAATAAAATGATATCCATTGTTGTTATTTAATTGCAAGTACTCTTATGTATATAAGACAGGCGGCCGTTACATAGACAACCTTATTTTTCTTTGGGAGGGTGACAGGACCACGGCAGTCAGTTTTATAGATCACTTAAACAGCAATGATAGGGGCATTGAATTTACAGCTAATATCCAAACACAAAACCTTGAATACTTGGATCTTATACTGAGTCTTGATAACAACAACATCACATCAAAGACTTATTTTAAAGATGTAGATAGCAACAGTTTTCTAAATTACAATAGCAATCACCAAAGAAATTGGATACACAATATTCCATACAGTCAATTTCGAAGGATCAGACGCAATTGTACTGATTTTAATACCTTTTTGGAACAGAGTCAAATTTTATACAACAGATTCTTAGAAAAAGAATATCCTCCATCCTTACTTGATAAAGCATTGGATAGAGCAAAAAAAATAAATAGAAATTATATCCAAACCAAAAAGAAGGACAACAGTCAACATTTGGATTCTGGGGCCAAAGACACCCTTTTCATAACACAATATAATTCTGATTTCTACAAAATACAACACATACTGTACAAACATTGGCATATAATCCAAAGAGATACTATTTTAAGACATTTAGTGAAGGACAAACCCACAATTCTGTATAGATGTGGCAAAACAGGTTGTAGATCATGCAAAATTATAAAATCTGGTATTAAGAATTTTAAATCAACAGTTACAGGGGAAACCTTTCAAATTCCATTTTTTTTCAATTGTGACTCATCCTTTACAGTTTATCTTATGGAGTGCATATGTGGCCTCCAGTATGTAGGCCGCACCTCTAGGAAATTGAGAACAAGATGGGGGGGAACACCACCGTAACTGTAAAAAAAAACAAAAAAAAACAATATTAAACATAGCATACCCAATCATTGCTTAACTAAACACAATGGAAATCCATACATTTTCAAGTATGTTCCCATTGACCATGTTCCAAGAAATTCTGATTATAACAGGTTGATTAGGCTCAAACAACGTGAGACATATTCGATCTATCGATTGAAGACGCTACATCCATTTGGGTTGAATGCAAATCTGGATCTGGCAGCCTTCAATTGATAGATTCTTCATCAATAACATCACCATTTTCTGTAAGACAGACATTTGGGTTGAATGCCAATTTAAACCTGGCAACCCTTTATTGGTAGATAGATTCCCTATTATTATTATTATTCGTTCAAGTCAGATACGACAAGCATTAACTAAACATTTATATCATGTTGACACTCGAACAACAACACTTTATTTTTTCAACTTTTTATTAACATACATTCATTATCATTCTTACATAATATTTTGATAGCTTTACATCACACATACATTTTATTTTACAGATATGACAAACTATTGCAGATATATGAATTATAAGATGAAATATACATTATTACAATCCATATTCCAATTTTATCGTTTTTAGTTTATACACCTTCATTTCCCTCCTCTTAATGGCTTTTCAATATGTTTTTCAGTCTAGTTTTATTTCATATGACTATTGCAGATACCACAGGATCTACAAACATATACACTTTACTATTCTTACAGCCCACTATACTAAACACTTCTTTATATTTTACATCATATTTTCTTGCTAACCATTTTATACATGACCTCCATTTTTTCATGTGTATTACAAACAATCTGATAATACCGATTTTAGACATGTAATGTGTATTACAAACAATCTGATAATACAGATTTTAGACATGTAATGTGTATTACGAACAATCTGATAATACAGATTTTAGACATATTTTTTGGAGATAGCGTATATATATATATATATATATATATATATATATATGCATTTCACTGCTGGGGATTAAAACATAACCCGCCTCTCTTATATATACATAAGAGTACTTGCAATTAAATAACAACAATGGATATAATTTTATTTATTTTATTCATTTTTAATATATATATAAATAAGGATAGATTCTAGACACACATCGAGCGTACTATGAAGGGTTAAGATACCCGACAATTGTACTTCAGGATTTTTTTAACATTACGTGCTAGAGCATATAAACAAGCAGATCCACATGTAAACATTAAGGGATCCATATGTAAGCATTAAGGGATCCATTACGATACATATACATTGCATCAAAAGCAGGACTACTAACAGATGTGACTTGCTCCATAAAACTGGTAAAATTAATACAGACAATAGACAATTGTTTTTTGTATTTGATATGTTCGTAACCGTCTTTATCATTTTTTCACACACTCTGACAAATGAAAGGATTTGGCAAAATCCCCTGTTTAACACAATGTATTTATACAGATTAGATAAGTTTTTTTCGGCAATTGACGGTTCTGAGATGTTTTGTGATATATGTACATTAGCGACCGGATTTGGGCAATGTTATTTATTTATTCTTCTGTGTATAATATTGATTGATTGTTGTTATAATTGTAACAGCTGTGAGTTTGAATCGGCTCGCCAGTTGAATCTTTCAGATGTTTTCTTATTGGTTTAGAATTATAGTGACAACTTCCGCTTTTAACTGATACAATGTGTATATATTGTTACGAATTGTAACTAATTTCATCCGCTTTTTATCTGATGAAACAACCCGTCTGGGGTTGAGAAACGCGTCATAAAATAAAGCTATTTATTTTACATTTGGAAGTTGTTCACTTCATTTTACCTTAGTGCTTTTAAGCATTACAGAAAACTGACCGGCTTCTTTTAAACAAAGGACATTACGGCTACAACAGGAGGTGCTCACTGAGCCATAACCGAGAGGAGATCCTCAAGAGGTGTATCGTCTTGCAGGGTACTAGCCATTGTTTAAGTGCTAGCAAGCAAATTTGCACTAGTCATAGTACAGTGCCACAGTCTCTGGTAAGCATATTACCTTTCAGCATACAATCGTATTGATGAAACTTTATCACGCTATGTGGCGCCCTCTCTCCATCTTTGTTTTCTAACAGTTTTCCCCCACTCTCTGGGACCAAGAGGAGCTGCCTTACTTTCATAAAGATCACCAGCGACGACCATCTTTTATCGACATTGACTGTTACGGCTATATTCTAAAAGCCGAGTACGGTAGATCCGTCTTATGACTTTACCAAAAGCCATTTTGTTATAAATTGTATTTTCTCTGATAGAGCGCCTTCTTGTATCCCCTTCTGGGATATTACATCTTATGTGTGTTTGTATGGTACTTTCGTTGCTCTCAGGTATCTGGTATAATCGGTGATGTTCTTTCTGATTGTTTACAGATCCGAGCTGATAGCTGAATATGCCGACTCCGAGGGTTGTATTGACCTTAGCAGCTACGTTCTCCGCTCCGTGTCTATAGGTATCGGTACCTAATCGACAAGTATCGGATGCTGGTATCCGATGTTTGTAACACCACTTCCCAAAGATACAGAAGGAAATAAAAAGAAGCATCATACTCCAACAGGTCATAAATATATCATCATATTTAACACAGATAGGGATATATTCCCCTCATCGCTTCCAAACATATGTCTGAGGTCCAAAAAGGTTAGCATTTTTCTACATCTTTATGCTACACAGTGTACTAGTTTAGTAATACTGCACCATAAATTGTTTTTTTGTTTATGTCTCCTCCCTTCTACAAGTGCTGAAATCTGGGACCTCACTGCTCATATATATATATTAATATAAAATAGATCCCAACAAGTATAGATATATCTTATTTATTAAGTAAAACAAATATTATTAAATACAATACAGAAATGGTTGCATATATTAATGCACTCAATATAAATTTAACGTAAAAATATAAATTATGCTTACTTGATAATATCATTTCCATCGGGGGGGAGGAGAGTCCAAGTTTTCATTCATTACTTGTGGGAAATAAGAACATGGCCACCAGGAGGAGGCAAAGACACCCCAGCCAAAGGCTTAAAAACCTCCCCCACTCCCCTCATCCCCCTGTCATTCTGCAGAGGGAGCAAGGAACAGTAGGAGAAATATCAGGGTATAAATGGTGCCAGAAGAACAAAATACAATTTAGGTCCGCCCAACGAAGCAATGGGCAGGGGCCATGGACTCTACTCCCCATGATGGAAATGAAATTATCAGGTAAGCATAACTTATATTTTCCATCTAAAGGGGAGGAGAGTCCACAGCTTCATTCATTACTTGTGGGAAACAAATACCCAAGCTCTAGAGGACACTGAATGAAAAATGTGAGGGCAAAGAGGCGGACCCTAATCTGAGGGCACCACAGTCTGCAAAACCTCTCTCATCAAAAACCGCTTCTGCAGAAGCGAAAACGTCAAATTTGTAAAACTTTGTAAAAGTATGGTAGCCGCCTTACAAATCTGCTCCATAGAGACCTCATTCTTGAAGGCCCAAGAAGAAGCCACAGCTCTAGTGGAATGAGCCGTGATCCTTTGAGGAGGCTTATGTCCCGCTGTCTCATAGGCTAAGCGAATCATGCTCCTCAAATAAAAAGACAAAGAAGTTGAAGAGGCCTTCTGACCTAGCGCTTCCCTGAATACACCACAAACAGAGATGTAGACTGTCTGAAATCCTTAGTAGCCTGAAGGTAAATCTTCAGGGCACGAACTACATCCAAATTATGAAGTAACCTCTCCTTAGGAGAAGAAGGGTTAGGACACAAAGAAGGAACAACTATTTCTTGATTGATGTTACGATCAGACACAACCTTGGGAAGAAATCACAATCCAGTGCGAAGAACAGCCTTATCGGCATCAAAAAACCAAATAAGGAGGCTCCCATTGCAAGGCCGCCAACTCAGAAACTATGCGTGCTGATGCAATAGCCAACAGGAAAAGGACCTTCCAGGAAAGAGTCTTAATGCCAATAGAGTGCATAGGTTCAAATGGAATTCTCTGCAAAACGTTAAAAACTAAATTTAAGCTCCAGGGAGAAGCGGACTGTCTGAAGACAGGCTTGATTCTAGACAGAGCCCGAACAAAAGACTGAACGTCAGGAAGCTCAGCGAGTCTCTTGTGCAACAAGACTGATAATGCCGAAATCTGTCCCTTTAAGGAACTGGTGGCAAGCCCCTTCTGCAGACCATCCTGGAGAAAGGAAAGAATCCTAGATACCTTAACCTTATGCCAAGGATACCCATGCAACTCACACCAGGACAAATAAGTCCTCCACACCTTATGATAGATGCGACGAGTGACCGGCTTCCTGGCCTGAAATAGAGTATCAATCACCCTCTCAGAAAAATCTCGTTTGGCCAAGACTAAGCGTTCAATCTCCACGCAGTCAGCCTCAGAGAATCTAGATTTTGATGTTGAAAGGGACCCTGTTCCAGCAGATCCCTGCGACAGGGTAACCTCCAAGGAGGAGAGGATGACATCCCCACCAGATCCGCAGAATGGCAGAAGCTCGCTCCTGCTTGATGCGGGCCACTACACGAGGAAGAAGCGGTAACGGTGGAAAAATGTAAGCTAGGTTGAATCCCCAAGGAACCGCTAAGGCTTCTATCAGCTCTGCCTGGGGATCCCTTGACCTCGACCCGTATCTGGGTAACTTGCAATTGAGTCTGGACGCCATGAGATCTATCTCCGGCGTTGCCCATCTGAGACAAATCTCTGTACACACCTCAGGGTGAAGAGACCATTCCCCAGGATGAACGGACTGCCTGCTGAGAAAGTCCGGTTCTCAGTTGTCCACACCTGGAATGTGGATAGTTGAGAGCGAGCAGTTGTGGGACTCCGCCCATTCCAAAATCCGAGACACCTCCCTCATTGCAAGGGAGCTTCTCATACCCCCTAATGTTGTCGGTCTGGAATCTAATGAAGCTGAATGACCCCAGAGGAGGCCACACCTTCAGAGCATTGTAGATTACTCAAAGTTCCAGAATGTTTATCGGGAGGAGAGACTCCTCCCGGGTCCATTTTCCTTGTGCCATCCTGGCACCCCAAACAGCTCCCTATCCTGCCAGACTCGCGTCCGTGGTTACAATCTCCCCGGATGGTCTCAGGAAGGATGTCCCTAGGGACCGTTGTTCCGGACGGATCCACCAAAAGAGGGTGCTTCGAGTCTGAACGTCCAGGGATATCTGCTGTGATAGATCTGAATGATCGCTGTTCCACTGTCTTAACAGCGAGGTCTGAGATGGAACCTTGCGAATGTAATGACATCTATGCTGAAAACCATGAGTCCGATCACCTCCATACATAGGGCTACTGAGGGACTTGAGGGGGACTGAAGAGCCAGACAGGAGTACGCAATCTTCATGCGTCGCTGATCTGTGAGAAATATCTTCATGGATATAGAGTCTATTATCGTGCCAAGAACCTCCACCCTGTTGCTGGGAACCAGGGAACTCTATCCTGAGTTGATCTTTCAAACGTGAGATTGGAGCAGGAGAAGAAGGGCCCTCGAGTGGTCCTGTGCGAGACTGAACGATGGCGCCTGGACTAGGATGTCGCCCAGGTATGGCGCCACAGCAATGCCTCTGGATATGGCCACTGCAAGTAGCGCCTCCAGAACCTTTGTGAAGACTCTCAGGGCCGTCGCCAGACCAAAAGGAAGGGCCACAAACTGGAAGTGTTGGTCCAGAAACGCAAATCTCAGGAACCTGCCTGAAGTGATCCCTGTGGATTTGTACATGAAGGTAAGCATCCTTCAAGTCTATTGTCATCATGAACTGTCCCTCTTGAAATTGAAGGGCAGAATATATATGATCGTCTCCATTTTGAACGATGGAACAGACAGAAATCTGTTTAAACACTTTAGGTCTAGAATTGGGCGGAACGTGCCCTCCTTCTTTGGTACCACAAAAAGGTTTGAATAATACCCTAGACCCCTCTCTGCTGGGGGTACTGGTACAATAACTCCTAGAGAAGAGAGATCCCTCACACACTCTAGAAATACTTTTCTGGTCTTGCAGACAGATTTGACAAGAGGAATCTGCCCTTTGGCGGATGAGATCTGAATCCTATCCTGTACCCTTGGGCGACAAACTCCAGAACCCAAGGGTCCTGAACATCCTGCAACTAGGCTTCTGAGAAGAGAGATAACCTGCCCCCTACTTGGTCCAGAGACCGGTCGGGGGCTGCACCTTTATGCCGATTTTGACTAAGCTGGCTTATTGTTCTGCTGGACTTACTCCAAGACTGAGCTGGCTTCCAAGTTCCCTTGGACTGAACCACTTTCATGGCGGGCTGCTGGCGTTGGGCCTTGTCCACACAAAATGACAGCCGAATGAAAGGTAGAACCCTTAGGCTTAGCCATCTTATCCTGCTGTAGAAAAGCACCCTTGCCTCCCGTAAACGTGGATATGATCGAATCCAATCCTGGACCGAACAAAATCTTTCCTTGAAAAGGTAGGGACAACAATCTCGACTTAGAGGTCATGTCTGCAGACCATGATTTTAGCCACAGAGCCCTGCGAGCTAAAACGGAAAAACCTTATATCTTCGCATTCAGGCGAATAATTTGCATATTGGCGTCACATATGAAAGAATTGACGACCTTCAACGCCTTAATCTTTTCATGTATCTCGTCAATAGAAGTCTCCCCCTCGACCATATCACACAGGGATTAACACCAATATGTTGCAGCTCCGGCAACCGCGGCTACAGCCGCTGCCGGTTGAAAAACAAACCCTGTGTGCTGAAACATCTTTCTTAACATGTTTTCCAACTTTTTATCCATGGGCTCCTTAAACGACGAACTATCCTCAAGTGGAATAGTCGTCCGCTTCGTGAGCGTAGAGATGGCACCATCCACTTTAGGGACAGTCCCCCATAGCTCGAGCTGAGAGTCCAGAATGGGGAACAGTTTCTTAAAGGAAGAAGAAGGGGAAAAGGAAGAACCTAATTGCTCCCATTCATTCTTAATAATATTAGCCATCTTAACGGGAACCGGGAAGGTCTGTGGTACTACCCTGTCCTCATATACTTTATCAAGCTTAGGAATCGAAGGTACCTCCGGAAGCTTCGGTTCTGAAAACCTCCAGAGTAGTAAGCACTTGCTTCAGCAAAAAGCGCAAATTCTCCATCCTAAACCTAAAGTCAGACTCCTCCGCAACCGGAGGCCTAGATGACATGGATTCCGACCTAGAAGGGGCCTCTTTTGAAGAGTCGGATTGGGCCTCATCAGCAGATAACGCTTCTGATATTTCCATAGGCGTAGAGAAACCCTGGGCCGGACCACAAAGATGCGTCCTACGCTTGCGCTTAGCAGCACGTGGTAAAGCATGGATCACCTTCGACACCGCTGTTTGGAGTTGATCCACAAAATCTGACGGCCAACTAAGCTCTCCCGTAGGAGTAATGGTTGGACAATATTAACTTTCTTTGACATGATTACTTTATCAAGGCATGTAGAACATAGTTGAGAAGGCTGATCTACCAGAACCTCCTCACAATAAAGTATGAGACTTTTTTAAAGAGGGAGTACCCTCTAACGCGTCAGAGTCCTCCATAGCTTGCACTTTTATTACAGACTAGATTGTAATAATAAAAAGGGCACCTTTATAACCTGTAGAAGCAGAGAACAGAGAGAGGCGCCTTATGGGACAGTATCGTAGTGTCGCTAATATGCAGATAGAGGCAGACAGCACACACAGGTGGAAGAATACTCACAAGTGAGGCGGCATAAACGTATGCCAAACTAGACAGGACGGAACCTTAGTCGCCCGCCAGACGGTCCAATGGGAGAAAGACTCTCACGTTCCAGTGGTCCAATCCGCTACGGCGGACAAAGGCAGACGTCAGGTGCCCACAGCGTCTGTGGGAGGATCAATGGCTCAGAGTCCTTAGTGCAAGTGATAGAATATTGCTCCACA
Source organism: Bombina bombina (assembly GCF_027579735.1). Classification (NCBI taxonomy): domain Eukaryota; kingdom Metazoa; phylum Chordata; class Amphibia; order Anura; family Bombinatoridae; genus Bombina; species Bombina bombina. The sequence continues at coordinate 82,506,284 of NC_069510.1, read as the reverse complement.
CATAGGATCTGATATCTCTCAGTGCTCTGGCCGTGTCCAGCTACAGCTCCACAGGAAGTAAATGGGAGGAGACTACTTCCTGTGGAGGTGTAGCTGGACACGGCCAGAGCACTGAGAGATATCAGATCCTATGTGTGGAGCAATATTCTATCACTTGCACTAAGGACTCTGAGCCATTGATCCTCCCACAGACGCTGTGGGCACCTGACGTCTGCCTTTGTCCGCCGTAGCGGATTGGACCACTGGAACGTGAGAGTCTTTCTCCCATTGGACCGTCTGGCGGGCGACTAAGGTTCCGTCCTGTCTAGTTTGGCATACGTTTATGCCGCCTCACTTGTGAGTATTCTTCCACCTGTGTGTGCTGTCTGCCTCTATCTGCATATTAGCGACACTACGATACTGTCCCATAAGGCGCCTCTCTCTGTTCTCTGCTTCTACAGATATCTGCCATTATCCTACTTTTGGGAGTGCTGCCGTCAGATCGGGTGGCCTGCGGTGTGGTATTACCTTGCCTCCCCCGAGACTGGTTTTGGTTTATGTGTTTTGCATCTCATATTTGCGCACCTCAACAAGGACTCAATCCTCGTTTTATCTGACCTTTATAACCTCCAATGGCCGGGGCACTCACCATCTCCTATGACCCAGACTACAGAAACCGCTTTGTCTCCTGCGCCATCAGTCAAGCAGAGGAAGTTGCCTAGGCCACACCCTGTCACATGGAGTGCCTTGCAGGACCGCCCCTGCACTAGGGAGAAAAAGACACCAAAACGGCCGCGCAAGGAAGAGAACCTGTCAGTTCCACCATTGCCAGAGCCTCATCTCGCACATAACGCAGCAATGACACAATAAAAAATATTATGTATAAACCCTTCCTGTTCAAAAATTTCCCTTCCAGGAATATTAACCCTTGATTTTTAAAGATAAAGAGGTGTCACACTGTGACCCTGTCTTCTCCGTTATCATTATGAACATAATAAAATGAAAGGATCTTACCAGAATCTATGCTGTGGAACAGGAACATGGCCCTTCAAGTGTGACAAGTTAGTAGCATCGCTCCTGACATGGACTTGAGTGCAGAAAGCAGGCAGCGAAACTCGTCAACACTGATTGCTTATGGAGCTGTTCATATGAGTCGGGATCGATTCAGAGAAAGACTCTCCCTGCATCTCTGAACTCTAACTTTCACCCAGGCTCTCACTGAGAGGCTGACAGGACTACTTAAAACTCCAGTCCCATTCTGAAGAGTACTACCCTCCATAAGAGACTACTCCGAATCTTCCGACACTTCTCTGCCAACCTCCTGTGACGAAAGGCAAAGAATGACTGGGGGATGAGGGGAGTGGGGGAGGTATTTAAGCCTTTGGCTGGGGTGTCTTTGCCTCCTCCTGGTAGCCAGGTTCTTATTTCCCACAAGTAATGAATGAAGCCGTGGACTCTCCTCCCCTTTAGATGGAAATCTTATTACACTGTGCTGGAACAGATAAACATTTTTACCATAATAGGGATTACATAGAAGTAAAAATAAACATATTAAATCAATTGCATAAAAACAGAATTTATGCTTACCTGATAAATTACTTTCTCTTACGGTGTATCCAGTCCACGGATTCATCCTTACTTGTGGGATATTCTCATTCCCTACAGGAAGTGGCAAAGAGAGCACACAGCAAAGCTGTCCATATAGCTCCCCCTGAGGCTCCGCCCCCCCAGTCATTCGACCGACGGTTAGGAGAAAAAGGAGAAACCATAGGGTGCAGTGGTGACTGTAGTTTTGCAAAAATAATTTGAACCTGACTTAATTGCCAGGGCGGGCCGTGGACTGGATACACCATAAGAGAAAGTAATTTATCAGGTAAGCATAAATTCTGTTTTCTCTTACATGGTGTATCCAGTCCATGGATTCATCCTTACTTGTGGGATACCAATACCAAAGCTTTAGGACACGGATGAAGGGAGGGAACAAGTCAGGTAACCTAAACGGAAGGCACCACTGCTTGCAAAACCTTTCTCCCAAAAATAGCCTCCGAAGAAGCAAAAGTATCGAATTTGTAAAATTTGGCAAAAGTATGCAGTGAAGACCAAGTCGCTGCCTTACAAATCTGTTCAACAGAAGCCTCATTCTTGAAAGCCCATGTGGAAGCCACAGCTCTGGTGGAATGAGCTGTAATTCGTTCAGGAGGCTGCTGTCCAGGAGTCTCATAAGCCAATCGGATGATGCTTTTCAGCCAGAAGGAAAGAGAGGTAGCAATCGCTTTCTGACCTCTCCTCTTACCAGAATAGACAACAAACAAGGATGACGTTTGTCTGAAATCCTTAGTTGCCTTTAAGTAGAACTTTAAAGCACGAACCACATCAAGATTGTGTAACAGTTGTTCCTTCTTAGAAACTGGATTAGGGCACAGAGAAGGAACAATGATTTCCTGGTTAACATTCTTATTAGAAACCACTTTTGGAAGGAAACCAGGTTTAGTACGCAAAACAACCTTATCTGCGTGGAACACCAGATAGGGTGAATTACACTGCAAAGCAGACAATTCTGAAACTCTTCGAGCAGAAGAAATAGCTACCAAAAACAAAACTTTCCAAGATAATAACTTAATATCTATGGAATGTAAGGGATCAAACGGAACCCCTTGAAGAACTGAAAGAACTAAATTTAGACTCCATGGAGGAGCCACAGGTTTATAAACAGGCTTGATTCTAACTAGAGCCTGTGCAAACGCCTGAACGTCTGGTACTGCCGCCAAACGCTTATGTAACAGGATAGACAGAGCAGATATCTGTCCCTTTAAGGAACTAGCTGACAATCCTTTCTCCAATCCTTCTTGGAGAAAAGACAATATCCTTGGAATCCTAATCTTACTCCACGAGTAACCCTTGGATTCACCCCAACAAAGATATTTCCGCCATATCCTATGGTAAATTTTCCTGGTGACAGGCTTTCTGGCCTGGATCAAAGTATCTACAGGGAGTGCAGAATTATTAGGCAAGTTGTATTTTTGAGGATTAATTTTATTATTGAACAACAACCATGTTCTCAATGAACCCAAAAAACTCATTAATATCAAAGCTGAATATTTTTGGAAGTAGTTTTTAGTTTGTTTTTAGTTTTAGCTATTTTAGGGGGATATCTGTGTGTGCAGGTGACTATTACTGTGCATAATTATTAGGCAACTTAACAAAAAAACAAATATATACCCATTTCAATTATTTATTTTTACCAGTGAAACCAATATAACATCTCAACATTCACAAATATACATTTCTGACATTCAAAAACAAAACAAAAACAAATCAGTGACCAATATAGCCACCTTTCTTTGCAAGGACACTCAAAAGCCTGCCATCTGTCAGTGTTTTGATCTGTTCACCATCAACATTGCGTGCAGCAGCAACCACAGCCTCCCAGGCACTGTTCAGAGAGGTGTACTGTTTTCCCTCCTTGTAAATCTCACATTTGATGATGGACCACAGGTTCTCAATGGGGTTCAGATCAGGTGAACAACGAGGCCATGTCATTAGATTTTCTTCTTTTATACCCTTTCTTGCCAGCCACGCTGTGGAGTACTTGGACGCGTGTGATGGAGCATTGTCCTGCATGAAAATCATGTTTTTCTTGAAGGATGCAGACTTCTTCCTGTACCACTGCTTGAAGAAGGTGTCTTCCAGAAACTGGCAGTAGGACTGGGAGTTGAGCTTGACTCCATCCTCAACCCGAAAAGGCCCCACAAGCTCATCTTTGATGATACCAGCCCAAACCAGTACTCCACCTCCACCTTGCTGGCGTCTGAGTCGGACTGGAGCTCTCTGCCCTTTACCAATCCAGCCACGGGCCCATCCATCTGGCCCATCAAGACTCACTCTCATTTCATCAGTCCATAAAACCTTAGAAAAATCAGTCTTGAGATATTTCTTGGCCCAGTCTTGACGTTTCAGCTTGTGTGTCTTGTTCAGTGGTGGTCGTCTTTCAGCCTTTCTTACCTTGGCCATGTCTCTGAGTATTGCACACCTTGTGCTTTTGGGCACTCCAGTGATGTTGCAGCTCTGAAATATGGCCAAACTGGTGGCAAGTGGCATCTTGGCAGCTGCACGCTTGACTTTTCTCAGTTCATGGGCAATTATTTTGCGCCTTGGTTTTTTCCACACGCTTCTTGCGACCCTGTTGACTATTTTGAATGAAACGCTTGATTGTTCGATGATCACGCTTCAGAAGCTTTGCAATTTTAAGAGTGCTGCATCCCCCTGCAAGATATCTCACTATTTTTGACTTTTCTGAGCCTGTCAAGTCCTTCTTTTGACCCATTTTGCCAAAGGAAAGGTAGTTGCCTAATAATTATGCACACCTGATATAGGGTGTTGATGTCATTAGACCACACCCCTTCTCATTACAGAGATGCACATCACCTAATATGCTTAATTGGTAGTAGGCTTTCGAGCCTATACAGCTTGGAGTAAGACAACATGCATAAAGAGGATGATGTGGTCAACATACTCATTTGCCTAATAATTCTGCACTCTCTGTATAACTGATTCAGAGAACCCACGCTTAGCTAGAATTAAGCGTTCAATCTCCAAGCAGTCAGTTGCAGAGAAACTAGATTTGGATGCTTGAATGGACCCTGAATTAGAAGATCCTGCCTCGATGGCAGCTTCCATGGTGGAACCGATGACATGTCCACTAGGTCTGCATACCAAGTCCTGCGTGGCCACGCAGGCACTATCAGAATTACCGAAGCCTTCTCCTGTTTGATTCTGGCTACTAGCCGAGGGAGAAGAGGAAACGGTGGAAAGACATAAGCTAGACTGAAGGACCAAGGCGCTACTAGAGCATCTATCAATGCCGCCTTGGGATCCCTGGGTAAAGGGGAAGTTTGGTGTTCTGACGGGACGCCATCAGGTCCAATTCCGGAATGCCCCATAGCTGGGTCAGCTGAGCAAAAACCTCTGGGTGGAGTTCCCACTCCCCCGGGTGAAAAGTCTGACGACTCAGAAAATCCGCCTCCCAGTTGTCTACTCCTGGGATGTGAATTGCAGATAGGTGGCAGGAGTGATCCTCCGCCCATTTGATGATCTTGGTTACTTCCTTCATCGCTAGGGAACTCTTTGTTCCTCCCTGATGATTGATGTACGCTACAGTCGTGATGTTGTCCGACTGAAATCTGATGAATTTGGCCTCCGCTAGTTGAGGCCATGCCTGGAGCACATTGAATATCGCTCTCAGTTCCAAAATGTTTATCGGGAGAAGAGATTCTTCCCGAGACCATAGGCCCTGAGCTTTCAGGGAGTCCCAGACGGCACCCCAGCCTAGCAGACTGGCATCGGTCGTGACAATAATCCACTCCGGTCTGCGGAAGCACATTCCCTGAGACAGGTGATCCTGAGACAACCACCAGAGAAGAGAGTCTCTGGTCTTCTGGTCCATTTGTATTTGGGGAGACAAATCTGCATAATCTCCATTCCACTGTTTGAGCATGCACAGTTGTAGTGGTCTGAGATGAATTCGGGCAAAAGGGACAACGTCCATTGCCGCGACCATTAATCCGATTACCTCCATGCACTGAGCCACGGAAGGCTGAGGAATGGAATGAAGAACTTGGCAAGTAGTTAAAAGCTTTGACTTCCTGACCTCTGTCAGAAATATTTTCATTTCTACCGAGTCTATTAGTGTTCCCAGAAAGTGAACCCTTGTGAGCGGGGACAGAGAACTTTTTTCGGTGTTCACCTTCCACCCGTGAGACCTTAGAAAGGCCAGAACAATATCCATATGAGCCTTGGCTCTGAGAAAAGACGACGCCTGTATTAAGATGTAGTCCAGATAGGGTGCTACTGCAATGCCCCGCGGTCTTAGTACCGCTAGAAGGGACCCTAGCACCTTTGTGAAAATTCTTGGAGCGGTGGCCAACCCGAAGGGAAGGGCCACGAACTGGTAATGCTTGTCCAGAAAGGCGAACCTTAGGAACTGATGGTGATCTTTGTGGATAGGAATATGAAGGTACGCATCCTTTAGATCCACGGTAGTCATATATTGACCTTCCTGGATCATCTGTAAGATTGTCCGAATGGTCTCCATCTTGAAGGATGGAACTCTGAGGAATTTGTTTAGAATTTTTAGATCCAGGATTGGTCTGAAAGTTCCTTCCTTTTTGGGAACTACAAACAGGTTTGAGTAAAAACCCAGTCCTTGTTCTGCAATTGGGACTGGACATATCACTCCCCTCTTGAGTAGATCTTCTACACAGCGTAAGAACGCCTCTTTCTTTGTCGTGTCTGAAGACAGACGAGAAATGTGGAACCTTCCCCTTGGAGGAGAGTCCTTGAATTCTAGAAGATATCCCTGAGCAACTATCTCTAATGCCCAGGGATCGGGAACATCTCTTGCCCAAGCCTGAGCAAAGAGAGAGAGTCTGCCCCCTACCAGATCCGGTCCCGGATCGGGGGCTACCCCTTCATGCTGTCTTAGTAGCAGCTGCAGGCTTCTTGGCCTGTTTACCCTTGTTCCAGCCCTGCAAAGGCTTCCAGGTTGCCTTGGGCTGTGGAGAGTTACCCTCTTGCTTTGCGGTCGCAGAGGTTGAAGCAGGACCGCTCCTGAAGTTGCGAAAGGAACGAAAATTAGCCTTGTTTTTAGCCTTAAAAGGCTTATCTTGCTGGAGGGCATGGCCCTTTCCCCCAGTGATATCCGAAATAATTTCTTTCAACTCTGGCCCGAAAAGGGTCTTTCCCTTGAAAGGAATATTCAGTAACTTAGTCTTAGACGACACATCGGCCGACCAAGATTTAAGCCAAAGCGCTCTGCGTGCCATGATGGCAAAACCAGAATTTTTCGCCGCTAACTTAGCTAGTTGGAAAGCGGCATCTGTGATAAAAGAATTAGCCAGCTTTAGAGCCTTAATTCTATCCATAATTTCATCATATGAGGTCTCCGTCTGGAGCGACTCCTCCAGCGCCTCAAACCAGAAAGCCGCTGCAGTAGTTACAGGAATAATGCAGGCAATAGGTTGGAGAAGGAAACCCTGTTGAACGAATATTTTCTTTAGTAAACCTTCTAATTTTTTATCCATAGGATCTTTGAAAGCACAACTGTCTTCAATTGGTATGGTTGTGCGCTTGGCTAGTGTTGAAACTGCCCCCTCTACCTTAGGGACCGTCTGCCATGCGTCCCGCCTGGGGTCTGTTATGGGGAACATTTTCTTAAAGATAGGGGGGGGAACAAAGGGTACACCTGGTCTCTCCCACTCCCTATCCACAATATCCGCCACCCTCTTCGGGATCGGAAACGCATCAGTGTATACAGGGACTTCTAGATATTTGTCCATTTTACACAATTTCTCTGGGACCACCATGGGGTCACAATCATCCAGTGTAGCTAATACCTCCTTAAGCAGCACGCGGAGGTGTTCCAGCTTAAATTTAAACGCTAAGGAATCTGATTCTGCCCGCTGAGAAACCTTTCCTGTATCAGAGATTTCTCCCTCGGACAGCACATCCCTCACCGTCCCTTCAGAGCGTTGTGAGGGTACAACAGATAAATCCTCCAAAGCTTCTGATTGCTCATACTCTGTTCTTAAGACCAAGCTATTACGCTTTGTAGGAAAAACTGGCAGTTTGGATAGAAATGCTGCAAGGGAATTATCCATGACTGCTGCTAATTGTTGTAATGTAATAGGGGCCAATGCGCTAGAGGTACTAGGCATCGCTTGCGCGGGCGTAACTGGTGTCGACACATGGGGAGAGGAGGAAGGGCTATCCTCGTTACCTTCCGTTAAAGAATCATCTTGGGCTACATTTTTAAGTGTCACTGCATGGTCTTTAAAATGTTTAGATACCTTAGCACACTTTAAACACAAATGTAAAGGGGGGACCGCCATGGCTTTTAAACACATAGAACAAGGTCTATCTGTAGGCTCAGACATGTTAAACAGACTTAGACTGCACTCAAATACAGTAAAATACAATTTTTGAAAAAACGGTACTGTGCCTTTAAATAATAAAAAGCGCACACTTTTTTACTAAAACTCCAAAACTCATCCAATCTTTATGAAAATTGCACCGTATGATCCTAATGCCTTGAAATGATTGCACAGTAAATTTCAAGTCAATTAACCCCTTACTGCCCAAACCGGAGCAAATTAAAGCTGGCAACCGGTTAGCAAAACTATAGCACCATGCCACAACCTCTGCTGTGGCCCTACCTTCCTTGGGGATTAGTTTTAATCGAAAATAAGCCTCTCTGAAGTCCTCAAGCAATCTCTGGACTCTTCACATGGAGCTGCATGAAGCTGTCTGTAAAATCAACTGCGCAACTGAGGCGCGAATTTCAGGCCCCCTCCCTCTTCACTCTGGGGATGTGGGGCCTTCCCAAGCCAAAATAGGTGTCTAAATAGATGCCATGCGGAATAAACCCCAAAACAAGTGTTTTAAATGTAATATAAGTTTGTATAAATATCAGATATTTGTAAAAAAACAATCGATTGCCCCTTAACAGTGTCCACCAGTGTTTGAGCCCTTTCAAATAAGCCTTCCTTCTATACTAAGTCTCAGAATATGGCTTACCTTTCCTCCATGGGGATTCTTGTCAGTCTTCTAGCATTACTAAGTCTTGACTAGAAAAAATGACTGAAACATACCTCAAAGCAGATAAGCCTGCAAACTGTTCCCCCCAACTGAAGTTTTCTGATGCTCAACAGTCCTGCATGGGAACAGCAATGGATTTTAGTTACAACATGCTAAAATCGTTTTCCTCTCAGCAGAAATCTTCATCACTTTCTGCCACAGAGTAAATAGTACAAACCGGCACTATTTTAAAATAACAAACTTTTGATTGAAGAAATAAAAACTACAAATCTAACACCACATTCACTTTACCCTCCCGTGGAGATGCTACTTGTTAGAGCGGCAAAGAGAATGACTGGGGGGGGCGGAGCCTGAGGGGGAGCTAAATGGACAGCTTTGCTGTGTGCTCTCTTTGCCACTTCCTGTAGGGAATGAGAATATCCCACAAGTAAGTATGAATCCGTGGACTGGATACACCATGTAAGAGAAAATATTTTCCTGCTTGAGACAAGCTACCACAATTGGTGGAAACAAATAAACAAACTGATATTGCCAAGGACTCACTAAGGCATTTATCAGCTCCACTTGAGGGTCCCTTGATCTCAATCCATATCTCTGAAGCTTGTGATTGAGCCAAGATGCCATGAGAACTATGTCCGGACACCCCCATCTGGCAATAAGTAGGTAGAAAATCTCCTGATTCAGAAACCATTTTTCTGGGTGAGTTGTCTGACAACTCAGATAATCCGCCTCCCAATTTTCCACCCCAGGAATATGAATTGCTGAAATCGAACATTGGTTGTTTTCTGCCCAAATCTATATATGAGACACCTCCTTACATTGCTAGGGGACTGCATGTACCACCTTGATGATTGATCAATGCTACTGTTGTTATATTGTCCAATTGAAACCAAATGAAGGGAACTTACCATAGGCTAAAGCCGTGTTCTTTGCATTAATTCTGATGATTTGAACAATAGCATCACAAATGAAGGAATTTGCCGTCTTTAGATACCTAATGCGATCCTGAATTTCTTCTAGGGAAGACTCAACTAAACCTAATCAAACAAAGAGTTGCACCAAAAAGCAGCAGCACCAGCCACTGCAGCAATACTAACGGCCGGCTGAAAGAGGAAACCCCCTTGAAGAAAAGCCTTTCTCAAGTAACCTTCAAGTTTCCTACCCATAGGATCATTGAAAGACATACTGTCTTCCAAGGGAATAGAGGTTATTTTAGCTAATGTAGAGATAGCACCATCCACCTTAGGAATAGTCTCCCATAGATCAAAATTAGCCTCCCAGAAAAAGTAGAACTAGCGTCCTGAAACAAATTCTGTAAAACAGTAGCAAGGCATGCGCTGCAAAGTTGGGCAGGAGGACATACAGTGACCATCTTACATAACAAACATTTATCATATGGAATTGTGATATGTGAAGTGACCTCTTCACAGCAGGCTCCTCCAGATACATTAAGCTATAAGGAGATTAGATAAAAACACAACTATTGCAGAATGAGTATTTTACGGTGAAAATAAGCCCTAGAGCAAAACCCCTAGAAATTGCTGACTAAAAAGAAAAAACAGCCACACGTGGTAACACACTAGTGCTATAGCACTGGAACAGCTTCCCAAAAATTATATTTAATTTGTGTTATATTAAATTATATTTAATTTTGTGTTAGCCCACAAAAAATGTTATATTATTATTTCCCCTTGTGCTCCAGTGTAAAGGTCTTACCACCAACTGTGACCTGAGCCAAAGACACAATGATCAGAGTGATGGCGTACCCTTTTGACGCTGATCGCAAAGCATGAGGAAGAAAAGTGGGCAGGGAATGCTCGCGAGACTCTGCAGCGGGAAAAACTTTAACTCTTTCCCCACTGCCTAAGAGCTCCACGCACAAATCCCTATCCTGTCATAAGCTAGATCGCTTCCACAGCACCCCAGAGCACTAAAAGAAAAACTGGAGCACTGAGGTACCGAAGAGCTAGTGCCATTATCTGTTCAAAGTGATCCAGCACCTAACACCCAATGTTAACAGTGTGACCCCGTGTTCCCACAACAGAGCGCGTAAAGGTTGGGCTGAGACCTGTAAGTCCTGCATAATAAATAAAATAAACAGACCTAAATATTGTTAATACTGTAAGTTAGAATAAGCCTTGCTCACTGAGACATACAGCTTCAACATAAGGCAGCAGATATTAAACCCATTTAAAGCAGATTGCACCACTGTACCAACTGCCAGGAAAACTGCCCAGAATAAGTGACAAGTAGTACTTACCAAGTACCTAAGTCAACACCAAAAGGATGTACTCAACTATCTCCCTGTACCTGTAAGAGAGATTCTACATCATATTATCCAGTAAGTACTGTCCTGAAACTGTCAGTGTAAGACTTACAAAGGAGCAGTACATATATCTAGTCAAACAGGGGGAGGCAAAATTGAACTTCCTAGAGACTCCTAGACCTGCTTAAGGACAAGACTTCATAAAGTACAAAGTCCCTGCCATACTCTTCTAACTGTCTCTTCAAGAAACTATCCATTGAGGCAAAAAAATAATAAACTGTTGAATTTGAACAGCACCTCTATTCTTGCCCACTCCTAAACAAGGCAAAGAACTACTGGGAGGGAAAGGGAAGTAGGAGGGATATTTAAGCTCTAGTGTAATGTAATGGTGGCCAGGTGATGTAATCTCAAGAATAAGGATTGTGGACTCTCACTACCATTAGAAAGAAAATATCTTATGTTAGGCAATATTTAAATGCAATAACACAGCTTATACATGCAACCTAAAGTTAGTCTTATACAATTCTAAATACTTTTGTATAAATAGTACCATTAGAACTGTATATATAAAAATATAAATATATATTAATTAAAAATTTGGATTTAAGAATAAGTTTGGAACTTGGAATTCTGGATTTGGAATATGTACCTGTATCATGCCCAAACAAAGAAAAAAATATATAAATTCAAAATCTGAAACAGAATAAGTTAATTATCCTAAATGAATGGAGGAACAGTGTGTAATTCTGAAATAAGATAGACATAGATAGATAGATAGATAGATAGATAGATAGATAGATAGATAGATAGATGGATAGATCACCATCATAGATAATACCTGCCAGGGCTGGAAATCATATTTGTTAGCACAAGAGCCACCGGTAAAGGGACCTTCTCCAGTTCTGCAGGTCAACAAGTTGTGAAGTGCATGAGCAACCGCATATAGGGCATTGTGTGCCATGTATACTGACTGTGATGTTGGATCGTTGCTCTCTGTTACATCATTGGTTACCAGTTTCTCTAAGCCTGTACATGTCCTACTGGTACTGCTTATTGCAGAGGAGCTACTATTACCAATCCAATCAACCCAATTGCAGTTGAAGTATCTCTCCCAGAACTGCCTTATAGAGAGCATCCTGGAGTATTTTGAAGGGTAGATATTTTGCAAGAAGTTAGCAAAATGTGGTAGTATTTTTTTACTTCTCGCAATTCCTATGGTGCCATTTAATAGTGTCCAATATTCTTTTTGATAAAAAACAGGAGAGGTGAACCAAGCTTCTATTCCTACCCATAATTTTCCTGTGACATTTTGCTGAAGAACCTCAACAAATACTGCATTTACTTCTGGGGGAGAGGCAAAAAGTATAACAACAGAGGCTGTTGACATTCTAACAATCTCTATCATTTTTGCCATTTGGTTGTCAATAGAATCTAAGCGTATGGTTTCAAAAAAAGCAAAGCAAATTCCATTTCTGGTAGCCTCGGTTTTAAGAGTAAGCCCACCTACTGTGCCATAGTCAGTTGATGTAATCAGTACCCCAATCCAGTTCCATCCAAAAGCCTTACAAAGTTCAATCAAAGCATAAGGCTGGGCATCAACGCTAACTATGGTTCTCAGGAAGGATGGGAACTCCAGCTTGTTACTCAAGTTCGGTAGAGATGCAGCATAGCTAACCTGCGAACAGAAAGTTGATAACATTTAGCAATACTTGTGTGCTGAGTGTCAGGGAAGGATTTACTAGTGAAATGTATATAAAATACTAAATATGTAACTGTTGTAGGCTACAGCAGGACCTACACAACAGATGCCCCACCCCCTAAAGGTAACTCGGTAATACGTAATTGTAATAATATACATAATAATAGTAATAATAGACATGTTTCTCTGTATTATGATTTTAAATATCTATATATCTATATTAATTTCTATCCGTCTGTCTATCTAACTATCTATTATCTATCTATCTATCTATCTATCTATCTATCTATCTATCTATCTATCTATCATCTGTCTGTTTATCTATCATCTATCTGTCGGTCTATCTATCTATCTATCTATCTATCTATCTATCTATCTATCTATCTATCATCTGTCTGTCTGTCTATCTATCATCTATCTGTCTGTCTATCTATCTACCTATCCTGCTAATGCTCTTTAGTGCTGTATAATGATGTTAGTTTCTATACACTATATCCTAATGCATACACTGCTATGTTTAACTATGATGTGAATATATACTCAGTTGATTATGCTGTGCAGTATAATGATGATAAGTTTCTTTACACAGATAGATTTACACCTGGTTGTAGGCAATATTCCCTCTAATTCTGGTGTGTACTATTTTTATTTTTTTTTGCTTGTCCAACGATACACATGGGGTCATTTAAATGCATGCACAGTTTGTACACCTAAATGCGTAAATAAAATAAGAACATAGGGGGGGCGAATTATAAATGTCTGGCGGTTGTTTGCTGTCCGCTGCTCAGAGGCCGCGGACCAGTTAAGGAGCAGCGAACTTAAGACCGCTTCTTCTTAACTGCTGTTTCCAGCGAGCCTGAAGGCTCGTACGGAATCAGCTACATCGGAGCCGATACAGAGCATGTTAAATGGGCCCCATAGTATCAGTTAACTATATAAAGTAATGGCTGTGACAATCTGCTTGTGAAATATTTTGAAAACACCTTATAACATGGAAATAAATTGTTTAAAGGGACATAAAACCCAAATGTATTCTTTCGTGATTCAGATAGAACATACAATTCTAAACAGCTTTCCAATTTACTTCTATTATCAAATTGTATTCATTTTCTTGTTTTCCCTTTGTTGAAAAGCATGGAGGCAAGCTCAGGAGTGTGCACGTGTCTGCAGCACTATATGGAAGCAGTTTTGCAACAATGTTGTACTTCAGCAAGAGCACAAGATGGCAGCACTATTTCCTTTCATGTAGTGCTCCATATATGGGCACGCTACCTATCTAGCTATCTCTAGAATACCAAGAGAAAGATGCAAATTTGATTATAGAAGTAAATTGCAAACTTTTTGTATTTATTGTATTCTCTATGTGAATCATAAAAGAAAAAAAATTGAGTTTCATGTCCCTTTAAAAGAAAAAAAGAATGGGATGTACACTCAGACAAAATGCATACTAAGACTCAGACATCAGATCTGACCATAAAGACTTGGATGAAGGCACTTAAGAGGGAAGACCTGATTCATAAATACTCTTTACTGACTCCAATTAGATGCCTCCTTTCAAGCGATTCCCGCATATTGGTTAAAAAATGGGAAAACAAAGGGCTTTACAGGGTGGTAGACATAGTGAATGGGAGACAATTGCTCACCTTCACCCAGGTGCAGACAAAACTCACGCCTATCAAACTTCACTGGTATCTCTACCTTCAGTTTAGTTCCTCCTTACAATCTTTCCTGAAAAAGTCCCCGGGTGGGGGATCAACGGTTTTGGAGGACTGCGTAAACAGTCCCACTAGGGCCAAACATTCTATATCTAGGATATACTTAGCATTACAATCCCCCCCCGAATAGAACCAAGCCCACAGTAATGGTAGCATGGGAGAAAGAGCGGAATATGCTTAAAGGGGTACAAGAGTGGGAGGACTTGTTCCAGGGAGCTGATAGGGGGCTAGTCAGTATGGATCTGAAAGAAAACACTATGAAGACCATATTCAGATGGTATCTGACCCCAATGAGAACTGCTCACATGCACCCAAATGGCAGTAACATATGCTACAGAGGATGCAGAGAACTAGGGTCCTATAAACATATGTGGTGGGACTGTAGGATGATACAGGGGATATGGAAGATGCTCTCTACTCTCATTAGTCAGTTGCTAGATGAAGAGGTTACTCTCACTATACAGCAGGAGCTGCTACATGAAAACATAGATAAATTCCACAGATACCTAAACACCTTTATTAAAATCCTATGCACAGTAACGAGGATTTGCATCGCGAAATACTGGAAGGTGGGATCCCCCCCATGGTCAGAGATATATAACAAAATACACTACATCTATACTATGTATGAATCCGCAGCCGACATCCTAAACAACAGGGCATCATTTCACAATATTTGGTACTACTGGATCAGCAAATCAACACCTCTCAGAGGAGTACACAATTTACACCGCAATTGATGATACACCGTTGTCCCTAGTAAGGAGACCATGACATACTATTTCTTTACGGGGAGTCGCTGAGTATAGGGACATTACTTTCTCCCCCCCTCCCCCCATTCTTCCCAAAATTTGTACAGATGCCATGTGCTTAAAGGAAGCTTATTTAATTGTTTATGTGTATATTCCTATGTTTAAGAATTTATTAGTTTATTCACATGCTCACAAATTAACGGTTTTGTAACCAATTTGAAAACAACAAAGGATTTTGGGAGACACGCAGAACATGGATTTTAATCCACTACACCAGACCCTCCATATACAAGGATGAGTCCCATGAGGACATGGAGAGAGAAGAGGACAATGGGAGGGTTTGCGGACCAATACCTAAGTGTGTAGGCTGTGTTGTCTTTCACCATACTAATGTTTGTACTCTATTAGAGTAGGTTGAGGTTCATTCTGTAATGTATATGAACCAGAAAATGTTAATAAAAATCATTTAAACATAAAAAAAAAAGAATTAAAATTATTAAATTAAAAATAAACTTTTTACAAATGAGGGCAAGCTGTGTACAACATCTGGTGCTTGCTGGGTAAAAAAAAAAACTGTGTACATGCACACTTTAGAGGGAACATGGGATACAGGCTAGGGTTAGATTCAGGGTAAGGGTTAGTATGTAAAATGTGGCAAAGCTTTGTTAACTCTTGGCTGCTAGAGATGTCTGCATTACAGCCAAATTTGTCACCAAAATAGAAAGTCCAGCCCTAGTCGAAACCCTAAGCTTAATAACAACCATGACCTTGATGAAATTTCAAACAATAACCCGATTCTGTAAAATCTAAAATTGCAACTTCAATTGCCTCTTTACAGGTGCTACATTTCAACAAGATATGGGAAGGAACACATGGAAGAGGAAGATCTCTATTCTTCTTAATCTCTCAAAGAAACATTAACAGTAAAAAAAAATAAATGTATGCTAACTAGATAAATTTATTTATTCCATGGTGGAGCGAGTCCACAAGCCGTTACTCCTGGGACTCAACTCCTGGCAACTATGAGGAAGCAAATATTTCCTAAACTCCAAGAGTACTTAATCCATTCCACCTTTCTGGTATGCTAGTCTTATTTATAGCCAAGCAAGGAGAAGTAGAAAGGTAGGAAAGGAAAAAGCAATGAAAATGAGGTGCAAAACTAAAACTGCCTGCCAGAAAAAAAAACTGTAAATATAGAGAAAATGGGCAGGTCTCAAGGACTCTAAACCACCATGAAAGAAATTAATTTATCAGATAAGCATAGAGTTTGTTGTCTTTCATAAGGTGGTGAAAGTCCAGAAGCTACTATTTCTGGGAACTAATACCAAGCTGTGGAGTCCACAAGTAAATTGGGCGGGACAAAGAATTCTATAAAAAGGCAGGCAACACATTTTAAAACTTTGCTGCCTGTAGAACTTACCTACAAAAGGCCGATTCAGAAGAAGTGAGAACATAAATTGGTAGAATTTAGAAAAGGAATATAAGGATCACCATACTGCTGCCTTGCCAATTTATTCAATATAATCCCTTTCTTTGTAACCCCAGGAAGTGGAAAACTGATCTTGCAAAATGGCTCTAAAGCATTTAATGGAAGACTACCTTGTCTCCAAGCCTTGAGAATCAAGAGCTGTAACCAAGAAACTAAAATAAAAGCTATAGCATTTTGGCCTTAGCCTGGACCTGAGAAATAAATACACAAATTAGAGTATTGGCTAAAAAAGGATTGTAGCTTAAAAGAAAAATTTGAATGGTCATACTACATTAAAAATTATGTAGTAACCCTTCTTTGAATTTGAGAATATCTTCAAGCAGATCTGCTAAAAGAAACTATTTTTGGAAAATGTCTAGTGCATAGGCTCAAAAGGAGAGACCTGCTCATTGGACCCCAAGAATGGTCCAAAGAGAAGAAAGCTATTTCCTTGGGAATAAACACAAAAAGAGCAGACATTTAACCTTTTAAATAGTTATCAGATAAATCCTTAACTAAACCATTCTGAAATTGAAATTGAAGAATTCTGGGAATAGTAAATGAATGTCAGTTAAATCCCTGACTTTCCACATATTGAGATAGATTTTACTTGAAACAGGCTTTCTAGCCTAAATTAAGGTTTCAACTATTGCAACGGAAAAAAAACCTCTGTATTAAAATTAGTCATTCAATCTTCAAGTCTTCCAGATGAGAGACACGAGATCTTGATGATAGAAGGGGTTATGAGACAGTAGGTTGAATTTTAGTGGAAGAAACTACAGCTGAACATTTGAACTAGTTCTGCTTAACCAAGTTCTGCGTAGCTAAGCAGGAACAAACAAAATTAGTAATAATAGCTCTTATTTGATTTGAGCTATCACTTTTGGAAGCAGAACAGACACAGGAAATATGAAAGCAAGAAAAAAAGACCAGGGAGTTATAAGAGCATCTATTAACTCTGCCTGTGGAACCCTGGGTCTTGCAAATAATCTGTAAGGTTTTGCTCAAAAAGAAGCCATCAGGGCTATCTCTGGAAAACCTCAAAGATCTTGTCACGGTTTCCACCGTTCCATGCAGACAGCCAGGCATGGTCGCCCCTTTGGAGGCAAGCAAGGGACTTGAACCTGGGACCTCTTGTATCCTAGGCTTGTTCTCTTGCTTCTAAGCCACAGCTGCTTCTCTCTATTTGTGTGTGTATGTAAGCCTTCCATTACCTTTCCTTATCCTGCCTGCAGCACTGGGGCTGGACTCTGGATATTGCTTTGCCTGGATCACCTGTGCTCATTTACAACCTGTCAGTCAGGCTTACCTGAGACTTCCTACCAATTAGCAGCTCATTATCTGGCTATATAACCCTGCCTTTTCCTGTGCTCAGTGTCAGTTTTTTGTTTCATGTTTCCTGTTTCTAGTTTAGGTGTCTTTGTTCCTGAATCCCCAAGACTGACCCTGGCTTGTGACCCCGGCTCTGTTCATCGTTTACCTGCACCTCTTGCTATCTTTGATGTCTGCAATACCTTAACTACTCTCTTGGATTTACCCTTGTTTGTACAGCATACTTGTATCCTTGGTTTTTGCACACAGCCCCTGTGCATTTATTCACAGCCCAGGTGGTTTTCTTACCTGATCACTTTGGGCTGTGATATCTGTAAGGGTGAGCACATATCTCTGCTACAGACTCCAATCCAGGTAAGACCTTTACATAAGAACTGATCATTATGGAGCCTGCAGAGATGAACAGGATGCTCACTGCCCTGACCCAGCAAGTATCCAACTTGTCTCAGACTGTTCTGGATTTCCAGCAGGACTTTTGTGCTCTTAAAGGTACGGTACACCCAGAACCAGCATATTATGAACCTTTTGTACTATTACCTGAGAGATTCGATGGTAGCCGTTCCTCCTTCTTGTCCTGTAAGGTAGATTGTGAGCTCTTGTTTCCCTTAAAGTCTCTTACGTATGCCACTGACTTCATCATGGGCCGCTCAGCCATCAACCTGCTTTCTGAGCAGATAAAAAAATGGGCACACCAGATGCTCCTGGCTAAGAGTCCTGTCCTAGACAAGTGGGGGGCTTTCATAACAGCCGTGGCCATTCAGTGTACTACCACAAGGCAAACTCAGGTTCCTAGGACTGTTCCATGTTCCCACAGATCACGGCTTCCCCGTGACTGGGATGCTTTTTACCAGTACTCACCCGCAAACCTTGATGCTCCTGATGAATCCCAGCACATTGAGGAGCCCATGGAGATAGGGGTAATCCTGAATAGGTAGGCTTCCCTAGAAAGAGCTAGAAGGAGGAGCCATGGCCTTTGCTTTTACTGCGGGGAAAGAGGGCACTTCATCTCCAATTGCCCACCTCAGTCTCCAGCTCTGCAAACAGGCACTGTTTTTGTTCACCCTCTTTGTTCTACATGCAATTCTGTGAGGTGCCAAGGTTGCTGTCATGGCTGTCCATGTTCTGCTGTTCAGAAGAGTCTACTAACCTCTGAAACTGTTATTTCCTGTAGACCTACGGAACCTGCTCTTGCTAGTCCTGAAGTCCCTGAGACCTCGGTTATGCCTCTACCTCTTGCTCCTGAAGCGTCTTCTCAACTTTCTGATGATTTGCCTAATCCTGAAACCATCATCACTTCTGTACCTGCAAGCACCAGCATTACATTCTGTCCTGACAAAGTACTGCCACCTGACTACACTTATGCCTTGAATGGTACTCTTGTTTGCAAGCAGGATCTTGTGATGTTTGAGAAAGCATTGCAAGCTGCGAGTACTTCAACAGCAGCCAGTACCAAAAAGAATAGGAAGAAGGCTGCCAAGGCCTTCTTGGCACAGTGTTTTCCAGTAATGTAGAGGACGACCAAATTGTAGCGCTGGATGCCCACGGGAGAGTCACCATCCTGCCAGATGACATCTTTGAAGATGAGGCTGACTTTACCCCCAAACTCAAAGTGGTCTCTACACAGCCTGTTCACGCCCGGAGGGCAATTTTAAGGGGAGGGAACTGTCACGATTCCCACCGTTCCATGCAGACAGCCAGGCATGGTCGCCCCTTTGGAGGCAAGCGAGGGACTTGAACCTAGGACCTCTTGTATCCTAGGCTTGCTCTCTTGCCTCTAAGCCACGGCTGCTCCCTTCTATTTGTGTGTGTATGTAAGCCTTCCATTACCTTTCCTTATCCTGCCTGCAGCACTGGGGCTGGACTCTGGATATTGCTTTGCATGGATCACCTGTGCTCATTTACAACCTATAAGTCAGGCTTACCTGGGACTTCCTACCAATTAGCAGCTGATTATCTGGCTATATAACCCTGCCTTTTCCTGTGCTCAGTGTCAGTTCTTTGTTTCATGTTTATAGTTTGGGTGTCTTTGTTCCTGAATCCCCAAGACTGACCCTGGCTTGTGACCTGCACCTCTGGCTTCCTTTGATGTCTGCAATACCTTGACTACTCTCTTGGATTTACCCTTGTTTGTACAGCATACTTGGATCCTTGGTTTTTGCATACAGCCCCCGTGCATTTATTCACAGCCCAGGTGTTTTTTTTACCTGATCACTTTGGGCTGTGATACCTGTAAGGGGGAGCACAAATCTCTGCTACAGACTCCAATCCAGGTAAGACCTTTACAGAGCTACAATCTGGTTAAAGACAACTAGATAGAGAGAACATTCCCCTAGATGAAGGGTTTTTCTGACTGATATAATCTGCTACCCAATTGTTCGTACTTGAGATATAAATAGTAAAAGATTGAACATTGATTGTTTTCTGCCCAAGAAAAAAATCTTTAACCCCTTGAGTGCTAACGATGGCTCTGAGCCGTCACATAGTTTCCCACTCTGGTGCTAACGACGGCTCAGAGCCATCGCTAGCACTCTCCCACCTTGAGGGAGATCTGGGGGCTCCCACCCGCTCCTACCCCGGCGATCGGGCCTGCATAGTGACAGGCATCGCCGGGGCTTCACGTTTTGCGAGGTGACGTCACGCGCAATGACGTGATGACGTCACCACGCAACTTTATTAAAAATGTACAATACAAAGTATAGGGAAAGGGGGCATGCTACTTAGACGCCTGTATCTCCCACCTTTGGAAAGGTAATCGCCTAACCTTTTCAACGGTGTAAGTCTTGGGGATCTGGAAAAAAACATACAAAAGTTTAAAAAAAAAGCACCCAGGTGGGAAAGTGCTTAGCACTCAAAGGGTTAAACATCCTTTAGCATTAGGGAACTGCGAGTTGACCTTTAATTATTGAAATAAGCCACTGCTATAACATTGACTGATTGCAACATCAGATATGTCTCTTCTTACAGGCCAGCTCTAAAGGGCCCTGAAGATTGCACAGAGTTTTAGAATAATTATTGTAAACCTTGCCTCTGGAGGAGACCACACTTCTTGTGCGTCCTGGACCTCTATACTGACCTCTATCCCTAGAGACTTGCATTTGACATGAAGTAAATTCAGGATGGATGAAGTAAAAACGCCCCAATAAAAATGGAACGGAGGTTTGACTACCATGACAGGGACTGTTTCACTTTGAAATCCAAGAGGATTCTTAGGGAGAGTTGAGTATAATCCTTGCATCATTGACGAAGCAAGTAAAACTGAAGAGATCTCATGAGAAACTGTGCAAAGGAATACCATTTGATGCTGATATCTTCATGCTCTGAGTTATTGAAGGATTGACAAGAGATTGCAAACATGTACACAGATTAATGTTTCAAACTTCAAATTCTTTTGTTTTGTTAAACAAAGTCACATAGAGTTTGAGTAGATAAGATTTCTACTAATTGAGGAGAACTATTTTGCCCTCAAAGAAACAAC
This sequence comes from Bombina bombina, assembly GCF_027579735.1. Taxonomy (NCBI): domain Eukaryota; kingdom Metazoa; phylum Chordata; class Amphibia; order Anura; family Bombinatoridae; genus Bombina; species Bombina bombina. The sequence goes on along the minus strand of NC_069510.1, from coordinate 82,485,006 downwards.
AAAAGACAAGAGAGCTTTCTATAACCTTTGAAAAAAGTCTAGGATCTGTAGTTAGGGCAACTGGAAGCTAAACCAACTGAAAGCGTTTGTCCTAAAAGGCAAGCCTCAGAAACTGGCATTGGACTTGTGGATAGGCATATGAAGGTAAACATCCTTTTAATTTTATCGTGGACAATGATTGACCCTGCTGAACCAAAGGAAACCAAAGGGAGAATAATCTGAATAGTTGCTATCTTAACAGTTGGAACCCTGAGAAACTTTCAAATCCAGAACATGCCTATAAGTTTCTTCCTTCTTGGGAACAATCAAAAGGTTAGAGTAGAAACCTTGTACATGTTCTAACACAGGTACTGGAACTATTACTGTATGAAATGGAGGATAAGCATCTGCTCTCACGGGATCCTCTGGGACACAAAACAGAAAAAAACCCTTCAACAGGGAGGTCTTGATTTTTTGCTGTTTAGTAGCCATCCGGACCTGTTCCGTTTGGTGCATTTTTTCTGCATGCCCACCTTTTTGATTTTAGCCTGTCTGTACCTGTAAATAATAAAGCCTTACTGCATCTTACCTTCACCGCTTCTCTGGATTCATTTGCGGATGGTTAGCCGGTTTCCCTTTTTGCTTTGCTGGAGGTCTTGATTTACAGACAATTTTGAACCCAGGGAACTATATTTAGAGCCCATGGATCTTCAACAGACAAAGACCAGCATCCCAAAAAAGTAGTAATCTGAATGGGGTTCTCAGACCGCACTTTCATGCAAATTTGGAATAGAAAGAAGGCTCTTTTGACTGTTTGGCCTTGTTTCAATTAGATTTAACTTGCAGGAAGATCTGAAAGATACCTTTTTCTGAAAGGAGGAACAGGACTTTCAGTTCCTTGACTGGCAAAAGGAACAAAAAAACAGTTTTCTCTAGTCAAACCCCTAAACTTTTTGATTTGATGGAGAAAGGTTCTCTTTCCTCTATTTACAAAAAAAGAAGCAAAATCTTCCTTTTTTCTATTTTTTTTTATTTAATTGTGTTTTTATGGTTAGGATAATTATACAATTCCAACATTTTGGGTATACTATGGAACACTCTACATGTATATGAAGCTATACGAAGTACATATAAGGGCTATTATAAGGTTTGCTTTACTTCAGAATGTATTTTGTTATTGTATATGGTCCTATTGACCTTTTTTCATTTTATCTGTCCTCCGTTTTTTTCCATTTGTTTTGCCTACAAGGCAGGCTGATCTATATATATATATATACTGCTGTACCTTTTGCTGGATATGAATAAATAAAAGATTTAAAGGCCTAAGCAAAATCTTCCCTTGCAAAGGGAAAGATGAAACTCTAGTTTTTGAAACCACGTCAGCTGACCATGATTTATCCATGCATTCAATCTACTGAACTAACCAGCTTTATAAACCGACTGGGGCCAGTAGAGAGCCCATCCAGCGCTGTGTGATAGCATAGGATTAAAGTGTGGAGTATATATCGATGACCCAACAGGAGGAGGCTAAGGGACATTCCCCGTGACACCTGTTGCAGATTTGTGACTAACGCCTTCACCAGGAGTAATTGTGTCACTACCCCATGGATTAAAGGGACAGTAAATACTTTGAGATGGTAATGTAAAAGGATAAATCATATATATATATATATATATATATATATATATATATATATATATATATATATATATAAACCTCTGTAATATACTTTCATTATTTATTTGTCCCCTTTTCCTGTAATTCCATTCTGAAATTGTGAGCTTTTCAGTTCCTGTTAGAAATAGAAGTGCAGAACACTGTTATATACCACACAGCCATTGGCTGCACACTCTAGTGACCTATTTATAACTGTCCCTAATTGGCCACAGCAGAAAAGGTAACCTAAGTTACAACATGGCATCTCCCTTTGTTTAAAAACACTAAAACTTTAAACTTATTTTGTCAATATTTAAACAGCTAATGAAACTTTAATAAAGCAATTTATATCTTACCTGATAAATTCCTTTCTCGTGTTATTTACACACTAATCTTTTCTTTGAATGCATCTTTCTATCTAGCATTTATTTTCAAGTGGAGCACTAATTTATCTCAAGCCCGCAAACAGGCAAATTTGCCCGTTTACGGGCATGCGATAAATAATCAGCTATTATAAGTGCTTATAAAATTAACCAGGTATAAGATTTCTGGTTAATTTTATAAATGTGTATATTTTTTGTGTTAATATGTCTATATTTATTAACAAATAAATAAATATGTATATAAGCATATACATATATATTTACAATTTTCTGCCATAGCTGCTCGACTTAACCCCTTCACTGCGCTTTGGTTCTGTGCCGTGTATGACAGCATCAGAACGAGGCTCCCATTGGAGTCTATGGAAGGGCAATGCTTCCCAGCAATGCAAATGCGAGCTTGCATTCACATTGCTGTCAACTTGTAATACCAGCGCACAAATTAGCGTGCGCTGGTATTACTCAGTGGAGCGCAAATATCTCTTTCCCAAAATCTATATTTAGCACTCCACTTGTAATCTGTCCCTTAGTTTTTAATGTCCCTTTAAGAACTCTTGGAGTTTTGGGAATCTTTGCCTCCTCCTAGTGGTCAGGAGTTGAATACCAGGAGTAATGGCTTATGTACTCTCACCACCTTATGAAAGAAAAAAATTGTTTTGGACAATTCATGCTGCTATGATAACATGTTAGTTGTAAGTGTTCTCCTACTTACTTGGGGAACTTTCCACAATCCAAGGACTCTTGCCATAGCCACAGATGATGCTGACAAGGGATCCCCAATAACAGCTGGTACTCTTGACTGGCATTCATAATTTGGGACAATGTTACTATTTCCTGATATGGCCTGAACTGTAGCTTGTAGAGCTGAAGCCTCAGAAAAGCAGGAGTCAAACATTTGGAAACCTAAAGTGATGTTTGGTAGAAGGTTGGGATTTCTATTCACTTCTTCTGTAGCAAACAATATAGCCAGGATGGATTTATACTGGTCCCTCCTAAAACTACAAATACAGAACATGACTTTTATGAGAGTTCTTAGAGACAAAAGGCAAAAAACATACATTCTCTGTCTGGCCCAAAAAAATTACAATATTTACTACTTAATTTATTTGGTGAGCTACTTGACTAAAAGGGATATATATATATATATACATACATGTTTTAATGTTATAATAAAAAAGCACTAAGCAGTGGGTTATACTTAATAGAAGAAATCATTGCAATATGTATTATTTATCATTTTAAAAGTATTTTACCTTTTTTTTAACTTTATTTGTGCAGTGTCCATTGTTTCCTGTCACAGCCCCAGAAGCGGATCATATCTCTACAGAGAGGGATATACAGCTTGATGTCATACATCTTCTAGAGCAACATGAGCTGGCTTTCTCTAGCATTCACTAAGCAGTAACAGGAAAGTAACAGGAAAGAGAGAGAAAAAGAGAGAGAGAGAGAAAGAGAGAGAGAGGGAAAAAGAGAGAGAGAGAAAAAGAGAGAGAAAGAGAGAGAGAGGGAAAAAGAGAGAGAGAGAAAAAGAGAGAGAGAAAAAGAGAGAGAAAGAGAGAGAGAGGGAAAAAGAGAGAGAGAGAAAAAGAGAGAGAGAGAAAAAAAGAGAGAGAGAGAGAGAGAGAGAGAGAGAGAGCGAGAGAGAGACCCTTACTCCAAGGAATCTGTAGTGAATGCCAGGAATAACCCCCCTGAGAACACCAGGATAGATAAACCTTCCATACCTTAGGGTAAATCCTTTTAGTAATAGGCTTACGGGCCTGAATTAGAGTATCAATTACAAAATTAGAGATAACTCTCTGTGATAGGATAAACCATTCAATCTCCACACAGTTAAGTTGAGAGACTGTAGGTTTTGATAGAAGAATGGACAGAAGATCTGATCTCAGAGGTAGAAGCCAAGGAGGCGAGCTGGACACCCTTACAAGCTCCACATACTAGGTCCCATGAGCCCATGCTAGAGCTATGAGAATTGCTGGAACATTCTCCTGTTTGAGACGTGCTACCACTCGTGGAAGTAGCACAATCGGAGGAAAAAGATATACTAGGTTGTACCGCCTGAGTATCCCTCGACCTCATCCGTACCTTGGTAGTTTGTGATTCAGATGAGAAGCCATGAGATCTATACATGGCATTCCCCACCTGTTCAAGGCATAGTTGAACACTTCTTGATTGAGTGACCATTCCCCTAAATGAAGAGTCTGACATCTCAAGTAATCCACTTTCCAGTTTTCCAGTCCTGGGTTATGAATGGCTGAAATAGTTCACTGATAATTTTCCATCCAGGACAGAATGAGAGCTACCTCCTACATGGCTAGGGAGCTCCTTGTTCACCCCTGGATGATTTATGTATGCCACTGTTGTCACGTTGTCCAATTGGAAACAGATAAATGGAATAGAGCAGAGAAGTGTCTACTGTTGCAGAACGCTGAAAATCGCTCATATATGGATAATGAGGTCTCCTGAGGAGACTAAACACCTTCAGCCTTCAAATAGCCCCAAACTGTCCCCAGCCTGATAGACTGGTATACATGGTGATTATCTCACAAGTTGAATGATGGAAACTGGACGAGCGAATATCCAGCACCCCAGAGACTGTCTGCTAAATGGATCTAAATTTACCAGCTGTGAAAGATCTGAATTATCTCAATTCGATTGACGGAGCATGCACAATTGCAGAGGCATCAGATGAAAGCTTGCAAAAGGAATGGAGTCAGACACAGCCACCATGAGGCCCACTACTTTCATGCACTGCACCACAGAAGGAGAAGGAGCCCTCTGAAGGTCCGACAAGCTGACTGAAGTTTCACTTTGCGCTGATCTGTTAAAAAGATCTTCATGGCTTCTGAGTCTATGATCACCCCTAAGAAACACACTCTTGGATATGTTGATTATTCAACCATGTCTGCAAAGGAACCAAAGTAACCTCTTGGTGTGAGAGATTGCTAATAGTAAAGATGGTGTTTGAACCAAGATATCATCCAGGTAAGGAGCCACTGCTATTCCCTGGATCTGAATTATAGAGAATAGTTCCCAGTACCTTGGAAAAGATTCTGGGAGCAGTAGTTAAGGGTAGAGCAGTGAATTTGTAATGCCTGTTCAGAAAGGCAAACCTTAGCTACTAATGATCTCGATGAATAGGGATGTGAAGATATGCATCCTTCAAATCTATTGTAGACATGAACTCCCCCCCCCCAGAGCACTAACAGAAGAATTGATCTGATGGTTTCCATCTTGAAAGATGGTACCCTTAGGAATTTGTTCAATGTCTTTAGATCCAATATCAGTAGGAACATGCCCTCTTTTTTCTGTACTGTAGCGTGACTGAGGCTATAACCCCTGTGTTCTCCACATTTTTTACAATCTGTAAAAAAAGCTACTCTCTTTTCTGGCTTTTGTAAATGTGAGACAGACTGTAGAAATAATGGAGTCCAAAGCTGGACCAAATAAATTGTTACCCTTAAAGACCAAAGTTAAAGTCTAGACTTGGAAACCATGTCCTCCCACCATGACTTAAGCCAAAGAGCTCTTCTGGACAAGACAGCAAAGGCTAAATTCTTTGCATTAATGCAAACAATTTGTATGATTGCATCACAGATGAATGAGTTTGCCATTTTCAAAGCTTGAATCCAATTTTGTATATACTCTAAAGAAGATTCCTTTGAAACTAGGTCAGATAAAGAATCACACCAGAAAGCTGCTGTTCCAGCAACTGTGGCAATACTCACTGCAGGTTGAAATAACAATCCTCCCTGCAGAAATGCCTTCTGAGATAGCCTTCAAGTTTCCTGTCCATAGGATCTTTAAATGATGTATTGTCTTCCAAAGGAATAGTTGACCTCTTAGCTAATGTAGATATTGCACTATCAACTTTAAGTATGATTCCCCATAGTTCTAAACTACTTTCAGCAACAGGAAAAGGTTTCTCAAAAGTTGCTACTGGTGTAAATGGTACTACCGGTTTATCTCATTCATTGGTAATGATTTCAGTAATTAATGAAGGAAACGGAAACATTCAAGACCTGGGTCTGAATATGAGATTTAAAATTTGCACAGGTTTTTCCTCTGCTGGTTTAGAATCCTGAACTCATACGCCTAGATTATGAGTCTTGCGTTAGCCTTAAAAAGCAGCATTGAGAGGTCCCAACGCTGCTTTTTAACGCCCGCTGGTATTACGAGTCTGGCAGGTACAGGTGTACCGCTCACTTTTCTTCCGCTACTCGAGCTTACCGCAAATCCCCTTACGTAAATTGCGTATCCTATCTTTTTAATGGGACTTGCCTAGCGCCAGTATTATGAGTCCTGGAAGAAGTGAGCGGTACACCCTCTCCTGTCAAGACTCCTACCGCATTTAAAAGTCAGTAGTTAAGAGTTTTATGGGCTAAAGCCGTAACATAAAACTCTTAACTAAAGTTTTACAAAGTACACTAAAACCCATAAACTACCTATTAACCCCTAAACCGAGGCCCCCCCACATCGGAAACACTTAAATAAAGTTTGTAACCCCTAATCTGCTGACCGGACATTGCTGCCACTGTAACAAATATATTAACACTAGTTAAATTTTATTAACCCCTAATCTGCCGTCCCTAACATCACCGACACCTATCTACATTTATTAACCCCTAATCTGCCGCCCCCAACGTCGCCGCTACTATATTAAATTTATTAACCCCTAAACCTAAGTCTAACCCTAAGTCTAACCCCCGAACTTAAATATAATTTTAATAAAACAAAATAAAATTACTACAATTAAATAAATTAATCCTATTTAAAACGTAATACTTACCTATAAAAAAAACTAAGCTAGATACAATATAACTAATAGTTACATTGTAGCTAGCTTAGGGTTTATATTTATTTTACATGCAACTTTGTATTTATTTTAACTAGGTACAATAGTTATGAAATAGTTATTAACTATTTAATAGCTGCCTAGTTAAAATAACTACAAATTTACCTGTAAAATAAATCCTAACCTAAATTACAATTACACCTAACACTACACTATCATTAAATTAATTACATAAACTAACTACAATTAACTACAATTAAATTAAATAAACTAAAGTACAAAAAACCCACTAAATTACAGAAAATAAAAAAATAATTACAAGAATTTTAAACTAATTACACCTAATCTAATCCTCCTAATAAAATAAAAAAGCCCCCCAAAATAATAAAATTCCCTACCCTATACTAAATTACAAATAGCCCTTAAAAGGGCTTTTTGTGGGGCATTGCCCCAAAGTAATCAGCTCTTTTACCTGTAAAAAAAAAAATACAATACCCCCCCAACATTAAAACCCACCACCCACACTCCCAATCCTACTCTAAAACCCACCCAATCCCCCCTTAATAAAACCTAAGACTACTCCCTTGAAGATCACCCTACCTTGAGCCATCTTCACCCAGCCGGGCACAAGTGGTCCTCCAGAGGGGCAGAAGTCTTCATCCGATCCGGGCAGAAGAGGACCTCCAGACAGACAGAAGGCTTCATCCAGGCGGCATCTTCTATCTTCATCCATCCAGAGCGAAGCGGGTCCATCTTGAAGCTATCCGACGCGGAGCATCCTCTTCTTCCGACGGCTAAGACTGAATGAAGGTTCCTTTAAATGACGTCATCCAAGATGGCGTCCCTTCAATTCCGATTGGCTGATAGGATTCTATCAGCCAATCGGAATTAAGGTAGGAAAAATCCTATTGGCTGATGCAATCAGCCAATAGAATTAAGATCGCATTCTATTGGCTGATTGGAACAGCCAATAGAATGCAAGCTCAATCCTATTGGCTGATTGGATCAGCCAATAGGATTGAAGTTTTATCCTATTGGCTGATTGCATCAGCCAATAGGATTTTTCCTACCTTAATTCTGATTGGCTGATAGAATCCTATCAGCCAATCGTAATTGAAGGGACGCCATCTTGGATGACGTCATTTAAAGGAACCTTCATTCAGTCTTTATCATCAGAAGAAGAGGATGCTCCGCGTCGTATGGCTTCAAGATGGACCCGCTCCGCTCCAGATGGATGAAGATAGAGGATGCCGCCTGGATGAAGACTTCTGTCCGTCTGGAGGTCCTCTTCTGCCCAGATCGGATGAAGACTTCTGCCCCTCTGGAGGACCACTTGTGCCTGGCTGGGTGAAGACGGTGTTAGATTTTATTAAGGGGGGATTGGGTGGGTTTTAGAGTAGGGTTGGGAGTGTGGGTGGTGGGTTTTAATGTTGGGAGGGTATTGTATTTATTTTTTACAGGTAAAAGAGCTGATTACTTTGGGGCAATGCCCCGCAAAAAGCCCTTTTAAGGGCTATTTGTAATTTAGTATAGGGTAGGGAATTTTATTATTTTGGGGGGCTTTTTTATTTTTTTGGTGGGATTAGATTAAGTGTAATTAGTTTAAAATTCTTGTAATTATTTTTTTATTTTCTGTAATTTAGTGTTTTTTTTTTTTTGTACTTTAGTTTATTTAATTTAATTGTAGTTAATTGTAGTTAGTTTATGTAATTAATTTAATGATAGTGTAGTGTTAGGTGTAATTGTAATTTAGGTTAGGATTTATTTTACAGGTAAATTTGTAGTTATTTTAACTAGGTAGCTATTAAATAGTTAATACCTATTTAATAACTATTGTACCTAGTTAAAAAAATACAAAGTTGCCTGTAAAATAAATATAAACCCTAAGCTAGCTACAATGTAACTATTAGTTATATTGTATCTAGCTTAGGGTTTATTTTATAGGTAAGTATTTAGTTTTAAATAGGATTAATTTATTTAATTGTAGTAATTTTATTTCGTTTTATTTAAATTATATTTAAGTTAGGGGGGTTAGACTTAGGGTTAGACTTAGGTTTAGGGGTTAATAAATTTAATATAGTAGCGGTGACGATGGGGGCGGCAGATTAGGGGTTAATAAATATAATGTAGGTGTCGGCGATGTTGGGGGCAGCAGATTAGGGGTTCATAGGAATAATGTAGATGGCGGCGGTGTCCGGAACGGCAGATTAGGGGTTAATAATATAATGCAGGTGTCGGCGATGTTGGGGACGGCAGATTAGGGGTTAATAAGTGTAAGATTAGGGGTGTTTAGACTCGGGGTTCATGTTAGGGTGTTAGGTGTAGACATAACTTTTATTTCCCCATAGGAATCAATGGGGCTGCGTTAGAAGCTGAACGCTGCTTTTTTGCAGGTGTTAGGTTTTTTTTCCAGCTGAATCTGCCCCATTGTTTCCTATGGGGAAATCGTGCACGAGCACGTTTAGCCAGCTTACCGCTACCGTAAGCAACGCTGGTATTGAGGTGAGATGTGGAGCTAAATTTTGCTCTACGCTCACCTTTTTGCAGCTAATTCCGGGTTTAAAAAAACCTTTAATACCAGCGTTGTCTTAAGGGAACGGTGAAAAAAAAAGGCTCGTTAGCAACGCACCCCTGTTACCGCAAAACTTGTAATCTCGGTGATAGAGTCTTCGGGACCTCCTTTAGAAGGAAACGCAAATGCTCCATTTTGAATTGAAAGGTCATCTCCTCGGGTTCTTTATCAAACTCTGAGGAAGAATCATCAGCAGAAACCTCACCCCTGAAACAGTAGATTACCCTCCAAATAAGAGCCTGGAGACTTACAAACCTAGTACCAGAAGTGTTACCCTTGGCCTCAGGAGTAGAATGTTTAAGTTTGCACTTGCGCTTACTTGGAGGTGGCAAAGACTCAAGAGCTTTATAAACTGAAGCTTGCAGAGGAGTCTTAAACCCTTCTTAAAAATCAGATGTTTCCTGATTAGTTGACACAGCTATAGGAATTGGGGTACTGAGAGCTGGAGAAAAAGACTGTAGAACAAAGGTTAAACAATGGTACAGGAAGACAGACTGAATCACAATATGATGACCATACCATCAGCCATCATAGGAGTAGCCTTGACGTCCCGCTCCAACCCTCTCCTGTGGTGCAAAGACAATAAAACTCCCTCCCCACCAACAAAAAAGAGCCACAGGAAACCCCCAGACTCTGTCGACTGCCATTGGTCTTTACTCGGTGCACCGGTCATGTATTATGAACCAGGAACAACAAGGAGATGGCGGATAGTTAATGTGGCAACAAAAATAATTAAAAAAATTATTTGTGTTACTCCCAGACACCTCAATTGTGCCCCAAAATGAGATACCACACAGTTCTCTTCTCCCCAGCACCAGAAGACATGTTCATTTAAAAAAAATGATTATGCGGATTTACACTACAGTCAAAAGAAATCCCTTCAGGGACAGTAAGTGGGGAACAGTATGCGGAATATACATAGTCAGACTTACGTCAGACTTACTAAGCCAGTTACTGTAGACAATTGGTTGTACTCAAAGGAGTCACTCACCACCCTCTCCCATGTACCCTGCATGTTTAGCAATATGCTGGACTTGCAGGTGATCCTGTGCTGTAACTGAGAGTTAGAGGATCCATGGTGAGGAGTACATACATCTGGCCATCATTGGAGGAGGCTTCGGAACTTCACAGCAACACCAGTGGCCTACTGTGTGCAAAGAGTTCACTGACAAGAATTACATTGTACCATCCATATAATAAAAAGCCCTCTGTACTGGGAATTATCCATGGAGGGTAATAAAGTATGAGAAAATGATTTTTCTAGCACACCTCTCTCTCTCTTCGCTCTCTCCTTGACGAGGCAAAGAGCTACTGGGAGAGAAGGGGAGGTAGGAGGGATATATTTAAGCTCTAGTAGGGTGTATTTGCCTCCTCCTAGTGGCCAGGTGATGTAATCCCAAGAGTAAGGTCGCTTAGACTCTCACTACCATTAGAAAGAAAAATTGCATACAAAATAAATGTTTCAAACGCATTTTAAACTTAGTTTGTTTTTTTTAGCATTGTTTTGTAGTTTAGTGCAATACCCCTTGAAAAGCCTCTTGAAATACTTCATTGTTGTGTTGAAATTAATGGCAAAACTAAGAGTATCATGTTGTAGGGTAGCTGATATGAAGTATGCACAATACACTCCAACCTCAACAGAGTGAAAAAAATAATAATCACGTATAGACATATACATAAGATCTTGTTAACCTATTGAGATCTGTTGGAGACGCAAGACAAATTGTGTGATAGATGGAAGCGCTCAAGACAATACCCTGCTACCTCTGTTCAACCCCTCAAGTTCAAACTCAAACTAACAATAAAAAAAAAGAAAAAGAGGTATCCAAATCCATATCCGTGCATTTAGCGCTACAAATCCATATCCGTGCATTTAGCGCTACAAATCCATATCCGTGCATTTAGCGCTACAAATCCATATCCGTGCATTTAGCGCTACAAATCCATATCCGTGCATATCCCTAGTGCTACAAATCCATATCCGTGCATTTAGCGCTACAAATCCATATCCGTGCATATCCCTAGTGCTACAAATCCATATCCGTGCATTTAGCGCTACAAATCCATATCTGTGCATTTAGCGCTACAAATCCATATCCGTGCATATCCCTAGTGCTACAAAATCCATATCCGTGCATTTAGCGCTACAAATCCATATCCGTGCATTTAGCGCTACAAATCCATATCCGTGCATTTAGCGCTACAAATCCATATCCGTGCATTTAGCGCTACAAATCCATATCCGTGCATATCCCTAGTGCTACAAAATCCATATCCGGGCATTTATCATTGCACCAGCAGTTCTTGTGAACTGCTGGTGCAATGCCGCCCCCTGCAAACCCTGCGGCCGCCAATAGCAGGGGTGTCAATCAACCCGATCGTATTTGATCAGGTTGATTTCTGACGATTTCTGTCCGCCACCTCAGAGCAGGCAGACAGGTTATGGAGCACCGGTCTTTAGCCCACTGGAAACACGAGGCATTAAGCTCCATACAGAGCTTGATAAATATGCCCCTTACAGTCTTTCTTTTTATTTCATACTCACATTTTTGTGATTGTAAGCTACTGTAATTATGTTTTTGTTTTGTTTTTAAATCATTTTTTTATTTAGCTTTTTTTTTAGATAAAGAAGACATACAATGAATATGATGTACTGTTAGCAACGTGATTGCAATCAAATAATGAACAATGATAAAAAATAGCAAAACAAACTAATGACAACATATCCATTTTATAATAATGTTAGCGTATCTGGATGACTATTTATCCAGCCTCTCATGGGCTAATTGATTTAGGAGAAATGGATTAGGCAAGATAGTCATGTTACCGAATAGATGCAATATCTACTAGCGACATTCTCCAAATGGAATACCTCTTCATAAATCCAATAGGGTTAGTTAGCGTGTTTTACAGCAGATAAACACCGCTTAGAAATGAGATGAGGAGGGAGGGGCAAATTAATAAATCTGAGCAGTGGAAGACGAACCCCGAGACCATATCAGTATTCTAATATTAGTTAAAGCAATGTCTACTGATTAAGATACGCTATATATAAATGGGTAGAGCCACCAGAGACAACCTATGATGGGTATGTATTTGGTCTTGTAATATTAACACCTTGAGGATGAATTCTAAGAGGGCAGGAGATATGAGAGAACAGTTACTTTTGGGTTATTGTAAGACTCAACTTAGCACCCCTGACAAGATGATATGAATGCAGGAGTTATCACTAATTAAAAACACCAGAATTATTCAAAACTAAGTGCTGTTACAATAGATTTCAACGTCGATCCGATCAAAAAAGGCTCACACCAAATCCCCCCGTAATTCAGAATACTCACAAGCAGAGCGGCACAGTTAGCGTGCCTCTAACAGCAGATCGGGACTATTCTGAGTCGCCCGACAGACACCCCTCGGCTGGTACACGTCACACAGTGACCTGCAATCAGCAGCAGGTAGTTACGTTGGGCTGAACATGAATGTCAAAACTGCTATATTCATTATTTCGTAACATAAAAATTAATAATGATATCTACTTTTAGTACTGATATTATCCACCAGTTCTGACATTCATGTTCAGGACTAGTTTCCCTTCTTACTAGAATATTATTATATCCTGTATATGGCTCCTTTACAATTGCCCATCTTTTACCACAATGTTGTGCTAGTGCTAGGCTATATAGCTTATCCTATGGCGGAAATTTTAGATCAACAATTGACACACTAACATTACGTATTTTCAATATGTTAATATCTTTGATATATTTTAGTGGTGCTCTTGTTACCGTTTATTTATATATGGGAATTTATATTAAATTTGTGGCTATTTGTTTGCCATCATTACTGTTTTGAGGCTATAGGATTTGAAATGTTATTTCAATTATCACTATTGATTATTATATATTGTAATTTATTATGTGCTAGTAGTCAAAGGGTTTATTACACTCCATTGATGTCTGATTGTATCATCATCAACTATTTTATTTGAATATTATTATTTTTAGGAATGATACCACTGCAGCCTCTGATATTATCAATTTGAATTTGTACATTGATCTTTTTTGTTTCTTTGAACATTTAAATAACAATCTAATTTATGGTTTTAGAATATTGTATTTTATCTGTAATCAGCAGGAACTTATGATTGTATATATGTTTAATTACTATACTTTTTTTTTTTTTTTCAGTCCTATGTATATACATATCAATTGCCAGTAATGAAAGAGTTAACTTTTGACCAGTGAGACAGGTAGCGCTTGTTAGACCGCCTACTGACAGGTGCTTGTAAGGTATTTAATGAGAGCAAATGCTTAGTATTGTACAGCCTGATGATAATCTAAACGAGCGCCCAGGTCCTTCAATAGAGAGATAATTAACTCTTGAGTGTTTGTCGGGCAAATAGGGATATGAAACTCCTTCATTTCAATGCCTCAGGCCGGTTTGATCACGTAGATGCAAGGCAGTAGCGGTCAGTAATATGTAAGTTTTATGCCTCTTAAAATACCTTTAGCTGTAGGTCTTTGTCATAGGGTCCGGTCTCAGTCCTGATGTGGATACAGGCATTCAGAAAGTGTCCAGAGATTTTCCGTGTGAGCTGAACAGGATCAGGTCTAGGAATGCCGCATGGGCCTCAGGAAGCGTTGTTATGTGGTAATCTCGGGGGATATTTGATCCATAAAAGGATAGTTAAGGATTCTACCGACCCCTCCAATAACCATGCTTATCATAAGTGTCTTTTAAAGAAGGTAGTATAGCATTTTAGTCACTTAATGCCTTGATTATAGCTGGAGCCCAGAGTAGATGCGACTGCTTGCCTCGGCTGTTGGCTCTGCCCCCGTAATTATTTTTAAACAAGATTTCTATCAGCAATAGAGTCTTCGTGATTGGGATTTGACCACTTGCCATTCAATCTTTTTTATTGCCAACCAAGATCAGTTGTTGAGGTTAAAAAGTACTAAAAATTGTGTTTTTAATTTTCACGATTTACAATATCTAGCGCCTTGTGTAACTATCTTTTTAGATATTCAGTAAAGAAATACCTCGTTTTGTACAGTTCAGTTTGGGACTTTTGCTCGTATTTTAAACCTTGTTACGTATCGGTTTTACAATTTAGAGTATGACAATCGTTAAAATCTGTTATTGAAGATGGGATAAGTTGCAGCTACTTTTAGCTTATGGAAGTTTAATTCTTGCAGTGTTCTTGATTTGTAGATGAAAATCTTGCCAAATCAGAAAACAATAATTTTTTCAATATTTTTTTTTTTTTTTAAATGAAAAAATAAAATAATTGAGAAAAAATGACTAGTATACCCCTTATGCCCATTTCTGTTTTAGGTGAACACCACCTATTGGGCCAGATTACAAGTGGCGTGCTTATTTTAGTTTTTTTCACTTGCGCTCAATGCACTCATAGTAAAAAATTATTGTTGTAGACTTGCACACTGAAAACAAATTATTGCTTACGTGCTAACCTGTCACTGTGCTAGACCAACTGGGAAGGTGTTAGGAATACTTTAAATTCCTATGATCTTCATATAGATAAAAAAAACCTTACGAGTTATGCGCGCTATAGGGAAATTAATAAACGCAACAAAAGTTGCGTTATTTAACCTCCTAGCGCAGCCATTACAAGTTTTTAAAAACCCGGCTTGTGCGTGCGATATGGTGCTTTTAAGCTCCATACCGCACCAAAAACAAACGCTGTTTTGACGTACTCGTGCACGCTTTCCCCATAGACATGGAGAGAGCGGGTCAGAAAAAAGTCTAACACTCCATAACGCTGACTCATTGATGTCTATGTTGAAGAAAAACTAACGTTTAAACCTAACACCTTAACATAAATCCGAAGTCTAAACACCCCTAATCTGCCCCCCCACCGACATCGCCGGCACCTAAATAAAACTATTAAACCCTAATCTGCCGCTCCCGATATCGCCGCCACTATTCTAAAGTTATTAACCCCTATTCCCTTGCACCCCAACATCACCCACACTATAATAAATCTATTAACCCCTATTCCGCCGCTCCCCAACATCTCTGCAACTAAATAAAGCTATTAACCCATAAACATCTGGCCTCCCACAACACTACCACTAAATAAATCTATTAATCCCTAAACCGCCAGCCCCCCACATCGCAAAAATCTAAATGAAACTATTAACCCCTACACCTACCCCTAAACCTAACCCTAACACCCCTAACTTTAACATAATTAAAATAGAGCTAAAGTTACAATTACTAACTAAATAATACCTATTTAAAACTAAATACATACCTATAAAATAAAACCTAAGTTAGCTACAATATAGCTAATAGTTATATTGTAGCAAAAAGAACACACAGGTGGCACACAAAATAGGGCAACAGCACCTTTTATTGAGCAACGTTTCGGGCTCCTGCCCCTTTATCAAGCTATCAAACAAAGAAACATATCAAACATTTATAGGTACTTTTAGTACAGGTAACCAATCACATAATGATGGGAGGGGCTCAGACACATAATTACCACACATTTTTAACCCCTACACTCCTAATGTGAAAGAATTACCAGATTAAAAACAAGCACAGCAAGTTGCTATATATATTAAACAATTAAGTTTTAAGCACATATTATTTATATCATACAGATGGGTGACATCACACACTCATCAGCAGAAGGGGACAGATAGTGATGCAAGATCAAGTTCGGAAAGCTCTGGGACAGGACATACACCTGCCGTAAGTGGCTTACACTCCAATGTGGCATCTACTTCTGCTTTTTTAGCAGGTCCGACGGAGACAAACGACAGAAGCGGCACTACACGAGAAGGGGTGGTAGACGGAGGAGGAGGAGGAATGGGGACACGCCAGAAAGCAAAATTCAAACAGAGGAGGTAAATGTCATTAATTTATCCTTACAGGAATTAAGTACTGACGAAATAAATGTACTTAACATGGGCTTATCTTTCTGCCCAACGGCGGCTCGAGACACATTTGCCATTATGACTGATCTTACCCGTTTTTTCAGGGGGTTGCGCCTTAAAGCATTCTTTAGTAACCCAACCAAACAGTTCCCATCTCGGACTAGACAAGATGATGGTAATAAAGGCCTCTTTGACCTGCCTCCTTAGGGACTAAGTTCAAAAAGTTCATTAAATCCGTCTGGGGATAATGTGGCTGTAGAAACCTTTATTAAACTGGTGGACACTGACTTTAGGAAATTAGCTGCTACTAACAAACATAGCAATATATACAAATTGAGCAAAAATCAGTATCAGGCCCTTAGAACCTTACAGAACAATAAAAACATCACCATCAAGCTCGCCGACAAGTGCGGTGCGGTAGTAGTAATGGACACAGCCAAATACAAACAAGAGATCATGCGACAGCTTGAGGACAACAAAACATATAGGAAATAGGACTGTGATCCTACTAATGATATCCGTAAAGGTCTAGTCAGAATACTGGATATGGGTATATCAAATGAATTGCTAACTAAGAAATTGTATGATTTTTTGCTTCCTAAATTTCCTATTGTTCCTGTTTTTATGTGGTCCCAAAGGTTCATGAGAGGCTGGTAGATCCCCCCAGGAGACCCATTGTGGCAGGGATCTACTCCCTTTTAAGCCACACAGCCCAATTTTTAGACAAAGTAAGGTAGATCCTATATCAGGGATACAGGGCACTTAATTGAATCTATATCTAAACTGAGTAGACATGTGCACGGCTAAAAAATTCGGTTCGTTTTCGGTTCGGATCGATTCGGACTTTTCGAATTTCGTTTCGGATCGGATTCGGCAAAATTTGAATAAATTCGTTTCGGATTTATTCGGATCCGAATAAATTCGTTTCGGATTTATTCGGATTCGGCTGAATTCGGTTCTATTCGGTTCCGAAATTCGGTATGTTTTTAGTACACTAACACCCATTTAGTACACTAAGTCACTAACACCCATAAACTACCTATGAACCACTAAACCGAGGCCCCCCCACATCGCAAACCCTATAATAACATTATTTAACCCCTAATCTGCCGATCGGATATCGCCGCAACCTACATTATAGCTATTAACCCCTAATCTGCTGTCCCTAACACCGCCGACCCCTACATTATAGTTATTAACCCCTAATCTGCCCCCCCCAACGTCGCCGCAATCTAACTACAAGTATTAACCCCTAATCTGCCGACCCGATATCGCCGCCGCCTACATTATAGCTATTAACCCCTAATCTGCTGTCCCTAACACCGCCGACCCCTACATTATAGTTATTAACCCCTAATCTGCCCCCCCCAACGTCGCCGCAATCTAACTACAAGTATTAACCCCTAATCTGCCGACCCGATATCGCCGCCGCCTACATTATAGCTATTAACCCCTAATCTGCTGTCCCTAACACCGCCGACCCCTACATTATAGTTATTAACCCCTAATCTGCCCCCCCAAAGTCGCCGCAATCTAACTACAAGTATTAACCCCTAATCTGCCGACCCGATATCGCCGCCGCCTACATTATAGCTATTAACCCCTAATCTGGTGTCCCTAACACCGCCGACCCCTACATTATAGTTATTAACCCCTAATCTGCCCCCCCCCCAACGTCGCCGCAATCTAACTACAAGTATTAACCCCTAATCTGCCGACCGCAAATCGCAGCAACTATAATAAATGTATTAACCCCTAAACCGCCGCACTCCCGCCTCGCAAACACTATAATACATTTTATTAACCCCTAATCTGCCCTCCCTAACATCGCCGCCACCTACCTACAATTATTAACCCCTAATCTCCCGCCCCCAACGTCGCCGCTACTATAATAAGGTTATTCACCCCTAAACCTAAGTCTAACCCTAACACTAACACCCCCTAACTTAAATATAATTTAAATAAAACGAAATAAATTTACTATAGTTAAATAAATGAATCCTATTTAAAACTAAAGACTTACCTGTAAAATAAACCCTAATATAGCTACAATATAACTAATAGTTACATTGTAGCTATTTTAGGATTTATTTTTATTTTACAGGCAACTTTGTATTTATTTTAACTAGGTACAATAGTTATTAAATAGTTAATAACTATTTAATAACTACCTAGCTAAAATAAATACAAATTTACCTGTAAAATAAATCCTAACCTAAGTTACAATTACACCTAACACTACACTATCATTTAATTAATTAAATAAATGAATCCTATTTAAAACTAAATACTTACCTGTAAAATAAACCCTAATATAGCTGCAATATAACTAATAGTTACATTGTAGCTATTTTAGCATTTATATTTATTTTACAGGCAACTTTGTATTTATTTTAACTAGGTACAAAAGCTATTAAATAGTTATTGACTAATTAATAGCTACCTAGTTAAAATAATTACAAAATTACCTGTAAAATAAATCCTAACCTAAGTTACAATTAAACCTAACACTACACTATCATTAAATAAATTAACTACAAGTACCTACAATTATCTACAATTAAATAAACTAAAGTACAAAAACCCCCCACTAAATTACAAAAAAAAACAAACACTAAATTACAAAAAATAAAAAAATATTACAAGATCGGAACAGCCAATAGAATGCGAGGTCAATCTGATTGGCTGATTCCATCAGCCAATCGGATTGAACTTGAA
The DNA here is from genome assembly GCF_027579735.1 of Bombina bombina. Taxonomy (NCBI): domain Eukaryota; kingdom Metazoa; phylum Chordata; class Amphibia; order Anura; family Bombinatoridae; genus Bombina; species Bombina bombina. Next base: position 82,466,003 of record NC_069510.1, on the reverse strand, counting down.
TCTGATTGGCTGATTGAATCAGCCAATCAGATTTTTCCTACCTTAATTCCGATTGGCTGATAGAATCCTATCAGCCAATCGGAATTCAAGGGACGCCATCTTGGATGACGTCACTTAAAGGTACAGTCACTTAGTCGTCGGATCAAGAAAGAAGAGGATGCTCTGCGTGGGATGTCTTCAGGATGCTGCCGCTCCGCTCCGGATGGATGAACAGAGAAGATGCTGCCTGGATCAAGACTTCTGATGGATGGAAGACCTCTTCTTGCCCCGCTTGGATGAAGACTTCTGCCGGTCTGGATGTCCTCTTCTGCCCGATCGGATGAAGACTTTGGCCCGCTGGGTGAAGACACGGTAGAGAGATCTTCAGGGGGGTAGTGTTAGGTTTATTTAAGGGGGGTTTGGGTTAGAGTAGGGGTATGTGGGTGGTGGGTTGTAATGTGGGGGGGGGGGTATTGTGTTTTTTTTTACAGGCAAAAGAGCTGTTTTCTTTGGGGCATGCCCCCACAAAAGGCCCTTTTAAGGGCTGGTAAGGTAATAGAGCTGATTACTTTTGTAATTTAGTATAGGGTAGGGCATTTTTTTATTTTGGGGGGCTTTGTTATTTTATTAGGGGGCTTAGATTAGGTGTAATTAGTTTAAAATTCTTGTAATTTTTTTTATTTTTTGTAATTTAGTGTTTGTTTTTTGTACTTTAGTTTAGTTTATTTCATTGTATTTAATTGTAGGTACTTGTAGTTAATTTATTTAATGATAGTGTAGTGTTAGGTTTAATAGTAACTTAGATTAGGATTTATTTTACAGGTAATTTTGTAATTATTTTAACTAGGTAGCTATTAAACAGTAAATATCTATTTAATAGCTATTGTACCTAGTTAAAATAAATACAAAGTTGCCTGTAAAATAAATATAAATGCTAAAATAGCTACAATGTAACTATTAGTTATATTGTAGCTATATTAGGGTTTATTTTACAGGTAAGTATTTAGTTTTATATAGGATTAATTTATTTAGTTAATTTAATGACAGTGTAGTGTTAGGTGTAATTGTAACTTAGGTTAGGGTTTATTTTACAGGTAAATTTGTATTTATTTTAGCTAGGTAGCTATTAAATAGTTATTAACTATTTAATAGCTATTGTACCTAGTTAAAATAAATACAAAGTTGCCTGTAAAATAAATATAAATCCTAAAATAGCTACAATGTAACTATTAGTTATATTGTAGCTATATTAATAGCTAGTAGGGGGCTTAGATTAGGTGTAATTAGTTTAAAATTATTGTAATATTTTATTATTTTTGCTAATTTAGTGTTTGTTTGTTTTTTTGTACTTTTCTGATGGATGGAAGACCTCTTCTTGCCCCGCTTGGATGAAGACTTCTGCCGGTCTGGATGTCCTCTTCTGCCCCATCGGATGAAGACTTCGGCCCGGCTGGGTGAACACGACTCAAGGTAGGGAGATCTTCAGGGGGGTAGTGTTAGGTTTATTTAAGGGGGGTTTGGGTTAGAGTAGGGGTATGTGGGTGGTGGGTTGTAATGTGGGGGGGGGGATTGTGTTTTTTTTTTACAGGCAAAAGAGCTGTTTTCTTTGGGGCATGCCCCGCAAAGGGCCCTGTTCAGGGCTGGTAAGGTAATAGAGCTGTTAACTTTTGTAATTTAGTATAGGGTAGGGCATTTTTTTATTTTGGGGGGCTTTGTTATTTTATTAGGGGGCTTAGATTAGGTGTAATTAGTTTAAAATTCTTGTAATATTTTTTTATTTTTTGTAATTTAGTGGGGGGGGTTTTGTACTTTAGTTTAGTTTTTTTAATTGTATTTAATTGTAGGTACTTGTAGTTAATTTATTTAATGATAGTGTAGTGTTAGGTTTAATTGTAACTTAGGTTAGGATTTATTTTACAGGTAATTTTGTAATTATTTTAACTAGGTAGCTATTAAATAGTTCTTAACTATTTAATAGCTATTGTACCTAGTTAAAATAAATACAAAGTTGCATGTAAAATAAATATAAATGCTAAAATAGCTACAATGTAACTATTAGTTATATTGCAGCTATATTAGGGTTTATTTTACAGGTAAGTCTTTAGTTTTAAATATGATTCATTTATTTAATTAATTAAATGATAGTGTAGTGTTAGGTGTAATTGTAACTTAGGTTAGGATTTATTTTACAGGTAAATTTGTATTTATTTTAACTAGGTAGCTATTAAATAGTTCTTAACTATTTAATAGCTATTGTACCTAGTTAAAATAAATACAAAGTTACCTGTAAAATAAAAATAAATCCTAAAATAGCTACAATGTAACTATTAGTTATATTGCAGCTATCTTAGGGTTTATTTTACAGGTAAGTCTTTAGTTTTAAATAGGATTCATTTATTTAACTATAGTAAACTTATTTCGTTTTATTTAAATTATATTTAAGTTAGGGGGGTGTTAGTGTTAGGGTTAGACTTAGGTTTAGGGGTTAATAACCTTATTATAGTAGCGGCAACGTTGGGGGCGGGAGATTAGGGGTTAATAATTGTAGGTAGGTGGCGGCGATGTTAGGGAGGGCAGATTAGGGGTTAATAAAATGTATTATAGTGTTTGCGAGGCGGGAGTGCGGCGGTTTAGGGGTTAATACATTTATTATAGTTGCGGCGATTTGCGGTCGGCAGATTAGGGGTTAATACTTGTAGTTAGATTGCGGCGACGTTGGGGGGGGCAGATTAGGGGTTAATAACTATAATGTAGGGGTCGGCGGTGTTAGGGACAGCAGATTAGGGGTTAATAGCTATAATGTAGGCGGCGGCGATATCGGGTCGGCAGATTAGGGGTTAATACTTGTAGTTAGATTGCGGTGACGTTGGGGGGGGGCAGATTAGGGGTTAATAACTATAATGTAGGGGTCGGCGGTGTTAGGGACAGCAGATTAGGGGTTAATAGCTATAATGTAGGCGGCGATATCGGGTCGGCAGATTAGGGGTTAATACTTGTAGTTAGATTGCGGCGACGTTGGGGGGGGGCAGATTAGGGGTTAATAACTATAATGTAGGGGTCGGCGGTGTTAGGGACAGCAGATTAGGGGTTAATAGCTATAATGTAGGGGGCGGCGTTATCGGGTCGGCAGATTAGGGGTTAATACTTGTAGTTAGATTGCGGCGACGTTGGGGGGGGGGCAGATTAGGGGTTAATAACTATAATGTAGGGGTCGGCGGTGTTAGGGACAGCAGATTAGGGGTTAATAGTTATAATGTAGGTGGCAGCGATATTCGGTCGGCAGATTAGGGGTTAATAAAATAATGCAGGTGTCAGCGATAGCGGGGGCGGCAGATTAGGGGTTAATAAGTGTTAGATTAGGGGTGTTTAGAGACTCGGGGTACATGTTAGGGTGTTAGGTGCAGACTTAGTGTTTCCCCATAGGAAACAATGGGGCTGCGGTGTTAGTTTTTTTTCAGCCGAAAAACTCCCATTGTTTCCTATGGGGAAATGCCGAATTTTACCGAGCTAATTCGGATTTATTCGGAGATACGGCAGCTATTTCGGATTCATTCGGTAGATTCGGAAGTATTTTAATTCGGAAATCCGAATCGATCCGAATCTCCGAATTTACCGAATTTCCGAATTAATCCGAAACGAACCGCACATGTCTAAAACTGAGTAATTTGGGGGAGGATATTATCCTGTCAACTTGGGACATAACTTCCCTATACACTGTCATACCACATTCAGTGGGAATTGATTGCATTAGTAAAACATTAGCTAATAGTTGACAATACAGCCAGAAACAACAGGAATGGCTTATACAACTACTTGATCTGGTACGTACAAACAATTTTTTTTACATGAGAAACAGTTTTATATGCAAAGGACAGGGACGGCTATGGGGTCCAATGTGGCCCCAGCTTATGCCTGTCTGGTCATGGACTCTATTGAGGAGAGAGTAGTTTACCCTCTGTTCAATCAGTTTTGCCAGGGGGGGTTTCGCTACATTGATGAGTTGTTTATCGCGTGGCGGGGCCCCCCTGACAAACTGAGACAGCTTAAGGATAATATTGAGAGTGCAGTCCCCTTCCTCAAGTTTAGTTGTAAAGAGGACTACCAAAAAGTTCCTAGACACTATGGTGCTTAAGCAAAATGGTTCCCTTACTACAGATTTGTTTGTAAAAACTACAAACCGCAACACCTTGTTGCACCGTAAAAGTTTCCATCCCCCTAAAGTTTTTGACAGTGTTCTTAAATCCCAATTGATTAGGGTGGACAGGATAGTCTCTGATCTCATGATGAGGCAGGTCAGATCAGTTGAAATGAAGAATAAATTTATCCAGAGAGGATATGATAGTCAGAAACTAGATGAAGTGGAGAAATCCATTAAGGATCCCCCTAAGAGGTATACAACACATGTAATTAAAGAATTAATTTTGTTACGTCATATAACGTTATGAGTCAAAAAGTTTTTAATATTATCAAGAAAAATTGGCCTTTATTGAAAGAAGCTTGCCCTGAAATAGAAGAGATTCAAACCATCCCTAGAGCAGCTTACCGTAGGGACCTAGCCCAGACTCTGAAAACAGAGGGGGACATAGATTCTTTGGTAAACCTAAGAATGGTACTTTTTTCCTGTTTGGGACGTGGTCAGTATAGCAATGTCATTAAAGGGGGTAGCATTTCTCATCCGTATACTGGAGAAAAAAATTTGATTAAAGGATATTACACATGCAATTCTACGCATGTTGTTTATGCATTAAAGTGTCCATGTGGGCTATTATATGTAGGCGAGACAACCCAAAAGGTCAAAAAACGCATATGCCAACATAAGTCCACTATCAGAAATGAGAAAACAGCTGACCTCCCTGTACCAGCACATTTCTTAGAGAAAGGCCACCAAATTAACCAACTTAGATTTATGGTAATAGATCAAGCCCCCAAATGGGTTAGAGGGGGTGATATGGCCAAAGATTTACTTTATAGAGAGGCCAGGGGGATTTGGAAACTAGATACCATGTACCCCAAAGGTCTTAACAGGGAATTTGATCTGCTTCCTTTTATTTGATTACTATATTTGGCCCCAGTTGGCTATATTAAATTAACTTTCAATAAGTATGATATAAATAATATGTGCTTAAAACATAATTGTTTAATATATATAGCAACCTGCAGAGCTTGTTTTTAATCTGGTGATTCTTTCACATTAGGAGTGTAGGGGTTAAAAATGTGTGGTAATTATGTATATGAGGTCTTATGTGATCCAATTTCCTGTCTGAGCCTCTTCCATCATTATGTGATTGGTTACTTGTACTAAAAGTACCTATAAATGTTTGATATGTTTCTTTGTTTGTTAGCTTGATAAAGGGGCAGGAGCGCCAAAACGTTGCTCAATAAAAGGTGCTGTTGCCCTATTTTGTGTGCCTCCTGTGTGTTCTATTTGCTGCTTATGTTAGGACCCTGGAAAGGGAGGTCCTCCAGGTGTGCACCTAGATTTACCTGTTACAATTTATATGGGACATTCTCTAAAGGAGTGTGCTGGTCCTGCTATCCTTTTACAATAGTTATATTGTAACTAGCTTAGGTTTTATTTTTATTTCACAGGTAAGTTTGTATTTATTTTAACTAGGTAAACTAGTTAGTAAATAGTTATGAACTATTTACTAACTACCTAGTTAAAATAAATACAAAATTACCTGTGAAATAAAACCTAAGCTACCTTACACTAAAACCTTAAATTACAAAAAATAAAAAAACACTAAAATCACAAAAAATAAAAAAAACCTACCATTACAAAAAAACAACGAAATTATCCAAAAAATTTAAAATTATTCCTATTCTAATACCCTTTAAAAGTATTGCCCTAAAGTTAACAGCTCTTTTGCTACAAAAAAAACAAACATCTCCTAACAGTATACAAACCCCCACCCCCCAAAACCCACAAAATAAAAATAAAATAAAACCTAATATACCCATTGCCCTGAAAAGGGCATTTGTATGGGCATTGTCCTTAAAAGGGCATTTAGCTCTTTTGCTGTCCAAGCCCTAATCTAAAAATAAAAACCCATCCCAAAACGAAAAAATACATTACACAAAATAACAAAGAAATGATCAAAATAAATAAAAAATATTCCTAATCTAATACCCATTTAAAAAAAAAAAACACCCCAAAATAAAAAACCTAATCTAAAATAAACTACCAATGGCCCTTAGAATGGCCTTTTGTAGGGTATTGACCTAAGTTAAACAGCTCTTTTACCTGTAAAAAAAAGATACAAACAGTAAAACCCACCACCCAACCAACCCTCAAAATTAAAAACCTAACTCTAAAAAAAAAACTAAGCTACCCATTGCCCTGAAAAGGGCATTTGGATGGGCATTGATTCGGCCAATAGAATGAGAGCTGCTTAAATCCTATTGGCTGATTTGAACAGCCAATAGGATTTTAGCAGCTCTAATTCCTATTGGCTGATTCAAATTTTTCAGCCAATAGGAATGCAAAGGACACCATCTTGAATTGCGCACCTTACATTGAAGATTCAGTGTATGGCGGTGACCGTATGAAGAGGATGCTCCGTGCCGGATGTCTTCAGGATGGACCCGCTCCGCGCCGTCAAGATCTAGATAGAAGATGCCGCCTGGATGAAGATTGAAGAGGCCGCTTGGATGAGGACTTCACCGCCGGGATGAAGATTGAAAAGGCCGTCTGGCTGAAGATCGTTCAAGCAGGACTTCAAAAACTGAAAGTGGATCTTCGGGGGTTAGTGATAGGTTTTTTTAAGGGATTTTTGGGTGTTTTTTTTTTTCGTTTAGGGTTTGGGCTTGTAAAAGAGCTAAATGCCCTTTTAAGGGCAATGCCCATCCAAATGCCAATTTCAGGGTAATTGGTAGCCTAGGTTTTTTTTAGAGTTAGGTTTTTTATTTTGGGGGGTTTGTTGGGTGGTCGGTTTTACTGTTGGGGGGTTCTTTGTATTTTTTTAACAGGTAAAAAAGCAGTTTAACTTAGGGCAATGCCCTACAAAAGGCCCTTTTAATGGCTATTGGTAGTTTATTGTAGGTTAGGGTTTTTTTTTTTGGGTGGGCTATTAGATTATAATAATAATTGGATACTTGTATAGGACACAACCCCAAACTAAATCGACTCACAGCACTGATAATAAGTATTATTATTACCCAACTTAATGGTACTCATTTTACCGACCTCAGAAGGACGAAAGGCTGAGTGGACCTTGTCAGGATCTAACCAGCAACCCTTGGGTTGCCACAGATCTCTGTAACAGTGCATTAGCACAATGAGATATCTGTCCGGCATAATTAGGTGTAATTATTTTTTATTTTTGAGAATTTTGTTTGTTATTTATCGTAATTTAGTGTTTGTTATTTTTTGTAATTTAGTCTTTTTTTTTTGTAATTAGATACTTTGTAATTTTTAGAGTAGTGTTAGGATTTTTTTATGTGCAGTTTAGTTTAATTTAATTGGTAGTTAGTTTAATTTTAGTTTAATAACTATATTAGTTTAATTGTTAGTTTAAACTTACGGCTAGATTACGAGTTGTGTGTTAGGGTAAAAAAGCCGCATTAAGAGGTCCTAACGCTGTTTTTTTACGCCCGCTGGTATTACGAGTCTTGAAGGTTTATGGTGACCGCACACTTCTTTGGCCTTACCGCAAAACAACTTACGTAAACTTCGTAAAGTCTTTTTCCTATGGGACTTCCATAGCGCCGGTATTACGAGTCTGTCCTGGGAGGCCAAAAAGTGAGCGGTACACCCTACCCTGTCAAGAGTCCTAACGCATTTAAAAGTCAGTAGTTATGAGTTTTATGGTACAACCGTAGCATAAAACTCATAACTAAAGTGCTAAAAAGTACAGTAACGCCCATAAACTACCTATTAACCCCTAAACCGAGGCCCTCCCACATCGCAAATACTACAAAAAAAAATTAACCCCTAATCTGCCGCTCCGGACACCGCCGCCACCTACATTATACTTATTAACCCCTACTCTGCTGCCCCCAACATCGCCGACACCTACATTATATTTATTAACCCCTACTCTGCCGCCCCCAATGTCGCCGCCACCTACCTACACTTATTAACCCCTAATCTGCCACCCCCAACGTTGCCACCAATATAATAAACATATTAACCCCTAAACCGCTGCACTCCCGCCTCACAAACATTAGTTAAATATTATTAACCCCTAATCTGCCGGCCCTAACATCGCCGCCACCTACCTACATTTATTAACCCCTAATCTGCCGCCCCCAACATCGCCGCCACTATACTAAATGTATTAACACCTAAATCTAAGTCTAACCCTAACCCTAACACCCCCTAACTTAAATATAATTAAAATAAATTGAAATAAATATTCCTATCATTAACTAAATTATTCCTATTTAAAACTAAATACTTACCTGTAAAATAAACCCTAAGATAGCTACAATATAACTAATAGTTACATTGTAGCTATTTTAGGATTTTTTTTTATTTTACAGGCAAGTTTGTATTTATTTTAACTAGGTAGAATAGTTATTAAATAGTTATTAACTATTTAATAACTACCTAGATAAAATAAAGACAAATTTACCTGTAAAATAAAACCTAACCTAAGTTACACTAACACCTAACACTACACTATAATTAAATAAATTAACTAAATTAAAAACAATTACCTAAATTAAATTAAATTAGCTAAAGTGCAAAAACAAACAAACACTAAATTACAGAAAATAATAAACAAATTACAGAAATTTAAACTAATTATACCTAATCTAATAGCCCTATTAAAATAAAAAAGCCCTCCCCCCAAAATAAAAAAAACCCCTAGCCTAAACTAAACTACCAATAGCCTTTAAAAGGGCCTTTTGCAGGGCATTGCCCCAAAGTAATCAGCTCTTTTACCTGTAAAAAAAAAAATACAAACAACCCCACCAACAGTAAAACCCACCACCCACACAACTAACCCCCCAAATAAAATACTAGCTAAAAAAAACTAAGCTCCCCATTGCCCTGAAAAGGGCATTTGGATGGGCATTGCCCATAAAAGGGCAGTTAGCTCTTTTGCAAGCCCAAACCCCTAATCTAAAAAATAAACCCACCCAATACACCCTTAAAAAAACCTAACACTAACCTCCTGAAGATCGACTTACCGAGAGACGTCTTCATCCAAGCCGGGTGAAGTGGTCCTCCAGACGGGCAGATGTCTTCATCCGCCATCTTGGATGACGTCACTTAAAGGTACCTTCATTCTGTTTTAGTTGTTGGAAGAAGAGGATGCTCCACGTCGGATGTCTTGAAGATGGAGCAGCTCCGCGCCGGATGGATGAAAATAGAAGATGCCGTCTGGATGAAGACTTCTGCCCGTCTGGAGGACCACTCCTGCCCGGCTTGGATGAAGACTTCTGCCCGTCTGGAGGACCACTTCGCCTGGCTTGGATGAAGACGTCTCCTGGTAAGTCGATTTTCAGGGGGTTAGTGTTAGTTTTTTTAAGGGTGTATTGGGTGGGTTTATTTTTTAGATTAGGGGTTTGGGCTTGCAAAAGAGCTAACTGCCATTTTAAGGGCAATGCCCATCCAAATGCCCTTTTCAGGGCAATGAGGAGCTTAGGTTTTTTTAGCTAGTATTTTATTTGGGGGGGTTGGTTGTGTGGGTGGTGGGTTTTACTGTTGGGGGGGTTGTTTGTATTTTTTTTACAGGTAAAAGAGCTGATTACTTTGGGGCAATGCCCCGCAAAAGGCCCTTTTAAGGGCTATTGGTAGTTTAGTTTAGGCTGGGGGGGGGTATTTTGGGGGGGGGGTTATTTTCATAGGGCTATTAGATTAGGTGTAATTAGTTTAAATTTCTGTAATTTGTTTATTATTTTCTGTAATTTAGTGGGGGGGTTGTACTTTAATTAATTTAATTTATTTAATTATAGTGTAGTGTTAGGTGTTAGTGTAACTTAGGTTAGGTTTTATTTTACAGGTAAAATTGTCTTTATTTTAACTAGGTAGTTATTAAATAGTTAATAACTATCTAATAACTATTCTACCTAGTTAAAATAAATACAAACTTGCCTGTAAAATAAAAAAAAATCCTAAAATATCTTAGGGTTTATTTTACAGGTAAGTATTTAGTTTTAAATAGGAATAATTTAGTTAATGATAGGAATATTTATTTCGATTTATTTTAATTATATTTAAGTTAGGGGGTGTTAAGTTTAGGGCTTAATAACTTTAATATAGTGGCAGCGACTTTGGGGGCGGCAGATTAGGGGTTAATAAATGTGGGTAGGTGACGGCGATGTTAGGGCTGGCAGATTAGGGGTTAATAATATTTAACTAATGTTTGTGAGGTGGGAGTGCGGCGGTTTAGGGGTTAATATGTTTATTATAGTGGCGGCGACATTGGGGGCAGCAGATTAGGGGTTAATAAGTGTAGGTAGGTGGCGGCGACATTGGGGGCGGCAGAGTAGGGGTTAATAAATATAATGTAGGGTTCGGCGATGTTGGGGGCTGCAGATTAGGGGTTCATAAGTATAATGTAGGTGGCGCCGGTGTCCGGAGCGGCAGATTAGGGGTTAATAATTATAATTTAGGTGTCAGCGATGTCGGGGGCGGCAGATTAGGGGTTAATAAGTGTAAGATTAGGGGTGTTTAGACTCAGGGTTCATGCTAGGGTGTTAGGTGTAGATATAAATGTTATTTCCCCATAGGAATCAATGGGGCTGTGTTAAGGAGTTTTATGCTGCTTTTTTGCAGGTGTTAGACTTTTTTTCAGCCGGCTCTCCCCATTGATTCCTATGGGGAAATCGTGCACGAGCATGTACGACCAGCTCACCGCTGACTTAAGCAGCGCTGGTATTGGAGTGCGGTAATGAGCTCAACGCTCACTTCTTGTCTTTTAAAGACGGGTTTGTAAAAACTCGTAATACCAGCGCTGCATGTAATTGAGCGTTGAGTGAAAACTGCTCGTTAGCACTGCATAGCCTCTAACGCAAAACTCGTAATCTGGGCCTTTGTTTTTTTAATTTGACAGGTATGTTTTAATTTAATTTAAGATAGGGAAATTGTAATTTTAATCTAAAGTTAGGGGGGCCTTAGTTTAATTTTGTTTATTGAGATGTGGGGGCTTTCGGTTTAGGGGTTAATAGTTTACTTTAGTATACGTCTTTCTGGGGGGTTGCTGTTTAGGGGTTAATAGGTTTATTATAGTGGTGACGATGTCGGAGAGCAGCAGAATAGGGGCTAATAAATTTAATATAGTGTTTGCGATGTGGGAGGGCCTCGGATTAGGGCTTAATAGGTAGTTTATGGGTGTTTAGTGTACTTTGTAACACTTTAGTTATGAGCTTTGTGTAACAGTTTTGTTACTACTGCTTAGATGGCGTTACGGATCTTCTCGTTTTAGGCTATAACGCAGTTTTTTTAGCCTCACCGCAAAACTTGTAATGGCAGCGCTATGGTAATCTCATGAAAAAACGTCATTTTTACAAGTGCGGTACTGACGTTGCATTACAGGCTAAAAGGATTGCGGTACAGCTATACCGACAAGACTTGTAATGGCTGCAGTGCTGTTTTAACTCTGAAAATGCCATATTTTCAGCATTAAAAGACAAACGCACGACTCGGAATCTAGCTGATAGGAATTTCAAGTATTTCCATTGACAACACATTAAAATGAATAAAAATGATTTCAAGGTATTTGACTGAGAAGGGTTTAAACGTGTATATGTATATTTTTGCGTTTATATGTATGTATGTGTGCACATACATATTTACACATATAAACACAAACACACATGTATACACATATACACATATATAGACATGTATACACTCATACACATATTTAGAAATATATTTATATATATATACACACACACACACATCAGAGCCCTTTCCAGTCAAACACCTATACCATACCATATACCATATTCCTTATAACCCTATTAAAAACTTTTTTATTAATATTAAAATGATATATTTTTATTAAAAAGTGTAAATGTGTGTAACAGTTTATTTTAATGTGCTTTTGATGTGTTTTGTGACCATTTTTTCAACCCTTACACTTTACTTCAGGTCTCAAGTCTTGCTATATATACTAGCTCTGTTTCAGCTTTCGATCGAGTACAAACTATAATTTTCAATTTGTAATATGAGCACAAGTTAGAACATTCGCGATCTCCATTGAAAGTATAGTTTGCGCTAGAGTGATATCGGTCGTGTTAACCATTCTCTGCTAAATGTGCTTTATCATGTACTTGAAATATCAAGTTGCTTAAAGGGACAGTCTAGGCCAAAATAAACTTTCATGATTCAGATAGAGCATGTAATTTTAAACAATTTTCCAATTTACTTTTATCACCAATTTTGCTTTGTTCTCATGGTATTCTTAGTTGAAAGCTTAACCTAGGAGGTTCATATGCTAATTTCTTAGACCTTGAAGGCCACCTCTTTTCAGAATGCATTTTAACAGTTTTTCACCACTAGAGGATGTTAGTTCATGTTTTTCATATAGATAACACTGTGCTCGTGCACGTGAAGTTATCTGGGAGCAGGAACTGATTGGCTAAACTGCAAGTCTGTCAAAAGAACTGAAATAAAGGGGCAGTTTACAGAAGCTTAGATACAAGATAATCACAGAGGTTAAAAGTATATTAATAAAACTGTGTTAGTTATGCAAAACTGGGGAATGGGTAATAAAGGGATTATCTATCTTTTAAAACAATAAAAATTCTGGTGTAGACTGTCCCTTTAACGTTAGCAGGTTCCACACTATCATTAGCACGCCACTTGTAATCTGGCCCATTATCGGCTGTTAATTGTGTCATTATAGGGAAATGGAGATTTTAATATTGTGGGAGGTGTCAACCTCAACTGCATTTGACTTGGAGAGATTATGATCATTTTAATACAAAAAAAAAACAAAAACAAAAAAAAATCCCTTTTTTTTATATTGAAGAAGAATTTCAGAAAGTTTGGAATTGACCCAAAAATCTTTAATTTTGCACAGTATATTCATTGTATGTTGTGCTTGCTTTTCCTGTAATTTATTTCTAAAAATTGTATTTTTCCCCACTGCCCCATAGAGGCTGAAGTGTATGCCACAGACTTTATATCCAACAATAATCTACATATTGATGCTTCATCAGCAAGCTCATTATTATGGGGTCAATTTATTATTGGCCGAATTGGGCCAATTCACCCTGTTTACATGAGGGCCTTTAGGCTCGTCGGAAACAGGAGTTAAGAAGCAGCGGACTATAGACCGCTTCTCCTTAACTCATACGCCACCTCTGAGGCTGCGTACAGCAATCGGCCCGATTGTATACGATCGGGTTGATTGACAACCCACTGCTAACAGCTGATTGGCCGTGAATCTGCAGGGGGCGGTATTGCACAAGCAGTTCACTAGAATTGCTTGCACAATGCTGAATACGGACAGCATATGCTGTCCGCATTCAGCGATGTCTGGCGAACATGATACGCTACAGTGTATCATGTCCGCTAGACTTTAATAAATTGACCCCTATGGGGGGTAGTTATCAACGTGTCAACTTTCCTGCCTTCGCCGGCCCAATACGCCCGCCTAAGCTCGCCTACCATCGCCGCCGCAGACCTGCAAAATTTCGCCTAAGTTATCAATAAATCTGTCAAAAAGCCGCGCACCAAGTACGGGGCGATGAGCAGCGGATTGTGAGAGTTATCACTCATCCGATATTGCTGCTCTTCGGCTTTTTGACAGATTTATTGCTAGCCTGTCACTAAGCACCCACACTAACTACACTGTTCTACCCCCTATACCGGCGCCCCCAGAGCCCCCCGCAACTCAATAAAGTTACTAACCCCTAAACCGCCGCTCCTAGTCCCCGCCGCAACTCTTATAAATGTATTAACCCCTAAACCGCCGCTCCCGGACACCGCCGCCACCTACATTATACCTACTAACCCCTATCCTGCCCCCCCTATACCGTCGCCCTCTATAATAAAGTTATTAACCCCTATCCTGCTGATCCCGTACCTCGCTGCAACTAAATAACATAATTTATGCTTACCTGATAAATTCCTTTCTTCTGTAGTGTGATCAGTCCACGGGTCATCATTACTTCTGGGATATTACTCCTCCCCAACAGGAAGTGCAAGAGGATTCACCCAGCAGAGCTGCATATAGCTCCTCCCCTCTACGTCACTCCCAGTCATTCGACCAAGGACCAACGAGAAAGGAAAAGCCAAGGGTGAAGTGGTGACTGGAGTATAAATTAAAAAATATTTACCTGCCTTAAAAACAGGGCGGGCCGTGGACTGATCACACTACAGAAGAAAGGAATTTATCAGGTAAGCATAAATTATGTTTTCTTCTGTTAAGTGTGATCAGTCCACGGGTCATCATTACTTCTGGGATACCAATACCAAAGCAAAAGTACACGGATGACGGGAGGGATAGGCAGGCTCTTTATACAGAAGGAACCACTGCCTGAAGAACCTTTCTCCCAAAAATAGCCTCCGATGAAGCAAAAGTGTCAAATTTGTAAAATTTGGAAAAAGTATGAAGCGAAGACCAAGTTGCAGCCTTGCAAATCTGTTCAACAGAGGCCTCATTCTTGAAGGCCCAAGTGGAAGCCACAGCTCTAGTAGAATGAGCTGTAATTCTTTCAGGAGGCTGCTGTCCAGCAGTCTCATAAGCTAAACGAATTATGCTACGAAGCCAAAAAGAAAGAGAGGTAGCGGAAGCTTTTTGACCTCTCCTCTGCCCAGAGTAAATGACAAACAGAGAAGACGTTTGTCGAAATTCCTTAGTTGCCTGTAAGTAAAATTTTAGAGCACGGACTACATCCAGGTTGTGCAGTAGACGTTCCTTCTTTGAAGAAGGATTTGGGCATAAAGAAGGAACAACAATCTCTTGATTGATATTCCTGTTAGTAACTACCTTAGGTAAGAACCCAGGTTTAGTACGCAGGACTACCTTATCCGAATGAAAAATCAAATAAGGAGAATCACAATGTAAGGCTGATAACTCAGAGACTCTTCGAGCCGAGGAAATAGCCATTAAAAATAGAACTTTCCAAGATAAAAACTTTATATCAATGGAATGAAGGGGTTCAAACGGAACGCCCTGTAAAACATTAAGAACAAGGTTTAAACTCCATGGTGGAGCAACAGTTTTAAACACAGGCTTAATCCTGGCCAAAGCCTGACAAAAAGCCTGGACGTCAGGAACTTCTGACAGACGTTTGTGTAACAGAATGGACAGAGCTGAGATCTGTCCCTTTAATGAACTAGCAGATAAACCCTTTTCTAAACCTTCTTGTAGAAAAGACAATATCCTAGGAATCCTAACCTTACTCCAAGAGTAACCTTTGGATTCACACCAATATAGGTATTTATGCCATATCTTATGGTAAATCTTTCTGGTAACAGGTTTCCTAGCCTGTATTAAGGTATCAATAACTGACTCAGAAAACCCACGTCTTGATAAAATCAAGCGTTCAATTTCCAAGCAGTCAGCTTCAGAGAAGTTAGATTTTGATGTTTGAAGGGACCCTGTATCAGAAGGTCCTGTTTCAGAGGTAGAGACCAAGGTGGACAGGATGACATGTCCACCAGGTCTGCATACCAAGTCCTGCGTGGCCACGCAGGTGCTATTAGAATCACTGATGCTCTCTCTTGTTTGATTCTGGCAATCAATCGAGGAAGCAACGGGAAGGGTGGAAACACGTAAGCCATCCTGAAGTCCCAAGGTGCTGTCAGAGCATCTATCAGGACTGCTCCTGGATCCCTGGATCTGGACCCGTAACGAGGAAGCTTGGCGTTCTGTCGAGACGCCATGAGATCTATCTCTGGTTTGCCCCAACGTCGAAGTATTTGGGCAAAGACCTCCGGATGAAGTTCCCACTCCCCCGGATGAAAAGTCTGACGACTTAAGAAATCCGCCTCCCAGTTCTCCACTCCCGGGATGTGGATTGCTGACAGGTGGCAAGAGTGAGACTCTGCCCAGCGAATTATCTTTGATACTTCCATCATAGCTAGGGAGCTTCTTGTCCCTCCCTGATGGTTGATGTAAGCTACAGTCGTGATGTTGTCCGACTGAAACCTGATGAACCCCCGAGTTGTCAACTGGGGCCAAGCCAGGAGGGCATTGAGAACTGCTCTCAATTCCAGAATGTTTATTGGCAGGAGACTCTCCTCCTGACTCCATTGTCCCTGAGCCTTCAGAGAATTCCAGACGGCACCCCAACCTAGAAGGCTGGCGTCTGTTGTTACAATTGTCCAGTCTGGTCTGCTGAATGGCATCCCCCTGGACAGATGTGGCCGAGAAAGCCACCATAGAAGAGAATTTCTGGTCTCTTGATCCAGATTCAGAGAAGGGGATAAGTCTGAGTAATCCCCATTCCACTGACTTAGCATGCACAGTTGCAGTGGTCTGAGGTGTAAGCGTGCAAAGGGTACTATGTCCATTGCCGCTACCATTAAGCCGATTACCTCCATGCATTGAGCCACTGACGGGTGTTGAATGGAATGAAGGGTGCGGCAAGCACTTTGAAGTCTTGTTAGCCTGTCCTCTGTCAGGTAAATCTTCATTTCTACAGAATCTATAAGAGTCCCCAGGAAGGGAACTCTTGTGAGTGGAACGAGTGAACTTTTCTTTTCGTTCACCTTCCATCCATGTGACCTTAGAAATGCCAGCACTAACTCTGTATGAGACTTGGCAGTTTGAAAGCTTGAAGCTTGTATCAGAATGTATCAGAATGTCGTCTAGGTATGGAGCTACCGAGATTCCCCGCGGTCTTAGTACCGCCAGAAGAGCACCCAGAACCTTTGTGAAGATTCTTGGAGCTGTAGCCAATCCGAATGGAAGAGCCACAAACTGGTAATGCCTGTCTAGGAAGGCAAACCTTAGGTACCGATAATGATCTTTGTGAATCGGTATGTGAAGGTAAGCATCTTTTAAATCTACAGTGGTCATGTACTGACCCTCTTGGATCATAGGTAAAATTGTCCGAATAGTCTCCATCTTGAACGATGGAACTCTTAGGAATTTGTTTAGGATCTTTAAGTCCAGGATTGGTCTGAAAGTTCCCTCTTTTTTGGGAACCACAAACAGATTTGAGTAAAACCCCTGTCCCTGTTCCGATCGTGGAACTGGATGGATTACTCCCATTAACAAGAGCTCTTGTACGCAGCGTAGAAACGCCTCTTTCTTTGTCTGGATTGTTGACAATCTTGACAGATGAAATCTCTCTCTTGGAGGAGAGTATTTGAAGTCCAGAAGGTATCCCTGAGATATTATCTCTAGCGCCCAGGGATCCTGAACATCTCTTGCCCAAGCCTGGGCGAAGAGAGAAAGTCTGCCCCCCACTAGATCCGATCCCGGATCGGGGGCCCTCAATTCATGCTGTTTTAGGGGCAGCAGCAGGTTTCCTAGTCTGCTTGCCCTTGTTCCAGGACTGGTTAGGTTTCCAGCCTTGTCTGTAGCGAGCAACAGCTCCTTCCTGTTTTGGTGCAGAGGAAGTTGATGCTGCTCCTGCTTTGAAATTACGAAAGGAACGAAAATTAGACTGTCTAGTCTTGGCTTTGGCTTTGTCCTGAGGCAGGGCATGGCCTTTACCTCCTGTAATGTCAGCGATAATCTCTTTCAACCCGGGCCCGAATAAGGTCTGCCCTTTGAAAGGTATATTAAGCAATTTAGACTTAGAAGTAACATCAGCTGACCAGGATTTTAGCCACAGCGCCCTGCGTGCCTGAATGGCGAATCCTGAATTCTTTGCCGTAAGTTTAGTAAGATGTACTACGGCCTCCGAAATGAATGAATTAGCTAGTTTAAGGACTCTAAGCCTGTTCGTAATGTCGTCCAGAATAGCTAACACCTCCCCTAGTAATACACGGAGGTTTTCCAGTTTAAATTTAAAATTTGAAATATCTGAATCCAGTCTGTTTGGATCAGAACCGTCACCCACAGAATGAAGCTCTCCGTCCTCATGTTCTGCCACCTGTGACGCAGTGTCTGACATGGCCCTAATATTATCAGCGCACTCTGTTCTCACCCCAGAGTGATCACGCTTACCTCTTAGCTCTGGTAATTTAGCCAAAACCTCAGTCATAACAGTAGCCATATCCTGTAATGTGATTTGTAATGGCCGCCCAGATGTACTCGGCGCTACAATATCACGCACCTCCCTCTGAGCGGGAGATGTAGGTACTGACACGTGAGGCGAGTTAGTCGGCATAACTCTCCCCTCGTTGTTTGGTGAAATTTGTTCAATTTGTACAGATTGACTTTTATTTAAAGTAGCATCAATACAGTTAGTACATAAATTTCTATTGGGCTCCACTTTGGCATTGCAACAAATGACACAGGTATCATCCTCTGAATCAGACATGTTTAACACACTAGCAAATAAACTTGTAACTTGGAAATACAATTCAATTAGAATAATATTAAAACGTACTGTGCCTTTAAGAAGCACAGAAGATCTATGACAGTTGAAAATTAATAAATTGAAACAGTTATAGCCTCAATCCTTGTAAATAACACAACTTTAGCAAAGGTTTAATCCCATTAGCAAAGATAACAAATTCTGAAAGCAGGAAACAAATTACAGAATAAACGTTTTTTATCTCAGTCAAACTATAATTCTCACAGCTCTGCTGAGAGAAATTACCTCCCTCAAAATAAGTTTTGAAGACCCCTGAGCTCTGTAGAGATGAACCGGATCATGCAGGGAATACAATGAGTTGCTGACTGAAATATTTGATGTGTAGTAAAAGCGCCAAAAAACGGCCCCTCCCCCTCACACACAGCAGTGAGGGAGAACAGAAACTGTCAGAAAACAGATTAAGCAACTGCCAAGTGGAAAAATAGTGCCCAAACATTTATTCACTCAGTACCTCAGTAAATGAAAACGATTTTACATTCCAGCAAAAACGTTAAACATAATCTCTAGTTATTAAACAGCTTTATGTATTTCTTACAGTGTAATTCTAGTGAAGTACCATTCCCCAGAATACTGAAGTGTAAAGTATACATACATGACATTATATCGGTATGGCAGGATTTTCTCATCAATTCCATTGTCAGAAAATAAAAACTGCTACATACCTCTATGCAGATTCATCTGCCCGCTGTCCCCTGATCTGAAGTTTACCTCTCCTCAGATGGCCGAGAAACAGCAATATGATCTTAACTACTCCGGCTAAAATCATAACAAAAACTCTGGTAGATTCTTCTTCAAACTCTGCCAGAGAGATAATAACACACTCCGGTGCTATTTTAAAATAACAAACTTTTGATTGAAGATATAAAACTAAGTATAATCACCATAGTCCTCTCACACATCCTATCTAGTCGTTGGGTGCAAGAGAATGACTGGGAGTGACGTAGAGGGGAGGAGCTATATGCAGCTCTGCTGGGTGAATCCTCTTGCACTTCCTGTTGGGGAGGAGTAATATCCCAGAAGTAATGATGACCCGTGGACTGATCACACTTAACAGAAGAAAAATAGTTTAACCCCTAAACCGCCGCTCCCGGACCCCGCCGCAACCTATATTAAACTTATTAACCCCTAATCTGCCCCCCTTACACCATCGCCACCTATAATAAATTTATTAACCCCTATTCTGCCCCCCCTTCACCACCACCACTGTAATAAATTTATTAACCCCTAAACCTAAGTCTAACACTAAACCTAACACCCCCCTAACTTAAATATTAATTAAATAAATCTAAATAATCTTTCTCTTATTAACTAAATTAATCCTATTTAAAACTAAATACTTACCTTTAAAATAAACCCTAATATAGCTACAATATAATTAATAATTACATTGTAGCTATTTTAGGATTTATATTTATTTTACAGGCAACTTTGTATTTCTTTTAGCTAGTTAGAATAGTTATTAAATAGTTATTAACTATTTAATAACTACCTAGCTAAAAGAAATACAAAATTACCTGTAAAATAAATCCTAACCTAAGTTACAATTAAACCTAACACTACACTATCATTAAATTAATTAAATAAATTAGCTACAAATAACTACAATTAAATACAATTACATAAACTAACTAAAGTACAAAAAATAAAAAAGCTAAGTTACAAAAAATAAAAATAAAAAGTTACAAACATTTCCAAAATATTACAACAATTTTAAGCTACTTACACCTAATCTAAGCCCCCTAATAAAATAACAAAGCCCCCCCAAAAAATTCCCTACCCTATTCTAAATTAAAAAGTTCAAAGCTCTTTTACCTTACCAGCCCTTAAAAGGGCCTTTTGCGGGGCATGCCCCAAAGAAAACAGCTCTTTTGCCTGTAAAAGAAAAATACAACCCCCCAACGTTAAAACCCACCACCCACATACCCCTAATCTAACCCAAACCCCCCTTAATATATCCTAACACTACCCCCCTGAAGATCATCCTACCTTGAGTCGTCTTCACTCAGCCGAGCCACCGATGGAACCGAAGAGGAGATCCGGAGCGGCAGAAGTGATCCTCCAAGGGGCGCAGAAGAAGTCTTCCATCCGATGAAGTGATCCTCCAAGCGGCGCTGAAGAAGTCTTCCATCCGGGCGATGTCATCTTCCAAGCGGCGCTGAAGAAGTCTTCCATCCGGGCGATGTCATCTTCCAAGAGGGGTCTTCAATCTTCTTTCTTCAGGATCCATCTTCATCCTGCCGACGCGGAACATCCTTCTTCCCCAACGGACTAACGACGAATGAAGGCTCCTTTAAGGGATGTCATCCAAGATTGCGTCCCTTCAATTCCGATTGGCTGATAGGATTCTATCAGCCAATCGGAATTAAGGTAGGAAAAATCTGATTGGCTGATTGAATCTGATAGGATTCTATCAGCCAATAAGATTGAGCTCGCATTCTACTGGCTGATCGGAACAACCAATAGAATGCGAGCTCAATCTGATTGGTTGCCGTCTGGATAAAGACTTCTCGCCGCCTGGATAAGGATGGATGACCGCACTTTAGGATTCATGAGTAGATTTTCTGGGGTTAGTGTAAGGTTTTATTTTATTTTTTTGGGGGGGTGTTTTTTTTAAGATTAGGGCTTTCGGCTTGTAAAAGAGCTGAATGCCCCTTAAAGGGCAATGCCCATACAAATGCCCCTTTAGGGGCAATGGGTACCTTAGGTTTTTTTTTAGACTTAGGTTTTTTATTTTGGGGGGTTGGTCGAGTGGGTGGTTTTACTGTTGGGGGGACTTTGTATTTTTTTTTCTAGGAAAAAAAGCTGTTTAACTTAGGGCAATGCCCTACAAAAGGTCCTATTAAGGGCTATTGGTAGTTATTGTAGGTTTGGGGGTGTTTTTATTTGGGGGGGGGCTTTTTTATTTTTATAGGGCTATTAGATTAGGTGTGGAGAGAGCAATAATGCCAATTTTTTTTAGTTATTTTCGCACCCTGTTTAGTGTAAAACTCGTAATCTAGGTGTTTATTTGTTCATTTACGTGCACGTGTCTTAATCTATCTGGCAACAATGTTTGCAACAATGTTTATAGCAGTGTTTTACATAGTTTCAAGCAGGGCTATCATAGAATGCCAAAAACATGTGCACACTCCTGAGCTCCTACCAACCTACCTAGGTATACTCTCTGCAATGCCAATTTGATAATATAAGTGAATTGGAAAGTTGTATAAAATTAAATTTTCTACCTCAATCGTGACAGTTTAAATTTGACTTTACTATCCCTTAAATTGGCCTCAGTAGTGGAGAATACCATATGGAACGGCAAATCAGTGCAAGAATTGAAAAACAAAAAGACAGTGGCTAGTTTTTTCTACAAGTCTTAATCTAAGTGGCGAGGGGACTTTAGCTTGTAGCAAGGTGTTAATCTGTTTTAAAAGTAATACATTTGTTTGATATGTTATTCTTCAGAAATACAACAAAAATGTCTTATAATTACAAGGTGCTTTGTGCCCATGTAACCTGATATCCTGGTAAATTAATGTACTCACAGGTTGCACTGTTGTGGCGCAGGCTGGGATGTAAAGCGAGAAATCTTCTTAGAGGTTTGAGTATTGATGGGACCGACCATCCCCAAAGTAATTCTTCCATCCTCACTGTAACCAGTAAGAGAAGAGGAGGAGAGAAGACACTCACGTCTAACGCCTTCCACACAGGATAGAGAAACAGTTACAAGAATAATCTGCAAACTCACCCTCATTGTAAACCTGGGAAGAAGTAATATAAAAATAATAATATAAAAATATATATCTAGTGAAACAGGAAGAGAAAGAAGTGAGATTTAAAATATTAAATATTGTGCTGTGTTTAAATGGTAAAATATAACATTACCTACACTTTACATAGACTACTAATGATGTGGAAGGATAAGAAAATGTGAAAAGATATATCTGATTCATTTTTATCAATTTTATTATGTGGATAAAACTTCAAAAAAATCAAGAACCCTCACAACAAAAACATTCAAAGATTTATGCTACTTGTTTTAAAAACAGGAATAAAATGTTAGATTCTCTTTTCAAACCGCCATTAATAAAAACTATAATATTTCTTAAAAAACAACAATAATGCAAATACTGTATTTTTCATAATTGAATACATTGTTACATTTTCATCTGGGCAAAATACTAAATAAATAAATAAATAAATAAATAAATAGAGGCACAAATACCCAAATCCGGAATTCCAAAATCCAAACTTTTTAATGTTTCCCACCTGTAAGTCATAATCTTCTCTGCTTCTGTCTTTGGTTTGTTTGTTTTTGTGTTGTAAAATGCAAATAGTCTATATTTATTTAAAACAACAAAATATTACCTTTCTGATTACAGTACTGTACTATCTTTCTAATCGTATTTTGTATAGAAATGTATTAAAAATAATATAAAACTACCTTTAGGTTACTCATATAAGCTGTATTATGACAAATACATATTACCTAAATGACATAAGATATTGTTGTTTACACTTGGTCCCATCCCCTCACCAAACTGTCCCATTTTACAGATACAAATAAACAAATATTCTTAAATCCAAACTATTTTACCCTTTTCAGTCCCCAACAGTTTGGATAAAGGGTTTTCTACTTATAAGCTTTCTACAGTAGTATCTGAGTTTTCCTTATGTTCAAAGTTAGAATATGATTAACACAAGCATTGAGTGTGATAGTATAAGTTTAATATAAATCACAATAAACAGACAATAATGTACAAGTATTAAGTGTCAAGTACTCACCGTACTGTTGTCCACTAACACAGTGAGATACAAACGAAGAGTGCTCTGTTCTACAGGACCCCAGTATATATACTCTTGGGTTTTCATCCCTCCTCTGCGGTTTCCTTTTTCTAATTAATATTGTTTTCTAGTCTCTGTTTCCACTGTGTAGTTAATTCTGATTATTGTAATTTATTTCCTACAATTACTCCATAGGTCATCTAATTATTATCTGGCTGCAGATTATAATTATAACTGAGGAAATCTCACATGGGCAGTTTACATGCCCTGTAGATCCCTGGAGGGGTATCAGGTGCTGAAACAAAAAAAAAAAAAATCAAGGTTATAGTAAAAGTTTTTTGGGGAAAATGCTTCAGTATAATTCCAAAATGAGCAGAAAGGTAGCTTTCTAAATGTATTAAAGGGTGTTAATTCTACCCATTTTCAACATATGCAAACAAGGACAGAAGTGGTATAATTTTCACATGGCTTAAAATAAAAATGAGGTTGTTAGTTTTGTATATCTATCTGTAATGTATTTTATGCTCTTTATTTATAAAGTTTAACCAAATAATAGAGAAAAATAAAAAAAAGATTACTTAAAGGGACACTCAAGTCAAAATTAAACTTTCATAATTCAGACAGAGCAGGCAATTTTAAACATCTTTCCAGTTTACTCCCATTAACAAAATGTGCACAGTATTTTTTTATTTCTTTCATGTAATTAGCAAGAGTCCATGAGCTAGTGACGTATGGGATATACATTCCTACCAGGAGGGGCAAAGTTTCCCAAACCTCAAAATGCCTATAAATACACCCCTCACCACACCCACAAATCAGTTTTACAAACTTTGCCTCCTATGGAGGTGGTGAAGTAAGTTTGTGCTAGATTCTACGTTGATATGCGCTCCGCAGCAGGTTGGAGCCCGGTTTTCCTCTCAGCGTGCAGTGAATGTCAGAGGGATGTGAGGAGAGTATTGCCTATTTGAATTCAATGATCTCCTTCTACGGGGTCTATTTCATAGGTTCTCTGTTATCGGTCGTAGAGATTCATCTCTTACCTCCCTTTTCAGATCGACGATATACTCTTATATATACCATTACCTCTACTGATTCTCGTTTCAGTACTGGTTTGGCTTTCTACTACATGTAGATGAGTGTCCTGGGGTAATTAAGTCTTATTTTGTGACACTCTAAGCTATGGTTGGGCACTTTTTTTATAAAGTTCTAAATATATGTATTCAAACATTTATTTGCCTTGACTCAGGATGTTCAACATTCCTTATTTCAGACAGTCAGTTTCATATTTGGGATAATGCATATGAATAAATCATTTTTTTCTTACCTTAAAATTTGACTTTTTCCCTGTGGGCTGTTAGGCTCGCAGGGGCTGAAAATGCTTCATTTTATTGCGTCATTCTTGGCGCTGACTTTTTTGGCGCAAATTTTTTTTTCTGTTTCCGGCATCATACGTTTTTCCGGAAGTTGCGTCATTTTTTACGTTCTTTTGCGCCAAAAGTGTCGGCGTTCCGGATGTGGCGTCATTTTTGCCGCCAAAAGCATTTAGGCGCCAAATAATGTGGGCGTCATTTTTGGCGCTAAAAAAATATGGGCGTCACTATTGTCTCCACATTATTTAAGTCTCATTATTTATTGCTTCTTGTTGCTAGAAGCTTGTTCACTGGCATTTTCCCATTCCTGAAACTGTCATTTAAGGAGTTTGATCAATTTTGCTTTATATGTTGTTTTTTCTATTACATATTGCAAGATGTCCCACGTTGAAACTAAGTCAGAAGATACTTCTGGAAAATCGCTGCCTGGTGCTGGAGCTACCAAAGCTAAGTGTATCTGCTGTAAACTTATGGTATCTGTTCCTCCAGCTGTTGTTTGTACTGTTTGTCATGACAAACTTGTTAATGCAGATAATATTTCCTTTAGTACTGTTACATTACCTGTTGCTGTTCCGTCAACATCTAATACTCAGAGTGTTCCTGATAACATAAGAGATTTTGTTTCTAAATCCATTAAGAAGGCTATGTCTGTTATTCCTCCTTCTAGTAAACGTAAAAAGTCTTTTAAAACTTCTCATTTTTCAGATGAATTTTTAAATGAACATCATCATTCTGATTCTGATAATTGTTCTTCTGGTTCATAAGATTCTGTCTCAGAGGTTGATGCTGATAAATCTTCATATTTATTTAAAATGGAATTTATTCGTTCTTTACTTAAAGAAGTCCTAATTGCATTAGAAATTGAGGATTCTGGTCCTCTTGATACTAAATCTAAACGTTTAGATAAGGTTTTTAAATCTCCTGTATTCCAGAAGTTTTTCCTGTCCCTAGTGCTATTTCTGAAGTAATTTCCAGGGAATGGAATAATTTGGGTAATTCATTTACTCCTTCTAAACGTTTTAAGCAATTATATCCTGTGCCATCTGACAGATTAGAGTTTTGGGACAAAATCCCTAAAGTTGATGGGGCTGTCTCTACTCTTGCTAAGCGTACTACTGTTCCCACGGCAGATGGTACTTCCTTTAAGGATCCTTTAGATAGGAAAATTGAATCCTTTCTAAGAAAAGCTTACTTGTGTTCAGGTAATCTTCTTAGACCTGCTATATCTTTAGCGGATGTTGCTGCAGCTTCAACTTTTTGGT
Source organism: Bombina bombina (assembly GCF_027579735.1). Lineage (NCBI taxonomy): Eukaryota > Metazoa > Chordata > Amphibia > Anura > Bombinatoridae > Bombina > Bombina bombina. The sequence goes on along the minus strand of NC_069510.1, from coordinate 82,440,220 downwards.
TAGAAGCTTTAGCGCAACAAGTAACAGATCATAATTCTCATAGCATTATTATTCTTCTTCAACATGCTAATAATTTTATTTGTGATGCCATCTTTGATATCATTAGAGTTGATGTCAGGTATATGTCTCTAGCTATTTTAGCTAGAAGAGCTTTATGGCTTAAAACTTGCTGATATGTCTTCTAAGCCTACTCTGCTTTCCCTTTCTTTCCAGGGTAATAAATTGTTTGGTTCTCAGTTGGATTCTATTATCTCAACTGTTACTGGAGGGAAAGGAACTTTTTTACCACAGGATAAAAAATCTAAAGGTAAATTTAGGTCTAATAATCGTTTTCGTTCCTTTCGTCACAACAAGGAGCAAAAACCTGATCCTTCATCCTCAGGAGCGGTATCAATTTGGAAACCATCTCCAGTATGGAATAAATCCAAGCCTTTAGAAAATCAAAGCCAGCTCCTAAGTCCACATGAAGGTGCGGCCCTCATTCCAGCTCAGCTGGTAGGGGGCAGATTACGTTTTTTCAAAGAAATTTGGATCAATTCCATTCACAATCTTTGGATTCAGAACATTGTTTCAGAAGGGTACAGAATTGGCTTCAAGATTGTCAGGTTAGGAAATATCCAGAAGTAGACCCAAATGCAAGGGCGAACTTAAACAACACCCTTGCACTCTGAGTTTAATCCAGGACGTGACCCCATGACAACCTCCAAAAAACAAAGTACTCACGATATGGAGCAGGGTTAGCCTGTGCCAAAGTAATTCATGATATCAGCCAGATAGACTTCTGAATAAGGAACTGGTTTCAGGAAATGCCTTCCACAGAATCAGGAGAGCAGGGATAGTCACTTATACTCAGACAGAAGAAGGGTAAAACAGGAAACAGTTAATAATGCAGGAGTAGGTCATTTGTTATCAGGCAGTCTGAAGGTTAACACTGTGTAGACAGTCTTTGCAGAATATGCAACAGGTAATCAGGCAGTTTGAGGGTTAACACTGAGTAGACAGTCTTTGCAGAGTATGCAACAGGTAATCAGGCAGTTTGAGAGTTAACACTGTGTAGACAGTCTTTGCAGAGTATGCAACAGGTAATCAGGCAGTTTGAGAGTTAACACTGTGTAGACAGTCTTTGCAGAGTATGCAACAGGTAATCAGGCAGTTTGAGGGTAAACACTGTGTAGTCAGAACTTGCAGAATTAATAACATGTAATCAGGTAGTTTGAAGGTTAACACTGTGTTGTCAGAACTTGCAGTGATAGCAACAGGTAAGCTGGTAGTTTGAAGGTTAACACAGATAATCAGTACTTGTGGAGATTTGCAACAGGATATCCAGCAGTTTGAAGGTTTACACTGAAAAATAGTATTTGCAGAGTTTGGAAACAGGTAAACATGCAGATTGAAGGATTCACAGAAATAACAGTATTTGAATAGTTTGCACTACACAGAGTAGTCTGAATATGCAGGGTTTGCAGCAGGTAAACAGGAAGTTTGAAAGTTTCACAAAACAAACAGTACTTGCATTGTTTGGAGACAGGTATTCAGGAGGTTGAAGGTTAATCCAGCATAGTAAGTCCTTGAAGAGATTGGCAACAGAAAAGCAGCAGTTAGAGAGATTCCTCAGTGAAATCCTAACAGAAGCCTCAAAGTTAACAAACAAACGGACACTGGAGAAACAGGAAGCCAGAATAAAAAGCCTGGTTGTGACATCAACAGGAAGGGGTGGCTCAGACACCTGTCAATCAAGCACACAGAGAGGACTGCAGAGCTTCCCAGCAGCTGAGCGTGAGAAAGATAAGGCCTCCTGCAAAGAGATTTTTTCTTTCCCGTGTCCCAGTAAACCCAGCGAAGGCTCAAGCATTTCTGAAATGTGTTTCAGATCTAGAGTTGGCTGGAGTAATTATGCCAGTTCCAGTTCTGGAACAGGGACTGGGGTTTTATTCAAATCTCTTCATTGTACCAAAGAAGGAGAATTCCTTCAGACCAGTTCTGGATCTAAAAATATTGAATCGTTATGTAAGGATACCAACATTCAAAATGATAACTGTAAGGACTATCCTGCCTTTTGTTCAGCAAGGGCATTATTTGTCTACAACAGATTTACAGGATGCATATCTGCATATTCCGATTCATCCAGATCACTATCAGTTTCTGAGATTCTCTTTCCTAGACAAGCATTACCAGTTTGTGGCTCTGCCGTTTGGCCTAGCTACAGCTCCAAGAATTTTTACGAAGGTTCTCAGTGCCCTTCTGTCTGTAATCAGAGAACAGGGTATTGTGGTATTTCCTTATTTGGACGATATCTTGGTACTTGCTCAGTCTTCACATTTAGCAGAATCTCATACGAATCGACTTGTGTTGTTTCTTCAACATTATTATGTATTGTACGACACTCTCTGACGTGGTGGACAGATCACCATCGTTTAGTTCAGGGGGCTTCTTTTGTTCTTCCGACCTGGACTGTAATTTCAACAGATGCAAGTCTTACAGGTTGGGGAGCTGTGTGGGGGTCTCTGACAGCACAAGGGGTTTGGGAATCTCAGGAGGTGAGATTACCGATCAATATTTTGGAATTCCGTGCAATTTTCAGAGCTCTTCAGAGCTCTTCAGTCTTGGCCTCTTCTAAAGAGAGAATTGTTCATTTGTTTTCAGACAGACAATGTCACAACTGTGGCATACATCAATCATCAATGAGGGACTCACAGTCCTCTGGCTATGAAAGAAGTATCTCGAATTCTGGTATGGGCGGAATCCAGCTCCTGTCTAGTTTCTGCGGTTCATATCCCAGGTATAGACAATTGGGAAGCGGATTATCTCAGTCGCCAAACGTTACATCCGGGCGAATGGTCTCTTCACCCAGAGGTTTTTCTTCAGATTGTTCAAATGTGGGGACTTCCAGAAATAGATTTGATGGCCTCTCATCTAAACAAGAAACTTCCCAGGTATCTGTCCAGATCCAGGGATCCTCAAGCGGTAGCACTGGATGCATTGTCACTTCCTTGGAAGTATCATCCTGCCTATATCTTTAGTTCTTCTTCCAAGAGTAATCTCCAAGATTCTGAAGGAATGCTCGTTTGTTCTGCTGGTAGCTCCAGCATGGCCTCACAGGTTTTGGTATGCGGATCTTGTCCGGATGGCCTCATGCCAACCGTGGACTCTTCCGTTAAGGCCAGACCTTCTGTCGCAAGGTCCTTTTTTCCATCAGGATCTCAAATCCTTAAATTTAAAGGTATGGAGATTGAACGCTTGATTCTTAGTCAAAGAGGTTTCTCTGACTCTGTGATTAATACTATGTTACAGGCTTGTAAATCTGTATCTAGGGAGATATATTATAGAGTCTGGAAGACTTATATTTCTTGGTGTCTTTCTCATCATTTTTCCTGGCATTCTTTTAGAATTCCGAGAATTTTACAGTTTCTTCAGGATGGTTTGGATAAAGGTTTGTCAGCAAGTTCCTTGAAAGGACAAATCTCTGCTCTTTCTGTTCTTTTTCACAGAAAGATTGTTAATCTTCCTGATATTCTTTGTTTTGTACAAGCTTTGGTTCGTATAAAACCTGTCATTAAGTCAATTTCTCCTCCTTGGAGTTTGAATTTGGTTCTGAGGGCTCTTCAAGCTCCTCCGTTTGAACCTATGCATTCATTGGACATTAAATTACTTTCTTGGAAAGTTTTGTTCCTTTTGGCCATCTCTTCTGCCAGAAGAGTTTCTGAATTATCTGCTCTTTCTTGTGAGTCTCCTTTTCTGATTTTTCACCAGGATAAGGCGGTGTTGCGAATTTCTTTTAAATTTTTACCTAAGGTTGTGAATACCAACAACATTAGTAGAGAAATTGTGGTTCCTTCATTATGTCCTAATCCTAAGAATTCTAAGGAGAAATCATTGCATTCTTTGGATGTAGTTAGAGCTTTGAAATATTATGTTGAAGCTACTAAGAATTTCCGAAAGACTTCTAGTCTATTTGTTATCTTTTCCGGTTCTAGGAAAGGTCAGAAGGCCTCTGCCATTTCTTTGGCATCTTGGTTGAAATCTTTAATTCATCATGCTTACGTTGAGTCGGGTAAATCTCCGCCTCAAAGGATTACAGCTCATTCTACTAGGTCAGTTTCTACTTCCTGGGAGTTTAGGAATGAAGCTTCGGTTGATCAGATTTGCAAAGCAGCAACTTGGTCTTCTTTGCATACTTTTACTAAATTCTACCATTTTGATGTATTTTCTTCTTCTGAAGCTGTCTTTGGTAGAAAAGTACTTCAGGCAGCTGTTTCAGTTTGAATCTTCTGCTTATATTTTCAGTTTTTTTCTTTATAAGATTTAAACTTTATTTTTGGGTGTGGATTTTTTTCAGCGGAATTGGCTGTCTTTATTTTATCCCTCCCTCTCTAGTGACTCTTGCGTGGAAGATCCACATCTTGGGTAGTCATTATCCCATACGTCACTAGCTCATGGACTCTTGCTAATTACATGAAAGAAAACATAATTTATGTAAGAACTTACCTGATAAATTCATTTCTTTCATATTAGCAAGAGTCCATGAGGCCTACCCTTTTTTGTGGTGGTTATGATTTTTTTTGTATAAAGCACAATTATTCCAATTCCTTATATTTATGCTTCGCACTTTTTTCTTATCTCCCCACTTCTTGGCTATTCGTTAAACTGATTTGTGGGTGTGGTGAGGGGTGTATTTATAGGCATTTTGAGGTTTGGGAAACTTTGCCCCTCCTGGTAGGAATATATATCCCATACGTCACTAGCTCATGGACTCTTGCTAATATGAAAGAAATGAATTTATCAGGTAAGTTCTTACATAAATTATGTTATTTACACTTTTGGAGTCACCAGCTCCTACTGAGCATGTGCAAGAATTAGTAGAAAATACATATATGCATTTGTGATTGGCTGATGGCTGTCACATGATATAGGGGTGGTGGAAATAGACATAACTTTGAAATTTATCAGGAAAAAAAATGTACTAATCATTTGAAGTTCAGACTATGGCCTCTAGTTTTCAAGGTCTGGCGGACCTGATCCGACACTGCGGATCAGGTCCGCCAGACCTCGCTGAATACAGCGAGCAATACGTATTCATCATTGCACCAGCAGCTCACAAGAGCTGCTGGTGCAACGCCGCCCCCTGCAGACTCAGCAGGGGTTGTCAATCAACCCGATCGTACTCGATCGGGTTGATTTCCGGCGATGTCTGTCCGCCTGCTCAGAGCAGGCGGACAGGTTATGGAGCAGCGGTCTTTTTTACCGCTGCTTCATAACTGCTGTTTCTGGCGAGTCTGAAGACTCACCAGAAACACGGGCCGTCAAGCTCCTTACGGAGCTTGATAACTAGAGGCCCATGGGGCCGATTTACCAACCCATGTATCGGCCCCAATGCCTCTGTTTCCATGCGAGCCTTCTTAAGACCGCTGCTTCTTAACTCGTATGCCTCCTCTGAGGCAGCGGACATCAATCTGCCCGATCAGATACGATCGGGTTGATTGACACCCCCTGCTAGCGGCCGATTGGTCCTTTTTTTAAAAAAAAAAAAAACTACAACAAATCAAATACAAGGGTTGTTGAGCTAAGAGATAGCTGGAAGCGCAGAAACCTACAGGAGAGTCAGCTTCTCGATCTGTGGATAACCACGCAGCATTGTACATCATGGCCTGGGGAACTATGTAACAACGTGGATCTTAAGCAGCAGTAATCGTGTTAAGGAGCAGCTCTGCCCCTATACACTACTATACCACTAAGTGTAAATACCCATAACGCTATTATCTAGTGGATCTGTTACCACCGTGGAGCGAATTTAAGCCCAAAATGGCGGAGATCACTCTACTTTTTCAGAAGCTGGGAGACAAGCTAGAAGCCCAATTCCTCTCACTACGGCCAGAACTTGCTTCTGACCGGGATCCAGAGGGAGAGGAGAGCGGACTTAGCGTGGGGAGGTAACAGGATATGAATAACTTTAATCGCATACCACCAGTCGGCTCTTCCTCATTAACACTACGAGGACCGGAATGTAGCCGTGATCTGAATTGCCCATACATGGGTGCTCACCATTCTGCCTTTTTGGACAGTGATGCCCCAGTAGAGAGACCCGCTTCATGCTCTGGCAGTGGTGAGTGCTCCAAGGAGCTGGGGGATGCACCTAGTCTTGTGGTTTATGGCGTTGATGGAGACATCTCTGACAGCTCCCTAGCTATTGGAGCTAAAACACCGGAATCCAAGCAGAGCTTGCTGGTACACATGGCCTTGGGAGGTGACTGTCACATGGAGAAGGGGAGTTCTAATAACGGTGGACACTTGAGAACTGTGGTGGCTTTTTTACACAAAGGAGCCTTGCTAACCTCTCCCTCCTTCCTATATAAAAGCCCCATGATGAGTTTGCCTCAAGTGCAAAAACTACAATCCATTGCTCCCTACTCAGGCCTCCTGACAACAGGAGTTGGATAAAGACCTTTACTAATTATACATGCCTCCATTATGTTACATGGTAGTGGCTACACAAGCTAATTCGAAAGTTTATTGTTGTTTATAACCTGAGTTATAGTTTCCTATCATCGTTAATTCTGCAATGTTAATCTGTTTATTAAGTGTATATCAATACCCCTATCCTTCTTTTTGCTCCTTATCAGTGGAGATAACCTGAAGTATTCTTAAGGCATTTTCACTTGTACTCTTTCAGGGTATGGTAAACTCTTGTTTTCAATAACTCTACTTCTAGTAATGTAAGTACATGTTTGTGATTTTAGTTTAAGCTTGCTAATCCTTGCTGTTCATTATAAGTCTACATTTATAACAGTGTAACTCTTTCTTTTCATAGCACTGAAGGTACTGTTTTAATAAGTCCGCAATGTGATCTACTTCAATGCTACATCTTCTAGTAAATACAGTGATACGCTTTTTCACTCAATACAAACAAGGGTGGTGCTATAAATAGTATGTGATTTGGGACACATTACCAAAATACATGTATTGTGTAGCTGAGGCTTAGATTGCTGCTGTTTCTTTAGTTAGCATAAGTTATAGATAGACCCACATCACAAAACATATAGAGGTCTTAGCCTCATCCTTTAGGTTACCTAATTGGTACAGAGCTAACGTTGCCTTGGACATAGCATTATCATTAGAACACCCGGTTTAACGCTTCTACTTTGTATTATGTGAATATTTAAGTATCAATCTGCTACACCATATGCAGAGGAACTGTGGTATCTGCACAGTACTTTAAGCTGGCTGTAACTGTTTCTCATTTAGGCTCCCCTACACTTAGCCCGCACTACTGTCAGAAGTTGATATATTAGCTACTGCTTACGCAATATTTAATGACTTAGAAGCTCATTTTTATTTTTACTGCAATCTTGTTCCCTATGTGTATTTACTACTCCTCATTTATACTTTGTGAAATGTAACTGTATGCCATAGACCTGCTTAATCAGCTGTGTCCAGTCTCTCTCCTCACGCTGTTCACATACTAAAGCTAGGACTAATTTATGCAACCTTCTGTCCTATTCCTATGTGTTTACACTGTATAGACTACGAACTTTAAGTGCACCTGAAGATAGTTAAGGCTTCCTCTAGTATTTTACTATACCTATTATGTTTGTTTTTTATGCTTAAGGTTCTATGTTAAATGGAATGTTCATCTGTCTCACCCGCAATATGTTTTAGGTTATATACTTAGTGAGACTCTTTTACTTTTAGCCCAAACTATCCCCATGTACTGCCCCAGTAGTTAACTAAATGGCGCATTACTACTTGTAGAGCCCATATTTGTAACTTTATAATAAGTCCTCTAATATTCCCATTCACATTATTAATTTGGCATTCTAGATAGCTCCGCCCCTCATTCCCCATTCATTCCCCTCCTTTTCTAACACGAGTGGCTCTTGCCCGCTGAATTCTTTCTCCCCTTTCTTGACCACCTTGGTCTGAGAACGATCAAACAAATACTATATATGCATTTGTGATTGGCTGATGGCTGTCACATGATATAGGGGTGGTGGAAATAGACATAACTTTGAAATTTATCAGGAAAAAAAATGTACTAATCATTTGAAGTTCAGACTATGGCCTCTAGTTTTCAAGGTCTGGCGGACCTGATCCGACACTGCGGATCAGGTCCGCCAGACCTCGCTGAATACAGCGAGCAATACGTATTCATCATTGCACCAGCAGCTCACAAGAGCTGCTGGTGCAACGCCGCCCCCTGCAGACTCAGCAGGGGTTGTCAATCAACCCGATCGTACTCGATCGGGTTGATTTCCGGCGATGTCTGTCCGCCTGCTCAGAGCAGGCGGACAGGTTATGGAGCAGCGGTCTTTTTTACCGCTGCTTCATAACTGCTGTTTCTGGCGAGTCTGAAGACTCACCAGAAACACGGGCCGTCAAGCTCCTTACGGAGCTTGATAACTAGAGGCCCATGGGGCCGATTTACCAACCCATGTATCGGCCCCAATGCCTCTGTTTCCATGCGAGCCTTCTTAAGACCGCTGCTTCTTAACTCGTATGCCTCCTCTGAGGCAGCAGACATCAATCTGCCCGATCACATACGATCGGGTTGATTGACACCCCCTGCTAGCGGCCGATTGGTCCTTTTTAAAAAAAACAAAAAACTACAACAAATCAAATACAAGGGTATCACAGTGATGTTCATGAAATATATAACAGAGGAACAAAAAAGCTCCAACATAAATTCAGGCTGAGACAAATCAAAAGGGAATGATAACACACATCCCAATATCATGACAACCATAACATTTACATTCAGTTACCAAAAGAAATGAAGTAGAATATTGAATTCATTAAAATGGACAGGTAAACATTAATTAATAAAAAAAGATCATATGGGGGGGGCGGAGCTAGCCATCAAAGGAGCAAGACGTGCCTGATAGAGCTCCTGATTCTATATTCTTTAGAAACAACTTTTATGATATGTAATTCCTCACAGAATGCTTTAGGGACCTAAGAGTCTAGAAGGGGATAATGCCACTTGTTGAGCTAAGAGATAGGCTGGAAGCACAGAAACCTACAGGAGAGTCAGCTTCTCGATCTGTGGATAACCACGCAGCATTGTACATCATGGCCTGGGGAACTATGTAACAACGTGGATCTTAAGCAGCAGTAATCGTGTTAAGGAGCAGCTCTACCCCTATACACTACTATACCACTAAGTGTAAATACCCATAACGCTATTATCTAGTGGATCTGTTACCACCGTGGAGCGAATTTAAGCCCAAAATGGCGGAGATCACTCTACTTTTTCAGCAGCTGGGAGACAAGCTAGAAGCCCAATTCCTCTCACTACGGCCAGAACTTGCTTCTGACCGGGATCCAGAGGGAGAGGAGAGCGGACTTAGCGTGGGGAGGTAACAGGATATGAATAACTTTAATCGCATACCACCAGTCGGCTCTTCCTCATTAACACTACGAGGACCGGAACGTAGCCGTGATCTGAATTGCCCATACATGGGTGCTCACCATTCTGCCTTTTTGGACAGTGATGCCCCAGTAGAGAGACCCGCTTCATGCTCTGGCAGTGGTGAGTGCTCCAAGGAGCTGGGGGATGCACCTAGTCTTGTGGTTTATGGCGTTGATGGAGACATCTCTGACAGCTCCCTAGCTATTGGAGCTAAAACACCGGAATCCAAGCAGAGCTTGCTGGTACACATGGCCTTGGGAGGTGACTGTCACATGGAGAAGGGGAGTTCTAATAACGGTGGACACTTGAGAACTGTGGTGGCTTTTTTACACAAAGGAGCCTTGCTAACCTCTCCCTCCTTCCTATATAAAAGCCCCATGATGAGTTTGCCTCGAGTGCAAAAACTACAATCCATTGCTCCCTACTCAGGCCTCCTGACAACAGGAGTTGGATAAAGACCTTTACTAATTATACATGCCTCCATTATGTTACATGGTAGTGGCTACACAAGCTAATTCGAAAGTTTATTGTTGTTTATAACCTGAGTTATAGTTTCCTATCATCGTTAATTCTGCAATGTTAATCTGTTTATTAAGTGTATATCAATACCCCTATCCTTCTTTTTGCTCCTTATCAGTGGAGATAACCTGAAGTATTCTTAAGGCATTTTCACTTGTACTCTTTCAGGGTATGGTAAACTCTTGTTTTCAATAACTCTACTTCTAGTAATGTAAGTACATGTTTGTGATTTTAGTTTAAGCTTGCTAATCCTTGCTGTTCATTATAAGTCTACATTTATAACAGTGTAACTCTTTCTTTTTATAGCACTGAAGGTACTGTTTTAATAAGTCTGCAATGTGATCTACTTCAATGCTACATCTTCTAGTAAATACAGTGATACGCTTTTTCACTCAATACAAACAAGGGTGGTGCTATAAATAGTATGTGATTTGGGACACATTACCAAAATACATGTATTGTGTAGCTGAGGCTTAGATTGCTGCTGTTTCTTTAGTTAGCATAAGTTATAGATAGACCCACATCACAAAACATATAGAGGTCTTAGCCTCATCCTTTAGGTTACCTAATTGGTACAGAGCTAACGTTGCCTTGGACATAGCATTATCATTAGAACACCCGGTTTAACGCTTCTACTTTGTATTATGTGAATATTTAAGTATCAATCTGCTACACCATATGCAGAGGAACTGTGGTATCTGCACAGTACTTTAAGCTGGCTGTAACTGTTTCTCATTTAGGCTCCCCTACACTTAGCCCGCACTACTGTCAGAAGTTGATATATTAGCTACTGCTTACGCAATATTTAATGACTTAGAAGCTCATTTTTATTTTTACTGCAATCTTGTTCCCTATGTGTATTTACTACTCCTCATTTATACTTTGTGAAATGTAACTGTATGCCATAGACCTGCTTAATCAGCTGTGTCCAGTCTCTCTCCTCACGCTGTTCACATACTAAAGCTAGGACTAATTTATGCAACCTTCTGTCCTATTCCTATGTGTTTACACTGTATAGACTACGAACTTTAAGTGCACCTGAAGATAGTTAAGGCTTCCTCTAGTATTTTACTATACCTATTATGTTTGTTTTTTATGCTTAAGGTTCTATGTTAAATGGAATGTTCATCTGTCTCACCCGCAATATGTTTTAGGTTATATACTTAGTGAGACTCTTTTACTTTTAGCCCAAACTATCCCCATGTACTGCCCCAGTAGTTAACTAAATGGCGCATTACTACTTGTAGAGCCCATATTTGTAACTTTATAATAAGTCCTCTAATATTCCCATTCACATTATTAATTTGGCATTCTAGATAGCTCCGCCCCTCATTCCCCATTCATTCCCCTCCTTTTCTAACACGAGCGGCTCTTGCCCGCTGAATTCTTTCTCCCCTTTCTTGACCACCTTGGTCTGAGAACGATCAAACAAATACTATCCCACACTTGCCTCAATCCTATTAGAATAAATAAACCTATAAATTTCCTTCACGGTAAGGCGTGGGCCACAGCTCTTATATATAAAATATAAAACTGAGGTTCTATTACTTTATGTACAAACATATATTCCGTTACTGACAGCCCTGTTTTACATGGTCAACTATAGCAATCTCATATGCCTCTTATCCGTTGTAAATATCTACCTATCCATAAGGGGGTTATAAATAAGGGACATAGATGTATTTTCCATGACTATTGTACACGTTTCCCTCCGAAGGCATATAGAATTTACTCCAAGACCTGCTACTTCTTTGGTTTATGATTATGTTTATGTAATAAGGATGTATCTTTCAGACTTATGCTATCTGTGTTATCGGATAAATATGTTATGTAACTTTTATTACAACCTCAATTAAAAGAAAAAAAAAAAAATGAAAAAAAGATCATATGGAAAGGAGATTATACAGGAGACAAAAAGTAGATGAAAAAAAGCATCATAGAAAAATTACTAACAAAACATTTGGCTCCAATGAACAATTGATGAAAAGTTTAAATAAAGAAGTAAATTATTAATATGATGTCAATGGCTCAGATATGTTTGTGAGACTAAAAATAACTACTCAGTTTCTTGGAGTGAAATTTATGATGTCTGGCTTCAGCATAAAATTGTAAAGGTTTTCAGGAGATATAACCGAATCACTTGATGAATGATGCTAACAATTCAATTTAAAAAATAAATAACTTTGAGCAGGACTAGAATACATGATACAAGAACTCTAGTTATTTTGCCCAAAGGTCAGTGGCTGAAATCCTTATATTCATTCTTGCAAGCTAAGACAATAAGCATCAGCGCTTGTCTACTTTTGTAATGCTGGGACTGGGGCCTGACTAGTTTATCTCAGTATTTATCTCAGTAGGCAAGTGCATTCGGCAGTTTTGTTAGCTGCCGAATGCAGAAGAAGACGGCTGCTCGATGCATTTAGCTCTTGTCGGAGCTGGATTTCTTCTTGTGAAAATGAAAAACACTAATATATGAATTTGCACAGTTGCACTTTCACAAGAAATCTGGCTCTGAAACTAACTGAATGCCACGAGCAGACGCTTCCTTCTGCATTTGGCTGAATACAGATGCCTACTTCTCAGACCTATATTGCCTCTGTCAATCACCTGTGGATCCAGGTGTTTGTTATTGATAATTAACCACCTTTAAATTCCCAGCCCAGCTAGCAGTCATTGCTTGGACATTGTGTTTGTTCTGGCTCTGTTACATGTTCTGATTTTTTTTCCTGGATTTCAACCCACCAGTCTCAGTTATCAGTCTCAGTTGTGTACAAGAATTATCAGTCTCAGTTGTGAACTAGAGGAACCAGTCTCAGCCGTGTAATAGAGGAACCAGTCTCAGCCGTGTACCAGAGGAACCAGTCTCAGCCGTGTACCAGAGGAACCTGTCTCAGCCGTGTAGCAGAGGAACCTGTCTCAGCCGTGTACCAGAGGAACCTGTCTCAGCTGTGTACCAGAGGAACCTGTCTCAGCTGTGTACCAGAGGAACCTGTCTCAGTTGTGTATCAGAGGTACCTGTCTAAGCTACTTCCAGTGATTCCTGCCTTAGCATTATTATTGACTGCTTACTGCCTACATTGATTGGCCTCAGATAACCAGTTTAATCTTGTTTTACAAAACAACTATTTGTTAATAAAGTTCATTTACAGCCTTGCAAAGAAAGCCAAACTACTTCAGGTTTTGTTTTAGGGGTCAATTTACCAAATGTCAAGTGGACATGATTCGCTATAGCGAACCATGTCCGCCCGACATCACTAAATGCCAACAGCATACACTGTCGGCATTTAACATTGCACCAGCATTTCTTGTGAAATGCCTGTACAATGCTGCCCTCTGCACATCCGCGGCCTATCGGCTGCTAGCAGGGGGTATCAATTATCCCAATAGTATCTGATCGGAATGATTGCAGTCTGACACCTAAAAGGTGTAATGGTAGTTTTTTTTTGTAACTTAGGGGGTGTTAGGTTAGGGTGTTGGGGGGTTAGCTGTTAGCAAGTTAGGGGGTAGGTAATAGTGTAACAGAGTAGTTTGCAATATGAATGTGTGGCAGTTTAGGGGTTAATAGTGTAGTGGAGTAGTTTGTGATGTGGGTATGTGGCGGTTTAGGGGTTAATATTGTGGCAGAGTAGTATTGTGATGTGGGTGTTGCTGTTTGGGGGTTAATAGTGTAACGGAGTAGTTTGCAATAAGAGGATGTGGCAGTTTAGGGGTTAATAGTGTAGCGGCATAGTTTGTGATGTGGGGTGTGGCGGTTTAGGGGTTAAAAGTGCATTTACATTGTGGTCTATGGGGACTGTGGGTTCCTTGTAAATATATATATATGATAATATACATATATATTTATTTGTTAATAAGTGTATATACACATATAAACACATAAATATATATTTATCTATTGATATACATATATATTTACACTTTGCTGCCCATCACTGGGCGACTTACCCCCTTCGCTGCGCTAGGCTCTCTGCCGTGTCTCACGGTAAGAGAACGAGGCTCTCACTGGAGGCTATGGAAGCACGCTCTTGTGAGCGTAAGGCTTCCAGGCAATGCGAACACAAAAGTCTTGTTTGCATTGCACCTAACTTGTAATACCAGCGCACAGTTTTGCTCTCCACTTGTAATCTAGGTTTGTATGTTCATTAGTAAATATGTGTTTGTGGGCTGGCAGTAGCAAGTGCACATAGTATGGATGGAAATCTCAGGAAATCTCTAACTAACCAATTCCTAGACGTGCAGGCTATGTAGACCCAGAACTGTTTAGGAGGCAACCACAATTTAAATGACCATGCATGTTAAAAAAACAACTATTTAATTGCTTAGTGTGCTACTTGCGAAGCCTTGTAACAAAGATATGTTGCATGAGAATTCAGATTGCCATTACTTTCAATGCATACTGATGTGTAAAGTACCTAGGGATGCCAGCCCTCCCTTATTCCCAGGCATCTCACTTATTTGCCATAACTCCAGGCTTCCTTATATATCTGCTCTTAGAACATTTTTCTCCCTTATTTTTTACATGATGTAAAATCTTAATTTTAGACATATAGGGCCAGATTAAAAGTGGAGCTATTTAGATCTTTCGCTCACCTGCTAATGCCGCTGGAAGTAAACTTTTAACACTGGCGGGTTCGAGCGTACTACAAATTGAAAGAAAATGTTTGTGCATGAGCAAAACCTGATGCACGCTAACTTCAGGACTTCGGATATCACGACCACGCTAACCTCTCCCAATAGACTTCAATGGACACTATCACTTATCGTACCCACGCTAACCGGACACCGCGTTAGACCTACTTTGCTAAACTTGAAGGTAGTTATGCATATTTTATATTCCAATGCTCCTCACATAGTAGAATGTGTTCTTTTTATTTTAAAAGGTATATTTCTATATTTATATATAATTATTTTTTTTTAAAGTATGCATACATATCTATATGAATATATATATATATATACACAGTATATATATATATATATATATAAAAAAAAAATATATATATATATATATATATATATATATATATATATAAATATATATATATATATATATATATATATAAATATATATATATATATATATATATATATATATATATATATATATATATATATATATATAATTCCTCCAAGAAAAGCAGGCACTCACTGGACTTTATGATAAAAAGTATAAACTTTATTAGTTCATTTTAAAAATGAGGAGACATAACGTTTCGGCACTAAATTGTGCCTTTGTCAAATGTCACACAATTTCCAGCAAAAAGTGCAATCAAGCACCTAAAATCGAATAACACACAATTTAAAACTTACCCCTTAAATAATCAAAACATGCTTAACCTTGCCGCCATCCGACTACTCACTCCTCCCTTCCAAACAGCTCATAGGGCGCAAGCGTGTCTAATGGCAACCAGCCATAAATAACAACAAAGCCTATTTCCGATCGCTACATGTGTATTATGAGTGTGACTGGATGGTGTCAGATCATAATAGGTTACAAATGTATGATCTTTATATTCACTGTGTACACATACTGACTATGTCATCAAATCAAATAAATACATATAGCTGTCATTCGATGGATACAATACCTATATTGACAGACAGCTGTAAGGCGTAACTGTAATAATATATACAAAAAGTGATATGTATAATAATATGTACAAAGACTATATACAAAAAATAGCTGAACCATAATAGCTGAGGATATCTATACATTAAAGCAACCACAGTAACTGACAGTATCAGGATATATAATGTGAGCCAAACCTAACTCATCAAATTAAGATGCATCAGGCCATTTAGAGTATGGTAAAAACCTATGTCAAGAAGCGGACACCCTGAGACCCAAAATGCTACACAGACATAGAAGTAGCACATTAAGATTATTAATAAAATGGGCTAAAGTCCAATTATGTATTCAAGCCCCGTGGGGCCAATGTGTCCAGCCTGTAAATCCACCTGCTTTCACACTGTAAAAGTCTCCTACCCCTATCACCACCCCTAGGGATGGGAGGTACATGATCTATCAACATAGATCTAATGCTGGAAACTGAGTGTTTAACTTGTATACAGTGGCGTGCCACTGGCTGGGCAGATTCGCCATTTTTCAGGGCCTCCCGGATGGCATACCGGTGATTCACCATCCTATCTCGGAAAGAGGTGGTCGTTTTACCCACATATACATTAGAGCACGGGCAAACAAGCATATAGATAACAAAAGTGCTGGTGCAACTAAGGCGATAGTTGATCTTATACCGCTGGTTCCTGTGGGGATGCTGGAAAGAGTCACCTTTTAGCATGCTGTTGCACGTAGTACAGCTCCCACAAGGGAAGCAACCCTTCTTAGACGACTTCAGCCAAGTATCTTTTTGATAGTGGCCAACTGGGTCAGATTTGACCAGGATATCCCTAAGATTTCTGGCTCTACGATAGACCAACCTAGGGGCAGTCATCTTCCGAAAAGGTAACGTGGGATCAGTCCCAACCACAGGCCAATGACGACGTACAGCGCCTGTAAGCTGTTCACAACCAGGTGTAAATGTAGTAATCAGATTCAGTTGTTCAGCCATGTCCTTAGTCGAAATACTAGTGCTTTTGGTGATATCGGTATTCAATAGCTTATCCTGAATGTCACATATTTCATCCTTAGGGTAACCTCTTTTACTCAGCTTCTCCCCCATTTCGTTAAGTTGGGTCAATCTCAGGGGTGTCTCGCTATTATTTCTCAAAACACGTGTAAGCTGGGAAGTGAGAATACCTTTCTTTTGGTGTTTAGGGTGAAAACTTCTGGCATCCAGTAATGAATTGCGGTCTGTGGGCTTCGTGTACAAAGATGTACCAAACCGCAATCCACCAGAGTCGTCAAACCTTAAACACACTTAATCAAGAAAATGTACTTTCAAAAGATTAAAACTCAAGCTTGAACCCGTATTGGGCTTACCATGAGGTTCAAATGTGACACCCACTCACGCAACATCGACTCGCTACTTCTCTAAATGAGGAAAATATTGTCGATTGTAGCGAGTATTATATTTCACTTGTGGATGTTCAAATGGTTTCATCAGCTCTTGCTCGTACCAGACCATATAGATGTTGGCCGTAAGTGGGTGCCACATTCGAACCCATGGCTGTGCCGGCCACCTGCAAATAATAATAATCTTCAAACTTGAAGTAATTCTTTTCAAGGCAAAGAGTCAGCAATTCACAAATAAACTCAATGGGTGGTCCATTGTAATTGAACATTACCAGTCACCATGGACCTGACAGCCTCCACTCCACCAACATGGGGAATACAACCGTTGTAGAGGCTATCCACAGTCCACTGGTGACCAGAATGTCATCATGGCGTAGATCAGTGAAATCCCTCAGTATTTTCAACAAACTAGGCGAAATCCTGAAGGTAGGCCCTAGTGTTTTTAACTAAATTCTGTAGTATGTGAGTCAATATAAAATGGCTAGACCTGGTAAGAGACCGAGCCCCGGGCAGATACAATCGGTCCTGCCCGGGGGGTTCATCAGAGTTTTATTAATAAGCCCATTTTATTAATAATCTTAATATGCTACTTCTATTGTCTGTGTAGCATTTTGGGTCTCAGGGTGTCCGCTTCTTGACATAGGTTTTTACCATACTCTAAATGGCCTGATGCATCTTAATTTGATGAGTTAGGTTTGGCTCACATTATATATCCTGATACTGTCAGTAACTGTGGGTTGCTTTAATGTATAGATATCCTCAGCTTATTATGGTTCAGCTATTTTTTGTATTTTTTGTATATATTCTTTGTACATATTATTATACATATCACTTTTTGTATATATTAATACAGTTACGCCTTACAGCTGTCTGTCAATATAGGTATTGTATCCATCGAAATGACAGCTATATGTATTTATTTGATGTTGATGACCATAGTCAGTATGTGTACACAGTGAATATAAAGATCATACATATGTAACCTATTATGATCTGACACCATCCAGTCACACTCATAATACACATGTAGCGATCGGAATAGGCTATGTTGTTATTTATGGCTGGTTGCCATTAGACACGCTTGCACTATCCGCTACTTGTGGTTCTGAACTGTGACAGACGCTCCGGTGCATTGTTTTCTGACATTACTATGGCAACGTCGTGCTATGCTTCATCACGCTAGGCACGTTAGCGGTGTCAGCGTGACGTCATGCCTGTCGGAAGGGAGGAGTGAGTAGTCGTTATGGCGGCATGGTTAAGCTTGTTTTGATTATTTAAGGGGTAAGTTTTAAATTGTGTGTTATTCGATTTTAGGTGCTTGATGCACTTTTTGCTGGAAATTGTGTGACATTTGACAAAGGCACAATTTAGTGCCGAAACGTTATGTCTCCTCATTTTTAAAATGAACTAATAAAGTATATACTTTATATCATAAGTCCAGTGATGTGCCTGCTTTTCTTGGAGGAATTGGATACTTTGTAGCAGTGCCACCGTGGCATTTCTAGAGTGGTAAGATTGTGCTATCCTATTGGACTTTATAAATTATGCCTATAGCCGTTTGGGATCAGCAATCCTCATTTATAATCACATGAACTGTGGACTGTATACTTGTGCTTCTACCTGGAATCTTCACATACATTTAATTTTATTTTGTGTGTTTTTTAACCTCTTTGACCCCCTGCTTTTTTTGCAATTTATGGCTGAGGCCTGCAGCTGTAATGGATCATCTATACCAGGATGAGGATTTCAACACAGATCCCTTAGCATTCACCGATTGAAGATGCAGATAGAATTTTGATCTCAGATGACATGAGTGAGCTGGGAGGTGAGACACCTATGCAGAAAGGAAATTGATTACCACCTGGCATGCTGTGTTTTTTATCTGGTTATTACAGAAAATAAATTTATTCCCAGGGCTTCAGGGTTAAGAACATACCCACCCTGGGTAGACAGAATGTGGAGTTCTGTAAAGATGGTGTGTCAATACTGAACAAAAGTTCATATGATCTGATCCTCACTGGTGATAGAGGAGGTCACTAGATTTAGAGGTTAAAATTAAAACTGGAATTGGACGCCATCAAAGAGCAGAGCTCCCACATTCTGTCTAATGATGTTAGCCAGGATTGGGTTACCTAAACTTGATGGTCTTGTCAATAAGTATCACAGTGACCTGATTGCATTCAAAATAAAAAACTTAAAATACCGTGGAAAATGAATACAGAGAGAGACAAGTATATAAATGGCTATATGGTAAAGATGAGGTTCCCTTTAGACGCTAGTAGAAATTTGAGATCTAGAGAACACCGTGAATGTAGTTGATAGCAGTGGAGGGGAGTCTTCAGGCCCTGAATCAACCCAATGAGGTTGAACCATCTACCAATAATTCTCAACAGGTACAGCTTTTTTAGGTGTGACTACAAGGTCCACTAAGAAACCCCCCGATTTTATCTATGGCCAAAAAAAGGGCCAAAAAGATATAAGACACGCAGGGGAGGGGGCACAAGCCAAAATAAAAAACAATTGAAAAAGAGGTAGATATAGTATTCAACCTTAGCAGTAGACCATTGAGTGAAGCTGAAATATCTCTGCTCAATCATGGTCTATCATTCATTCCCACCCCTACAGTAGATACATTTGAGCGACTAGTTGATATCCATAGGTTTCAGCGACAGCTGAAAACTGAGGGACCATTTTAGGGAACAGACTTACACATCTGAACCTATTTTAAAAAGAAGTCCTCTTTTGAGCCTCCAAATACAAATCCCTCCATCAGGAGCTATACTAGATTACTCACAAATGATATCACTGATACATCACACACACACCTATACCCTAATCTTAGCCTTGCTGAAAGAAAAGCGCTTGTTGATCTGTGTCAATGACAAATCTGTCATCATCTGCCCTGCCGATAAGGGCGGATCCATCGTTGTTTTGGACTATGCCGATTATCGCCAGGAAGCGTTAAGGCAATTGGCAGATTCAAATACATACGTCAGATTGAGGGGTAATCCTACATATATCTACAAAAAAGCCATTGATACATTTTTACAGTGTAGCCTTGAGGCAGGATTTGTAAATGAGAAGGAATTATCATTTTTGATAACAGAGTTTCCTATAGTCCCAGCACTATACCTTCTCCCAAAGGTTCATAAAACTCTGACTGATTGTATCTGCCGGGGCTCGGTCCCTTACCAGTCTAGCCATTTATATTGACTCACATCTACAGAATGTAGTTAAAAACACTAGGGCCTACCTTCAGGATTCGCCTAGATGGTTGAAAATTACTGAGGGATTTCACTGATCTAACCGCGCATGATGACATTCTGGTCACCATGGACGTGGATAGCCTCTACACGGTTATTCCCCATGTTGGTGGAGTGGAGGCTGTCAGGGTCCATGGTTGACTGGTAATGGTTCATTACAATGGACCCACCCATTGAATTTATTGTGTGAATTGCTGACTCTTTGCCTTGAAAAGAATTACTTCATGTTTGAAGATTATTATTATTTGCAGGTGGCCGGCACAGCCATGGGTTCGAATGTGGCACCCACTTACGCCAACATCTATATGGCCTGGTACGAGCAAGAGCTGATGAGAACCATTTGAACATCGACAAGTGAAATATTATACTCACTTACATCAACGATATTTTCCTCATTTGGAGAGGTAGCGAGTTGATGTTGCGTGAGTGGGTGTCACATTTGAACCTCATGGTAAGCCCAAATAAGGTTCAAGCTTGAGTTGTAATCTTTTGAAAGTACATTTTCTTGATTTAAGAGTGTTTTAAGGTTGACGACTCTGGTGGATTGCGAGTTTGGTACATCTTTGTACATGAAGCCCACAGACCGCAATTCATTACTGGATGCCAGAAGTTTTCACCCTAAACACCAAAAGAAAAGGTATTCTCACTTCCCAGCTTACAGGTGTTTTGAGAAATAATAGCGAGACACCCCTGAGATTGACCCAACTTAACGAAAATGGGGGAGAAGCTGAGTAAAAGAGGTTACCCTACAGGATGAAATATGTGACATTCAGGATAAGCTATTGAATACCGATATCACCAAAAGCACTAGTTATTTTAACATAAGGTCGAAAATAGAGCATACTTTTAAAGAATTCCTATTTGCATACCGTATCACAACAAGTATAACCGGAAGTGCTAAGTAACTCTCCACATCCCGGGTCCTCATAGCCTAAACGCTATAAGAAGGCCAGCCAGTATACATGTATAACCAGTCTTGATAAAGGCCTATAAGGGCCCGAAACGCGTAGACCCGTACTGGTGAGTTTAATTTCAATCCTAGCTGATACTTTGGATTTTCTGCACATTGTTTGTATTTGTTTTTTCCCCAGGCTTTGTTCCGATGATTTCTTCTCATACGCTTTGAAGTTTTTTTCCCCAATCTTTTAGAGACCGTTTTGTCTCAATTCTGCATACCCCGCCACTAAGGAGCTCGCAGCCCCAAGTCCTCCAACACTGACATACACTGTGGATCTATTATATTTTGTGGTTGTTCACACTTTTCTTCAACGGAATTTAGTTCATTTTGCACACAGACTAACACTGACTATTTGATTTGTTGGAAATTCACTGTTTACCTACATATTTTTTTATTTTTTTTTGGCACATTTTTGCGTATTGTGTGTATTTTGGACTTTTATTTTTTGGGGCGAACTCGTTATGAATTTTTTCCATCTATATTTTTCACCATCCCCACTTTGAATATCCTCAAGTACACACTTTTTCATTTGGAACACTAGGATTTTTTCAACTATTTTTATTATTCTTTACTACTTTTTCACTCTAAGACACATATTGGTTTGTCACATATTTGGATATTTGTTGTCCTCACCTGATTCCACTGGAGTAGATTACCTACACTAGCGATTGGTTTTATATGAACTGTATCACCTAATACATTGGCTCAGCAATTCAATATCCGTCTTTATTGTGTTATACTGTGTTTATTGTTTTATTGTATTAACACATGCTATTGTACCATGGATCCATGAGAATATTTTTTATATATTGTTTTTATTGTATATTGTTTTTATGGTATATGGTTCTAGTCTAATAACTCCTTTTAACCCACACCTAGCCTCCGTCAGTTGGCGCCTGGGACCCCCCCTTCCCTTTGTACACGAAGCCCCACAGACCGCCATTCATTACTGGATGCCCAGAAGTTTTCACCCTCTAACACCAATAAGAAAGGTATTCTCACTTCCCAGCTTACACGTTGTTTTGAGAATAATAGCTAGACACCCCTGAGATTGACCCAACTTACGAAATGGGGGGAGAAGCTGAGTAAAAGAGGTTACCCTAAGGATGAAATATGTGACATTCAGGATAAGCTATTGAATACCGATATCACCAAAAGCACTAGTATTTCGACTAAGGACATGGCTGAACAACTGAATCTGATTACTTACATTTACACCTGGTTGTGAACAGCTTACAGGCGCTGTACGTCGTCATTTGGCCTGTGGTTGGGACTGATCCCACGTTACCTTTTTCGGAAGGATGACTGCCCCTAGGTTGGTCTATGTAGAGCCAGAAATCTTAGGGATATCCTGGTCAAATCTGAACCCAGTTGGCCACTATCAATAAGATACTTGGCTGAAGTTGTCTAAGAAGGGTTGCTTCCCTTGTGGGAGCTGTACTACGTGCAACAGCACTGCTAAAAAGGTGACTCTTTCCAGCATCCCCACAGGAACCAGCGGTATAAGATCAACTATCGCCTTAGTTGCACCAGCGCTTTTGTTATCTATATGCTTGTTTGCCCGTGCTCTACATGTATATGTGGGTAAAACGACCACCTCTATTCCGAGGATAGGATGGCGAATTCACCGGTATGCCACCCGGGAGGCCCCTGAAAAATGGCGAATCTGACCAGCCGGTGGCATGCCACTGTATACAATTTAAACACTCAGTTTCCAGCATTAGATCTATGTTGATAGATCATGTACCTCCCATCCCTAGGGGTGGTGGATAGGGGTAGGAGACTTTTACCAGTGTGAAAGCAGGTGGATTTACAGGCTGGACACAATTGGCCTCACGGGGGCTTGAATACATCATTGGACTTTAGCCCATTTTATTAATAATCTTAATGTGCTACTTCTATGTCTGTGTAGCATTTTTGGGTCTCAGGGTGTCCGCTTCTTGACATAGGATTTTTTACCATACTCTAAATGGCCTGATGCATCTTAATTTGATGAGTTAGGTTTGGCTCACATAAAATATCCTGATACTGTCAGTTACTGTGGTTGCTTTAATGTATAGATATCCTCAGCTATTATGGTTCAGCTATTTTTTTTATTTTTTTTATATATTCTTTGTACATATTATTATACATATTACTTTATGTATATATTAATACAGTTACGCCTTACAGCTGTCTGTAAAATAGGTATGGTATCCATCGAACTGCCAGCTATTTGTATTTATTTGATTTGATGACATAGTCCAGTATTGTGTACACAGTGAATATAAAGATCATTACATATGTAACCTATTATGATCTGACACCATCCAGTCACACTTATAATACACATGTAACGATCGGAAATAGGCTTTGTTGTATTTACGGCTGGCTGCCATTAGACCACGCTTGCACTATCGCTACCTTGTGGTTCTGGACCTGTGACCAGACACTCCTGTGCATTGTTTTCTGACGTTACTATTGCAAACGTCGTGCTATGCGTCATCACGCTAGGCCACGTTAGCGTGTCCAGCGTGAACGTCAATGCCTTTGGAAGGGAGGAGTGAGTAGTCGGATGGCAGCAAGGTTAAGCATGTTTTGATTATTTAAGGGGTAAGTTTAAATTGTGTGTTATTCGATTTTAGGTGCATGATTGCACTTTTTGCTGGAAATTGTGTGACATTTGACAAAGGCACAATTTAGTGCCGAAACGTTATGTCTCCTCATTTTTAAAATGAACTAATAAAGTTTATACTTTCTATCATAAAGTCCAGTGAGTGCCTTGCTTTTCTTGGAGGAATTGGATACTTTGTAGCAGTGCACCGTGGCATTTCTAAGAGTGGTAAGATTGTGCTAATCCTTATCCGGAACTGCCTTTATGTATATATATATAGTTATATATATATATATATATATATATATATGATATTATATACATACACACAAAATTATGGATAAGCACTGAGGTATAAGGTTCAATTGAAAAGTAAAATATAGTATACAAGGGGGGCGGAGCCGGCCACTCACAGGAGATGGCCGCACTTTAAGTGAGCTCCGCAGCATCGGCCCAGGAAACTAGCACACTATGCCATAAAAAGGCAGAGATCCGTGCAAGAAACAAGGCAGCATTGCTAAAGAAGAAGCAAGGACCGCTTTTCCGTGACAGACAGGAACTGCGTGGAGACTTGTTGCAGAAGCAGAGCACCGCGGCCCTACTAAACCGGCTGGTGTAGGCGGCAGAACAACAGCCGGACCTCCACAGAACTGCCTGCAGCAAGATTTCCCGAGCAGGCATTACAGATATAGCAGTGCAAATCAAGGTAATAAGCCCCGTGGCAAGCCATTGTAAATTTCTCAAGCCGCCTCATAACTAAAAATCTTTCTCACATGTGGCGGTCGCCATTTTGACACACCAGACAGCTCCTAAAGAGCAATGGGGGAAAGAGGTATTGTAATGCAATCCACCGTCAACCGATCTTAACCATATAGGAAGATATGATAATTAAGGCAGCATAATAAAATGATAATCTCCATCATTGGGTCTAAGAAGGAAAAGCAATTGCATTTTACATAGCGCTCTTTATAAAGTAATCACCCAAATAGCGATAGTATGTTATACAGTTGTTGTATCCGGAGCTTTTAAAGTTGCGCATTTCTTGTTAAGACATCACATCTCACAGTATATTATAAAGGGGATGTAATATAACAAACCAGAAGGGTCAGACTCTGCAGGACAGCTCATCACAGTTGACATACTTCTGATACTATTATTATAGGCATTACTTAGAGATAATGCCATTGGCCTCACTAGTGTCTCTTATACATTGAGTGGCTACCCTCAAAACGTCAAAACAAGGTCTCCTTATCAACACAGGCATACCCTCTCAAAATTTGCTATCATGTCCTCCTAGAAAAATGCCCCAGAAAGGGGAAACAATTCTAATCTAGAGGTTCGTCTACACCCTCAGTAGATAAACTATTTTAAAGCAGTGAACACAACAGATCCTAGATTTATCACATCCACCTCCTCTATACAGACACATACTCCCTCCAATTCAGAATCTGATTCAGTTGGAGATCAGCGCATCAATACGTGTCCCAAAATTCTATATTGTCCCTCTATACCATCAAAAAAGGATTTTGCCTTGCTACTCATGCAAGGTAAGCAGTGTATCAAGGTTGAAATCCTCAGATCTAAAAAAGGACATATCAGATATTGGTAACATAGTGGAAAAATTAGAGGAAGATTGGAGCTCATACAATGCAGATGCAGCCACAATGAAGGTACAGATGGTACAACAGGATAATGCCATCCAGCAAATGGAAGATAAAACTAGAAGACCTGGAAAACAGGTCACAGGAGACACAATATAAGAAAATAAGAGGCATCCCTGAAGCAAGTTCAAGCAGCAGATTTACCTGTGTACTTACAATCCCTATTCTCAAATCTTAGAAATCAAGAAGACTTCAGCTCCAGTTGAAATAGACAGGGCACCACAGAGCGCTTAGACCCCACCCCCACAAGAGGGGGCTCCCTCCAAGAGACACAATTGTAAGAATCACTAACTACGTAGTGAAGGAATAAATAATGAAAGGGAGAAACACCCTATTCAAAAGGAGGGCGTCAGTCTTCAAATATATGCTGATCTATCCGCCAGAACTCTTCAGAGGAGGAAAGAATTGTCACCACTAACATCTCATCAAAGATCTTTGACATCAAATATAGGTGGGGGTTACCCATTCCAACTAGTGGCATCATGGACAATAGAAGAGCAACATGTACAGCTCATACGGAAATGGCAGAATGCTGCCGGAAACTGGAGATCCCCCTCCTTTGAAACCAGATAGAGGAAAGACTACGGATCAAGAGCAAATCTTCAAGGCAGGGCACAACACCTCAACTTCAATGCAAAGAATGGCAAGAGTGCAGGCAGAAGAGACAATGAATTCCACCCAAAAGGTTGTTATGCTGCAGACAGGTGGACAGACTAATTAGCCAATAATGGCTCCCAAGTGTATCCATTTAGGCATTCAAGCCTAAGTTCTCAGGTTTACAATGTTAAATATTCTATGAATGCAATGCTTTTTCTAGCGAATATTTGTTGTTTGAAACATGTTTTATTTGACTGCTGTTTTACTGGGCTGGTATAGAGTTCCAAATGGAATTCTTATTAGTCATGCACCCCTCCATTAACCAATTTTAGGTTAGAGTTAGTTTTTAATGTTATTTCTATGTGTTTAAGGTTTGTTGAAGCAGTAACTGTCAGAAGGTTAGATACAATGTTCATGCCTCGAACTTCATACATATATGTCAGAAAATTTGATGGCTGGAACTACGATATGTCTTAGTTTCTCAGAATGTGAAGGGCTATCAATAGTCCTTATAAAAGGTCTTTGGCTATTAGGGATATCCTGAAAAAACAAAGGTGATATAGTAGGGTTTACAGGAAACCCATTTTAAAGAGAGGTTCTGTCCCAAAGCACTATCACATAAACTATTCTCAACATTTCCACAGCGCACACCCGGAAAAAAAAAAATTAATGGTGTAAGCATTTTAATATACAAGTCAATTCCCTTCCATTTAAGAAACCAAAACTAAAGATAAAGAGGGTATATTTTTGGCAATCAGTGGGTTGCTTATATAACAAACCTACCACAATACTAAATATTTACGCACCGAATCAGAAAACAGGCTAACTTTCTTAGATCCAGTACTCCCTTAATTCAAGACAACATTTCAAGAAAACCCTTAAAACAGTATGGAATTTTATCAAGACTTTTTGTCTGCATGATCCGTGGAGAGTCCTCTAACCTGGATAAAAGAGACTATACTTTTTTTTTTTCAGCCCCAAACAAACATATTCAAGGATAGATCACATATTGATAGATCATATCACATTATCCCATGTGGAGGCCGCGTCTATTTTACATACAGCCTGGTCGGATCACTCCATGGTAAGGTTGTAGTATTCAATGGCTATCTGCACCACTTAGGGAATTTAGCTGGAGGCCTGGATGCTTCGCTTTTGCTAGATTCTGAGATTAATAAATTGGTAGCAGACAAATTGAGGAGTACTTTAAAAATAATGCACAAGAGGGTATAGCACCTACCACTATTTGGGAGGGCCCATAAAAGCTTTATACGGGGGGGGGGGGGGGTATTAATAAAAATGAATGCAAATAGAAATAAATCCCGTAGAGAAGAATACACCCACATATCTAGAGAACTTTCTCATTTGGACTACTTACATAAGATACACCCATCCGACGACAAAAAACTCGAACAACTTAAATTTTATAGAGATAAAATGATGACACATTTACATATTAAAGCACAATCTATTGCTCTTAAACTAAAACAAAAGTTTTACGCAGAGGCGAATAAACCAGGTTGAATTTTAGCGAGGTCTCTTAGGTCTAAACAAACTAAAACTTATATACACTAGATAAAACAACCAAATGGTAAGATAGTAGAAGACACAAAACAAATAACTGACAACTTTTAAAAATTATTTCCATTCTTTATACAACTTATTCCCTACTAGAATACAAGAACAACATTCCTCACAATGTAATTGTTATTTTGATGAAGTACATGTACCACAATTATCAGGGGAGGAGAAAGAGTCATTGAACTCTCCAATCATAGCATCAGAAATTGTAGAAGCAATTAAGACACGTAAAACAGACAAACACCAGGCCCGGGAAGGGTTTTCAGGCCTTTATTATAAATTGTATCAAATTGTATTAAACCCCCACACATGTTGAGTGTATTCCATCAAATTGACAACACAGGCCTTTTTCCAGACAACCATGCTTCAAGCCTTTCACAGTCCTCCCAAAACCCCGCGGAAGAAAAGGTGATCAACCCGCAAACTTTAAGGCCCATCTCCATTCTAAATCTTGACCTAAAAATACGCAAAATACTAGCTACTAGACTGAACAAATTTCTTACCTTATTAATTTCCCCTGACCAAGTAGGCCTTTGTGCCGAGGAGGGAGGCAAGGGATAATACGATCAAGATTCTTTGAACTTATTAGACCCATGTGAACAAAAACAATATTCCAACAATTTTACTATCCACAGATGCAGAAAAAGCGTTCGATAGACCTTGATTTGTCCTTTTTTGGAATCCATTTGATCAAATTTATCTTCCACCTCTATTCATAAAGCAAGTCATGGCGCTGTATACTTTCCCTTTGGTGCAAGTCTGTTATAAACGGCACCCTGTCGGAACAATTTGAAATTAGGAATGGTACTCAGGCATGGCTGCCCACTTTCCCCTTTATTGTTTTGTCTTATCTCTAGAGGCCCTGGCATCCAGGGATAAGATATATTGATTCTATTAAAGGAATCACGATAAAAATAAAATATATAAGTTATCCATGTTCGCAGATGACATCCTCATGACGTTAACATCTACCTTGGAACTCTATCACAAATGTACAGAATATATTGACAGAGTATGGGAAGGTTTCAAACTTATTTGGTAAATATGACAAAATCAGATATACTTCCCGTTAATATTCCCCCAACGTGCTTAAAATGAAATTAGGAAAAGGTGCAAATTTAATGTTCAAAATTAATTCTTTCAAACATAACAAAAGGGTCGAAACTATACGCACGACAAACTTTGCGATAACTCGCAAACAGATATTACAAAGTTAATATCCACATGGAACTCCAAGAGCACTTCGTGGATAGGCAGAATACCATTCTACCAAAATGATATTTTTACCCAGATATTATACGTACTTCAGATAATTTACCACTTCCTCACACTGAGATATATATTCACAAAATTACAAAGAGTTATAAACAAATTTATTTGGAAGAACAAACCCTCAAGAATAGGCAAATCAACTATGTATGCATCAAAACACCTGGGTGGGCTGGGTGTACCAAATCTTTTGTTATACAAAAAAGCAATAATCTCTACAAAGGATTGGTAGAATGGTGCAGATTTAGTGAGGGGTAATTTCAAATATTGGATACAGATTTGAGCACGACATTTCAGGAAATCAGCAGCTAGGAGGAGCCTGATGGACACCAATACACCATATATAGCACAGGGGGAGGGATTGCATACTTTAATGAACACATTCTCTGATTGGAAATTAATTAGTTCCCAAACCAAGAGGTTTTCCAGTAGGTTTTCTCCATTAACCCATATTGTGTCGAATCCAGATCTTCCATTTAATAAGTTAATTATTCAGGAACAATGATTTAACCATTAACAGAGTCATACCTATAACCTCATTAATACATCTAAACAAAATCAAACCTAAGTCTGGAAATAGAATGTCTAGGACAAGGCCTTTTGAAACCCTGGCTGAGATACCATCAGGTAAACCATTACATTAATACCCATAAGGAAAGAGAGATGCTTCTTGAGACCTCTAACACATCATTTGAAAAAATGTTGTACTACAAAATTTCCCACATAAGAGGACTTATTTCGCCAATTATACAAAAAGCTAACAGCCATCATCTCCGAAACCTCACAAATATACCAGGGCTTGGGAGAGGGGCGTTGGTGGAGAACAGTTCAATCCAAAGAATGGGTAGCTTTATTCTATAATACGACTCAATTCTGCTCATTCCACCCAGGTATTGGAAACCAATTATAAGATTCTACTAAGATGGTATCTCACCCTGCATAGACTTAAATACATGTTCCCAAAAGCTTCTGATAGATGCTGGAGATGTAATAGGGGAGTGGGGGGACATGGGCCATGTTTGGTGGACTTGCCCCAAAATTCAAAATTTCTGGGAGTTAATATTAAAAGAGGTCAACATTATATTATCTAGTAATTTATCATTGTCATCAAGGGTTTGCCTATTTAATGTGCATAATGAGCTACAATGCGCAATAAAGAAAAACCTAGCACAGATTTTGTTTAATGCAGCCAAACAATTAATTGCCTCCCATTGGAAATCTAGTAAACCTCCTTCAATAATGTTATGGAGAGACAAGGTACACAACCTTATAAAGTTGAGAGATATTACTTTCTCACAACTAATCGTCTACATTTATATAACAACATGTTATTCTTTTGGGAATCTTATAGAGGGTCCATTGCCATTGTTGGAAACAAAACATACAATGCATGGGAGATTGATGTCCTCTCCTTCAGACCATAATTGAGGTGAAAACTTGACATAAATACAATGAACAACATCTGATCTAGTAAATTGCAGGACATTGCACAATGAAGAACAGTCACTAAGCATCAGTTACTGGTAGTTAGTTAGTTAGTAGTTAGTAGTAGTTAGTTAGTTAGTTAGTTATTAGTTAGTTGTTAGTTAGTTAGTTAGTTCAGGTAGTAGTATTGTTTGTTAGTCAGTTAGCCCTTTGGGCTAGTTCAGATTATTCTTTGTACAAACTTTTCCTTCAAACCAGACGTAGGGATAAAAATTCCCAAGAGGGGCACAGGTAGGCAAACAGTGGGGTCCTACACATAAGGCGCTTACTCGAATGGGTTATAATTGTAATCAGAGCCTATGCATTTCTTGTACAGTTAAACTATCTGTGATTTGTACCCACTCGGAAGGAAACTTGTAACATTTTTATGATGTTATTTGATTGTATATGGAAAAGTTTTCAATAAAAAAATAAGAAAATAAATATATATATTATACACAAGATAGTAATGCCCGGGACCAAGGTGTACTCCAGAATAAACACCTCACAAATAATAATAAGGATAAATATTAATTTCCCCGCACTAGCAAAAGAGTCAATATGCATATTCTGTCATATGTATGCCTGAAGTGAAAAAATAACTTATTTAATATACAGTAGTGAAAACTATATACTATATATAATGCACAATTTTTCATAGGATGCAAACAAGTAAAAACAGTATCACTGGGCGTCCTCAGTCATACAAAATTCTAATAGACGTCTGTCCATGACATAAAGTGAGGCCAAGCCCTTATAAAGAATGTCCAGTTTTAGACAACATGTGCCTTCAAAATGTAGGTAAACCTGAAAACTTGAATACAGATACAGAAGGGTTCAATCTTATATTACAAAGAAAAAGAAGCAGCTTCTATACAATAATGAAAAATAATAAAACTATAGATAATGAAATTGAAAAAAACAATATCCTAAAAAATAATAAAGATTAATATTGAAAACAGAAAGGAGTACATACACCTAATACCCTCCACTCAGTTTGGATTTCTGTATATTGATAATATAAAAAACATATTCCCTATCTATAATAATAAGTAATAGTGATTTTGCTACTCCTATCTGACAAAAAAAACTCACAATTAATCTCACAAATAAGATTAAAATATCCAAATTAGAATAATGCTGAAAAATTTGGAATAACTCCACCTGAATTAACAGATTAACCACCGTTGGCTATAAGAAGGTTGCCCCATGTAATCTCCCTATTTAGACCATAGGGGATAACAGAGTCCAATTTTTGGATCCATAGTGCTTCTTTTACAAATAACAATTTTTGCCTATTAACTCCTCTTCTCAGATGACCTACACCATCCCCTACCTGAAATTTTAATTGACTCTTGTTGTGTCCCATACAGTGTAAAATGGTGGGCCGAGTGGGGCAGACGGATCTAATTTACCTATAACTGTTTTATTTTGCCTATCCTATCTTTTATGCATTTTGTTGTTTCACCAATGTAGGCCAAGCCACATGGGCCATTTGATTACGAAAACAACAAATTGTGACTCACAAGTGTAGTGATCTCTAATGTGTAAACTCTTTCCCGATGAGTTACAGTATTTGACTTTTTGAATCGAATTGCACTGGCACAATTATTACAAGGGAAGGTTCCATTTAATATAGCTGGGGACTGTTCCCTGGAGCAGTTGCATCTATACATGAGCCATATCGGGCCTTTTAACCAAGTTATCTCTCAAATTACGATTTCTTTTATAGGAAGAATAGGGGGAAGTCTCTAAAGGTAGCTGCTAATGTCCTATCCTCTGATAACAATGGCCAGTGTCACTTTAAAGATTTTTTTCAATGGTTTTTATAGGATAGCCATATGGTACAACAAAGGGAATTCTACCCTCCAGGGTCAGTCTCTTTGGTCTTTTGTGAATTAATTGCTCCGAGGGATATAATCCACACTTTTCTTCCCAGAGACAGAACTTTTTTTCACTTTCTGCAATGAGATTTTTTTAGTGAAAATTTTTCTGCAGGTAACTTTTTAAATAAAATTGTAAATTTGTAAGTTACACTAAAGAACCAGATCAACTGCAATGTGTTGGTTAACTGGAGAATAAAGCAATATTAAAAGTTGTATAATCTAGTGCAGTAGTTGAAAATTGCATTGCAAATTAGCTGCAGACAAAAAAAGTAATTGTAAAATGTCCTCTTGAATAAATCTGTTTCCTTTTCTCTTAGTCTAACGTAGAAATGTAGTAATAAAAATGGTGCATTGCTCTATAAACATCCTTACATTCAGAGAAAAACAGTTTTGCAGACTGTGAAAAGCTAGGGAACGAGCTTGCAAAAATCTCAGAACCAGACAACAATCAATGCACTGCTGCTTTGCAGCACTACTGCATATTTGACTGTTGTCTTCAAACAGCACTTTGCTCTGGATGCACTGTGTTAAGGAAAACTTATACAATGCAGCCAGAGAACAGCCTCCTGTTTAAGAAGAACAGCCTAATGTGGTGCAGCACTGAAAATTTAAAGTGCTAACAGCTCCTGTTCTTTCTGCAGACATGCTGCATTTTCTGCGATGGACATCTCAGATCACTCTATGTTTCTGCCTTGGGGCTTTTCTTGTGAGTTCTCTCATAGGGCAGTAGGAAATCCTCTACTCTCAAACCTTTTTAAAAAGTCATTGAATTGTTTGATTCAATCATGACATCATTGATAATCCTTTTTGCCCTTAAAAGTTGGCTGAAAGGAAGGCTCTTTTTTTTAGGTATTTGAGTTGAAAGGGCTCAAAGTGTGTGTGTGTGTGTATGTATATATTATATAATCTATTATATATATATATATATATATATATATAGGATAAAACAAAAAATGGTTGTGAGTATGGCGCAAAAAATTGAATCTACTAGACAAACCAAAATAAAGATTAAATAGTACACGGTGCCGCCTCAAACAACTACCTATTGAAAAAGGAGGTACCCCAATACCCCCAGATCAATACAAGTAATTTAAGATAAAAACAAGGGGGACAGTAGAATGAGAAAGGCGCACCGTCAACTATATAACGCAGTAATGAGAATATATATTAAGCTTCAATAGTAAGAGACCAAAGGGATTAGGTAAACACTAGATAGCTACCCTATACTTAAATTGTAGAGGGCCAAATTAAAAGAAATCTCAGGATACAGTCATTAGTTTGACTAAAAAATTGAGATAGGTAATGTCAAAAATAAAAGAGCTGGTAAATGGTGAATAGCTAGTTCACTAAACACATTTAAAGCGTCAAACAGTAATATAAAAAACAATAATATAAAACAATAATATCAGAACAGTTGGCATTTAGCTTATCTATAAAAACATCAAATGTACAATTGAAGAAACCAAAATACAGAATGTCAAATACAAATCATATATTATACATAAAGTGAGGTAATAGTGTCCACAAAGTGCTTCTGGAAAAAGTTCATGTGCCAATAGTCCCCAGTGTCCGGAAAATTAAAGCTCCCCCCTGAGGGGTTTTACTTACAACTCCTCAACCTCAATCGAAATGAGGTAAGTGTCGCACAGGTGCAGGTAAAAACTTTTTCTGGCTCCCAGGGGTTTGGATGCTTGCTGCTTGATCCTCCTATGGTCTTTATCTCAAATGGCCATAAATGAGTGAGATAGAAAAATAGAAAATAATAGTGCAACTCTGTTTGATAGTTAACACCACATATAAATTTATTTCAAGTATTCAACTCACATAAAGCCCTCAATATATTATGAGGTAATGATCAGCATATACAGTGGTCTAAATAGACCTGCAGAACCAGAACGGTTAGTATAACGTAGTAGTTCAATACGATAATATGAGGATTCACAGCTCAGCAGTTCCAAGAAATATACAGATATGGCAAAATGAAATAAATTTATATGTGGTGTTAACTATCAAACAGAGTTGCACTATTATTTTCTATTTATCTATCTCACTCATTTATGGCCATTTGAGATAAAGACCATAGGAGGATCAAGCAGCAAGCATCCAAACCCTGGGAGCCAGAAAAAGTTTTTACCTGCACTGTGCGACACTTACCTCATTTCGATTGAGGTTGAGGAGTGTAAGTTAAAACCCCCTCAGGGGGAGCTTTAATTTTCCGGGCACTGGGGACTATTGGCACATGAACTTTTTCCAGAAGCACTTTGTGGACACTATTACCTCACTTTATGTATAATTATGATTTGTATTTGACATTCTGTATTTTAGTTCTTCAATTGTACATTTGATGTTTTTTATAGATAAGCTAAATGCCAACTGTTCTGATATTATTGTTTTATATTATTGTTTTATATTACTGTTTGACACTTTAAATGTGTTTAGTGAACTAGCTATTCACCATTTTTTACCAGCTCTTTTATTTTTGACATTACCTATCTCAATTTTTTAGGTCAAACTAATGACTGTATCTGAGATTTCTTTTAATTTGTCCCTCTACAATTAAAGTATAGGGTAGCTATCTAGTGTTTACCTAATCCCTTTGGTCTCTTACTATTGACTCTTAATATATATTCTCATTACTGGGTTATATAGTTGACGGTAGCGCCTTTCTCATTCTACTGTCCCCCTTGTTTTTATCATATATATATGTGTATATATATATATATGTGTGTGTGTATAAATGTGCTAATGTATGGATTTATATGTGTGTATATGTATGGTATATACATATACGCATATGTAAATACATAAATACACATATATAAACATATATATACACACATAAATATAAATATATATATATATATATATACATATATATACACACACACTGTCAGTATATACCAGGGTTATAAATATAATTTATTTATATTAAAACAACCTCCAATTAAAAATATATATACGAAACAATTGAAATTAATATTTATTCCTAAATTCTTGAGATTAGTTAAATTTATAAACCCATTGAAATATATTAAATAGGGATAGCTTGTGAATCAACTATGCACGCTTATTCCATTATAATATTCTATACTGCAGATCATAACGAAAATATACCTTTAAAATTAACTTTACCCACAATGAATCACGTTAAAATACCACAATAAAATACCAGAGTATGGACCGGTAAATTAACAGTGTTTAGTTAGACAATATATCAAAATATTTTAACATCCAATTGATATGCCAATTTATCTGAGCTAAAATAACCTCTTATTTAGCTACAATAAGGCAAATTTCTAAAATATATATATAGCAATAATAAGCCTGACTAAAGATATAAAATACAAAAGACCTTTATCTAGCAAGTAAAAACATAAATTATGCTTACCTGATAATTTCTTTTCATCCGTGGGAAAGAGTCCACAGCCGCATTCATTACTTATGGGAAATAAGAACCTGGCCACCAGGAGGAGGCGAAGACCCCACCAGCCAAAGGCATAAATACTCCCTCCCACCTCCCCTATCCCCCAGTTATTCAGCCGAGAGGAACAAGGAACAGTGGAAGAAACATCAAGGATAAAGGGCTGCCAGAAGATAAAAAAAACACAACGCCTCAAAAAACGTGCGGGGGGCTGTGGACTCTTTCCCACGGAAGAAAAGGAAAATTATCAGGTAAGCATAATTATGTTTTTTCTTCCTAATGGGAAAGAGTCCACAGCCAATTAATTACTTATGGGAAATTTATACCCAAGCCAAAGAGGACACAGAATGCCAAAACAGGGGAGGGTAAGAGGCGGACCAATAAAGGCACAAACCTAAAAACAGATTCCCAAGAAAACAAAGTTCCAGTTCATCCGAAACAGGGATCAACAAACATTTTTTAAAAAGGGGGTCCCAGAAACACAAATCTACCAACAGTTCAAAGAACCTAGATAGAACCATGAGTGGGCCCAACTGAGAGCACACACCTCAAGGACAACATCTGTCAGGGGCAACAACCCCCCCGTGCTGCCTCTCAACCAAGCTAGGGACCCTGACTAAAAATTCCCAGAGGGAAGATACAAGACAGAAGAAAAGGAACAACGGCCAGGGTGACAAGGAGACAACCCGGAGCCACTCAGTAGTCTACACCTGAACAGACTATATGAAAAGACAGGAAAGGACCAGAAGAGAAACAAACAAATCTCCAGGACCAGCAAATGCAAAAACAGCGAGACAGCGTGGACACCATGTCACCATATAAACAAGGACGTGAAGGAAAAACCCCCACCCCAATGAGCAGGGGGAAAACAGACCAAGTCCCACACCCCAGACCACAAGAGACTGAGGACGCCTCACAAGCAAGGAAACATTTCTGTAGTCGAAGAAATGTTCAGGAGAGAGACAGGGAAAGGTCGACAAAAACTAGTGGTGCAAAAATAAGCCAGAGTCCCCATCCGAAAACGGATATGAACCATCCCACTCCTGCGCAACGGAAACTGCGCAGAACACTAAACCACTATAGGCCGCAGAGCCGCGGAACATCCTTCCTGAATCAACCCTTCTGAACAAAGAGATCCCAAGGATCCAACCTCCCCAGAGGGTTCATAAAACACCTCACAAGGGACCCTAAAGTGCATGCTAGCGTTCAAGGGAGCAACAGTTGCCCTGGAGACAACAGTAACCATCTGCAAGCTGGGGTAGCAAAGCTATACCGTAGGCCAAAAAAGCTGACCAACAGAACCCCACCCCTACACAAAAAAGGGGGTTTCATTATTGGAATATGTCTGTATTATTATACCGATATTGCTATATTGGGCGACTATATTTGTACCAAGTTGTAACTGTTTGGTATTTTTTTTCATTATGGTACAAAAATTGTTCTTATACCTGTTTATTTTGAATTGTGGCAGATTATATTTTGTAATGTAATTTTTGCTAAAAACCTCAATAAAATAAAAAATGTTAAAAAAAAAAAAAGAAAGAAAAGAAAATAGCAAGTAATTGCAGCTAAGTACAAACTCAAGAAACTGCAGCTTGCTAGACAGACAAGCTAACCACTAGGCCACCTAGGCTGAATAACTTGCCAGCAGACAAGGTAAAATGACTGCAGCTGTTTCCCAACAGCAAACCTTCCGCTTACTAGGCAGCAAAGCGAATCCAAAAGAGGACAAGAATCTCTCAGAAAAACATGAGACAGGGAGCACGTGTCCCCAGGACACTCAACCAATCTACAAAAGATTGTACAGGCACCGAACGCCCAAAGTGTTGAGTGACAAGCGCAAATCCTAGGACAAAAAGCAATACAGACCTCCCAGAACCCAACAAAAGGGCCAAGGACCTGAGAGCAACCGCTCGAGCCCCCTTAACACAAGCAGCAAGGCGACCAACAAGCCCGACCCATGCCGCTATGACAAAGTCTGGTAGAAGGCAGAGACAAAGGGGAAAAAGAGGTCAACAACTGAGATAGAGCTAGTCCTAGACATGAAAAGAGGAATAGGAAAAGGGAACCCCCTTAACAAAAAGGCCCAGAGCCCATCCTCCACAAAGGTATCAAACCAAAAAATACCCCAGACTCCCTAAAAGGGAGACAATAGGATCCATCCTAAAGAGCTAGACTGCCAGAACCCTAGACTCACCCCCGAGATCCACGACGGAATCATAAAGGAGGAAACCAGACTTCCATAAGTCAGCGCCCAAGGCAGCACGTCAAGACAGACCAGCTGGCAGGCTATCTCAATGAGGAAAAGACCTCAAATCAAAATCCAAGAAGGACACAAGAGATACTGCGAAAAACCTCCTGTAGCAACGAGTTAGTAGGGAAAAAAACCCTAATAGTAGCCACGAGGCACAGAGCCCCACCATGGGCCCAAACCCCCAAGGGGGGATTAAGACGACTAGGGCACCAGTGAAACACCGGAGAAGTCAATCCAAAATCCCATCAGAGCCTAAAAAAAGCTCCCAGGGGCGGACGTAGAGAACATTGGCGACCTCGCATGACCGCCTAAACTACACAATGGCAAATACTCTAGGAGAGAACCATCAACAGTAGTCAAAAGGGCATAACTGCTCCACACAGTAAGGACCACACCGCTCGGATCAGGGATGCAAAATGACGCGGTGGGATACCACCGGTCCCGATGTCTGGTGCGGACTGACACGGGCCACCCCAAAGAGTTTCCGACATCCAGACCCGAAGGTCCAGAAGAATAGTGTAATTTTTTCTCTTTTTTTTTGTGTATAAAAACAAATCACTGAACAAGAGAATCAGTAGGTCCCGCCGGACCAGCCAGGTGCAAACATGCGTCAGTAACAAGTAACAGGTCACACACAAAACCCTGGAAGAAATCCGGGAACAACTTCCATAGAAGAACTTAAATCCAAGCAATGCCAGAATTCCCATAGGGAAAACAGAAAGAAAAATAATCCAGACTGGTCTAAAGAAAAATAAGGGCACCCGCAGGTATCCGCCCCAGAAGGAACAATGGCCTCTATTTATCAAATTCTGGCGGACCTGATCCGACAGTGCGGATCAGGTCTGCCAGACCTCGCTGAATACGGAGAGCAATACGCTCTCTGTAAATACAAAGAGAACACAGAGCGCAACCCACTCTGAACGTAAAAACTGTTTAATAAAAGTTTAAAAAACAGTAAAATGACATATACACGCAAGGACGTACATAAACATAAATAATGCAGGCATAAAAAAAGTCACCACTCGGCAAAGTCACCACTTGGCATAGACAGTCATCCATCTTCTTTCCAGCATACTGTGTTCCTCCACCGGCTAAGCTGCTTGTGAAGTCCGCTGTGGTATTTCGGAAAACCCTATCGGGGAGCCCAAGACGTAAGACGTAACCGGAACAAATCACGGCAAGAGGAGTGTCACAGATTCCTATTGATTGGTTGTTGGTTGTTGTAAGCTACTTCAATGTAGCTCAATCCTCCACAATGCACAGAACTCTACGCGTTTCATCGGGTTACGACCCGAACTTTTTCAAGAGAATATTATTACCCCTAATTGAAGCCTCCTTTTAAACTTGGCGGGGAAGGGCACCCCCCCGATATGGAAGGATCTGATAGGTTGATGTTCATTGTCCGTGGGTGAACCTAATCAATGAAGTCCATCACGTGCCCCTTATAGTAAAAGACTGTGAGTTTTCTAAGGAAAACAGAAATAAAGCGCAAGTCAAAACAATACAATTGCCACTAACCTGGCCACCATTAAAATACAAACGTGATCAATTCATACAACATTATAATACATATCTCTATATAAAGTGCATTGTTACTAATATTGTAATATAAAAATATAAAATATAATATATAAAAAATATAAAAAAACCACGATTGCATACATGACCATAATTAGTGTTCCATTCTTCAACCTTAAATACATAATCCCATGAACAAGAATACAATGATAAAAATACACTACATATATTAAAAAATTAATTCATAAAATGATACTATTATTATACTACATGATATAGTAACAATCTTCAACCTTAATGGATATAAATACATGATCCCTTAAACAAGAATACAATAATAAAAAATACACACATATATTAAAGAATCAATTCATAAAATGGTACTAGTGTTATACACCATAATATACAATATTCTCCTATGAAACATGTAAGAGCCAGATACGCTCTCTGTATTCAGCATTGCACCAGCAGCTCACAAGAGCTGCTGGTGCAACGCCGCCCCCCTGCAGAATCACGGCCAATCGACCCAATCGTACTCGATCGGGTTGAATTGCGGCGATGTCTGTCCGCCTGCTCAGAGCAGGCGGACAGGTCATGGAGCAGCAGTCTTTAGACCGCTGCCTCATAACTGGTGTTTCTGGCGAGCCTGCAGGCTCGCCAGAAACACGGGCCCTCAAGCTCTATCCGGAGCTTGATAGATATTCCCCTATGGCTCCACAGGACCTGCCAAACGGAAAACGTAACCTCCAGAAAAAAAAGACTGGGAATGCTCACAGTAGACCGACCGGGGGAGACACATCCCCACTAGCCTATCTTGAAGAACCTTGCGAGAACCAAGAAGTCCTCAGACCATAAAGGAAAGGATCCCCCAATAAATCAAAAAGTCGTCGTAATAGGACACGCAGCCACACAACTCTATAACGAAAGGAACAACAAGGGGGAACAAACACCCACGGGGGGGAATATTATAGTGCCGTTCACAGTCTGAGCACCTGGAATAGGCAGGCAGGCACATAACTGCAAGGAAACTTCAGGGTCCTGCAAGCGATCAGCGCCATTAAAATATTAAATCGAAAATGTCCCGCCATCTCCGGGGGAAACAATCCACCCTGCACAGAGGGGACATTAACATCGGGGCCAAACTCAAAAGTAAAAGGAGTATGTGATTGGGAAGGCGCCTCCTGAGGAGCAGAGCCACCAGAGGCCGATGGCTCGGAAGGCCCAGGGTCCCCCGAGCCCGAGGGACCCAGCAAACTATCCAGGCACGAGAGACGAGATTGACAGACTTGCGATAACAGGGCCAAATTACGGTCCTCATCCGAGGACAACTCAGAATTACAATCCTCATCCAAAGACGACTCAGAATCGGAAATAAAAATAGTCCCGGCATTGGAATCCTCCATGGCTTAAGACTGCACAAGATAAACAGAGATTGGGGGGAAAAAACGACTGGCACCTGACACCCCACAATGGCTGGGGGGCACTCACCACCTCCTATGACCAGGTCTCAGCGGAGCAGACTCTGTCCTCCATCGCCACTCAGTCAGGAATGCGGAAGGGGAAGAAAAGCCAAGCATAAAAACGGGCCCGGTCACCAGATACCCCGCAAAATCCCAAAAAGCGCGCCACTAAAGGGCGGCACAAACTAGGCCACAGAAAAAGTTAAGCAAGTCTGAATAAAATAGGTATAACCCGAAGGTATATTTCTAGGCTGTGTAAACCACAACCGAAAGAACAAGCCCAATATGTGCCACATAAGCATATGTCTCGGCCGCAGAGCCCCTATGCACATACACAAGCAGGTTGAATCACATAACAAACATGATAAACAAAAACCCTTCCCGTTCACTAATCCACCCTAAGGAGGAATTATTCCATGATTCCCAGATCGGAGCAGAAGGTGCCTCAGCGAGGCCCATACTTAGCTGTTATAATAATCACATTACAGATAACAGAACAAAATAAAATGATCTTACCGGATCCACACTGTGGAACAAGAAACACGGCCCTTCAAGTGTGACGAATAGTAGCATCACCTCTGTCATGGACTTGAGAGAAGACAGCAATGTAGCGAAACAAAGTTCGGCAACGCCAAGTGCTGAAATGGAGCTGTGAATACGAGTCGGGATGGTGCCGCAGGGGAAGCTCCCGCTGCATCTCCGGACTCTCACTTTCGCCCAGGCTCTCCATGAGAGACTGACAGGGCTACTTAAAACTCCCTGTCCCATGTCGAAGGGTAACACCCTCCATAAGAGACATATGAAAAAGAAATAAAAGTAAAATAATTTTAAAAGAAAACTTCTGACACATCTCGTCCAACCTCCTGGGACGAAAGGCAAAGAATGACTGGGGGATAGGGGAAGTGGGAGGAATATTTATGCCTTTGGCTGGTGGGTCTTTGCCTCCTCCTGGTGGCAAGGTTCTTATTTCCCATAAGTAATGAATGTGGCTGTGGACTCTTTACCATTAGGAAGAAAATTATTTAGCAGTAATGTGACTAGCTAAGACTACACAGGACTATGGATATAACTTAAAACACCAAATAGGTTATTTAAATTAATAGCTGCAATTTAACTGTAGCAACAAGATACTTTTGATTTAAATATTATATATATATTTAGCTTATACTTTAACAAATAACCAAATGAATGTTCAGTTTCTTCTTGTGGGTCATCTAAGAAGGATTTATCCACTATGCGCAAAGGTACAGGCCTCAAAACTGTTATCTTCCTTTGTTCAAGAAAGTGTCCCAAAATGGCAGAAAATATACTTGGCTCAAAGCCTGTGTATTTTTCTCTCCAAAAGTTATGCTTCTTTGAGTCTGTGTATTGTAACTCAGCAGGGACAATTTAACACCTAGATGAGAGCAGCTATATTCCTCGGAGTATGTTTGTATATTCAGATATCAGTTCAGTCTAAGCGACTACTTCTTCAGATAGGGAAAAACTCTGTATACAAGCTTCCTTTGAAATGGATAATTTGAGATATCCTGGCCTGTAATGTGTACCTAGTCACAGCAAGGAGGGTCTGTGTCATCCTGAGATTTTACAGATGTGAGTCCCTTTCGTTCTCTGATGTTCTGTAATAAGGAAAAAGGGGTAGTAGTCTATTTTTGTTATAGCCCACACAACTCATGTCAAGGGAGATCTTAGCTGACATAAAATATCAAAATTTATTTGATACATATGTAGTTTATTTAATGCTATTCACAGGTACACTCCCAGGAACAAACAACCGGCTCAATACTATTGTTAGCCTGTTCTATGGCGATTTACCACCTGGGTACAGCTTCTTTTAGCCCAGTAATGCTTTTCACAGAGTAGAACTTTCCTGTAGTATATCAGTCTGATCTCACCTATTACAGTCAGTCCAGCGCTGAAATACCAGGCAATTCCTCTCTGAACAAGGAACCCAGACGATAGTTTTGGCCTTCATTGGGCCTCGTGAGTAAGGTGTAGCCATATTCCTCTAAGCACAGTGAGGTGTAGCCATATTCCTCAAAGCATACAATATAGTCCTTTCCATTCAAAAACCATGTAATATACCATATATATTTTAATCCTTATATAAATTTGTATTAATATTTATATTAATATTTTTATCAGATAGTGTATAAATGAGTGTAACACTTTATTTAAATGTATTATTATTGTTGTGTTTTGTGCACTTTTTATTTTAACTCTTACCCAATATGCTAGGTCTTTAGTCTCACAAACCTGACGCACACTAAATTTGTTTGCACTCGAGCTAACTTGCTTACTTTGAACTTGTAATATGTGCACAAATTAGCTCAGTCTCGATAGAATGGGTTTACTTTCAACAAGTAATATTAGCACAATCTTGATATTGCTTATTACTATTTTTTCTAACAATAGCATGCCATGTGGCAACTCTAGTAGTACCACTGATTTTAGAGTGAATTGCAGTGTCTTAGAGGGACAGCATTTACAAGGAAGTATAAAGTGTAGTTTTGTTTAGAATCCATGTAAGATTCAGGGCATTACTTGTGCTTTCATCAGCTTTGTAATTCTCTAATCAACACCTGAAATACCCAAAGGCTTGAGGTTTCAGCACATCTGGAAATAACTACCCAAGTGTATCATGAAAATTCAATTAAATCTAATTCAATGAGTAATGGGAAAACAATGTTCTAGAATAAAGTGAAAACGTACAAAATAATATCAAAGTCAATAATAAGTAAACTTCAATCAGTTTACATTTTATTGACAGTAAACAATATAATCTAACAGCGGAAATGATTACATTTTTATTTGTAATTGTGTTTTTGTTAATACTGTAACTGTATTCTGACAATTCTGTAACGCCATCTTGTGGTTTATTTTGAATTTAACAATCAATTTTATTTTATTTTATTATACATATGTAGGTACTATTGTTCAGGGGCAAATGGGCACGCAACACATGATTGATTTTTCCCTCTGTATGCTGGAAATATACACTAAACAATCATTTCTCTTATCCTTTGACTACCAGAAACACATAAAAAACAATTATTTTAGTTGTTTGGTTGCTGCTAATAAACAGAAATCAGGAATTTGAATCCCCTGAGCAATTCGTTTTTTTTTTGTTTTTTTTTAATCCCATTTTTATCAG
Source organism: Bombina bombina (assembly GCF_027579735.1). NCBI lineage: Eukaryota > Metazoa > Chordata > Amphibia > Anura > Bombinatoridae > Bombina > Bombina bombina. The sequence continues at coordinate 82,396,246 of NC_069510.1, read as the reverse complement.
TAAGCAGTCCAGTTTTTTTTTTGAATCCCATTTGTATCAGTAAGCAGTCCAGTTTTTTTTTTTAATCCCATTTGTATCAGTAAGCAGTCCAGTTTTTTTTTTAATCCCATTTGTATCAGTAAGCAGTCGGTTTTTTTTTTTTTAATTCCATTTGTATCAGTTAACAGTCCAGTTTTTTTGTTTTTTTAAATCCCATTTGTATCAGTAAGCAGTCCATTTTTTTTAATCCCATTTGTATCAGTAAGCAGTCCAGTTTTTTTTTTTTTTATCCCATTTGTATCAGTAAGCAGTCAAGTGTTTTTTTTTAATCCCATTTGTATCAGTAAGCAGTCCAGTTTTTTATCCCATTTGTATCAGTAAGCAGTCCAGTTTTTTTTTAATCCCATTTGTATAAGTAAGCAGTCCAGTTTTTTTGTTTATCCCATTTGTATCAGTAAGCAGTCCAGTTTTTTTTTTTTTTTTAAATGAAGGAAGTGGTACTTACCTTTTATTCTCCGAATTCCAGCCTATTCATGCTGAAGTCTCAATCCTTTACAAATATGGCCACCACCAGAAATAAATGATACTGAGCATGTAATTTAATGGTATGCATGTGCAGTGTCACTCCTTTGCTGGTGCTATATTTGTTAATGATTTTAGATGTTTAGACAGTCAGCATATTGCTATATTTACCAGCCTTATTGAAATCACTCTATTGATAGAATATATATATATATATATATATATATATATATTTATATATATATATATATAATTGAAGAAAAAGACGAGGAACCTCAGAGCTCTTTGCCAAAGTGGATTTATTTGAACAATAAGTATAAAGCACAATCACGGTGTGCAAGGGGTGCTAGATCTGACGCGTTTTGCGCATGCTCACATGTGCTTCATCAGAGATCAAAATATATATAAATATATATATATATATACACACACACATACACACAGGGCTTGAAATCTCTAGTGGTCCAGTCATCCCGGACGACTTAGAAATTGCAGGGGACAACTTGGAAATTTGACTTTTTCCTATATTTAACATTGAGTGGTCTGCTAACTTTCCTCTTTTTGGGCTAGTAGCATTTAACCCCTGACTAGTAAACCATAGTGATATTTTTCCACCCCTGTATATATATATATATATATATATATATATATATATATATATATATATATATTAAAAGCAACACTTGCTTACTTGAAGATGCTGCTGACGGAAGAGCCCTATGTAATGATGCAGCTGCTACAAAAGGAATTGGAACATTATTACACTATGGAAATATTTCCAAATGCTGGATGTCAGTCTCGCCATTTTACTATATATAAGTTTAAAAAAAAAAGCACAAACTTGTGCCCAGATCTCAGGTAAACATTATGCTGTGATGGGGGAGAAAAACATTAGTCGGAATTAAGTCATCATTTAGTTAAAAGCTATGAAGATAAACTAATGCAGTTAAAATATAGTTCATGTTTAAGAATTCCGAGGAATTTAAACTCTTACCTTTCAATTACCGCCTGAGAGGACAGAAAAAACTCAATAAAATAATACCAACAAGATGGATCCCACAAGCAAAATAAGAGTGTAAATCCAAAACATCACCATTAATGTTCTTGCCATTGTTCTAATAAATATGGATTTTATCTAAAGATGTGAATATGTTGTAAAATCAAGATAAACTAAAACCTTTTTTACAAGAGCAACCCCCCCCCCCCCCCACACACACACACAGTTTCCATTTTATTTTAGGGTCGTCAGATAACTAGGTAGGCAAGAGTAGGGTCTAAGATAGAGCTTTGGTGTTGTGGAAAGGTGTGTCCCACAGACCATCATGCTCAGTATTTTTTGTAGAGGAATGATGGCAACCTTAGATTTAGGAGAATAATGAAGTGGTGTCCCTCCATAACTAAATAAGTTGTATAGGAAATTGCAGAACAAGAAGAGATTTCTGGAACTAGAATCTACCTCTCTATAAACCCCACTAGGCTTTGTAGCTATTGCAAAATGGTGATGATGTATGTCGCGGCAACAATGATGCAAGTTCATGTCATCCTCTTTCTTTTTCTTGCTGTCTAGTGGGATTATTAAGAGTCTCTCTTCATTCTGTTTTTTTGCAATTGTGTTTTTCTTATTGTCCTATTTTTATAGCATCATCTCATTTGTACAATTCTTCCCATAATTTTCATTGACATTTTCTCACATAACACTTCTCATTTTGGGTACAATCTCTGTTAACACCACCTTATTATTTAAAAATTATAAATAGTTTTGTTCTTCACTCATTAAAAAAAAACTTTATTTTGTAATATATATATATATATATATATATATATATATATATATATATATATATATATACGTGGGGTATTGAGGGCAGAGTTAATTTGTTTGTTTATAATTATTTGTAATGTACTTTCATATACTGTAGTCAATTACATTGTATATTCCACACTCTCTATACATAAGTACGCAGATAAGCCTATGTCCACACTTTTGTCATTATTATTATTCCCCTTTCCTTTCTTTTTTTTTGACTATCTTATATTCCCCTGTATACCTAATTTCACATCTTTATACATATTGATTCTATGTTGATATATAACTTTATATCAGTATATGCTTTGTGTATAACCATATATTTCCCGTCTGTTATCCTTTACTGACACTGTCTGCCTCTGTCTCCTAAACCCCCCTCATGATTTTTACGACACCCCTCCTCCCCCTGCATTCAGACCTCTGTAACACTTTCTGTCTTTTCAGTTATCCTATATTTTAAGATATAGGGGTCAATTTATAAAAGTGCGGACAGACATGATACAATGTAGCGTATCATGTCCACCGCACATTGATAAATGCCGACAGCATACGCTGTCGGCATTTATCATTGCACCAGCAGTTCTTGTGAATTGCTAGTGGAATGCGGCCCACTGCAGATTTGCGGACAATTGGCCTCTAGCAGGGGGTGTAAATCAACACGATCGTATTCGATCGGGTTGATTTCTGTCCGCTGCCTCAGAGCAGGCGGACAGGTTATGGAGCAGTAGTCTTTAGACAGCTGCTTCATAACTTCAGGCTCGACGGAAACACGGGGCATTAAGCTCCGTACGGAGCTTGATAAATTGACCCCATAATCTGTAAATTCCATCAAATTGGTCAGTATTTCTTCAGACTTGAAAAAGGAAGACATTCTTCCGAAAGCTTGTCATCTTATAAATGTATAGTTAGTGCAATAAAAAAGTATCATTTCTAAATGCAATACTCTTGTTATTTTAATATCTAAATCTCTGGACTAACACGGCTACCCCAATCAACATGACTGTATATATATATATATATATATATATATATATATATATATATATATATATATATATATATATATATACAGTATATATATATATATATATATACACACACACATTTAAAAATAGAGCTATAGGGGCCTATTTATCAACTATGTTGCATTCGCCAGCGTCAATATGCTCGCCAGACATCGCTGTCGCGGATCTGAATACGATCCCCTTATTTATCAAAAAAGCCGTCAAAAACACACGCGTCAAGTACAGTGCGAAGAGCATTTGACTGGTATTAGCGAACAGTCATCGATATTGCGATTATTCTGTTTTTTCCCAACTTTATTTATACCATTTCATTACTGTCCATGAACAAGCACATTTCTCTAAAGCTAATCTTTTATTTTTCATATGTTAATGTCCAAGAAATAGATTGATTTATACCGCAACAAACAATATCTCATAGAAAGTTATTTTTATATTTATTTGTTATATGACACTTGTGTGTGTGTGTTATGTCAGAAATCTTTTGCAAACATATTTACATATCCCTAAGTTCCTTTTTTTGTTCTAAACAATGTTCAATCACCCTCCTATTTAAACCTCTTACTAAGTTATCAAAAAATCTACATTTACGCTTGCGTCTATTCCGACTCAGCGTACCTAGTTTTTAATCCACCACCCTTGAGGTCGCTGATGCCATAGAACTCAATGGGAGTCTGAAAACATAGAAAGTTTATGTACGATGCTGCAAGAGAATGAAGCATATTACATAATAAAAGTAAATTAGAAACTTTATTAAAATTGTATACCCTTTCTAAATCAAACAATATTATTGCTCCACATTTGGTGTACTAGTAGATATATTGATAAAAATGAAAAATACATTACTACTTATGGATTATGTTACAACTTTGTCTCTCACTACAAAGCAGGGGGACAAAATTATTTCTCCAAATTTGGTACAAAGTTTTGCCCCAAACTTGTAGCATTAATAGATATAGAGACAAAAATGAAATGAAACATAATCTAGCTAACTTCTTTTTTATTTTTTGGAAAAATCTATGTGCACCATGTTTAAGCCATGTAATACAAGTCACACTCTCCACTTCGCACTAAATTTGACTCAACACTTTTTGCACCAATTATGACGCAAACTCCTAAACAACCCACACACTAGTCAATTTTTCAACCACTTTTGATTGGAATATGCATAATCACATGATTTATGACATCAGCCAATCTGATTCAAATATACATTATAAACTATCACTAACGAATCAAATTGCTCGATACTTCTGTCATTGATCACTCATCAGAACTTGTAAGTGACATTTGTTACATTGTGTATTACTTTGAAAGTATGTATATGTGAAATTAGTATTAAAGATAAACATCTTTAATTAGGACACTCAGTGTAATATTTTAGACAAGGATTTTACAATTCAAATTGATGTTTGATTCAATATAATCTTAAACTGATAGCTCAAAGGGATAGCCCACCTAACATTAAACTGTCATGATTCAGATACAACAGAAATTAAAATCACCTCTTTATTGTCGTGCTATTTTCAGTGTATTTCTTCCTTCTCTTGAATTTCTTTTTCAGTAAGAAATGTCATCTTAAATGCCAGCCAAATTTATAACACCTGTGTAGGGGTGGATTTTAAAACTAGATTGCAATCAGGAGGGGTTACACAAGTGCAGAGAGAAAACCGTCCCAGCTCTTAAAATATCCATTGATTGCAAATAAATACATATGATTCCCTGATTACATGTTATATTTGCAAATTATTCCTGCTCATAATAATAATACATTTACACTATATACATATAGAGGTATAAACACATAGATATGACAGACAACATTGTTTAGAACAAAAAAAGGAACTTAGGGACATGTAACTATCTTTGCAAAAGATTTCAGACACAACACACACATTTTTTATTTTCTGTAACTTAGGGGGTGTTAGGGGGAGATTAGCTGTTAGGTAGTAAATTAGTGTAGGAGTGGTTTGTGTTGAAAGGTTGTGGTGGTTTAGGGGTTAAGTAGTGTAGGGTTTATTGCGGTGGGCTATTGGCACTTTATGGGTTAAGTAGTGTAGGGGGCTAATGCGGTAGTGTATTGGCAGTTTAGGGGTAAAAGGTTAGGAGGCTTATAGCGGTGGGCTATTGGTGGTTTAGGGGTTAATAGGTTAGGGGGTTGTTAGGTATTTAAGTCATGGCAAATTAGGGGATAATAGTGTAGGTTGCACTGGGGTGAGGGCATGTAAGGGGTTAATAGTGATTTAAAGCATAAATATATCATTGTCATTTTTATTGTAGTTATATATTTATGTTATCAAAGTCACACAAAAAAGCAGTTTAATTTCTATACAATGACTAAAATAATATGCATCATACATGAAAATGCATATAATTTTTTTTTATTATTATTAATATTTTATTAAGGTTATAAGACATACAAACAGGGCCAAAGTTACATTGTAGCCATGAACAGAAGTTATTGCTGGCAAAGTATCATAATTATTGATAACTTCAATCTTAAAGTGAAGGTAAATTTAGATGATAAAGTACCCGGTTTTTAAAAATCCGATTAAAAACAGGGGAACTTTAATTCATCAAAATTTACATTTCACTCATGTTGTGAAATTACTAACCTTTTAATCTTGACAGCCGCTCCAGCGATTCCCCCGGTCGCCGCAAGCCTCTTCATACGTCAGAAATGACGGATCGGTCATCCTCCAATCACAACTTCCCCCCCGGGGAAATCAGTGTCTGATTCAACGCCGTGATTGGAGGAAGCCGGAATGGAGGCATCTACTCGAGGGTACTAGCGTGCCAGTGCTCATTCTTACTAACCACAAGAATTTAACTTATCTATCTGAAGCAAAACGTTTGTCGCCCCGACAGGCCAGATGGGCGCTATTTTTGTCTCGGTTTAATTATGTGGTTTCCTACCTGCCTGGTAGTAAGAATGTTAGGGCTGATGTCCTCTCTCGACAATTTTCGCCTCTGTCCAAGTAGGAGTCTGTACCTACTCCAGTTATACCTCCTGACCATATTTTGGCCACCATACGTACCAATTTGACTTCTCCCTTCGGGGAGGATATCCTGGCTGCACAAACCATTACCCCTCCAGAGAAACATAGTGGCAAGTGCTTTGTACCTGAGAATCTTTGCACCAAACTATTGCACACTTACCACTATCCTAAAGCCGCAGGTCACCCAGGAACCATTACCATTGCCATTGCTGAGGCGATACCTTCACTCTTTCACACCCTCTGCATTTGCATAGTGCAGCTTTGTACACTAGCCCACATACTGATGAGAAAGGGCTCATTAAGTGAATATCAGATATGCTTTTAATTTTTGCGCATTGTACACCGTTTATAATAAATACTACACTCAGAGCTTTTGCGCTGTTGTGTGTTTGTTTTTCACCCGGGCAAGAACCAAAATATTTGGTCTGTCACTCTGCAATTCTGGTGGCGAGGTCGTCGCCCTGATGTTGCTGCGTATGTTGCCTCTTGCTCAGTCTGTGCTCAGAATAAGACTTCTCAGTGTCTTCCTGTGCGTCTTCACCAACCTATTGCTAATAGTGAGCGTCCTTGGACACATCTTTCCATGGACATCATTGTCGACCTTCCTGTTTCCAATGGCAATACTGTTATCCTGATGGTTGTTGACCGTTATACCTAAACGTCACATTGCATTCGATTGAAGAAACTACCTCCCTTGCCCGGGAGGTCTTCCATTTACATGGGTTATCCAAGGAGATTGTATGGGACTGCGGTAGCCACTTTGTTTCTAGATTTTGGCGCTCCTTTTTTACCCAAATGGGGATCCAGCTTTCCTTCTCCTTGGTCTATCACCCTCAATCCAATAGGGCTGCGGAACAGTCTAACCAAGCTCTGGAACAGTTCCTCTGTTACTATGTCTCAGATCACCACAATAACTGGTCTGACCTGTTACCTTGGGCAGAGTTTGTTTGTAATAGTGCTAGCAATACTTCCTACCAGTTGTCCCTGTTCATGGCGAACTATGGGTTTCAACCATCCTTGTTGCCCGATTCGTTCATGTCTCAGGGTATACCGGCTTTGGAGAAGCATCTCCAGCAACTCTGTTTCACTTGGGTGCAGATTCAGGATTGCCTTCATCGGTCAATGCAGCACCAAAAGTTCCTCCCACAACTTTAACCTTTGTGTGCCTTCCAATTAACTGGCTCCTTGTTATGTTGGGCCTTTTCGAATACTCCAACGGGTCAATCCGGTTGCTTACGCTCTTGACCTTCCATCTGCAATGCGCATCTCCAATGTTGTTCATGTCTCCCTCTTGAAACCATTGGTTTGCATTCAGTTTACCACAGTGTTGCTTCGTCCCTTTCCTATTTCTGTTGACAACCATTAAGAATATGAGGTCAGCTGCATTATTATCTTGTATGCCCAGAGGTTGCGTACAGTATTTGGTTCACTGGAGTGGTTATGCTCCGGAGGTGCCTCCTCAGTACCTTCCATGCCTTTTGTCCTTCCGTGGGAGAGGAACTGCTGAGGGGAGGGTACTTTCAGAATTTCACCCTAAAATCAATTGTTCTTTGCTGCTTTTTATCTTGGTTGCCATTTTGACTCACCTGTCTCTCTCCTCGCCTGCAGCAGAGTGTGTAACGCTGCTCACTACACCCAGACTCCCTCTTATGGTCAAACTGGAGAACAACATCAGTGAGAGACAGGTTCCAGTCTCTGAATTATGATGTCATCACTTACTATTAAAAGTGCCTAAGTTCAGTCTGCCTTTGCCCTTGCGTTGTCTCTGACTTCTCTGTGAGTTCCTTTGTTCCTGATTCTGTGTTTAACCTGGCTTGTTTGACGTCCCTTCTGGTTCCTGATCCCTGGCTTGTTCCTGACTCTGTTGATCTTTGTGTCCCTGACCCCAGCTCATCTCAGTACTCGCTTTGGCTTCTGACCTGGCTCGTCTGACTACCAGCACTGGCTTTGACTCCTGGCTTGTCATTTGGCTTTTGGACTCTATATTATTTTTTGTTATGTTTTAATAAAGGTGTGATTAATTTAGCAATTCTGTCTGATTCCTGGTTCCCTGACACCCAGCTCATGTGCGATTGGCCGAACAGTGGCTTTTGCAATGTTAAATGTAGGTGGCGGACATTTTCCAAAGTAAAGACCTTAGTGAAGGACACCAAGGTACATTTGAAATTAAAAACATTATTATATAGTGCTGGGTGTTATTATACTGATGCAAATACCACTGATCCTATAACCAGCCCTCCTCTGGCTATACCCATGTGCCAGTGTCACTACTGTGTCATTATATAGTGCTGGGTGTTATTATACTGATGCAGATACCACTGATTCTATAACCAGCCCTCCTCTGGCTATACCCATGTGCCAGTGTCACTACTGTGTCATTATATAGCGCTGGATGTTATTATACTGATGCAGATACCACTGACCCTATAACCAGCCTTGTCTGGCTATATGCATGTGCCAGTGTCACTACTGTGTCTTTGTATAGAGCTGGGTGTTATTATACAGATGCAGATACACATCCAGTATTTCACTCAGGCTTTATTTATTCCAAAACTTATCACCAAATATCGCTAGCAGTCTCTTGACAAGCCACTAACTTTATTGACACCACATATTTTTTTTTCATTCCTATTATTTAATCAGAAAGAAAAGATATACTAAGGTTGTGGAGGACACTGCAAGGGCTAATCACGGACACCAGTGTCCATGTACGGACACCTTGCCTATCCCTGAGTACAGGCCAACAGGGTTCGCAAACCAGCACACACGGCAGATGATAGATTGAGTCATCCAATGTCTGAAACCAAGGAAATTGTTTGTGCAGGGTTTGAAATAATCGGTTAAGATTGCTGCCCTTTTTGCACTCCCAGAGGTTAAAGTGATATGAAACCTACCAATCAGCAAACGCTACCCAGGTGCTAAACCATAAATGATCTGGCTTCTTAGCTTACATTCCTGCTTTTCAAATAAAGATACCAAGAGAAAGAAGAAAAATTGATAAGAGTAAATTATAAAGTTGCTTAAAATTGCATGCTCTAACTGAATCACAAATGAAATTTGGGTTTCATATCCCTTTAATTTATTTTCTGTATATCTCTGTACTTGCAACAGTGTAAAAAGGTGGCATTTATCCATTGGGAATGAATACTATATTTCCCTGGTATGCATAGACTTCACCCATATATCACACAATAATAAGAGAATAAGGCATTTTATAGGAATTGTAAACTCATTCAATCAATTTCAGCAAAGACTATAATGTTATTTATAGTGTTACTCAAAATAGTATTCACAATAGAAGTTTTTGCCTTATTTGGCAAATTCAAAATTAATTAAATAAACCATAAAAAGTAATTTTTCATTCCTGAATTTGATAGATATACCCCTTTATCTGCTTGTTATTCTGAATAATTATTTAGATTTGTTTTGTGTAGGGTTTTATTTTGTGTTTCCTGCCTCTTTTACAGCTTGATATATATTATTTTATTTCCAGCTTCCCCCTCTCCTGTCATTTTAATGACCTTTCATGATTTCTTTTCTAAAGGTCACATGTATTTTCTTTACTATTTTATATAATTTGTAGCCTTTGAAAACAGTTGCCATCTGGCGCGTCTTCTGCTGCTTTGGGCTTTGTGCAAAAATGTGGATCAGAGTCTGTTTGAGGTAAGACAGTTTCCTTTGGTACCATAGAACATATTTCATAAAAGGAAGTCAGTTCATGTTGTTTCTATTGATGTGGTTGAACAGGTTAAGTGATCTGTGAAGAGGTTGAATATGTGTTCAGCTGTGCGGTTGCAGATTCCCGCGTTCTTTATCTCCTGTTATGTAATTTTTAGCTAAGAGGCTGCTTTGAAGTACTATAGACTAAATTGAATGGAATACATAAAAGACAAATTTAATTATAAGAAACAATGTTTAAGTGTGCGGAAAAGTGTTATAAGGACCTTAAGTTTTTGTTCTTTTGTTTGTTGTACATGTCAATGTCAATAGAAACTGTTTATTATCTGCCACTGAGCTCCTATCTCCCAACTGTCCAGTGGGGATTGTCACTGGTTGGCAAATACAGATCTTATCATGTTGCACTTTCACAAGAAAAAAATCCAGCTCTGAAAAGAGCTGAATGCTGTGAACGGCCGCATTCTTCCACATTCTTCAGCTAAGGAAACTGCTGAATGCACATGCCAACTAAAATTCATCTCTAGATGTTGAGATTTACATTTTCTCATTTCCTAAAGATCTTGTTTGCTGTATGATATCACGTATATGTTTAATAATTACATATACATATTAAATACATATACATATTAAATACATATGCTATGAAATACATAAACATATTATATATGTAAATGCCGGTTCCTACCCACTACCAATTTACTATGCAATAGTGATGGATTTATATTTAATGACCTTATATTCATCTAGTGGCCATTTCAGAGTTAATTGTACATGTGCAACATTATAGAATTATTCCAAATCATCTTGGAATACTCTCAAACATATTAAAAAGGCAATTTTAGCATGTTATCAAGTGCCTTTGATTGTTGAACTTGATGTGTCCATTTGGGTCTGAATATATTTTGTGCAAAACTCATAGTCGAGTGGATTATCATCTCTAATGTTTTTGCTTTCCATGCATGGTAGAGGTACATTTTAAATTATCTGCTTGTATTCAATACAGTCCCTTTCAGATACAGAAAACATAAATTATGCTTACCTGATAATTTAATTTCCATCTTTACGAGGAGAGTCCACGGCTTCATTTATTACTTGTGGGAATACAGAACCTGGCCACCAGGAGGAGGCAAAGACACCCCACCCAAAGGCTCAAATACCTCCCCCACTACCCTCATCCCTGTAAAGGTCTTACCTGGATTGGAGTCTGTAGCAGAGATATATGTTCACCCTTACAGGTATCACAGCCCAAAGTGAACAGGTAAGAAAACCACCTGGGCTGTGAATAAATGCACGGGGGCTGAGTGCAAAAACCAAGGATCCGAGTATGCTGTACAAACAAGGCTAAATCCAAGAGAGTAGTCAAGGTATTGCAGAGATCAAAGGAAGCCAGAGGTGCAGGTAAACGATGAACAGAGCCGGGGTCACAAGCCAGGGTCAGTCTTGGGGATTCTGGAACAAAGACACCTAAACTAGAAACAGGAAACATGGCTGTCTGCATGGAACGGTAGGAACCGTGACAAATATCAGGGTATAAATGGTGCCAGAAGGAAAAACAAAAGAAATTTAGGTCCGCCCAACGGAGACCGGGCGGAAGCCGTGGACTCTCCTCGTAACGATGGAAATGAAATTATCAGGTAAGGATAATTTATGTTTTCCATCTAATACGAGGAGAGTCCACGGCTTCATTCATTACTTGTGGGAAACAAATACCCAAGCTCTAGAGGACACTGAATGAAAAAATTGGAGGGTAAAAAGAAAGGTGGACCCTATTCTGAGGGCACCACAGCCTGCAAAACCTTTCTACCAAAAACAGCTTAAGCCAAAGCAAAAACGTCAGATTTGTAAAAGTATTAAAACCTGCTCCATAGAGGCCTCATTCTTTAAGGCCCAAGAAGACACCACAGCTCTAGTTGAATGAACCGTATTCCCTTGAGGAGGCTTATGTCCCGCTGTCTCATAGGCCAAACAAATCATGCTCCTCAGCCAAAAGGACAGAGAAGAGGAAGAAGCCTTCTGCCCCCGAATAGACAACAAAAAAGATGAAGTTTGTCTGAAATCCTTTGTAGCCTAAGGATAGAATTTCAAGGCTCGAACCACATCCAAGTTGTGAAGTAACCGTTTCTTCGAAGAAAAAGGATTAGGACACAAGGAAGGAACCACAATTTCCTGATTAATGTTGCGATCAGACACCACCTTAGGGAGAAATCCAAGTGCAGTGCGAAGGACGGCCTTATCTGCATGGAAAACCAGGTAAAGAGGCTCACATTGCAAGGCCACTAATTCAGACACCCTGCGTGCCGAAGCAATGGCCAGTAGAAAAAGAACCTTCCAAGACAGAGTCTTAATGTCAAGAGAATGCATAGGCTAGAACGGAGCCCCCTGCAAAACCTTCAGAACCAGATTCAAACTCCAAGGAGGAGCAGAATGTCTAAACACAGGCCTGATTCTGGACAGAGCCTGAACAAAGGACTGTATATCAGGGAGCTCAGCGAGCTTCTTGTGTCACAAAACAGATAGCGCCAAAATCTGTCCCCTTAAGGAACTCGCGGCAAGTCTCTTCTCCAAACCATCCTGGAGGAAGGAAACAATTCTTGATACCCTGACCTTATGCTAGGAATATCCCCAAGATTCACACCAGAGTAATTTGGTCCTCCACACCTTATGATAGATGTGACGTGTGACCGGCTTTCTGGCTTGAATGAGAGTATCAATCACCCTCTCAGAAAATCTTCTTCAGGCTAAGACTAAGCATTCAATCTCCACGCAGTCAGCCTCAGAGAATCTAGATTCTGATGCACAAAGGGACCCTGTACCAGCAGATCCTTGCGACAGGGCAACCTCCGCAGAGGGGACGATGACATCCCCACTAGATCTTCAAAACACATCCTACATGGCCACGACGGAGCAATCAGAATAGTTGACGCTTGCTCCTGTTTGATGCATGCCGCTACACAAGGTAGTGGTAAAGGTGGAAATATGTAAACTAGGCTGAATCCCCACGGCACTGCTAAGGCATCTATCAGTTCTGCCTGGGGATCCCTGGACCACGACCCCTATCTGGGTAGCTTGAAGTTGAATCTGGATGCCATGAGATCTATCTCCGGAGTCCCACAACTGTTGCAAATCTATGCAAACACTTCGGGGTGAAGAGACCATTCCCCCGGATGAAACGACTGTCTGCTGAGAAAATCTGCTTCCCAGTTGTCCACACCCGGGATGTGGATCACTGACAGCAAGAAGTCGTGGGCCTCTGCCCACTCCAGAATCCGAGAAACTTCCCTCATGGCTAGGGAGCTTCTCGTTCCCCCCTGATTGTTGATGTAAGCCACCAAGGTAATGTTGTCCGACTGGAATCTGATGAACTTGGATGACCCCAGGAGGGACCAAGCCCCCAGAGCATTGAAGATCGCCCGAAGTTACAGGATGTTGATCGGGAGAAGAGACTCCTTCCAATTCCATCTGCCCTGTGCCTTCGTAGCACCCCAAACTGCTCCCCAACCTGAGAAACTCGCGTCCATAGTCACAATCTCCCAAGATGGTCTGAGGAAGGATGTCCCCTGGGACAGCTGATCTGGATAGAGGCACCAAGAGAGAGATTCCCTCGATCCATTGTCCAGAGAGATCAGTTGGGATAGATCGCTGTTCCCCTGCCTCAGCATGCATAGCTGAAGAGGCCTCAGATGGAATCTGGCGAATGGAATGACATCTATAGTGGACACCATGAACTCAATCACCTCCATGCACCGGGCCACTGATGGCCTTGAAGAGGATTGAAGGGCAAGACAGCTAGAGACAATCTTGCAACGTCTCTGGTCTGATAGGAATATCTTCATGGCTATGGAGTCGATTATCATGCCCAGCAACTCCACTCTGGTGTTGGGAACAAGAGAACTCTTTCCTGAGTTTATATTCCAACCATGAGATTGCAGAAGAAGGAGAAGGGCACTCGAAAGTTCCTCTGCCATCCGGTAGGACGGAGCCTGAACCAGGATGTCACCCAGATAAGGAGCTGATGCTATCCCTCTGGATCTTGCCACCAAGAGAAGAGCGCCCAGAACCTTTGTGAAGATTCTTGGAGCAGTAGCCAGCCCAAAGGGAAGAGCTACAAACTGGAAGTGCTGATCCAGAAATGCGAATCTTAAGAACCTGAAGTGATCCTTGTGTATTGGCACATGAAGGCAAGCGTCTTTCAAGTCTATCATAGTCATAAACTGACCCTCTTGAACTAGGGGCAGTACAGACCTTTTCGTCTCCATTTTGAACGATGGAACCAACAGAAACTTGTTTAAGCACTTTAGGTCCAGAATCGGGCAAAACGTGCCCTCCTTCTTTGGTACCACAAACAGGTTTGAATAGTACCCTAGACCCCTTTCTGCTAGAGGTACCGGTACAAATACTCCTAGAGAGGAGAGATCCCTCACACACTCTAGAAAGGCATCTTGTTTCTCTGAAAATAGATTTGGCAAGAGGAATCTGCCCATGGGAGGATGAGTTTTGAAACCTATACTGTAACCCTTTGCAACAACTTCCAGAACCCAAGCATTCTGTACGTCTCTCATCCAAGCCTCTGAGAATAGATATAGTCTGCCCCTACGAAATCCAGAGATGGATCAGGGCCGCCCCTTCATGCCAATTTTGTCTCTGCAGGCTTCTTGCTCTGCTTGGATTTATTCCAGGACTGGGCAGGCTTAAGTTTATTCTTCTTATCCTGCGGTAGAAAGGCACCCTTGCCCCCCGTCACCGTGGATATTATAGAGTCCAAGCCTGGCCAAAAAATAATCTTTCCATTAAACGGAAGAGAAAGCAATCTAGATTTGGACGTCATGTCGGCAGACCACGACTTCCACCACAGAGCACTCCGGGCCAGAACAGAAAAGCCTGATGTCTTGGCATTCAAGCGAATAATCTTCATATTAGCATCACAAATAAACAAATTAGTAACCCTTAGGGCCCTAATTCTTTCCTGTATCTCCTCAAGGGGAGTCTCCACCTCGACCATTTCTGACAGAGAGTCACACCATTAGGTAGCGGCTTCCGCCACCACAGCGACCGCGGCTGTAGGTTTAAAAACGAACCCCATGAATTGAAACATCTTTCTTAACAGGGTCTCTAATTTCTTATCCATGGGTTCCTTAAACGACGAACTATCCTCAAGCAGGATAGTGGTGTGCTTAGCGAGCGTGGAGATAGCTCTGTCTACCTTAGGCACAGATCCCCACAATTCTAGCTGAGAGTCTGGAACCGGGAACAATTCTTTAAACGAAGAAGAAGGGGAAAAAGACGATCCATGTCTCCTCTAGAGTAGCCAACACCTCTTTTAATAAAAAGCTTAAGTTCTCCATCCTAAACCTGAAGTCTGGTTCCTTAGAGGCCGCAGATTCCGACCCAGAGAGAGAGTGCTCCGAAGTATCGGAATCCTCTGAATCAGCGGATGATCTAGTCTCAGATACATCCAACGGAGTAGACGACCCCTGGGAAGGATAGCAATGTTTAACCTTTCGCTTGCGCTTAGCCTGGTGAGGTAAAGCATTAAAGACCGCAGATACCGCCTTTTGCAACGTCTCAGCAAAATCAGGCGGCACCATGGTCCCTCCCGCAGGAAGATTAGAAGTGCACTGGGGAGCTGCATGTGTAATTGGAGATGAATGTAGGGAACGCACCTCGCGGGACGGAGAGCCCTCAGAGGTGGATGGCTCAGTGGTACTAAACATCTTATTTCTTTTAGATAACACTATTTTATCAAGGCATGTGGAACATAGTTGAGCAGGCGGGTATACCGAAGCCTCCTCACAATAAACACAGGCATTAGATTTTGGTAAAGAGGGAGTACCCTCTAACATATCAGAGTCCTTCATAGCTTGCGCCTTTAATATGGACTTTAACAAGAATTAAATGGCACCTTTATACTTCCAATGGCCGGGGCACTCACCATCTCCTATGACCCAGGCCCACAGACTCCTGCAACCGACGGTCAGGAAAGGAAGAAGCCACCCGGTCACATGGAGTGCCGTGCAGGACCACCCCTGCAGCCAAGAAAAAGTGCACCAACTAAACAGGCTGCGCAGTAATCCAAGGAAGCCTGACTCACATTGCCCGAACCACATCTCACACATGTCACAGCAAAACACAAAAAAAAATCATGTATACATCATGTATTTTCCCAGTGCATATAAAAGTTATATTTACACTATACTGTAGTCTATTAAGAGTGCAATAGAAGTATGTCTAAAAACCAATGTTTGTGGCTTAATTAAAAAATACTTTATTGCTAAAAAATGCTAATAATCATCTGAGCTTTCAGTGAGTCATAATCTTTTTGCTGGTGGTGTGTATATATGGGTATACATGTGTATTTATGTTTATATGTGTATATATTTGTTGAAAAATGGTGCTGATAGACTTGCTCGGCGCAGGGTTGTCACAAAACTTTAATTTGTAAAAAGAACAATATCTCTAAGACACAATAAAATGAAGTGCAATAAAACGAAGTATGCCTGTATGTGCTTAGACTCATATATAAAGTCAGCTCCATAGCAGCAGTGTACTACTGGGACCTTGTTGAACACATCTGTTGAGCCAATGGGGCCTATCTATCAAGCTCAGAATGAAGCTTGATGCCCCGTGTTTTTGGCGAGTCTTCAGACTCGCCAGAAACAGCAGTTATGAAGCAGCGGTCACAAAGACATCGCCGGAAATCAACCCTATCGAGTACGATCGGCTTGATTGACACCCCCCTGCTGGCAGCCCATTGGCCGCAAGTCTGCAGGGGGTGGCGTTGCACCAGCAGCTCTTGTGAGCTGCTGGTGCAATGCTGAATACGGAGAGCGTTTTGCTCTCCGTATTCAGCGAGGTCTGGCGGACCTGATCCGCACTGTCGGATCAGGTCCGCCAGACCTTGATAAATAGAGGCGGCCCATGTAAAGAGGCCTATTTGTGAAGCCACCAATCAGCAGCTAGCATTCAGTAGTGAATTGCTGCTCCTGAGCCTGTATGCTTTTCAACATAGGTTATCAAGGAATCAAATGAAATTTGAACAATGAAAATTTTATTTAAAATAAAATTTTGAGATGCTGCTTAATCCGCCTGAAGTTTACGGTGATCCCGAAACTGAAATTAAGAAGCAGCGGTCGTAAGACCGCTGCTCCTTAACTTGTCCACTGCAATCATCCCGATCAGATACGATCGGGTTGATTGACACCTCCTGCTAGCAGCCGATTGGCTGCGGATGTGCAGGGGGCGACATTGCACAAGCATTTCTTGTGGAGTGCTTGTGCAATGTTAAATGCCGGCAGCGTATGTATTTAGCGATGCAGGTAGGACATGATTCGCTATAGCAAATCATGTCCACCTGGGTTTAATAAATTGACCCCTATGTCTCTTTCAAGTGCAACTATTTTATTTGAAATTTCAGTCTGGGTTTTACTGTTCATTACAATGTTCTAAACATTTTTATCTAAACTAAATAATTCCTCAGTTGTGTCCCCTTGTCTCTTATTATGATGGATGATTTTAACCTCACAAACTAAATAATTGTGAGCCTGTATTAATCTTGACCACATTAAATGATCACAATGTTCAAACAATTTTAAAGGGACATAAAACCCCACACTTTTCTTTTATGACTCAGATAGAACATACCATTTTAAACAACTTTCCAATTTACTTCTATGATCAAATTTTCTCCATTAGTTTGTTGAAAAGCAACAGAACAAAGCAAATTTGATAGAAATAAATTGGAATTGTTTTTTAAATTTGTATTCTGTATCTGAATTTGCTGTTTGGCTATAGGCATCAATGCATTTGCAGTTTGTAGGTGGGAGGCAGCTAATATCTCATCCTGTATGTACAAGGAGTTAAACTCTTGTCTAAGTCAAATAAAATATCCATTTGGGATCATGATGACATCAGGGATTTTATTTCTAAATGCATAAAGCTGTTACCTCTCACAAACCTGCACATTATCTAAATCCAACAACCCCCGACTCTCCTGGTAAGTCATTTCCTTTTCATCACTATGTTACGTGCACAATTTACAGCGTTTAAATTGTCTGCAATACCACAAGTTTGGAGTGCTGATTATCATCCAGGAAAGCACAGACTGCACGAAAAAAAGGACGTGTAGGCTACGAAACCATACCACACAGGAGTGGGAGTTAGCTGGACGACTCTAAGAGTCCAGAAGGCGTTCGTGACACTTCTCAAGTGTCTGCTATCTTGTGAGTATATTACCGCTTACAGCAGCGGCGTGTCATGCCTTATTGATTTTACACTATGTTGGCGCCTTCTTTTGTTTCACTTTACCTGTAGATACAGCGTTTAACCCCTTAACGACCGAGGACGTGCAGGGTACGTCCTCAAAAAAAAGGCAGTTAATGCCTGAGAACGTACCCTGCACGTCCTCGGTGTGGAAAGCAGCTGGAAGCGATCCTGCTCGCTTCCAGCTGCTTTCCGGTTATTGCAGTGATGCCTCGATATGGAGGCATCCTGCAATAACCCCCCTTGGCCATCCGATGCAGAGAGAGCCACTCTGTGGCCCTCTCTGCACCGGACATCGGTGGCCGGTATCGTTGGTGGGTGGGAGCAAGTCTGGGAGGCGGGTGGGCGGCCATCGATGTGCCCAGTGGAGTGGAGGGGGGCGGGAGGGGCGGGAGCGCGCACGGGAGCGCGCGCGTGCACGGGGGGCGGCGGGCGGGCGCGTGCACGGGGCGGGAGCGGGAGGGAACCGCTACACTACAGAAAAATCAAGTACTTGAATTAACTTTTTGAAAGCTGTAAATAACAGCTAAAAGATGTGGAAGGGGTGGGGGGTTGATCTTGGGGGGGGGGGGGGGGGAAGCTACACTGCAGAAAAGGGTTTTTATTTAAAAAAAAAGGCACATTATTCACTAAACTGGGTACTGGCAGACAGCTGCCAGTACCCAAGATGGCGCCCATTAAGGCAGAGGGGGAGGGTTAGAGAGCTCTTTGGTGGGGGATCAGTAAGGCTGGGGGCTAAGGGGGGATCCTACACAGCAGCATATGTAAATATGCTAAAAAAAATTAAAAAAAACCCCAAATATAGCTTTTATTTTAGTACTGGCAGAGTTTCTGCCAGTACTTAAGATGGCGGGGACAATTGGGGGGTGGGGGAGGGAAGAGAGCTGTTTGGGAGAGATCAGGGGGTCTCATGTTTCAGGTGGGAGGCTGAGCTCTACACTAAAGCTAAAATTAACCCTGCAAGCTCCCTACAAGCTACATAATTAACCCCTTCACTGCTAGCCATAATACACGTGTGAAATGCAGCGGCATTTGGCGGCCTTCTAATTACCAAAAAGCAACGCCAAAGCCATATATGTCTGCTATTTCTGAACAAAGGGGATCCCAGAGAAGCATTTACAACCATTTGTGCCATAATTGCACAAGCTGTTTGTAAATGATTTCAGTGAGAAACCTAAAATTGTGAAAAATTTAATGTTTTTTTTAATTTGATCGCGTTTGGCGGTGAAATGGTGGCATGAAATATACCAAAATGGGCCTAGATCAATACTTGGGGTTGTCTACTACACTACACTAAATCTAAAATTAACCCTAGAAGCTCCCTACATGCTCCATAATTAACCCCTTCACTGCTGGGCATAATATACGTGTAGTGCGCAGTGGCATTTAGCAGCCTTCTAATTACTAAAAAGCAACGCCAAAGCCATATATGTCTGCTATTTCTGAACAAAGGGGATCCCAGAGAAGAATTTACAACCATTTAAGCCATAATTGCACAAGCTGTTTGTAAATAATTTCAGTGAGAAACCAAAAGTTTGTGAAAAAATTTGTAAAAAAGTGAACGATTTTTTGTATTTA
The DNA here is from genome assembly GCF_027579735.1 of Bombina bombina. NCBI lineage: Eukaryota > Metazoa > Chordata > Amphibia > Anura > Bombinatoridae > Bombina > Bombina bombina. The sequence continues at coordinate 82,376,405 of NC_069510.1, read as the reverse complement.
ATCGCATTTGGCGGTGAAATGGTGGCATGAAATATACCAAAATGGGCCTAGATCAATACTTTGGGATGTCTACTAAAAAAAATTATATACATGTCAATGGATATTCAGAGATTCCTGAAAGATATTAGTGTTCTAATGTAACTAGCGCTAATTTTGAAAAATAATTGTTTGGAAATAGCAAAGTGCAACTTGTATTTATGGCCCTATAACTTACAAAAAAAGCAAAGAAGATGTAAACATTGGGTATTTCTAAACTCAGGACAAAATTTAGAAACTATTTAGCATGGGTGTTTTTTGGTGGTTGTAGATGTGTAACAGATTTTGGGGGTCAAAGTTAGAAAAAGTGTGTTTTTTTCAATTTTTTCCTCATATTTTATAATTTTTTTTATAGTAAATTATAAGATATGATGAAAATAATGGTATCTTTAGAAAGTCCATTTAATGGCGAGAAAAACGGTATATAATATGTGTGGGTACAGTAAATGAGTAAGATGAAAATTACAGCTAAACACAAACACCGCAAAAATGTAAAAATAGCCTTGGTCCCAAACGGACAGAAAATGGAAAAGTGCTGTGGTCATTAAGGGGTTAATGAATAGGCTCAGGAGCATTTTTTTTTAACAATCATATTTTTTATTTATTATAAATCATCCATGGTTTTCCGCAGAAAATGTTGCCCGTCAGGAGCCAATATGAATAAGCTGGGTGGGAGCAGTGTAATATTTTGTAATATTATAACATTTTCTGTTTTAGAGAGGTTACCTAAGCTATCCAAAGCACATATTAAAGGGACATGAAACCCCAAATTTTTTCCTTCATTATTTAGATAGAGAATACAATTTAAAAAAAGTTTCCAATTTACTTCTATTATCAAATTTGCTTTGTTCTCATGTTATTGCTTGTTGAAGAGATATCTAGATAGGCAGCGTGCACATGCCTGAAGCACTAATTGACAGGAAACACTGCTGCCTTCTAGTGTCCTTACTAATGTATAACTTTGTTGCAAAACTGCTGCCATATAGTACTGCAGACACGTGCACACTCCTGAGCTTACCTTCCTGATTTTCAACAAAGAACAAAAAGAAAACAAAGAAAATGTGATAAAAGTAAATTGGAAAGTTGTTTAAAACTGTATGTTCTGTCTGAATCATGAAAGAAAAAATTGGGTTGTATGTCCCTTTTAAAAACTTTCTAATTTACTTCTATTTTTTAATTTGTCTTTGTTCTCCCTGTATCTTTTGTTGAAAAATGTACTGTCTTGCTATAGAATATCATATTAACCAAGTATAAACAGTTACAAAAAAAGTAACTTCTTGTTTGCTGCAATTGTTTTTCAAAAGCTAAATTCCACTCACTACTTGCCTCAGCTGACAAGACTAGCCATGGTCATCATTTTTATATTAAGTCCTTTCTTTTGCAGAGGTTATCTGTTAATGTCGATTAGACACAGATATGTAGCAGTATTAGCTTTGATAAATCTTGGGTGTGCATTTTCAGGTATGAGGATTAGAAAAGCTACATTTTTTATAGTTAAATGGCATAAAAAGGGGGAAAATAAATTATGAAAGTTGTTTTACTACAAATAAGTAAGCATTTTAAATAAAAATCTCATAGGGACATTGTACACGATTTGTCTTTGCATAAATATTTTGTAGATGATCTATTTATATAGTTTATCTCTGAGTGTTTTTGTAACAATGTATAGTTTTTTGTTTTTTTTATAGTTTTGCGTTCAGGTTTTAACACTGAAAAAATGGCCATTTCAGCGTAAAAACCGGAACGCGGCCATTACGAGTCTTTTCAGTATAGCTATATCGCAAGCATTTTAGCCTGTAATGCAACGTCAGTCCGGCACTCAAAAAAATGACGTGTTTGCATGGGATCTCCATAGCTCTGCCAATACAAGTTTTGCAGTGAGGCTAAAAAGCTTGTGTTACAGCCTATACCGACACGATCCGTTCTGCAATCTGAGACCAGTTGCGCCACAAAACTGTTACACAAAACTCAGAACTAAACTGTTACAAAGTACACTAACAACCATAAACTATCTATTAACCCCTATTCTGCTGCCCTACCACATTGCAAACACTATATTAAAGTTCTTAACCCCTAATTTGCCGCTCCCGACATTGCAGCCACTAATAAAATTTATTAACCCTATTCTGCCGCTCCCCAACATTGTCACCACTATAATAAGGTTATTAACCCCTAAACCTCCGGCCTCCCACATCACTTCCACTAAATAAACTGTTTAACCCCTAAACCGACAGCCCCCCACATTGCAAAAAACTAAATTAAACTATTAAGCCCTAAACCTAACATCCCCCTAACTTTAAATTAAAATTACAAGATCCCTATCTTAAAATAAATAAAAACTTACCTGGGAAATTTAAAAAAAACTAAGTTTAAACTATAAATTAAACTAACATTATTATTATACTAAAATTAAAATAACTATCAATTAAATAAATTATACATTAAAAACACTACTAAAAAAATTAAATCTACAATTACAAAAAATTAAAAATACTAAATTACAAAAAATAACAAACACTAAATTGAGAAAAATAACAAACGAAATTATCCAAAATAAAAACAATTACACCTAATCTAATTACATATATTCAAATCAGCCAATAGAATTTCAGTAGCTCTCATCCTATTGGCTGAATTGAACAGCCAATAGGATTTCAGTAGCTCTCATCCTATTGGCTAATTTGAATTTCAAAAATCAAATCAGCCAATAGGAATGCAAGGGACGCCATTTTGAAAAGGCTCCCTTGCATTGAAGATTCAGTATACAGCGGTGACCATATGAAGAGCATGCTACGCGCCCAATGTTTTCAGGATGGACCCGCTCCGCGCTGCCGGGATGAAGATAGAAGATGCCACCTGGATGAAGATAGAAGACGCCGCATGGATGGATGAAGACCTCGCCGCCTGGAGAGAAGACTTCGCCGCCTGGATGAAGAATTTGCCATCTGGATGTCCGGACTTCAGAAACTGTAAGTGGATCGTCGGGGGTTAGTGTTAGGTTTTTTAAACTTTTTTTGGGTGGGTTTTTTTTTTAGATTAGGGTTTGGGCTTTATGTAAAATAGCTAAATGCCCTTTTCAGGGCAAGCAAAATAGCGTAATGCCATTTTAAGGGCAATTCCCATACAAATGCCCTTTCCAGGGCAATGGGTAGCTTAGGTTTTTGCTAGAGTTAGGTTTTTTATTTTGGGGGGTTAGTTGGGTGGTGGGTTTTACTGTTGGGGGGTCTTTGTATTATTTTTCAGGTGAAAGAGCTGATTTCTTTAGGGCAATGCCCTACAAAAGGCCCTTTTAAGGGCTATTGGTAGTTTATTGTAGGCTAGGTTTTTTTTATTTTGGGGGGCTTTTTATTTTTATAGGGCTATTAGATTAGGTGTAATTGTTTTTATTTTGGATAATTTTGTTTGTTATTTTTTGTAATTTTTTATTTTTTATTTTTTGTAACTGTAGATTTTTTTTTTTAGTAGTGTTAGTTTTTTTGAATGAGTAATTTAATTTATTTAATTGATAGTTATTTTAATTTTAGTATAATAGTAATGTTAGTTTAATTTATAGTTTAAACTTAGGTTTTTTTAATTTCCCAGGTAAGTTTTGATTTATTTTAAGATAGGGATCTTGTAATTTTAATTTAAAGTTAGGAGGTTGTTATGTTTAGGGGTTAATAGTTTCATTTAGTTTTTGGCGATGTGGGGGGCAGTCGGTTTAGGGGTTAATAGGTTTATTTAATGGCAGGGATGTGGGAGGCCAGAGGTTTAGGGCTTAATAACTCTATTTAGTAGCGGTGATGTCGGGGAGCAATGGAATAGGGGTAATATCTTTATTATAGTGTGGGCGATGTCGGGGTGCGAGGGAATAGGGGTTAATAACTTTATTATAGTGGTGGCGATAACGGGGAGCGGCGGAATAGGGATTAATAACTTTTATTAGTGGCAGCGATGTCAGGGAGCGGCAAATTAGGGGTTAATAACTTTATTTAGGCGTTGCGATGTCGGGGGCGGCAGATTAGGGGTGTTTAGACTTGGGGTTTATGTTAGGATGTTAGGTTTAAATGTAACTTTTTTTTTCCCCATAGACATCAATGGGGTTGCGTTACGGAGCTTTTCATTCAGCGATCTCAGGTTTTTTTTCTAACACTTTCTCCCCATTGATGTCTATGGGGAAAGCGTGCACGAGCATGTCAAAGCAGCGTTTGGATTTTGTACGGTATGAAGCTCATCGCCACCATATCGCATATGCTCGATAGGCGGCTTTTCAAAAATTTGTAATGGCAGCGCTATTGAGGGTGAAATAACACAACTTTTTTTGCGTTCGTTTCCCTCTATAGCGCAAAACTTGTAATCTAGGTGATTGTAATCAAGCCCCACAGTGCCAGATGTATACTGAAGTTTACAGACTCCTGCTGGCTCCTGTTTATGTTCTCTGTCTTTTCATATGCAGGGAAGAGGGAGTAAAAACTATTTTTGTTTTTTCCAGCCCCTTTCACTGGGTGTCCCAGCCTAACCTCATCAGCAGTACTTAACTGGGAGCTTCTAAGTAAGTTTTTAAAAGGTTTTATATTATATTTTAGATGAGTATCTGCGCATATTCTTCTTTATGGTAGTGTCTATTAAATGCAGTTATATATCAAATTTAGTGTATACTGTCCCTTTAATTTGTTTACTGTCCTTTTAACTATCCAAATTATAGATGGTTCAATTATTATTATGAAAAAACTGTTCAGGTCAGCAAAAGAAATCGCCAAATATTTTGCAAATATAGGGCCAGATTACAACCTTCTATAATCGAATGGAATTTCTAGGGATATACGCCACAGTCATTATTATGTCACCCCCAATTAGCAATGGTGACGGCAGCCATAAATTTGCAGGGTAGTTCCAAGTTTACATGTTCTTTTCTATGCAGCTTCTCAGCTTGTGATCTTATGGATCAATACTTGGAAATACTGGATTTAGGGGCCAAATTATCATTGTGCGAGCGGACATGATCCGATATTGCGGGTCATGTCCGCTGCACATCGATAAATGCCGACAGCATACGCTCTCTGCATTTATCATTGTACCAGCAGTTCTTGTGAGATTCGCGGTCAATCGGCCACTAGCAGGGGGTGTTATTCAACCCGAAGGGACAGAAACACGGAGCATCAGGCTCTGTACGGAGCTTGATAAATATGCCAAATAGAAACCACTTCAAAAACATTTAGGAAAATTGGGAGATTTATGTGGCCTTTGCATATATCTTAGTATATAAGGATGGATTTACCATCTATTAAAGGGACACTGAACCCAATTTTTTTCTTTTGTGATTCAGATAGAGCATGCAATTTTAAGCATTTTTCTAATTTACTCTTATTATCAAATTTTCTTCATTCTCTTTGTATGTTTATTTGAAAAGCAAGAATGTAAGTTTAGATGCCGGCCCATTTTTTGTGAACAACCTGGGATGTCCTTGCTGATTCGACAGCACCAATAAACAAGTGCTGTCCATTGTTCTGAACCAAAAATGTGCTGGCTCCTTAGCTTAGATAGCAAGAGAACAAAGAAAAATAGATAATAGGAGTAAATTAGAAAGTTGCTTAAAATTGCCTGCTCTATCTGAATCATGAAATAAATTTTTTGGGTTCAGTGTCCCTTTAACTACTTTAAGAAAGTTTTCTTTTAAATTGGCGCTGCATGTGACCGATAATCCCCTATTTATTTTATTAGACCAGCCATTCACAATCCTAGAGAACAATAGATATCTCTCCAGATTATTCATATATTTGAGTTTCTGGGGATCAGTGAACAAATATAATTTTAATTAGCTACTGTACTATATACTGTGTGTAATAACGATAGCATACTAGTAACAATATAGGCAACAGGCATGCACTGTGTTCAATAAAGTCAGCAGCAGGGACATTATTTGATCAAAATAAATAGTTCTTTATTATGGCACACGCTTTATTTAACAGTTTATTTTTAATGTGCAAGCGCTTTATTCATTTGCGTGCCATGGATGTTTTATTTCTTACGTTCATAGGGCTCCATTTGCTGCTTCTGAGCCCCATCGTTTAATGTTTGCCTGAAACGGAAGTTAAGAAGTAGCGATCATAAGACGGCTGCTCCTTAACCTGTCCCGCACCTTTTAGGTGGAGGTGATTGACAGCCCATGCTAGTGGCCGATTGGCCACCACTAAGCAGGGGGCGGCATTGCACAAGCATTTCATGCCAGTTCGACTTTTAATAAATCTACCCCATAGGGGCCGATTTATCAAATGCTTGACATGATTCGCTGTCGGCATTTAACATTGCACAAGCATTTCTTGTGAAATGCTTGTGCAATGCCGCCCCCTGCACATTTGGGGCCAATCGGCGGCTAGCTGGGGGTGTCAATCATCCCGATCGTATCAGGATGATTGCAGTCCGCCACCTAAAAGGTGGTGGACAAGTTAAGGAGCAGCGGTCTTATGACCGCTCCTTCATAACTTATGTTTCCGGCAAGCCGGACACATTGGGGGTAGATTGCAGCATCTGCTGCTTGGTAAATCTACCCCATAGGTTTTATTACAGTGTATTTTCTAAGAGTGCTCTGGCTTTTCCCTCTACGCAGTGCTTGCTATTGTGGTTCACTCCCGTATCAGCTTAATTCTCCTTATATCTCCTGGCTTATTTTGGGTTCATTTTTTCCCCCACCACTTTAATGTTCAGCTACTCTGTCTTTCACATGAGCAAAAATGGAATTTACCTCTGTGATTACCTTGTATCTAAGCCTCTGCAGACTGCCCCCCTTATTTCAGTTCTTTTGACAGACTTGCATTTTAGCCAATCAGTGCTCACTCCTAGGTAACTTCACGTGCATGAGCTCAATGTTATCTATATGAAACACATGAACTAATGCCCTCTAGTGGTGAAAAACTATCCAAATGCATTTAGATTAGAGGCGGGCTTCAAGGTCTAAGAACAAGCATATGAGCCTCCTAGTTTTAGCTTTCAACTAAGAATACCAAGAGCAAAAATTGGTGATAAAAGTAAATTGGAAAGTTGTTTAAAATTACATGCCCTATTTGAATCATGAAAGGTTTTTGTTGGACTTGACTGTCCCTTTAACCAAAAAAATATCAAAGAATCAGATATTTGTTTTACGTTTTTAAGAATTTACTCTTTGGAAGTATTAGGATAGAGAATAATAAACACCTACAACACAGATAGTCTATTGATATTAATAACTGTATACAATTAAAAGACTACTAAATACAGTATAAATTAATAACTGACAAATACATAATAAAAGACAATGCAAAAGCACTTGACTTCAGTGGTCCTTTACAGTGCATCTTACATTAAATAGAGGAAAATAAACTCTTACAGGCACTTTTTTGCATGATAAGGTAAATAATATAATGCCACTAGTAATCTAAAATCTTAGGTTTTACAAATTTGTGGTGAATCAATGTACCAACATAGGCGGGGAAATACAATCTGTCCTGTTATGAGCGCTTGAGGGTAGAAATGAGAAACACAGCCTCCTGTGATATGTTTACTATACCTACATCCGGAAAAATATAATGAAAGGCAATGCTTAGAGTAGCCCTTGTGAATTCCCCAAATAACCCCAGGGGTGCATGTGTCACAGGTTGATAAACTAGGCTTTAGAGGGTAGATCATCTGATTATTCATATAAATTAAGTTACCCCTCCAGCTCAATTATATAGCTCTTATATGGATCTCCTCATGCATGCCAATCGGTTTACTACTGCCCTTGCCTCTAAAGTAGCCTGTCCTCCCTCTGTTTCTACAGTCTAAGGGAGCCCTACAGAATTTTCTCCAGAGTTTAGAAACTGTCACCTAGATTATGAGTTTTGCGCTTAACAGGGTGCGAAACTAACGCTAAAAAAGTTGCGTTTATTTCACCCTCCATAGCGCTGCCATTACGAGTTACTGAAAAGCCTCCTTGTGCATGCAATATGGTGGCATTAAGCTCCATACCACACAAAATCCAAGGGCTGATGCACGCTTGAAGTGCTCGTGCACGCTTTCACCCAAAGACATCAATGGGGAGAGAGTGTTAGAAAAAAAACTAACACCTAAAGTGTGGAATGAAAAATATCCGTAACGGAACCCCATTGATGTCTATGGGGAAAAAAGTTAAGTTTCAACCTAACACCCTAATTTAAACCCCACGTCTAAACACCCGCTAATCTGCCGCCCCAAACATCGCTTACACTAAATAAAGTTATTAACCCCTAATCTGCCGCTCCCAACATCACTGCCAGTATAATAAAGCTATTAACCCCTATTCCGCCGCTCCCCGACATCGGCGCCACTATAATAAAGTTATTAACGCCTATTCCGCCGCTCCCTGACATCACTGCCACTATAATAAAGCTATTAACCCCTATTCCGCCGCTCCCGACATCGCCGACACTATAATAAAGTTATTAACCCCTAAACCTCCGGCCTCCCTCATCTCTGTAACTAAATAAACATATAAACCCCTAATCCTCCTGCTTCCCACATCTCCGCCACTGAATAAACCTATAAACGCCTAAATCGCCGGCCCCCCACATCGCAAAACACTAAATTAAACTTTACTTAAAATTACAATATAACTATATTTAAATAAATAAAAACTGTGAAATAAAAATAATCCTAACATTAAACTATAAATTAACCTAACCTTACTAATCTAATAAAATAAAAAATACTACCAATTAAAAAAATCTAAAACATAATTTATGTAAGAACTTACCTGATAAATTCATTTCTTTCATATTAACAAGAGTCCATGAGCTAGTGACGTATGGGATATACATTCCTACCAGGAGGGGCAAAGTTTCCCAAACCTTAAAATGCCTATAAATACACCCCTCACCACACCCACAAATCAGTTTAACGAATAGCCAAGAAGTGGGGTGATAAGAAAAAAAGTGCGAAGCATATAAAATAAGGAATTGGAATAATTGTGCTTTATACAAAAAAATCATAACCACCACAAAAAAAGGGTGGGCCTCATGGACTCTTGTTAATATGAAAGAAATGAATTTATCAGGTAAGTTCTTACATAAATTATGTTTTCTTTCATGTAATTAACAAGAGTCCATGAGCTAGTGACGTATGGGATAATGACTACCCAAGATGTGGATCTTTCCACACAAGAGTCACTAGAGAGGGAGGGATAAAATAAAGACAGCCAATTCCTGCTGAAAATAATCCACACCCAAAATAAAGTTTAACAAAAAACATAAGCAGAAGATTCAAACTGAAACCGCTGCCTGAAGAACTTTTCTACCAAAAACTGCTTCAGAAGAAGAAAATACATCAAAATGGTAGAATTTGGTAAAAGTATGCAAAGAGGACCAAGTTGCTGCTTTGCAGATCTGGTCAACCGAAGCTTCATTCCTAAACGCCCAGGAAGTAGAAACTGACCTAGTAGAATGAGCTGTAATTCTTTGAGGCGGAATTTTACCCGACTCAACATAGGCAAGATGAATTAAAGATTTCAACCAAGATGCCAAAGAAATGGCAGAAGCTTTCTGGCCTTTCCTAGAACCGGAAAAGATAACAAATAGACTAGAAGTCTTACGGAAAGATTTCGTAGCTTCAACATAATATTTCAAAGCTCTAACAACATCCAAAGAATGCAATGATTTCTCCTTAGAATTCTTAGGATTAGGACATAATGAAGGAACCACAATTTCTCTACTAATGTTGTTGGAATTCACAACCTTAGGTAAAAATTCAAAAGAAGTTCGCAACACCGCCTTATCCTGATGAAAAATCAGAAAAGGAGACTCACACGAAAGAGCAGATAATTCAGAAACTCTTCTAGCGGAAGAGATGGCCAAAAGGAACAAAACTTTCCAAGAAAGTAATTTAATGTCCAATGAATGCATAGGTCCAAACGGAGGAGCTTGAAGAGCTCCCAGAACCAAATTCAAACTCCATGGAGGAGAAATTGACTTAATGACAGGTTTTATACGAACCAAAGCTTGTACAAAACAATGAATATCAGGAAGAATAGCAATCTTTCTGTGAAAAAGAACAGAAAGAGCGGAGATTTGTCCTTTCAAAGAACTCGCGGACAAACCCTTATCTAAACCATCCTGAAGAAACTGTAAAATTCTCGGTATTCTAAAAGAATGCCAAGAAAAATGATGAGAAAGACACCAAGAAATATAAGTCTTCCAGACTCTATAATATATCTCTCGAGATACAGATTTACGAGCCTGTAACATAGTATTAATCACGGAGTCAGAGAAACCTCTATGACCAAGAATCAAGCGTTCAATCTCCATACCTTTAAATTTAAGGATTTCAGATCCGGATGGAAAAAAGGACCTTGTGACAGAAGGTCTGGTCTTAACGGAAGAGTCCATGGTTGGCAAGATGCCATCCGGACAAGATCCGCATACCAAAACCTGTGAGGCCATGCCGGAGCTATTAGCAGAACAAACGAGCATTCCCTCAGAATCTTGGAGATTACTCTTGGAAGAAGAACTAGAGGCGGAAAGATATAGGCAGGATGATACTTCCAAGGAAGTGATAATGCATCCACTGCCTCCGCCTGAGGATCCCGGGATCTGGACAGATACCTGGGAAGTTTCTTGTTTAGATGAGAGGCCATCAGATCTATCTCTGGGAGCCCCCACATTTGAACAATCTGAAGAAATACCTCTGGGTGAAGAGACCATTCGCCCGGATGCAACGTTTGGCGACTGAGATAATCCGCTTCCCAATTGTCTACACCTGGGATATGAACCGCAGAGATTAGACAGGAGCTGGATTCCGCCCAAACCAGAATTCGAGATACTTCTTTCATAGCCAGAGGACTGTGAGTCCCTCCTTGATGATTGATGTATGCCACAGTTGTGACATTGTCTGTCTGAAAACAAATGAACGATTCTCTCTTCAGAAGAGGCCAAAACTGAAGAGCTCTGAAAATTGCACGGAGTTCCAAGATATTGATCGGTAATCTCACCTCCTGAGATTCCCAAACTCCTTGTGCCGTCAGAGATCCCCACACAGCTCCCCAACCTGTGAGACTTGCATCTGTTGAAATTACAGTCCAGGTCGGAAGAACAAAAGAAGCCCCCTGAATTAAACGATGGTGATCTGTCCACCACGTTAGAGAGTGCCGAACAATCGGTTTTAAAGATATTAATTGATATATCTTCGTGTAATCCCTGCACCATTGGTTCAGCATACAGAGCTGAAGAGGTCGCATGTGAAAACGAGCAAAGGGGATCGCGTCCGATGCAGCAGTCATAAGACCTAGAATTTCCATGCATAAGGCTACCGAAGGGAATGATTGAGACTGAAGGTTTCGACAGGCTGTAATCAATTTTAGACGTCTCTTGTCTGTTAAAGACAAAGTCATGGACACTGAATCTATCTGGAAACCCAGAAAGGTTACCCTTGTTTGAGGAATCAAAGAACTTTTTGGTAAATTGATCCTCCAACCATGATCTTGAAGAAACAACACAAGTCGATTCGTATGAGACTCTGCTAAATGTAAAGACGGAGCAAGTACCAAGATATCGTCCAAATAAGGAAATACCACAATACCCTGTTCTCTGATTACAGACAGAAGGGCACCGAGAATCTTTGTGAAAATTCTTGGAGCTGTAGCAAGGCCAAACGGTAGAGCCACAAATTGGTAATGCTTGTCTAGAAAAGAGAATCTCAGGAACTGATAATGATCTGGATGAATCGGAATATGCAGATATGCATCCTGTAAATCTATTGTGGACATATAATTCCCTTGCTGAACAAAAGGCAATATAGTCCTTACAGTTACCATCTTGAACGTTGGTATCCTTACATAACGATTCAATAATTTTAGATCCAGAACTGGTCTGAAGGAATTCTCCTTCTTTGGTACAATGAAGAGATTTGAATAAAACCCCATCCCCTGTTCCGGAACTGGAACTGGCATAATTACTCCAGCCAACTCTAGATCTGAAACACAATTCAGAAATGCTTGAGCTTTCACTGGATTTACTGGGACATGGGAAAGAAAAAATCTCTTTGCAGGAGGTCTCATCTTGAAACCAATTCTGTACCCTTCTGAAACAATGTTCTGAATCCAAAGATTGTGAACAGAATTGATCCAAATTTCTTTGAAAAAACGTAACCTGCCCCCTACCAGCTGAACTGGAATGAGGGCCGTACCTTCATGTGAACTTAGAAGCAGGCTTTGACTTTCTAGCAGGCTTGGATTTATTCCAGACTGGAGATGGTTTCCAAACTGAAACTGCTCCTGAGGACGAAGGATCAGGCTTTTGTTCTTTGTTGAAACGAAAGGAACGAAAACGATTGTTAGCCCTGTTTTTACCTTTAGACTTTTTATCCTGTGGTAAAAAAGTTCCTTTCCCACCAGTAACAGTTGAAATAATAGAATCCAACTGAGAACCAAATAATTTGTTTCCCTGGAAAGAAATGGAAAGTAGAGTTGATTTAGAAGCCATATCAGCATTCCAAGTCTTAAGCCATAAAGCTCTTCTGGCTAAGATAGCCAGAGACATAAATCTAACATCAACTCTAATAATATCAAAAATGGCATCACAGATGAAATTATTAGCATGCTGGAGAAGAATAATAATATCATGAGAATCACGATTTGTTACTTGTTGCGCTAGAGTTTCCAACCAAAAAGTTGAAGCTGCAGCAACATCAGCCAATGATATAGCAGGTCTAAGAAGATTACCTGAACATAGATAAGCTTTTCTTAGAAAAGATTCAATTTTTCTATCTAAAGGATCCTTAAACGAGGTACCATCTGACGTAGGAATGGTAGTACGTTTAGCAAGGGTAGAAATAGCCCCATCAACTTTAGGGATTTTGTCCCAAAATTCTAACCTGTCAGTCGGAACAGGATATAATTGCTTAAAACGTTTAGAAGGAGTAAATGAATTACCCAATTTATCCCATTCCTTAGCAATTACTGCAGAAATAGCATTAGGAACAGGAAAGACTTCTGGAATAACCGCAGGAGCTTTAAAAACCTTATCCAAACGTATAGAATTAGTATCAAGAGGACTAGAATCCTCTATTTCTAAAGCAATTAGTACTTCTTTAAGTAAAGAGCGAATAAATTCCATCTTAAATAAATATGAAGATTTATCAGCATCAATCTCTGAGACAGAATCCTCTGAACCAGAAGAGTCCAAAGAATCAGAATGATGGTGTTCATTTAAAAATTCATCTGTAGAGAGAGAAGATTTAAAAGACTTTTTACGTTTACTAGAAGGAGAAATAACAGACAAAGCCTTCTTTATGGATTCAGAAACAAAATCTCTTATGTTATCAGGAACATTCTGCACCTTAGATGTTGAGGGAACTGCAACAGGCAATGGTACATCACTAAAGGAAATATTATCTGCTTTAACAAGTTTGTCATGACAATTAATACAAACAACAGCTGGAGGAATAGCTACCAAAAATTTACAGCAGATACACTTAGCTTTGGTAGATCCAGCAGGCAGAGGTTTTCCTGTAGTATCTTCTGGCTCAGATGCAACGTGAGACATCTTGCAATATGTAAGAGAAAAAAACAACATATAAAGCAAAATAGATCAAATTCCTTATAAGACAGTTTCAGGAATGGGAAAAAAATGCCAAACATCAAGCTTCTAGCAACCAGAAGCAAATGAAAAATGAGACTGAAATAATGTGGAGACAAAAGCGACGCCCATATTTTTTGGCGCCAAATAAGACGCCCACATTATTTGGCGCCTAAATGCTTTTGGCGCCAAAAATGACGCCACATCCGGAACGCCGAAATTTTTGGCGCAAAATAACGTCAAAAATGACGCAACTTCCGGCGACACGTATGACGCCGGAAACGGAAAATAATTTTTGCGCCAAAAAAGTCCGCGCCAAGAATGACGCAATAAAATGAAGCATTTTCAGCCCCCGCGAGCCTAACAGCCCACAGGGAAAAAAGTCAAATTTTTGAGGTAAGAAAAAATATGATAATTTAAAGCATAATCCCAAATATGAAACTGACTGTCTGGAAATAAGGAAAGTTGAACATTCTGAGTCAAGGCAAATAAATGTTTGAATACATATATTTAGAACTTTATAAATAAAGTGCCCAACCATAGCTTAGAGTGTCACAGAAAATAAGACTTACTTACCCCAGGACACTCATCTACATGTTTGTAGAAAGCCAAACCAGTACTGAAACGAGAATCAGTAGAGGAAATGGTAAATATAAGAGTATATCGTCGATCTGAAAAGGGAGGTAAGAGATGAATCTCTACGACCGATAACAGAGAACCTTATGAAATAGACCCCGTAGAAGGAGATCACTGCATTCAATAGGCAATACTCTCCTCACATCCCTCTGACATTCACTGCACGCTGAGAGGAAAACCGGGCTCCAACTTGCTGCGGAGCGCATATCAACGTAGAATCTAGCACAAACTTACTTCACCACCTCCCTTGGAGGCAAAGTTTGTAAAACTGATTTGTGGGTGTGGTGAGGGGTGTATTTATAGGCATTTTAAGGTTTGGGAAACTTTGCCCCTCCTGGTAGGAATGTATATCCCATACGTCACTAGCTCATGGACTCTTGTTAATTACATGAAAGAAATTACAAATTTAAAAAAACCTAACACTACAAAAAAAATAAAAAAAATCTAAAATTACAAAAAAAAACACTAAATTACAAAAAATAAAAAACGAAATTATCAAAAATAAAAACAATTACACCTAATCTAATAGCTCTATAACAATAAAAAAGCCCCCCAAAATAAAAACACCCCCTAACCTACAATAAACTACCAATAGCCCTTTAAAAGGGCCTTTTGTAGTGCATTGCCCTAAGTTAAACAGCTCTTTTACCTGTAAAAAAAAAACAAAGCTCCCCAACCGTAAAACCCACCACCCAACCAACCCCCCAAAATAAAAAAAACTAACTTTATAATATCCTTAACTACCCATTGCCCCTAAAGGGGCATTTTATGGGCATTGCCCTTAAAAGGGCATTCAGCTCTTTTTCATTGCCCTTAAAAGGGCATTCAGCTCTTTTACAAAAGGCCAAAGCCTAATCTGAAAAAAAAACACCCCCAAAAAAAAATAAAAAATGCCTAACACAGAATATCTACTCACGGTTGCTGAAGTCCGGACATCCAGGAGGCGAGAAGTCTTCGGCCAGGTGGCGACATCTTCATCCATTGTGGGGTGTCTTCTATCTTCATCCCGGCGGCTCTGAGCGGAGCGGCGAAGACATCCAGCGAGAAGCGTCCTCTTCATACTGTCCCCGCTGTACACTGAAGCTTCAATGCAAGGTAGCTGCTTCAAAATGGCGTACCTTGCATTCCTATTGGCTGATTTGATTCTTCAAATTCAAATCAGCCAATAGGATGAGAGCTACTGAAATCCTATTGGCTGATGGATGGATGAAGATGTCGCCGCCTGGATGAAGACTTCTCGCTGCCTGGATGTCCGGACTTCAGGAATCGTGAGCAGATATTCTGGGGTTAGTGTTAGGTAATTTTTTTTATTTTTTGGGGGTGTTTTTTTTTCCTCCAGATTAGGCTTTGGGCTTTTGTAAAAGAGCTGAATGCCCTTTTAAGGGCAATGAAAAAGAGCTGATTGCCCTTTTAAGAGCAATGCCCATACAAATGCCCCTTTAGGGGCAATGGGTAGCTTAGGTTTTTCTTTTTAGAGTTAGGTTTTTTTATTTTGGGGGGTTGGTTGGGTGGTGGGTTTTACTGTTGGGGGGACTTTGTATTTTTGTACAGGTAAAAGAGCTGTTTAATTTAGGGCAATGCCCTACAAAAGGCTATTTTAATGGCTAATAGTAGTTTATTGTAGGCTAGGTTGTGTTTTTTTTGGGGGGGGACTTTTTTATTTTTATAGGGCTATTAGATTAGGTGTAATAGTTTTTATTTTAGATAATTTAGTTTATTATTTTTTGTATGCGTAGTGTTTTTTATTTTTCGTAATTTGGTGTTGATTATTTTTTGTAATTTTAGATTTTTTATTTTTTTCGTAGTGTTTTTTTTTTTAAATTTGTAATTTAGATCTTTTAATTGGTAGTATTTTTTATTTTATTAGAATAGTAAGGTTAGGTTAATTTATAGTTTAATGTTAGGTTTATTTTTATTTCACAGGTAAGTTTTTATTTATTTAAATATAGTTATATTGTAATTTTAATTTAAAGTTAGGGGTGTTTGGTTTAGGGGTTAATAGTTTAATTTAGAATTTTGCGATGTGGGAGGCCGGAGGTGTAGGGGTTAATAACTTTATTATAGTGGCGGCGCTGTCGGGGAGCGGCGGAATAGGGGTTACTATCTTTATTATAGTGTTGGAGATGTCGGGGAGCGGCGGAATAGGGGTTAATAATTTTTATTAGTGTCGGCGATGTCGGGAGTGGCAGAATATGGGTTAATAAATGTATTTAATAGTCACAATGTGGCGGCATATTAGGGGTTAATAGGTTTATTATAGTTTGCATAAATAAAAAGAGAGAAGCGCTCAACCTGGGAACGAACAATAGCATAATAGCTTGTTCTATGGCTAGTTACCACCCAAGAAGCAGCCTCTTTTTGCTCAACATGTGCCTTTCACAGAGAAGAACTTTCCTGTAGCATATCAGTCAGATCCTGACTTCACAGTACAGTCCAGCCCCGAAATACCAGGCAATTCTTCTCTGAACGAGAGAAACGGCAAAACCCCAGATGTACGTTTCGGCCTATTGTGGGCCTCGTCAGTGAGGTGCAGCCATATCCCTCTAGGCACACTGAGCAACGGGTCCACGTCTGGATTCCCGCATCACACTTAGGGAGATTCAAAATTCGTTATGATTCACATTGAGCATACAATTGTAATTAACCAGTGGCGGGGTTTATAAAAGTGCTGGGGGTTCCATGTATTACGTTCACCACCTTTCTTAGCCCCCCAAATATTAAGTTCTAGAACTGACACTCTATTCAGCTTTCCAGTTTATTTCTATTATTAAATGTGTTTCATTCTTTTGATATCCTTTGTTGAAGGAGCAGCTATGCACTTATGGGAGATGCCTTATCAGATCATTTGAGCCAAAGACAAGAGACATATATATATATATATATATATATATATATATATATATATATATATATATATATCCACCAATCAGCAGCTATCTCCCAGTAGTACATTGCTGCTCCAGAGCCAACCTAGATATTCTTTTTCAACAAAAGACTCCAAGAGAATGAAGAAAATAAGATAACAGAAGTACAATGGATAGATGTTTAAAATTATATGCTCTATCTGAATCAAGAAAGTTTAATATTTACTTTACCGTCCTTTTAAAAACTAAATGACACCAACGTGTGCAAATAAATAAGGTGCGCAAATGTCTGCCCCTCTTATGGAAAGGAGTGACACTCCTACAAAGGATAACAAGAAAAAGAGGTAAGAAGAACATTTAAAAAGGGGTTTTTTCAATGTATGCTCTTTCTGAAACCTGTGACTTAAACTTTGATGTCCCTTTAACGTCCCTTTAATACATGCTTTATACGGTTGCTGACATATAGCGGACTCAACCATAGTTTTTTTCAAGAAATATAGCATTTTGGCATACAGCAGAAAACAAACAAAGAGCACTTGTAATGTAAAACTCTACAAAAACATAACATACATCATAAACGTTATTTTCTAATTACCCTAAATGGGTGACCCAGGTATATTACAGTTCCATGGCCTATATTGTTTTCTACACCATCTCAAAAATATAGCGAAAGAATGACCTACAAAAATATACATAAAAACTATCAATGTAATGAACTCAAAATGAAATATAAAGTTGTCAAAATTAGCAATAAAAATATAATCAAACATTTTAGGGTAGATTTATCATAGTGTGAGCGGACATGATACGATGTAGCGTATCATGTCCGCTGCACATCGATAAATGCCGACTGCATACGCTGTCGCCATTTATCATTGCACCACCAGTTCTTATGAACTGCTGGTGCAATACCGCCCCCTGCAGATTTGCGGCCAATCGGCTGCTAGCAGGGGGTGTCAATCCACTCGATCGTATTCTAGGTTCTTTGCTGCTCCTGAGCTTTCCTAGATAAACCTTTCAGCAAAGGATAACAAGAGAAGGAAGCAAATTAAACAATAGAAGTCAATTGGAAAGTTGCTTAAAATTGCATGCTCTTTCTAAATCATGAAAGAAAAAAAATTGGTTTTCATGTCACTTTAAGCAGCGGATGTGCTTCAGAGCCCCATCATCTCAGGTCCACCTGAAGCGGAAGTTAAGAGGCAGCGGTCGTAAAAAACAAGATGGTGCAGCCTGTGCTGGCACCAATTAACAAATTATACTGAATATGTCATAATCATCAATAACTAAGGGGTCGATTTATCATCGGTCTGTCCGACATGATCCGCTCGGTGGATCATGTCCAACAGACATCAATGAATGCCGACAGCATACGCTTTTGGCATTTATCATTGCACAAGCAGTTCTTGTGACCTGCTTGTGCAATGCCGCCTCCTGCAGGGTGTCAATCAGCCCGATCATTTAGGATCAGGCAGATTGATGTCCGCAGCCTCAGAGCAGGCGGACCAGTTAAGGAGCAGCGGTTTTAAGACCGCTGCTTCATAACTGCTGTTTCCAGGGAGCCTTAAGGTTCACAAGGAAACAGGGGCATCAAGCTCAATTCGGAGCTTGATAATTCGGCCCCTAAATGTAAAAACATTAATAAAACATATCGACAATATATGGAACAGAAGGTATCATTTAAAATTGACTATGCTGAAATTGTTTTGTCGTTTTGTATTTGTTATGACAAGTAAATGAGAGGTTTTATATTGCACATACAGTCAGGAAAACATATTACATAGAGCAAGGTAAAGGCCATGATTATTTGTATAGTTTTCTGTTAATATATGTCACCTGATTATTGCCTACCTGTTGTAACACAATCTGAACCTCAATAAAAATGTATTGAAAGAAAAAAAAAACAGAATTTATGCTTACCTGATAAATTACTTTCTCTTGTAAGGTGTATCCAGTCCACGGATTCATCCTTTACTTGTGGGATATTCTCCTTCCCTACAGGAAGTGGCAAAGAGAGCACACAGCAGAGTTGTCCATATAGTTCCCTCTCTAGCTCCACCCTTCAGTCATTCGACCAAAGGTTAGGAAGAAAAAGGAGAAACCATAGGGTGCAGTGGTGACTGTAGTGTAAACAAATTTTTTTTTTACCTGACTCAATTGCCAGGGCGGGCCGTGGACTGGATACACCACAAGAGAAAGTAATTTATCAGGTAAGCATAAATTCTGTTTTCTCTTGTAAGGTGTATCCAGTCCACGGATTCATCCTTTACTTGTGGGATACCAATACCAAAGCTTTAGGACACGGATGAAGGGAGGGAACAAGACAGGTACCTTAAACGGAAGGCACCACTGCTTGCAAAACCTTTCTCCCAAAAATAGCCTCTGAAGAAGCAAAAGTCGCTGCCTTACAAATCTGTTCAACAGAAGCCTCATTTTTAAAAGCCCATGTGGAAGCCACTGATCTGGTAGAATGAGCAGTAACAGTGCTGGCCAGCAGTCTCATAGGCCAAACGGATGATGCTTTTCAGCCAAAAGGAAAGAGAGGTAGCAGTCGCTTTCTGACCTCTCCTCTTACCAGAATAGATAACAAACAGGGAAGATGTTTGTCTGAAATCCTTAGTTGCTTGTAAATAGAACTTTTAAAGCACGAACTACATCAAGATTGTGTAACAGACGTTCCTTCTTTGAAGAAGGATTAGGACATAGAGAAGGAACAACTATTTCCTGGTTAATATTCTTGTTAGAAACAACTTTAGGAAGAAAACCAGGTTTGGTACGCAAAACTACCTTATCTGCGTGGAACACCAGATAAGGTGAATCACACTGCAAGGCAGATAATTCTGAGACTCTTCGAGCAGAAGAGATGGCTACCAAAAACAAAACTTTCCAAGATAACAACTTAATATCTATGGAATGCAATTTTTCAAACGGAATCCCTTGAAGAACTGAAAGAACTAGATTTAGACTCCATGGCGGAGCCACTGGTTTGTAAACAGGCTTGATTCTGACTAAAGCCTGAGTAAACGCTTGAACGTCTGGTACCTCTGCCAGACGCTTGTGTAAAAGGATAGACAGAGCAGATATCTGTCCTTTCAAGGAACTAGCTGACAATCCTTTCTCCAATCCTTCTTGGAGGAAAGACAATATCCTGGGAATTCTAATCTTACTCCATTAGTAACCCTTGGATTCACACCAACAAAGATATTTCCGCCATATCTTATGGTAGATTTTCCTGGTGACAGGCTTTCTAGCCTGAATCAGAGTATCTATAACTGACTCAGAGAAACCACGCTTTGATAGAATTAAGCGTTCAATCTCCAAGCAGTCAGACGCAGAGAAATTAGGTTTGGATGCTTGAACGGACCCTGTATTAGAAGATCCTGCCTCATTGGCAATGTCCATGGTGGGACAGATGACATGTCCACTAGGTCTGCATACCAAGTCCTGCGTGGCCACGCAGGCGCTATCAGAAACACTGAAGCCTTCTCCTGCTTGATTCTGGCGACCAGACGAGGGAGAAGAGGAAACGGTGGAAAAACATAAGCCAGATTGAAGGACCAAGGCTGGGATTCCGGGACCTGGACCCGTAGAGAGGAAGTTTGGTGTTCTGACGGGACGCCATCAGATCCAACTCTGGAGTGCCCCATCGCTGAGTCAGCTGGGCAAATACCCCCGGGTGGAGTTCCCACTCCCCAGGGTGAAAAGTCTGACGACTTAGAAAATCCGCCTCCCAGTTGTCTACTCCTGGGATGTGAATTGCTGAGAGATGGCAGGAGTTATCCTCCGCCCACCTGATTATTTTGGTTACTTCCGTCATCACTAGGGAACTCTATGTTCCCCCCTGATGATTGACGTAAGCTACAGTCGTGATGTTGTCCGACTGAAATCTGATGAATTTGGCCGCAGCTAGTTGAGGCCATGCCTGAAGAGCGTTGAATATCGCCCTCAGTTCCAGAATGTTTATCGGGAGAAGAGTTTCTTCTCGAGACCATAAGCCCTGAGCTTTTAGGGAGTCCCAGACCGCACCCCAGCCTAACAGACTGGCATCGGTCGTTACAATGATCCACTCTGGCCTGCGGAAGCATATTCCCTGAGACAGGTGATCCTGAGACAACCACCAGAGAAGAGAATCTCTGGTCTCCTGGTCCAACTGAATTTGAGGAGACAAATCTGCATAATCCCCATTCCACTGTTTGAGCATGCATAATTGCAGTGGTCTGAGGTGTATCCGAGCAAAAGGGACTATGTCCATTGCCGCTACCATTAGACCGATTGTCTCCATGCACTGAGCTACAGATGGCCGAGGAATGGAATGAAGAACTCGGCAAGTAGTTAAGATTTTTAACTTTCTGACCTCCGTCAGAAATATTTTCATTTCTACCGAGTCTATCAGGGTTCCTAGGAATGGAACTCTTGTGAGGGGGGAGAGAGAACTCTTTTTGATGTTCACCTTCCACCTGTGAGACCTCAGAAAGGCCAATACAATCTCTGTGTGAGACTTGGTTCTTTGGAAAGTCGACGTCTGAATTAAGATGTCGTCTAGGTAAGGCGCCACTGCTATGCCCCGCGGTCTTAGACCCGCCAGGAGGGACCCTAGAACCTTTGTGAAAATTCTGGGAGCAGTGGCCAACCCGAAGGGAAGAGCCACAAACTGATAATGCTTGTCCAGAAAGGCGAACCTGAGAAACTGGTGATGATCTTTGTGGATAGGAATGTGCAGGTACGCATCCTTTAGATCCACGGTAGTCATATATTGACCCTCCTGGATCATTGGTAAGATTGTCCGAATGGTCTCCATCTCGAATGATGGGACTCTGAGGAATTTGTTTAGAATTTTGAGATCCAGGATTGGTCTGAAAGTTCCTTCTTTTTTGGGAACCACAAATAGGTTTGAGTAAAACCCCAGTCCTTGTTCTGCAATTGGAACTGGGTGGATCACTCCCATTGTATGTAGATCTTCTACAAAGCGTAAAAACACCTCTTTCTTTGTCTGATCTGTAGACAGACGAGAAATGTGGAACCTTCCCCTTGGAGGAGAGTCATTGAATTCTAGAAGGTATCCCTGGGCTACAATCTCTAATGCACAAGGATCGTGTACAGCTCTTGCCCAGGCCTGAGCGAAGAGAGAGAGTCTGCCCCCTACTAGATCCGGTCCCGGATCGGGGGCTACCCCTTCATGCTGTCTTGGTGGCAGCTGCAGGCTTTTTGGCCTGTTTACCCTTATTCCAGCCCTGGTAAGGTTTCCAGGTTGCCTTGGGCTGTGAAGCGTTACCCTCTTGCTTTGCAGCCGGAGAGGATGAAGCTGGGCCATTCCTGAAATTGCGAAAGGAACGAAAATTAGCTTTGTTCTTTGTCTTAAACGGCTTGTCCTGAGGGAGAGCATGGCCTTTTCCCCCGGTGATATCTGAAAATATCTCTTTCAATTCAGGCCCGAAGAGGGTCTTTCCTTTGAAAGGAATGTTCAAAAGCTTGGATTTAGACGACACATCGGCCGACCAGGACTTTAGCCATAGCGCCCTGCGCTCCAAAATGGCAAAACCTGAATTTTTCGCCTCTAACTTAGCTAGCTTTAGAGCCTTAATTCTATCCATAATTTCCTCATATGAGGTATCCGTCTGGAGCGAGTCTTCCAGCGCCTCAAACCAGAAAGCAGCTGCAGTAGTTACAGGAATAATGCAGGCAATAGGTTGGAGAAGAAAACCTTGTTGAACAAAAATTTTCTTAAGTAAACCCCCGGCAAAGAGAATGACTGGGGGGTGGAGCTAGAGGGGGAGCTATATGGACAGCTCTGCTGTGTGCTCTCTTTGCCACTTCCTGTAGGGAAGGAGAATATCCCACAAGTAAAGGATGAATCCGTGGACTGGATACACCTTACAAGAGAAACATATCTACAATATATTGCAAAATCAAAATAGATTTCAAAACCAACTGACACATATCAGTAACGTTAAAAATATATTTTAATAAGAGTGAAACACCAATCTATCCTATTGCAACTACACACGGATTCCATAAACCCACTTGAATAGGAAGCAGTCATTGGGGTAAATTTGGGGTAAATTTATCATGATCCTCTATAGCAGCATACGCTGTCAGAATTTATCATTGCACCAGCTAGCAGGGGGGTGTCAATCAACCCGATCGTATTCGATCGGGCTGATTGCTGTCCGCCACCTCAGAGGTGGCGGACGAGTTAAGGAGCAGTGGTCTTAGGACCGCTGCTTCTTAACTTCCGCTTCAGGCGGAACTGAAGCGGAGTGGGTCGGAAGCAGCATCCGCTGCTTCATAAATTGACCCCATTGACTGGAAACATGTTGCATGTTGAGTCTGTTGTCAAAGTTTTTGATAGGCTGGGGAGGTGATAGCGATATGAGGTAAGGTAAAAAGAGCTTGAATACGCCATTTTTAGTTTGGTGTATTAGTTCCGGTGTTTGCTTATCAACAGCCATTATACCCAAATTTTCTCTTTAATGATTCAGATAGAGAATACAATTTTAAACAACATTCCAATTTACTTCTATTATATAATTTGCTGCAATCTTTAGATATCCTTTGTTAAAGAAATAGCAATGCACATTGGTGAGCCAATCACATGAGGCATCTATGTGCAACCACCAATCAGAAGCTACTGAGCCTATCTAGATATGCTTTTCAGGAAAGAATATCAAGAGACTGAAGCAAATTAGATAATAGAAGTAAATTAGAAAGTTGTTTAAAATAGTATACTCTATCTGAATCATGAAAGAAAAAGTGTAGGTTTAATGTCCCTTTAAAGGGCCACTGTAAGTAAATATTTTCTATGCCTGTTACTAACTAACTACCCCAAATACACTTTTTATCAATAGCATTTCATTAACATATCTCTACCGTATATCAGAAATCTTATCTGCAAATTTAATTGTTTTCCAAACCCACTCCGTGGGTATCCTTTGCTCTGTACCAATCCGTTTACAATACCTAGGTTCCAAAATGGCGCTTTAAACACAAAGTTATTGGTTTAAGTATTTTGAACATGCAGTGCTGAAAATAGTGGGCAGGATAACGTGACATCATCGGCGAATAAAATATATAACTTTTAGAACGTTATGAAACTTCGTTTTAAAGAAAATATAGGTCAGTAGGTTTTAATTAATGTTTATTAACTTTAATATGTTAGTTGTTTAGCTTAAAAATTATAACAGAAAGTAATCCTTTAAGTGTGCCATTGAGATCAAATTTTGTGGAAGTTAACAAGTTCAGCTGTGTTTGGCTCAGGAAAAGTGTGATCTCTATGATAAAAAAACAAAAACAAGAAAAACACAAAACAAAAGATCCTGATATAAGGTTTTTACAGAGCTTTTAACATAAATAGGAGAAGACTGATCCTTCTGTGGTGATTGACAACTCCTGCTCTCACACAATTGATTGAGAAAGAAGGTGGCATGTATGTATATATATATATATATATATATATATATAGGTATAGATATAGGGGCCTATTTCTCAAAGTGTCAACCGAAAATTTGCGGGAATTCTGCATCGTAATTGTTGCGAGATTGATCTGATCTAGTTATCAAAGCCTCAAGACCGGCAAATGTTGAAATTTGTGACGTAACATACGATCCAGCGATCTCAATCTGATGCAAATCGATGCTTACGTAATTACAGATGTTCCAAATACACATTCGGCTCTATTTGACACTTTTCCCCATTTATCAAATAGTTAACAGGTACGCTCGCGGCTATTCCGACGCATTGTACCTGGTTTTCAATCCGCCACCCTTGAGGCCCCGGATGCCATAGAAATCAATGGGAGTCTGAAAGCACTGAAAGCTTATGTTCGATGCTGTAAGACAATGAAATATACCCCATTGATTTATATGGTAGAAAACAAGTTACATTTACACCTAACACCCTAACATAAACCCTGAGTCTAAACACCCCTAATCTGCCGCCCCCGACATCGCTGCAACCTAAATAAAATGTATTAACCCCTATCCCGCCGCTCCCCGTTACCACCGCCACTAAATAAACGTATTAACCCCTAAACCTCTGGCCTCCCACATCACCACCACTAACTAAACCTATTAACCCCTAAACTGTCTGCCCCCCACATCGCAAAAAACTAAATTAAGCTATTAACCCCTAAACCTAACAACCCCTTAACTTTAAATTAAAATTACAACATCCCAATCTTAATATAAATTAAAACTTACCTGTAGAATTAAAATAAACTAATTTTAAACTATTAATTAACCTACCCTATTTTACTAAAATTAAATTACTACCAATTAAATAAACTAAATTACATATTAAAAA
Source organism: Bombina bombina (assembly GCF_027579735.1). NCBI lineage: Eukaryota > Metazoa > Chordata > Amphibia > Anura > Bombinatoridae > Bombina > Bombina bombina. The sequence continues at coordinate 82,351,036 of NC_069510.1, read as the reverse complement.
AACCTAACCCTACTAAAACTATTTAAATATACAATTAAACCTTATTAAAAGTACTAAATTCCAAAAAAAAACACAAAATTACGAAAAATAACAAACCAAATTATCAAAAATAAAAATGTTTTACACATAATCTAGTAGCCCTATCAAAATAAAAAGCCCCCCCCCCCCCAAATAAAAAAACCCTAGTCTACAATAAACTACCAATGGCCCTTAAAAGGGCCTTTTGTGGGGCATTGCCCCAAAGATATCAGCTATTTTACCGGTAAAAAAAATACAAACACCCCCCCAATGGACCCCGCTCCGCGCCGGCTGGATGAAGATAGAAGAGGCCACCTGGATGAAGACTTCTTGCCACCTGGATGAAGACATCTTGCCTCCTGGATGAAGACTGCTTGATGCATGGATGAAGACTTCTTGCCGCATGGATGATGACTTCGCCAGCTGGATGGATCCTTCAAGAACTGTAAGGGTTTTTTGGGTGGGTTTTATTTTTAGATTAGGGTATGGGCAATGTAAAAGAGCTAAATGCCCTTTTCAGGGCAATGCCCATACAAATGCCCTTTTCAGGGCAATGGGTAGCTTAGGTTTTTTTAGAGTTAGGGTTTTTATTTGGAGGGGTTGGTTGGGTGGTGGGTTTTACTGTTGGGGGGGGTGTTTGTATTTTTTTTTACAGGTAAAAAAGCTGATATCTTTGAGGCAATGCCCCACAAAAGGCCCTTTTAAGGGCCATTTGTAGTTTATTGTAGGCTAGGTTTTTTTTTATTTTGGGGGGGGGGCTTTTTAATTTTGATAGGGCTATTGTTTTGTTATTTTTCGCATTTTAGTAGGGTTAGGTATTTTTAATATGTAATTTAGTTTATTTAATTGGTAGTTAAATTTAATTTTAGTATAATAGTTAAGGTAGGTTAATTAATCATTTAAAATTAGTTTATTTGAATTCTACAGGTAAGTTTTAATTTATATTAGGATAGGGATGTTGTAATTTTAATTTAAAGTTAAGGGGTTGTTAGGTTTAGGGGTTAATAGCTTAATTTAGTTTTTTTGCGATGTGGGGACTGACGGTTTAGGGGTTAATAGGTTTAGTTAGTGGTGGTGATGTGGGAGGCCAGAGGTTTAGGGGTTAATACGTTTATTTAGTGGCGGCGGTGTCGGGGAGCGGCGGGATAGGGGTTAATAACTTTATTTAGGTTGCGGAGATGGCGGGATAGGGGTTAAACAATTTAGTATAGTGGCGGCGTTTAGTGAAATGGTATAAATAAAGTTGGGAAAAACACGAATAGCAGCGTCATCGATGACTGTTAGTTAACAACAGTCCGATGCTCATCGTCCCGTACTTGGTGCGCATGTTTTTGACAGCTTTTTTTATAAATATAGAGATCGTATTCAGATCTGCGGCCGCGATGTTTAGTGAGCGTATTGATGCCGGCGAATGCAACATAGTTGACACTTTTATAAATATCCCCCTCATATTGTACCAAAATACCAGCATATGTAGATATATGTATTTATGAATAAATAGAACATATTTCACTATGTAAAGAACATTGGAATATGAAATATTAATATTTTCATGTTGGGTTAGCGCAAATAAGAATATGCTATCGGGTTTGCGCAAGAGTGGGGTGTTTTTTTTGCACTTTTTTCTCCATTGACTTCTATTGGGAAATACGTGAACGTGCACGCAATATTCTAACTTTGTATTTTCCCGCTTGTCGGGTTACCGATAGAGCAAAAACTGTTTACTTTGAACTCATAATAGGAACCCAACCCAATGAGCGCAAAAATCTTACTTGTAGCGCAATTAACACTCAAGCGGGAGCGTTAATTTTTTTCTCTTCACTAATCTGGCCCTTCATTAGGCTTAGATTCGACAGGCAGCATATGTGATAAAACTTGTTTTTATAAAGACATTGTAAATAGTGACATCGCAAGGGGTTATGGAGATAACTAAACCCCCTGAATAATAGGTGACCCCATATGCCTCCTAATAGTGGTAATCCCTTGTTTTACCAATGCCTGCCCCAGCTTTGCCCACAGCACAACAGGCCTCGCCATACACACCTCATACACAGCCAAATGACGTTGAACTTTATCCATGACATGTTCAATCCCATTGTCCCATCATAGCCCCCCCAAAAATCACAGGTGGGCCTTTTGATGTTCCCCCTATTAATGTAATTTCTTGGTATGCTACTGACTGTAAATAAAGTTTCTACCCCATAAGGTTTTTAGTGATAATCGTTTGTTAAATTCAAATGTCCAAGGATAATTATTCTATTTTTTATTTTAAAGTGAATCTCTGGTGGTACTATGAGCCTAGATTCCAGCAATAAAGATGATGGACACAATAAAACATCTGTAAATGAATTTATTCTCTTGGGATTGCTACACCTCTCCAATTTCAAATCAATTTTGTTTGTCATTTTCTTCACCATCTTTCTCATGACTATGGTAGGAAACAGCCTTATCATTACAGCTATCCGAATGGACCCTTATCTGCATACGCCCATGTATTTTTTTCTGGCTAACCTTTCCATCCTGGAAATGTGCTACACATCTATCACATTACCAAACGTATTGCTTGACATATTACAAAGCAGCACTGTGATCTCCTTTATGGGCTGCATGGTTCAGGTCTGTCTTTTTACACTTTGTGCTACAGTAGAGTGCATCCTCTTGGCTGCTATGGCTTGTGACCGATATGTAGCGATTTGTAGGCCGCTGCATTACACTAGCATAATAAACAAAATGGTGTGTATAAATTTAGCATTATTTGCTTGGGCGAATGGAGTTTTTAATTCAACAGTTCAAACTATTTTGACATCTCGTCTCCCATTTTGTGGGGCCAATTCAATAGACCGCCTCTACTGTGAGGTCCAACCACTCATTCGATTATCGTGTGCAGACACTCAACTGAATGATATTCTGGCTACTATTTCTGCTGCTGTATTTGGGGTAAGTTGTCTGGTCTTTATCCTCACATCTTATGTGTTCATCATCTCGGCCATCCTGAAGATCCCAAGTAGAGAGGGTAGACGCAAAGCCTTTTCTACATGTGCCTCTCATATAACAGTGGTTATCCTATATTATGGTGCTCTCATATTTATGTATCTCCTACCTAAATCTAGCACCTCGCAAAAGCTGGACACTGCAGTCTCAATGATTTACTCTACATTAACCCCTGTACTAAATCCAATAATTTACAGTTTGAGGAACCAGCAAGTCAAAGAAGCTCTAAAGAAAACAATGAAAGGAAATTTATGTGCAAGTTGGGCAGTATGAAAAAGAACTAGAAAACATTTTATTGTGATCTTTTTATTTCATTTTAAGTACATCTTTGAAAGAAATTGTATTCTACCTTTTTTTAGCATGTAAGAGAACACTATTGCAATAGGATTGTTGTCTCTACAGTAAGTAAAAAACCTTCTTGTGAAAACACAGAATTCATACACACACAATATTGCTTGGTTGAATGTACCACTGACCAGGATATAGACTCCTATGAACTTTGTATATCTCTTACACCTAGTTATCCATATATTGGTTCCACACACAGTCTTTGGGACTATATATAACCTTTTATTGAAGAAGTATTACAGGAGAATATTTCACTCCTATTTTAAAGAAAGGGAATTCAGCACTCTTTTATATCAAACACCAGTACTTTATTCATAATTAGAGTTTAAAAATCAAAAGAATCTCTTTGCCACAAATTCTACAAAAAGCATTGCAAACCCTAATCTAATATACCATATACAAAAAGATATATGTATATATGCGCTAATAAGTAACCATATTTGTAACAATATATTTTGCAATGTTAAAACAACACAAATCAAATGAAACAAACATCCTTCATATCAGGGTGGGTTAAAACAGGTAAATAAATGTCCCGGTCAAATAGTTAACAGCTATAACATGTGCAGTCCACAGCATTAATGCCCATATGTTCCCGTTTGCACCGCACTCAAGGTTGTAACCGGATAGTAAAGATGCAAGCAAAGTCATAAGTGGAGGCTTACGTGACTTGAACAGTGGATATGGCTTGTATTCCCTTCCTGGGACTCCCTTTTCACAGGAGCTCGTGCACAAATGAGTAATTCAGATTCATCTGTTAAGCCTTTTCTTCTGGCATCACTCTGCACCTTGTAAGCATACTCCGGTGTTAGCCAGCACAAGCTTGCCTTTGATACAAACAATGCTGTTAAAAAACCACAGCCTCTGGGCACTTTATCACCTATTTCTTTCAAGTGATTTTTCTCCAAAGTGTTAGAGCTGCACAGACCGATTCCAGAACCATTCAGGTAGCTGTGCTACACCCACCTCCAGCACAGGTGTATGCTTAATTACCATCTTCCTTCATATTAGCAAGTGTCTTTCAACAAACAGAGGGTATTGCATATAGAAAAGTGTCCAGACTCAATTTCTGCAGTAACAAAGATAAAAGCAGCCTTTTTGCTGTTTTTTTAATATATATAGAACCAAAGATGTGCACTCTCACTTAATCATCTGCAACGACCAGGGTGCCGACTTGGTTTTTTACTCTGTATAAATACAAATATTATATTAAAATCTCAAGGTGTTTACTGACCCTTTAATGCTTTAAAAATGTGGAGAAAAGAGGAATATTTACTTTGAATTACAAATTACATGTCTAAGCCATGTGGCACTCTGTATGTGGGAAAAATTGCAGCAGAAGGATAAAAAACTAATGGTAAAGGTTAAACTCACAAAAATTGAAAAAACACTATTCATATTAAAATATTTTTTTGCATTTAAAGCTGTTTATTAGGTTACCAGGAATTGCAACTGGCTTAAAAGCAGAACTTCCATTTATTTATTGGTGGATGGCCAAAATGTATAAATAGATAGATAGAATAGATAGATAAGAATATTGGATATTAACCCTGTAACAATGAATCATAGTGTTGACACTAGGGCATGAGCTTCCAAGACACTTATAATGCTTAATTGCTCATAGCCTATTGAAATCTAGCATAGACAATCTAGCAAACAGAAATCGTAAATCGCAGAGGGTTAGTGGTTCCTGATTTCCTTGCAAAGAGATTTTCCAAACATATAGTCTGCCAAATAAGTGTAGGTATATCCCAGCGCCTACTAAACCACCTAAAATGAATCAAGTGTAAATGGTGTATCCAGGCGCCAACAATGGAGGCTAAGGTTAAAACTAATTGATAATATTCAATCGTGGCAATTCCTCTATTGTAAACAGTATTAATATAAATTTATTAAAACATGAACATAAAATCTAGCAGAAAAGCATGGATCCACACTAAAAGATTTAAAAAATTTAAAATTTACAATTTACATAAAAACAATAAACTTAGACTGTATGCAGGGTAATCATAAAAATTATACAATGGTCTCTTAAAGCTAATAAGTGCAGTGATGCGTGTGAGAGCTTCCGCTCCACACTGCGAGTACAAGATAGTCCAAGTAGTGGTGGCAGTGATAAAAGATAAATAAATAAGACTCCTGTGAACAATAAAAAAATATTGTGAAAAGTCAATCCTGTCAAAAACAAAAATTTCACTCCTGTGTGAGAAAAAAATCACTCCTGTGAAAAAATAATAATAACTCAACTCAGTTTGCAAAATTATAATGTCAATCCTGTGACTCAATGATGTCTAATGTTTGCTGTGCTTTGTTGTTTATCCTTTTGATGCCGTGTTCCAAAAAAAAAAATTTTTTTTTTTTTTGTGATGTGTGCTGCAAAGTTATATAACAAGTGATAGAACAAAATTAGAAAAAAATAGAAAAAAATGCAGGGAAAAAATGTGAAGAAAGTGCCCTTTGGAGACTGAGCTCCGGATATAAGGTTCCCTTAGCCTCCGTTTGCTGATGACGTCACTTCCGGTGGGGTTACTTAGCCGGAATGTACTTGGCTGTGATTATTTGAAGCCAACGATCTGACCGATCTTATTATCCAAACAACCAATTTCGGCTGGCCTATTATGTTATAATGGCTGATCAGTTACTGTTTATCTCAGTTTGTGATGTTGTTGTTAAATTGGGTTCCGATTTTCGGAAGTCCCTATTGGTCATGACGTCACCACTAGTTGGCACTGGTGATAGACTCAGAGGATAAGCCCTATTGGAGAGATTTGATTCGTGTAAATAGCGGAGGTGTATCTGTTATATGTAATTTGATTGGATATGCAAGTCATTTTCACTGACGTTATTCCTAACAGAGAGTGACAGATGGCTAAAGAAAAAATAGGAGAGTTATATGAATAGCGAAAGATAGTTTGATATTTGTAAACGAACAATCAATAGTTTAATACTTGTAAACGACTTCTCACATTTGCGTGTGCTTGAAAGTGGGGTTGTTGGATCTTTTTAATCCACCCATATGTCTATTAAACGAATCTACATTTGCCTGTATGTTTTTTTGTTGACATAAAGCTATACTCTATACTGGATTATTCCTTTATACTACATATGTGGGACTTCTTCTTTTGGTATTCATAGGGGGAAATAGTTTGCTTATAAAGTAGCATACTGATAGGCTAGGGGTAATATACTCCTATAAAAAAAAATTTGCTGACTTTGTTCTGCTTATTTCACAAGTACACGATCTTGGGGGCTAAGGAAGACTGTGATATAATATCTTTGTGTGTAGTTTGTTTTTTTATGTTATCAACGTTACTATTCCTAGTCTATCCACTTCTCATTGGATCCTCACTAGGATAAAAGAATATTTTTATGGCTTGTATATTTAGACTTTAAAAGGATAGAAAAATGGAGGTAATTCTTTAGTTTAGCTTAATCCATTGTAAGCTTTGTTTATAAGCCATGTACACTTAACAGAGGATTAGAAGAAATTTAAAAGAAATTTAAAAGAGGATAAATGAAATATATATTTCATTGCCCCTGGAAATTATATCCTCTTTTATCCACTCAGGGTTGATTTCAATTGATGTTGATTTCAATTGATGTTATATCCATAACTGTGAGCTCATTATGCTCTAAGAAGGACTTGGAGATCAAAATGATGAATTGTATGGGCAGAAAAAAGGGGTGGTTATAATAAAACCAGAATACTGGCAATGTTTATTCAATTGTTGCGTTCTGTTACAATGAGATAAATTACAAAGGGGTGCGCTACATGTCCTTTAGTGCACGCTGATATGTTAATTGACTTCAAATGGGAGAGTGGTCTGCTCCTTCATTCTTTTTTGGTTCTTTTTTGACCGTGCTGGACTATACTATGAGGGTAACTGCGAAACTGAGCTAAAAAAGATATGAATTATGATTCAAAGCTAAAAGAGGCGTCTCACTGTCTATTCTCATAGATTGTTTGTACTTACTTCACTTATGGATCACAAACTGTTAGAGGACGCTAAATTGCCATTGGCTGTACTATGTACTTAAATGTTCAAATTGTAAAGGCTGCCTTAGATTCCTAAAATTATAGGGGTTGCCTTAAATGCAAAGGGGAGAAAGGATGGGTTACATCCATGTTAGTAAGTATGCAAAGAAATTAATTTTTCTATATTTATTCCAAACGGTTTGGCTGGCCTCTAGTTGTTTTTGGATAGAGGTACCCCACTAGGCTACTTGTCTCGTACAGATGTAATTTGCTTATGTTTCATATAGAGACTTATACCTAGAGGGGAGAGAATCTGGGCTTGTGCTTGGAGTGGAGATACACAATCTAATCTATGTTTTGGCAGCCCCTATAATTTTAGGAATCTAAGGCAGCCTTTAATGACTTCATTTGGCATGTAAAATGTCTATTATATATCACAAGATACGAAGTATTGATTTTACAAACCAATCTAATACATAATATGGAATACCATTTTAACGAAAAACCGGAAGTCATTGATAAATGACACTTCCGGTTATAGTTTGGAATCCCCTATATAAGGCCCAAACATACAGCTTACCTTCAGTCTTGATAAAGGCCTAGGAAAGGCCGAAACGCGTAGACCTGGTAAGCTCTATTCCATTAGGAGGGTACATTTGAGGAATTTTCTACACATTGTGTTTTATTTTTTCCCACAGGTTATCAGTTGGCAGCATTTGTTTGTTGTTCCTAGAGTATCGTTAATTTTTATATCCGGAGCTCAGTCTCCAAAGGGCACTTTCTTCACATTTTTTCCCTGCATTTTTTTCTATTTTTTTCTAATTTTGTTCTATCACTTGTTATACAACTTTGCAACACACATCACAAAAAAAAACACGGCATCAAAAGGATAAACAACAAAGCACAGCAAACATTAGACATCATTGAGTCACAGGATTGACATTATAATTTTGCAAACTGAGTTGAGTTATTATTATTTTTTTCACAGGAGTGATTTTTTTCTCACACAGGAGTGAAATTTTTGTTTTTGACAGGATTGACTTTTCACAATATTTTTTTATTGTTCACAGGAGTCTTATTTATTTATCTTTTATCACTGCCACCACTACTTGGACTATCTTGTACTCGCAGTGTGGAGCGGAAGCTCTCACACGCATCACTGCACTTATTAGCTTTAAGAGACCATTGTATAATTTTTATGATTACCCTGCATACAGTCTAAGTTTATTGTTTTTATGTAAATTTTAAATTTTAAATTTTTAAATCTTTTAGCGTGGATCCATGCTTTTCTGCTAGATTTTATGTTCATGTTTTAATAAATTTATATTAATACTGTTTACAATAGAGGAATTGCCACGATTGAATATTATCAATTAGTTTTAACCTTAGCCTCCATTGTTGGCGCCTGGATACACCATTTACACTTGATATAGTCTGCCAAACATATACTGAAAGTTTTCCAAGGCACAGTCTCCTTGGATATGGTTCCATAAAAGTGGATACAAAAAGGGAACATTAAAGTTAAAATTAAACTTTCATGATTCAGATAGTGCATGCAATTTTAAAAAAAAACTTTCAATTCACTTCCATCTTTAAATTGTGCACAGTTTTTTTTATATTCACACTTTCTGAGGCACCAGCTCCTACTGAGCATGTGCAAGAGTTAACAGTATGGGGCCGATTTATTAACAGTTGGACGGACATGTCCACCCGACATCGCTGAATGCCACAGCATATACTGTCGGCATTTTACATTGCACAAGCAGTTCTGGTGAACTGTGTATGCAATGCCGCCCAGATTTGCGGCCAATCAGGGGGTGTCAATCAACCCGATCGTATTCGATCAGGCGGATTGATGTCTGCAGCCTCAGAGGAAGCGTACGATTTATGGTGCAGCGGTTTTATGACCGCTGCTTCTTAACTCCTGGGGAATTCAGGGTCATTCGGCCCTTAATAAATCGGCCCCTATATATGTATATACATCTTGTAATTGGCTGATAGCTGTCACATGATACAGGGAAGGGACAAGTAGGCACATTTTATTTTTTTTTTAGAAAAATATCTACTTCTCATTTGACATTCAGAGTAAGGGGCCTATTTATCAAGCCCTGTACAGAGCTTGATGCCCCGTGTTTCTGGTGAGTCTTTAGGCTCGCCGGAAACACAAGTTATGAAGCAGCGGTCTAAAGACTGCTGCTCCATTTCCTGTCCACCTGCTCTGAGGCCGCGGACAGGAATCGCCAGAAATCAACCCGATCGAATACGATTGGGTTGTGTGACACCCCCTACTAGTGGTCGATTGGCCGCAAATCTGCAGGGGATGGTATTGCACCAGCAGTTCACAAGAACTGCTGGTGCAATGATAAATGCTGAGAGCGTAATGCTGTCTGCATTTATCAATGTGCAGAGGACATGATCCGCAATATCGGATCATGTCCGCTCGCACGTTCTTAAATAGGCCCCTAAGTGTAATAGTATCATCTTGTTATTACACATTGGTTGATAAGGCAATTCTGCTGTATTTAAAGGTCCTTTAATTAAGTTTTCTCTATTCATAATCATAAACTTTTCTTTTGAACATATATTAGTGGTTTACATAGAAGATTGTTTGTTTCTTTCTGTTATGTTTGAACAAAGTGAGAAAAGAGATGTGATACAGGGAGCCGGCATACATGGAATTTCCAGTCACACAAATGCAATGTAAAATGTTGTAACTTTAATTTACTTATATTAATTTTCTATAAATTACTAAAGAATTATAATTTAAAGGGACACTCAATCAAAATTAAACTTTAATTATACCGATAGAGCATGCCATTTTAAACAACTTTCCAATTTACTTCCATTAACAAAATGTTTACAGTCTTTTTATATTTAAAGTTTTTGAGCTCCTACTGAGCATGTGAAAGAATAAGTGTGAATGCATTTGTGAATGGCTGTCACATGGTACATGTATGAATTTGTGATTGGCTGATGGCTGTCACATGGTACAGGGGGAGTGGAAAAAGACATAACTTTTAAAATTGTCAGAAAAAATCTACTACTCATTTAAAGTTCAGACTAAGTGCTATTGCATTGTCTTGTTATCTTGCATTTGTTGATTATGCAAATCTACTGTGTTGACTGGTCCTTTAAGACTTTAAAGGGACATTCTAGCCAAAATTGAAATCAGAACGGGTCATATCAGTTCTGAAAAGAAGCATTTTTGTAATATACATGTATTGGCAAAAATGCTTGTAAAAAAAACTATAGATGTTTTAGAAGTGTATTTAAGTATGCACCGTGCACTAGAATTTTAAACACAGCACTTGCTAGGTGCTTGTAACATGTGGTAGTGACTCTGTTTGTTATTTGCTGACATGATACAAGCTGCACTGGTGCTCTAAGCAGCTGCAGTATTTAAAATGCTGGTGCACTGAAAATATCTAGCTCTGCTTCACATGCACGTGCAGAGAAAAATGCTAACACTAAAACAGTGATAACTTTTTCTAGAAGCATTTTTGCCAATACAGGTATTATGCAAATATGTTTCTATTCAATGAAGTAATTTATCTGTGTGAACTAAAATTTTAACCGGAATATCCCTTTCATCTGTAGTAGCATATTATAAATTTATATGCTCATAATATTTAATGTTCTAAAAACAAAATTTATGCTTACCTGATAAATGTATTTCTTTCCGGATCTGGTGAGTCCACAACATCCTCAATTACTAGTGAGATATCATTTCTGGCCAGCCGGAGGAGGCAAAGAGCACCACAGCCAAGCTGTTAAAGGGACATGAAACCCACATTTTTTCTTTCATGATTTAGAAAGAGAATGCATTTTTAAACATATTTCTAATTTACTTCTATTATCTAATTTGTTTTATTCTCTTGATATTATTTGCTGAAAAGCATATCTAGATATGCTCAGTAGCTGCTGATTGGTTGCTGCACATAGAAGCCTCATGTGATTGGCTCACCCATGTGCATTGCTTTTTCTTCAAATAAGGATATCTAAAAAAAAATAAGCAAAATAAATAATAGAAGTAAATTTTAATGTTGTTTAAATTTGTATGTTCTATTTGAATCATGAAAGAAAGATTTTGGGTTTGGTGGCCCTTTAAGTGTCACTCCCCTTTCCATAACCCCCAGTCATTCGACTGAAATGAAATGGAACAAGGAATAACACAAAGGTGTAGAAGTGCCTGAGGTTTAGACAAAATAACTGTTGTAAAACAAAAAGGGTGGGGTCGTGGATTCACCATATCCGGAAATAATTTTTTTTATCAGGTAAGCATAAATTTTGTTTTCTTTCATAAGATATGGTGAGTCCATGATGTCCTCAATTACTAGAAAGAACCAATACCCAAGCTAGAGGACACGGATGACAAGGGAGGGAAAATAAGACATGTAAGAATGAAAACCAAAGCGCCACTTAAGGCTCGGTCCACTTAAATAAAAAAATTATAATAACAATAGAAGGATAAATATAAAACACTATCCACTTTAGTTCACATAAATGATGTATCACATAACAAATGTTCTTAAAATATTAGTATAAAAGCGTGAGTCTGTACTTAGACTAAAATAACGATATCTATCGGATTCATGGGAGTCAGTTCTCCTCCGCTTCTGATTGGCTTTAACAAATGCCTATTAACATAAGCGTCTTGACTCCTAATAATAAAACAGTGATTTTGAGAATGAATACCAAAGCACCACTTAGGCTCGTTCCGCTTAAACTAAAAATGATACTACGATAGAAGATTATAAAAACACTATCCACTTTAATTGTTAAAACACTAATTATAACATTAGTATAAAAATATAAAAATGTAGGTCTGCATTTAGACTAAAATAACAGTTACTATTGGAATCGTGGGAGTCAAATCTCCTTCGCTTCTGATTGGCTTGGATAAATGCCTGTTAAATGGGTCGACCCAAAACGGTTTAAAATGCCGTCTGCAGTTCTTTGGCAAACTGCAAATGATAAACTAATAAACTGTGCGCTGGGTTAAACCCTGTCAGGCCCATTTATCAAAGGTCTTGCGGACCTGATCCGACACTGCGGATCAGGTCCGCAAGACCTCGCTAAATGCGGAGAGCAATACGCTCTCCGCATTTAACATTGCACCAGCAGCTCACAAGAGCTGCTGGTGCAACGCCGCCCCCTGCTGACTCGCGGCCAATCGGCCGCCAGCAGGGAGCTGTCAATCAACCCGATCGTATTCGATCGGGTTGATGTCTGGCGATTCCTGTCCGCCTGTTCAGAGCAGGCGGACAGGGTTATGGAGCAGCGGTCTTTTGACCGCTGCTTCATAAGTTGTGTTTCTGGCGAGTCTAAAGACTCGCCAGAAACACGGCCCTTCAAGCTCCATACGGAGCTTGATAAATGGGCCTGTGTGTGTTTAACCAAACAATCTAGTGAGTAAATATTGAATAATTATACAGACGTCTAAAATATAAATCTTCAAATGTCTGGAGCTTAGATAATAGAAAAACAATGTATCAAAAGATAACTGTTGAATAAAAATATAGAAACGTGAAATACAAAATTCCTGTGATATACAATTGTGGCGTGAATGTCTCAAAACACAAGAAAATAGCAAAATAATTATAGCGTGAATGTCTCAAAACACAACAAAATAATTGTAGCGTGAATGTCTCAAAACACAACAAAATAAATTAAATTAGAATCCAACCTATGCTGTGCAGTTTTAAAGTCAGGTGATAGACAAGGAAAAAAAAAGGAAAAAATGACAGTGGCCACTGTGGAAATGAAAAATAATAAAAATTCAAAATTAAAATTATGCAGTTTAATCCACCATATAATGCTCCTTGGGGCTCCTTGAGACCTAAAATTATAAAGTTCTCCTTTGATGTTCCTGTGGATGCTACAGGAGCCAGATAATAAGGTCCGAACTCCTCGGGTTTCCCAAATTTGAGTTTTCCCGCGACGGTACCTAGAAATAAAGAAACACTAATAGTGCAGACGGTTTACTTAATCTTTTACCAATAGGAAACGTACTTACCAGTCGACGCGTTTCGGTCTATGCTAGACCTTTATCAAGACTGGTTTTAGTTAGATATTTACTCCTCTTTTATACTCATCTAAACAATATAGACCGGAAGTGGTTGCTTACTCCTTCCGGTTTTCGAGTGTTACATAGATTCTTATTTAGATCCGTATTTTCTAAGTAATTGTTATATAAATAGCCTTGTGTATAGTTTTCCGAATTACCGTTTTCTGCGTCTCTGTAAAATTTATCTATTCTAGTTTTTAGGTGACACGGAGTAGTACTGCCGTGATATTCTACATCCGGTGTCTTAAGCTGGACTACTTCCGGTCTTTCTACAATAACAATAATATACCATTGTTGTATAATCCATCTCATGATGAAGAGTGTTTTCACATAGTCTTTTCCATACATACAGGTTTTCAGTACAACCATCTCTTTCCATCTAGTTACAGATATTATAGTTTTTTTCATAAGTATAAGTTTATTTATACTAACATAGTCATTCCGTTTGCATATTCAGATATCTTATTCAACCTATTTCCAGATGCTGTTGTCATCTGATAGTCCACTTTAAAGCGGATCTTGCATTTTTATCAACAAAATTGTTATCAAGGGGGCTGTTAGTTTTACTCATATATATCCTTTGTCTATGTTCATATCGTTCTATTCTGAATAAACGGAAGGAGAGATGTGCCTTTTCCTTATATTCATAAATGGCAATGTGGAGATATATTCTCGTATTATTATCAACAAGATTATTATCAAGGGGGTTATTCGTTTCACTCCTATATATCCTTTGTCTATATTCATATTATTCCATTATGAATGAAAGGAACGAAAGGTGTACCTTATCCTTACATTCATAAATGGCAGTGTGGGGATTTACTTTCCCTAATGATTCAGATCCTTTTGTTCAGGGACGTCTGCGCTTGTTTTATATAAGGTGCATACAGGGATGGGTCTGTGGAGGCATAAATATCTCATAAGTTTTTGATCTTTAAAATTAGAGTCATCTTCTATTTCTATTTAACTAAGATAGGTTATTCTTATGTAGGGATTGGTGTGTCGTAATTTAAAAGGTCTTATTGGCCCTTAATTTTTAGACCGTGCCTCTATTCCCCCTATATAGGTGGGTGTTTTATATGGTTATTTTCTTATAGTTATTCGGTCTTCAATAACTTGGTATTCCTGTTTTTTCAATAGAGCTCAAATGTTCTTTTTTCAATAGAGCTCAAATGTTCTATATTATTAACCAATTCTCCTTTTGATGAGGACTGTTTGCTCCGATATATTTTATGTATATATGGTGGTCTGTTCTAATACCCTAGATTTCCTTACCATTCTCTTGATATTATAATGGTATTCTGAATATTATATTACCCTATTTCTCTTGGTGCTTCCAATTATCAGAATCATGAAGAAGCCAAATCATCAAGTCGTAAATGTTTAAAAATATATGTGATAGAAATATTTGACATTCAAAAATTAATATACGTTTTAGATGTTTCCAATCATCCAAATAATGCAGAGGCCAAGACATCAAGTTTTAAATTTATGGATAGGGCTATTCAGTATTAGAGGTATAGTTTATAACTGTTCTCAATTTCGGTATGTTGAGTCTTACTACCTTTACTAGGGACCTTAGAATTTTTATTCTGTCAAAATGAATTATAAGGTAGTATGGCATTACTTATCTAAGTGTAACTGACCTTAGATCTTCCTATTTTCTTTCTTTAATTGGCGTCATATTACTATATGGGGGTACGTGATATTTAATCATTACTATTTTCTTACATAAATTTTTAAAAAAACTTTTTTCAAAAAACTTTTAAAATGGTTGTTTTGGGCCCATGCTCAGATCTATATCTTTCATATGTTAATAGGTCTGTTTAAGATGATCAAGAGATCTTCACCATCTATCTGATTGTTCATCTTTGGGGAAACTTTTCTTATATTTTAACTGTGTGTATCTAATTTTTCTCTTATATGATGGAGAAAGTTGCTTCTGACGTTCTGGTATTGATGTTGAATAATTCAGACCCTAATTATGGATTTGTTAGGGGTTCTAAGTTTTTATAGAAGCATATTTAATTATAGAGAGGGTTGTGTCTTTCTTTTGGATTAGTCTTAAGAGTAGACAAGTGAAGATAACAGTTAAAGCTATAGGATGAGACAGGGGGTATATTTCACTTCTGTGGCATATGTGAGTCCAGTTCACTTCGATGGTTTATATATGGCGGATGAGACTAGCTGAAGTGGTTTTGATAAATGAATCTTCATTTGCTCCTGTCTTATCTACATATGTCTTTCACCATATTTAGAATCACTTTCTCTGATATACGCTACTTTTTTAGGGGTTTATAAGATGTGAAAGGTCTTCTTTATTGTTAAGGCCTCTTGGAAACAGGCAGTCAATTTGAAATATCCATTTAGACTCATTAGTTAGGAGTAACTTTTCAAAGTTACCTCCTCTCCAATTTTTTGTTATCTTTTGAATTCCTATATATTGTAGTGTTTTAATATTCCCATGATGTTTAGTTGTAAAATGCTGGTAGAGGGGTGTATCCATATTTAGTTTTTCAATCATTAGCAGATGCTCCCGAATTCTGTCTCTCAGAATTCTGGACGTCTGTCCGACATACTGGAGTCCACACGGACATTGTAGTAAATAAATGACCCCCTTGTCTTGACAGCGTATCAGATCTTGTATTCTAAACTCTTCCTTGGTGTTATTGGAGATAAATGTAGTTGTTTTGGTACCACATTTACACGCTTTACACGTGTGACAGGGATAGAATCCTTTTACCTTTTTCCCATATACATCCTGTATTCCCCCTTTGCTTTTTTTTTGGAGGCTAGGTGCCAGTTTGGTTTTTAGATTCTTCGTTTTCCTGTATATAAACCTCGGATATTCTGGCAGCTTGTCTCCTATGACGTCATCATCCCTTAGCAATGCCCAGTGTTTCCGGAAGATGTTTCTATTATTTGTTTGTTGTCACTATATTCAGTTATCATTGCTATATTATAGCTGTTCTCGATTGAATTCTCTTTGACTTTTTCTTTTTCTTTATATTTAGTCAGATTTTTTCTGTCAATT
The DNA here is from genome assembly GCF_027579735.1 of Bombina bombina. Taxonomy (NCBI): domain Eukaryota; kingdom Metazoa; phylum Chordata; class Amphibia; order Anura; family Bombinatoridae; genus Bombina; species Bombina bombina. The sequence goes on along the minus strand of NC_069510.1, from coordinate 82,334,602 downwards.
TTTCTGACTTCCTCTATTTTCTGTTCCAGCATTTCTTCATCGTATCCTCTCTCTATAAATTTTCCTTTGATTAATAAGGCTTGTTCCTCCCATTTTGAGGTGTCGGAGCAATTCTTTCTCATCCGTAGCAACTGTCCTTTTGGGATGTTGTTCTTCCATTTAATATGGTGACAGCTTTCCTTATGTATATAGTTGTTGCTGTCTACATTTTTAAAGTGCGTTGATGTTTCCAATCTCCCTTCTTTTGCTTCTATGGTATTAGATCTAGGGTATTAGAACAGACCACCATATATACATAAAATATATCGGAGCAAACAGTCCTCATCAAAAGGAGAATTGGTTAATAATATAGAACATTTGAGCTCTATTGAAAAAAGAACATTTGAGCTCTATTGAAAAAACAGGAATACCAAGTTATTGAAGACCGAATAACTATAAGAAAATAACCATATAAAACACCCACCTATATAGGGGGAATAGAGGCACGGTCTAAAAATTAAGGGCCAATAAGACCCTTTAAATTACGACACACCAATCCCTACATAAGAATAACCTATCTTGGTTAAATAGAAATAGAAGATGACTCTAATTTTAAAGATCAAAAACTTATGAGATATTTATGCCTCCACAGACCCATCCCTGTATGCACCTTATATAAAACAAGCGCAGACGTCCCTGAACAAAAGGATCTGAATCATTAGGGAAAGTAAATCCCCACACTGCCATTTATGAATGTAAGGATAAGGTACACCTTTCGTTACTTTCATTCATAATGGAATAATATGAATATAGACAAAGGATATATAGGAGTGAAACGAATAACCCCCTTGATAATAATCTTGTTGATAATAATACGAGAATATATCTCCACATTGCCATTTATGAATATAAGGAAAAGGCACATCTCTCCTTCCGTTTATTCAGAATAGAACGATATGAACATAGACAAAGGATATATATGAGTAAAACTAACAGCCCCCTTGATAACAATTTTGTTGATAAAAATGCAAGATCCGCTTTAAAGTGGACTATCAGGTGACAACAGCATCTGGAAATAGGTTGAATAAGATATCTGAATATGCAAACGGAATGACTATGTTAGTATAAATAAACTTATACTTATGAAAAAAACTATAATATCTGTAACTAGATGGAAAGAGATGGTTGTACTGAAAACCTGTATGTATGAAAAAGACTATGTGAAAACACTCTTCATCATGAGATGGATTATACAACAATGGTATATTATTGTTATCGTAGAAAGACCGGAAGTAGTCCAGCTTAAGACACCGGATGTAGAATATCACGGCAGTACTACTCCGTGTCACCTAAAAACTAGAATAGATCAATTTTACAGAGACGCAGAAAACGGTAATTCGGAAAACTATACACAAGGCTATTTATATAACAATTACTTAGAAAATACGGATCTAAATAAGAATCTATGTAACACTCGAAACCGGAAGGAGTAAGCAACCACTTCCGGTCTATATTGTTTAGATGAGTATAAAAGAGGAGTAAATATCTAACTAAAACCAGTCTTGATAAAGGTCTAGCATAGACCGAAACGCGTCGACTGGTAAGTACGTTTCCTATTGGTAAAAGATTAAGTAAACCGTCTGCACTATTAGTGTTTCTTTATTTCTAGGTACCGTCGCGGGAAAACTCAAATTTGGGAAACCCGAGGAGTTCGGACCTTATTATCTGGCTCCTGTAGCATCCACAGGAACATCAAAGGAGAACTTTATAATTTTAGGTCTCAAGGAGCCCCAAGGAGCATTATATGGTGGATTAAACTGCATAATTTTAATTTTGAATTTTTATTATTTTTCATTTCCACAGTGGCCACTGTCATTTTTTCCTTTTTTTTTCCTTGTCTATCACCTGACTTTAAAACTGCACAGCACAGGTTGAATTCTAATTTAATTTATTTTGTTGTGTTTTGAGACATTCACGCTACAATTATTTTGTTGTGTTTTGAGACATTCACGCTATAATTATTTTGCTATTTTGTTGTGTTTTGAGACATTCACGCCACAATTGTATATCACAGGAATTTTGTATTTCACGTTTCTATATTTTTATTCAACAGTTATCTTTTGATACATTGTTTTTTCTATTATCTAAGCTCCAGACATTTGAAGATTTATATTTTAGACGTCTGTATAATTATTCAATATTTACTCACTAGATTGTTTGGTTAAACACACAGGGTTTAACCCAGCGCACAGTTTATTAGTTTATCATTTGCAGTTTGCCAAAGAACTGCAGACGGCATTTTAAACCGTTTTGGGTCGACCCATTTAACAGGCATTTATCCAAGCCAATCAGAAGCGAAGGAGATTTGACTCCCACGATTCCAATAGTAACTGTTATTTTAGTCTAAATGCAGACCTACATTTTTATATTTCTATACTAATGTTATAATTAGTGTTTTAACAATTAAAGTGGATAGTGTTTTTATAATCTTCTATCGTAGTATCATTTTTAGTTTAAGCGGAACGAGCCAAAGTGGTGCTTTGGTATTCATTCTCAAAATCACTGTTTTATTATTAGGAGTCAAGACGCTTATGTTAATAGGCATTTGTTAAAGCCAATCAGAAGCGGAGGAGAACTGACTCCCATGAATCCGATAGATATCGTTATTTTAGTCTAAGTACAGACCCACGCTTTTATACTAATATTTTAAGAACATTTGTTATGTGATACATCATTTATGTGAACTAAAGTGGATAGTGTTTTATATTTATCCTTCTATTGTTATTATCATTTTTTGATTTAAGTGGACCGAGCCTTAAGTGGCGCTTTGGTTTTCATTCTTACATTTCTTAATTTACCATTTGACTGCTAGGAGTCAAGAAATCGAAGCCGGGTCCTATATTTGGAGGGCGCTTAGTGTTATTTGTCTATCACAGGGATAATAAGACAGGTAGGCCTAAACAGAAGGCACCACCACTTGAAGAACCTTTCTTCCAAAGGAAGCCTCAGCCGAAGGCAAAAGCATAACATTTGTAAAATTTAGAAAAAGTGTGCAGAGAGGACCAAGTTGCAGCCTTTCAAATCTGTTCCACAGAAGCTTCATTTTTTAAAGCCAACGAAGATGAGACAGCTCTTGTGGAATGAGCTGCAATTCTCTCAGGAGGTTGCTGACCAGCAGTCTCATCAGCCAAACAAATTATACTTATCAACCAGAGAGAGAGAGAGGTAGCAGTAGCTTTCTGACCTTTATGTTTCCCAGAGAAACAAACAAACAGGGCAGAGGACAGCCGAAAAACCTTACACGGCTTCAGATAGAATTTAAGAGAACGCACAACATCCAAGTTGTGCAACAAACGTTCCTTATGAAAAGAAGGATTAGGACATAGAGAAGGAACAACAATTTCCTGATTAATATTTCTATCCGAAACAACTTTAGGAAGGAAACCTAACTTAGTATGAAGAACCGCCTTATCAGCATTAAAGATAAGATAAGGCGAATCACACTGCAACATTGAGAGTTCTGAGACTCTCCGAGCAAAAGAGATAGCAACAAGAAACAAAACCTTCCAAGATAACAACTTAATATCTATGGAATGCATAGGCTCAAACGGAGCCTGCTGTAGAACTTTAAGATCAAGGTTAAGGCTCCAAGGAGGAGCAACAGACTTAAACACAGGCCGGATTCTAACCAGTGCCTGACAAAAAAACTTAAACATCTGGCACGTCTGCAAAGCACTTATGCAACAAAATATATAGTGCCGAAATCCGACCCTTCAGAGTACTTACTGACAAACCCTTCTCCAGACCTTCCTGGAGAAAAGCCAAAATTCTAGGAATCCTGACCCTACTCCAAGAGTAGCCCCTGGATTCACACCAATAAAGGTATTTACGCCATATCTTATGGTAAATCCTTCTAGTAACAGGCTTACAAGCCTGAATCAAGGTCTCAATGACCGACTCAGAAAAACAACGCTTAGACAAGACTAAGGGGCCCATTTATCAAGCTCCGGATGGAGCTTAAAGGGCCCTGTGTTTCTGGTGAGCCTTCAGGCGGACAGACATTGCCGCAATTCAATACGATCGAGTACGATCGGGTTGATTGACACCCCCTGCTGGCAAATCTGCAGGGGGCGGCGTTGCACCAGCAGCTGCAATGCTGAATACAGAGAACGTATTGCTCTCTGCATTCAGCGAGGTCTGTCAGACATGATCCACACTGTCGGATCAGGTCCGACAGACCTTTGTTAAATAGGCCCCTAAGCATTCAATCTCCAAGCAGTCAGATTCAGAGAATCGAGATTTGGATGAAGGAATGGGCCTTGAGGTAGAAGATCTTTCCTCAGAGGCAACCTCCAAGGTGAAAGAGACAACATCTCCACTAGGTCTGCAAACCAGATCCTGCGAGGCCACGCAGGGGCTATAAAAATCACTGATGCTCTCTCCTGATTTATACGAGCAATGACTTGTGGAAGGAGTGCAAACGGAGGAAACAGGTATGCAAAATTAAAATCCCAAGGAACCGCCAGAGCATCTATCAGGGTGGCCTGCGGATCATTTGACCCGTACCTTGGAAGTTTGGCGTTCTGTCGAGACCCCATCAGATCCAATTTCGGCACCCCGCATTTGAGGGTTAACCTGGAGAACATCTCCGGATGGAGAGCCCACTCCCCTGGATGAAACGTCTGTCTGCTCAGGAAGTCCGCTTCCCAGTTGTCCACTCCTGGAATGTGGATGGCAGATAGACAGCAATTGTGAACTTCCGCCCACTGAACAATCCGAATCACCTCCTTCAGGGCTAAGGAACTCCGAGTTCCTCACTGATGGTTGATGTAAGCTACTGAGGTTATATTGTCCTACTGGAACCTGATAAACCGGGCTAAGGACAAATGAGGCCAAGCCATCAGCGTATTGTAAATCGTTCTCCAAGATGTTTATGGGGAGAGCTGACTCTTCCCGAGTCCAAAGTCCTTGCACCTTTAATGAATCCCAGACTGCTCCTCAGTCCAGCAGGCTAGTGTCCGTGGTCACAATCATCCAGGAAGGTCTCCGGAAGCATGTACCCTGAGACAGATGTTCCTGAGAAAGACACCACGGAAGGCAATCTCTTGTTGACTGATCTAGATCTATCCTCAGAGAGATCTGAATGGTCTCTGTTCCATTGCCTGAGCATACATAACTGCAGAGCTCTTAAATGGAATCGAGCAAAGGGAATGATGTCCATGAAAGCGACCATCAGACCAATTACCTCCATACATTGAGCCACAGATGGCCGAACAGTAGACTGCAGAGAGAGGCAAGAAGAAAGAATCTTTGATTTTTGACCTCCGTCAGAAAAATCTTCACAGCTAGGGAATCTATTATGGTCCCTAAGAAAACCACCCTTGTAGCTGGAACCAGGGAACTCTTTTCCAGATTCATTTTCCAACCGTGGGAACGTAGAAAAGACAACAAGATCTCTGTATGAGAGTTTGCTTGTAGAAAAGATGGCGCCTGAACCAATATATCATAAAGGTATGGGGCCACAGCAATTCCCCAAGACCTGATTACTGCCAAAAGAGCCCCCAGAACCTTTGAGAAAATTCTGGGAGCTGTGGCAAGGCCAAAGGGATGAGCCACAAACTGAAAATGCTTGTCTAGAAAAGCAAATCTCAGGAACTTGTAATGATCCCTGTGAATGGGAATATGAAGATACGCATCATTCAGGTCTATGGTTGTCATGAACTGACCCTCTTGGAACAAAGGAAGAATGGAACGAATAGTTTCCACCTTGAAGGACACTACCCTAAGAAATTTGTTTAGACACTTCAAGTCCAGAATAGGTCGGAAAGTTCCCTCTTTTTTGGGAACTACGAACAGATTGGAATAGAAACCTAGGCCCTGTTCCTGCACAGGAACTGGAACTATCACTCCCTGGGAAGAAAGATCCTGAACACATTTCAAGAACGCCTCTCTTTTTATCTGGTCTGCAGATAATCTTGAGAGGTGAAACCTGTCCCTGGAGGAAAAGTCTTGAATTCCAATTTGTAACCCTGAGAAACTATGTCCAAAGCCCAAGGATCCTGGACATCTCAAATCCAAGCCAGAGAAAACCGAGAAAGTCTGCCACCCATATGATCTGATCCCAGATCGGGGGCAAACTCTTAATGTTGATTTAGATTCAACTGCGGGTTTCATTGATTGCTTTTCCTTGTTCCAAGACTGATTGGGCTTTCAAGAGGGCTTGGACTGTTCCTGCTTGGAAGAAGACAAGGAGGATTTTCCTTTGAAATTATGAAAGGAACAAAAATTACTCTGACGACCCTTAGGTCTATTCTTCTTGTCTTGTGGTAGAAAAGACCCTTTTCCACCCGTAATATCAGAAATAATTTCTGCCATACCAGGACCAAAAAGGTCTTACCCTTGTAAGGAATTGTCAGGAACTTGGACTTAGAAGAAACATCTGCTGACCAAGATTTCAGCCACAATGCCCTGTGGGCTAGAACAGCAAAGCCAGATATCTTGGCTCCCAGTCTAATAACCTGCATGGAGGCATCAGAAATAAAGGAATTGGCTACCTTCAGAGTCTTAATCCTGTCATGTATCTCTTCTAAAGGAGTCTCTACCTGAAGAGAATCAGACAAAGCGTCGAACCAGTAGGATGCCGCACTTGTCACAGTAACAATACACACTGCAGGTTGCCATTAGAGGCCTTGATGAATGTACATCTTCTTCAAATAAGCCTCCAGCTTTGTGTCCATTGGATCTTTAAAAGAGCAGATATCCTCAATAGGAATAGTAGTTCAGAGTATAAATGGCCTTTTCTACCTTAGGCACCAATTGCCAAGACTCTTTAATGGAGTCAGCCACCGGAAACATTCTTTTAAAGATAGGAGACGGGGAAAAAGGTACCCCTGGTTTCTCCCATTCCTGTGCTATAATGTCGGTAGCACGGTCTGGCACAGGAAACACCTCCACAGAGGAAGGAACATCAAAGTATTTATTAAGTTTACTAGATTCTTTAGGATTGACAACGACAGGACTGTCTGAGTAATCTAACGTAGCCAAAACCTCCTTTAACAGTATACGGAGGTGTTCCAGCTTAAATCTGAAGGATGCAACTTCAGCATCA